>NW_027507791.1:167616223-168816223 GCF_037356315.1 Lithobates pipiens | reverse complement strand
TTATTAAAGACTACTTGAGAAGTGATCAGCTGGAAACGTTGGAAGATCAAGGTATGTCTTACCTACTCATCATCCAAGACAAGAAAAGGACAAGGAAAGTACACCAACTGTGGACATTGCAACCGCTGCAAATGTGCATGGTGGTGTAATTTCAGATCATGGTTCGGACATGAGTTACAGTAGCGTGTGCAGACAAATTGACGAGGGTCTAACAGTAAAATTCCCTGAATCTGAAATTATACGCACAGTGTTGAGAATAATCAAACGTGGTAATTTTAAAGATATGTTGACTGACAAAGATGATCTTACTGTTGCTGAATTGAAAAGGTTTTTGAAGTCACATATGAGAGAACGAAGTGGTAATGAGTTATTTCAGGACCTTAGCAATGCTGCCCAGCAAGAAAGAGAAACAGCACAACAATTTGTTTACAGGCTAGTGGGGTTAAAACAAAAAGTTCTGTCTACATCACAACATGATAGGCAAGAGCTTAGCTATGACAAAAAACTGGTGCAAGGCATATTCCTTCATACACTCTATCAGGGACTAAATGAGAAAAATTCTAATGTTAGACGAGATATCAAGCCTTACGTGTCTGATTTGACAGTAACGGATGACTTTATCATAGAGCAGGTCACCAGATCAGTTGATGAGGAAACAGAAAGGCAGAGACGCTTAAACAGTGCACCTAAACATAAACCTCTTACTGTTCATTCATCACAGACACCAGGGAATAGCGAAAAAGACACCTTCCAAAAGAGAGTGGAGGGAGATGTTAGAGCAAATCACACTGCATTAATGGAACTAACAACACAGGCCTCTGCTCTCACAAAGAACCTGGAAAAGATGATGAAACTAACTCCTCTTGTTGGAAACCAAATGACTAAGCCACTAACCAATGTTCAAGTTCCAGATACAACTCACTGCAAGCCCAGGTGTGATGATTGCATTAAACTAGAGAGTCAGAACTGCTACCATTGTTTCTACTGTGGTTGGACAGGACACAGAGCGGTTGATTGCTTGAAGAAAAGAAGGCAGTCGGGAAACGACAGACGGTCACTGGGAAAGGGACAGCCAGTGACCACCTCAAATGATCTGTCCCATGCTAAGGTAAACAGGGTATTCACCCACCGGTCAACTAGAACACTCTCAAAAGAGAATGGATTCTCCAAACAACACGTAGCACAATTAATTGGAGGAAAATGCCTACTGTCATGTCGGATGAATGGTGTTCCGGTTGACATGTTGATGGATACAGGAGCTCAAGTCAGCATTGTCGGGAAGGCATGGTTAGAAAAGTTTCTACCCAGTGTCTCCATTAGGCACATACAAGATTTACTTTGTGATGACAACTTATCCATTACAGCTGCAAATGGTTCTCTCATTCCATTCATCGGATGGATTGAAGTCTGCCTGGAATTCAAAAGTAGTGGACATGGAAACTCAGCCATTTATGTGCCAATGCTGGTGAGTGACTGCTGTAATGACAATCCAATTCTTGGGTTTAATGTTATCGAAGAATTGATCAGAGAAAACCGTGACCGACCAAACAGCACCCAAAACCTGACTATCTTGCTGAGTGAAGCTATGAAAGTAAGACAGAGTATAGCGAATAACATTGTCAATGCTGTCAGTCAAGCAACTGACCCAGGAGAAATATTCGATAGTCGTATGGTCAAAGTGGGGAAGAAGGGACTCCAGATTAAAGGAGGCGAGCTCTGTGAAGTCAAATGCAGAATTAGAGCGTGGCTGAAAGGAGGAATCATGCCATTTGAACCACTTCCCGAATATCCAGTTGAGGAAGGACTTGAACTATTTCCTTCAGTGGTAGATGTGCCAAATGGGTTCTCTAAACTGGTGAAGATACCTATACTGAACCGTGCTCAACATGACATCTACCTTCCACCCAGAACAGTATTGGGTACCATTTCTCCAGCAGCTGAGATTCTACCATTGTCTCCAAACAAAGACGATGGAAAGGGAATTGACCAGAAGAAAAGGGTGTTTCATGTAAACCAGTTGAATCAAGTGGACACTGGAAATCAGCTACCCACTAACAAATCTGTTAAGTGGCACCCACCTGTCAATTTGGAAGATCTCTCAGAAGAAGAACAGGAGATAGCGAGACAAATGTTATATGATGAATCAGATGTCTTTGCTCGAGATGAGGGAGACATAGGATGCATCCCTAACCTGAAACTGAGGATAAATCTGAAAGATGAAACTCCTGTCCATGACCAATGCATTAGGGACATACCTCTCCATACTTTCTACCCCTGGTAATTAACCTTCTTTTACTTTATATAATCCCAATACTGTTATTCTATACATTTTTCCCCTTATCCCAATAAACATGCCACACAGGAGTTTGGAGTATAACTGGCCATAGCAGCCTTTTATTAACACTCTTCAAACCAATAACTTAAATAACTTTATTAAATATCTATATATATATAACACTTTTTTGGTAACGGCAATTTTAACGAACTCCCAGTCAGTTGGTCTTTGACGGTACCACGCTCCACCTTTTAAACATAACCTTTTTACCATTACACTGCGGGACCACCTTTTAACCATACTAGGCCTCCGGCCGTTTATAAGCCTGGAGACAACCACCTTCCCGCAATGCCACCAAATCCCGTATCCAGCCTACCCTTCCGCTGTGATACACCAAAAAGGGGAGGGGCCATATCCCTATGAGCTCCCCCCCCACATTTCCATCATCTGTTTCCTTTTTTGCCCCATCAAAGACCAAGAGACACCGCCGCTACAGCTGCTATGACGACCTTCAGCACCGAACCTGCAAGAAAGAAAAAAAAACACAAACAACAGAACGACCACAACACCAATGACACCTCATCACTTTCTTTTTTTTTTTTTTTTTTTTTAAATTATGGGACGGGTGGGTGGGCAACTCTTTTTTCTTTCTGCGCCACGCTGCCTTGTCCGCTCCTCCCCTTCCTTTAAATAAAGCTCCGCCCCCCTTCCATTCTTTCTCTCTAGACCCACCCCATTACCTCCCCTCCTCACCTTAACCCCTTACGCTCTTCCCCTCAGCCTTTGTCATGTCCGGCCCTCCTCCCAGCCTCCGGCTTAGTTCCGTGCCTCTCTGAAACGCTACAATTCGATACCGAAACCCTTATACAAAGAAGTGAAAGAATATATCCAAAACCTTCTTGACCGAGGTTGGGTAACAAAATCTTCCACATACTCATCACCAGTTGTTTGTGTTCAAAAGAAGGACAGTAGCCTACGACTATGTGTTGACTTTAGGGAGTTAAACTGAAAGACTATCCCAGATAGACATCCACTACCCAGAATACAAGATCTGCTGGATAGCTTAGGAGGATTTACGTGGTTCTCAATCCTGGACCAGGGTAGTGCGTATCATCAAGGCTTTGTGCATGAAGACTCCAGACATCTGACGGCTTTCAGCACCCCCTGGGGACTCCTGGAGTGGAACCGTATTCCATTTAGATTAACGAATGCCCCAGCAGCTTTTCAGAGATGCATGGAGAATGTCTTAGAGGGCATCAGAGACAAATGTTGTTCTCCATACTTGGATGACGTACTTTGCTACTCCAAAACTTTTCAGGAGCATGTCAATGATATTAGGCAAGTGCTTAGTCGAATGCGTGAGCATGGTATCAAACTTAGACCGAAGAAGTGTGAACTCTTTAAACGACAGATTCGATACCTTGGACGAATGGTGTCAGAAGAAGGCATAAAAATTGACCCAAAAGATCTTGAAGCGGTATTACATTTGAAAAGGAAAGAACCAAAAACAGTGGGAGGAGTCAGATCTTTGTTAGGATTCCTGAGCTACTACAGGTCCTTCATTCAAGATTTCTCTCGACTTGCTAAACCACTGTATGAACTTTTGCAGAACACTGAGAAAGAATCTGCTACATCCATCCCCAAAAACAATCGGAGGGAATCTACAAAGAAAAACGGGAACAAAGCACAATTGCCATCTAAAACACTGATTCAATGGACACCCAAACATCAAGCTGTAGTATCCAGACTGGTGGACATGCTAACCAATCCACCAAATCTAGCATACCCTGATTTTGATTTACCCTTCGTCTTACACACTGATGCTTCCAATGAAGGCCTAGGTGCTGTACTATACCAACGACAAGGAGAAAAACTTCGTGTTATTGGGTTTGGCTCCAGAACATTGACTCCAGCAGAGCGCAATTACCATCTTCACTCTGGTAAACTTGAGTTTTTAGCTCTCAAGTGGGCAGTCTGTGACAAATTCAGAGATTACTTGTACTACGCTCCAACATTCACCGTTTACACAGACAACAACCCATTGACATATGTATTGAGTACTGCCAGACTGAATGCTGTGGGTCATCGCTGGGTTGGCGAGTTGGCTGATTTCCACTTCGATATCAAGTACAGGCCAGGTAAACAGAATGCAGACGCAGATACACTGTCACGATTTCCGGTGGAACTCACGAAGAATCTGTGTGAGTACACAGAGCTTGTACCATCTGAGGTTGTGTCAGCTATGTGGCAAGGGAGCAAAGCTGTTGACGAAGAAGAGGCATTATGGGTGGCTTCATTGACTCTTCACTCAGAAAGTGATGTGGCCGAAGAATTGCTGAAAGGACAGACAATCTGCCCAATGACTCAGGAGAATATCAGAGCATTACAAGACGACACCAACATTAGAGAAGTGGTCTGGCTTAAGGAGAACGACTGGATTCCAAACCACAAAGAAAAGGAGAGTATGACCAGCAAAACAAGACATTTGATACATGAATGGAATAAACTCAGAGTCGATGAAGGAATCCTCTACCGACACTCTGGAACCCGAAAACAGCTAGTTCTACCAGAAAAGTTAAAACCATTGGTCTTAAGAAATCTTCATGATGACATGGGTCACATTGGTACTGAGAAGGTAACCCACCTAGCACGTGAACGATTTTACTGGCCATTTATGCAAAAAGACATTGATGAATATGTGCTGAAGAAGTGCAGCTGCATCAAACAAAAGCGTCCAAATATCACCGAAAGAGCACCTATGGGTTCGATTACTACCAGTTCAGCTTTGGAGTTAGTATCCATTGATTATCTTCACTTGGAGAAAAGCAAAGGAGAATATGAGTATATACTTGTAATAATTGACCATTTCACACGCTTTGCACAAGCGTATCCAACTAAGAACAAATCTGGAAAAACGGCGGCAGAAAAGATCTTTCAAGATTTCATACCACGTTTTGGCTATCCAGAGAAACTCCACCATGACCAAGGAAGAGAATTTGAAAACAACTTATTTCAGACATTGCAACGATTGGCAGGGATTTCTCATTCAAGAACTACTCCATACCATCCACAGGGTAACCCAGTGGAGAGACTGAACCGTACTTTGTTACAGATGCTTCGCACCTTAGAGGAAGAGAAAAAGTCAGATTGGAAAGAACATCTTCCACATATGGTTCATGCATATAATTGCACCAGGCATGAAGCCACAGGATACTCGCCATTCTTTCTATTGTATGGAAGATCTCCTCGTTTGCCAATTGACCTAATGCTCAACCTAAATTTGGAAAAGGAATCAGAAAGTCAACCAACATTTACTCAGAAATGGGCATCTAGAATGCAAGAAGCTTACAAAATCGCATCCGAGAATAGCAAAAAATCATCTGCTAAAGGGAAGAAGTACTATGACAAACAGATAAAAGGAGCACCTCTTCAACCGGGTAATCGGGTCTTAGTACGAAATCTCTCTGAAAGAGGAGGACCTGGTAAACTTCGTTCATACTGGGAAGAATCAGTACACAAAGTGGTAGAAAGAATCAAAGATGGGCCTGTGTACTAAATTCAGCCTGAAAGTGGTAAAAAGACTATTCGAGTACTGCACAGAAATCTTTTACTACCAGTAAATGACCTACCAATTGAAGGACACATTCCAAGAGTACCGATGAAACAAAGACAATCAAGTAACAGAAAGGATGCCAGAATGGATGTGGACCAGGAGGAGGAATGTTCAGATGAAGAAAGATGGTATTGTCCTTATATACCAGAGACTACAGAAAGTCATGATCGTGTTGTGTCTCAACCAAACTCTCAAAACGTAGAGAAAATCCCATTAAGAGTTTCTGCTGAAGAGTTCTATCCTACAACTACCACACCCAATGTTGAACAAGAACAAAATGATGGAACAGTAGTTGGCGACCAAATCTGGGCTACAGATATGGTGGGACTAGACACTGCAGAATTACCCTCATTAAGTCAAGACTTACCTGTGAACCAAGATATGCAAATGGAAATGATGTTGATGGAGAAGACTCAACTCCTGTCAGAAGATCTACCAGACAAGTTAAGCCTAAAGAGATCTTTACATATGACACACTAGGTCAGCCAAGATACATACCAAGTCAGATTCACACCATACAAACTCACACAATTCTAGCTACTCCCAGGACATGCCAGGTAGTTAACGTAGCTCCTTGGTGGCAACAAGTACCTATTTGGGTTACTTAAATCACTAAATAATGTTCAGATACCAATTGAGTTTAATGTCGGGAGCCATTAACTGAAGGAGGGGAGAGTGTGACGGACTGGGGTTTATATGGTCACAAAACAGACACCCCAAAGCAAAGTACATATTCATTTTTTTTTTATATTTCTAAACATCTCCCTTCTATTCTATTAATAACCAGTAGATGGCAGAGAAGGTACACAAACAGAGTCTATATAAGGCCACACACCATGTGACTGGAAATTAAACTACTTCCAGCCATAAAGTCAGTGGTCATATCTCATGCTGTTTGTGTGATTCTTTGCAGGTATGTACTCTAAATTGTTCCTAATCTGTATTAACCTGTGATAGAAAGATTCCTAAACATCTTGAGCAGATGCAGAAAAAGTCTCAGCAGATTTTATGCTATAGTTTTGCTGTAATTAGAAGTTTAGAACAGCATGTGTCAGAAACAAGTGAAAAGTGCATAAGAACATGAAAATACTGCATTAGTCAGAACAAATGTCTATGATAAACACTAAACCGTTCTAAATAGGTATATTTAAACCTGATTTATTGAAAATGGCATAGATTTATAGAAGCACATGTTTTCTGTTATTTAATATAGAAAAAAAACTATTGTATGTAAAGCTTATGTATTGCATCGTACAGACATGCAATGTGCACCATCTAGTGGTTAAAAAAGAGTACTACCATGATAATATTTGTATTAAAGCAATGCATTGCTAGTATGATTATTGCACACTTAAAGTGTACCAGAGAGATAAAGATAATTATCTATAACACTGAATAACAGGGATATACATGTTATTAAATTTAGTAATGTTCATTGTTGTAACTACGTTTTAAAATACTTTAGTTAAAATCGGTATTATATATATTGTTAATGTTTACAAACATGTGACTATAAAAATGTAAAAGATGTATTGTTATGTAAAAATTAAACTACTTCCAGCCATAAAGTCAGTGGTCATATCTCATGCTGTTTGTGTGATTCTTTGCAGTCCATGCCAAGCTGATCACCTTATCTCATCGCGTCTACAATCATCGGCTCTCTTAATTCACATTTTGAGGCCGGTAACATGATCATATCCAGCGACGGGGGATCTCTCAGTCCAGCGCTGTCCATACATCCTTCTTCTGTCTCCACTCCGGAGACACTGCAGAGATCCCAGCGCTGACGTTTCTTATATTAGGAGGGCGGGGCCACCCGTCACCTGACCCCGCCCCTCTGACGCTGGAGAGGGAAGCCAGGGGTTCCCCAGTGACGTGTGGGTGACCCCGCCCCCTCTGATGTAACGCAGGTTTCCGTTACATAAGAGGGGGCAGGGTCACCCACACGTCACTGGGGAACCCCTGGCTTCCCTCTCCAGCGTCAGAGGGGCGGGGTCAGGTGACGGGTGGCCCCGCCCTCCTAATATAAAAAACGTCAGCGCTGGGATCTCTGCAGTGTCTCCGGAGTGGAGACAGAAGAAGGATGTATGGACAGCGCTGGACTGAGAGATCCCCCGTCGCTGGATATGATCATCCATCGCTGGACCCCGGAGACCCGTCGCTGGATAGCAAGAGTGGATTAGCACCGCTGGAATCTTTTTTTTTTTTTTTAAATAAAGGAATTTTTCAAAAGTGTGTTTGTCTTATTTAACCATTTTGACACTTTCTTTGTGAAATGGTAGGGGTACTTTTGTACCCCCTTACCATTTCAAACAGGGGGGGGGCCGGGATATGGGGGTCCCCTTGTGAAAGGGGGCTTCCAGATTCTGATAAGCCCCCCGCCCGCAGACCCTCACAACCAACGGCCAGGGTTGTGAGGATGAGGCCCTTGTCTTCATCAACATGGGGACAAGGTGCTTTGAGGGGTCACAGACCCCCAAAGCATCCTCCCAATGTTGAGGGTATGTGGCCTGATACAGTTCAGGAGGGAGGGGGGGCCGCTCTCTCATCCTCCCCTCTTTTCCTGCGGCCTGCCAGGTTGCGTGCTCGGATAAAGGGTCTGATATGGATTTTTAGGGGGACCCCCCACGTCAATTTTTTTTTAAATTTGATGCGGGGTTCCCCTTAACCACTTAAGGACCACCGTATTGCCATTCTACGTCATCAGAATGGCACAGGCAGGCACAAGCACGTAGATGTACGTGCCTGCCTTCCAGCGGGTGGGGGGTCCGATCGGACCCCCTCCCTCTGGCTACGGCGGTCTGTTTCCCTCCGGGAGCGATCCGTGATGAGGGGATGGCCGTTGGTTTCTGGCCACCCCCTCTCGATCGCTCCTGGCCAATGACGAACTTCCTCCCACTGTGTATTGTTTACACAGGAAGGAGGAAGTGATGTCATTCTCCTCGGGGTGGTCTTTTTGACCGGACTACGAGGAGAAGACACAAAGTAAGTGCACCAAAACACTACACTGACACATAGGTACACATAGGTACACAAACCCCCCCCCCCCGATCCCCCCCCTTTACTGATCAATGCATTCAGTGTCAGTTGTAAAAGTAAAAACTGTCAGGGCAGTTAGTGTTAGGTCCAGGGTAGCCCCCTATCACCCCCCAATAAAGATTTAACCCCCTGATTGCCCCTAGAGTTAACCCTTTCACCCCCTTTTGCCAGTGTCACTAAGCGATAATTTTTCTGATCGCTGCATCAGAGTCGCTAGTGTCGCTAGGTAGCTAGTTATTTTTTTAGGTTCACCGCCAGGTTTTTATATCGCTAGGTACCCCGATATGCTACCCAATAATGGTTTTAACATCCTGATTGCCCGTAGTTAACCCTTTCACCCCCTTTTGCCACTGTCACTAAGCGATCATTTTTCTGATCGCTGCATCAGTGTCGCTAGGTAGCTAGTTATTTTTTTAGGTTCACCGCCAGGTTTTTATATCGCTAGGTACCCCGATATACTACCCAATAATGGTTTTAACATCCTGATTTCCCCTAGTTAACCCTTTCACCCCCTTTTGCCACTGTCACTAAGCGATCATTTTTCTGATCGCTGCATCAGTGTCGCTAGTGTCGCTAGGTAGCTAGTTATTTTATTAGGTTCACCGCCAGGTTTTTATAGCGCTAGGTACCCCGATATACTACCCAATAATGGTTTTAACATCCTGATTGCCCCTAGTTAACCCTTTCACCCCCTTTTGCCACTGTCACTAAGCGATCATTTTTCTGATCGCTGCATTAGTGTCGCTACTGTCGCTAGGTAGCTAGTTATTTTTTTAGGTTCACCGCCAGGCTTTTATAGCGCTAGGTACCCCGATATACTACCCAATAATGGTTTTAACATCCTCATTGCCCCTAGTTAACCCTTTCACCCCCTTTTGCCAGTGTCACTAAGCGATCATTTTTCTGATCGCTGCATCAGTGTCGCTACTGTCGCTAGGTAGCTAGTTATTTTTTTAGGTTCACCGCCAGGTTTTTATAGCGCTAGGTACCCCGATATACTACCCAATAATGGTTTTAACATCCTGATTGCCCCTAGTTAACCCTTTCACCCCCTTTTGCCAGTGTCACTAAGCGATCATTTTTCTGATCGCTGCATCAGTGTCGCTACTGTCGCTAGGTAGCTAGTTATTTTTTTAGGTTCACCGCCAGGTTTTTATATCGCTAGGTACCCCGATATACTACCCAATAATGGTTTTAACATCCTGATTGCCCCTAGTTAACCCTTTCACCCCCTTTTGCCAGTGTCACTAAGCGATCATTTTTCTGATCGCTACATCAGTGTCGCTACTGTCGCTAGGTAGCTAGCTATTTTTTTAGGTTCACCGCCAGGTTTTTATATCGCTAGGTACCCCGATATACTACCCAATAATGGTTTTAACCCCCTGATTGCCCCTAGTTAACCCTTTCACCAGCGATCACAGTATAAGTGTCACTGGTGACGCTGGTTAGCCAGTTAGTTATTTAGGTTCCCCGTCAGGTTTTTATATAGCGTCAGGGACCCCCATATACTACCTAATAAAAATTTGAACCCCCTGATTGCCCCTAGTTAACCCTTTCACCACTGATCACCATATAAGTGTTACGGGTGACTCTGGTTAGTTTGCTTTTTATAGCATCAGGGCACCCACCATTTATTACCCAATAAAGGTTTAACCCCCTGATCACCCGGCGGGTGATATCAATTAAGTTTTAGGGTCAGGGTCTGCGTCGCCCCAGGCAGCGCTAGGTTAGTGCCAGTACCGCTAACACCCACGCGCAAAGCATACACCTCCCGTAGTGGTATAGAATCTGAACAGATCAATATCTGATCTGATCAGATCTATACTAGCATCCCCAGCAGTTTAGGGTTCCAAAAAAACGCATTGTTAGCGGGATCAGCCCAGATACCTGCTAGCACCTGCGTTTTGCCCCTCTGCCCAGCCCACCCAAGTGCAGTATCGATTGATCACTGTCACTTACAGAACACTAAACACATAACTGCAGCGATCGCAACGTCAGGCCTGATCCCTGCGATCGCTAACAGTTTTTTTGGTAGCATTTTATATTTAAATCCGGAAGGCAGTGCTTGGTTTTCGGGGTCCCGTACGTGGCTAGGCTCCCAAAAAGTCCCCCACATGTGGTATCCCCGTACTCGGGAGAAGCAGCAGAATTTATTTTGGGGTGTAATTTGACTTCTGCCCATAGCATGTGTGAGCAATATATCATTTAGTGACAACTTTGTGCAAAAAAAAAAAAGTTTGTAATATTCCCGCAACTTGTGGCAAAATATAAAATATTCCATGGACTCAACATGCCTCTCAGTAAATAGCTTGGGGTGTCTTCTTTCCAAAACGGGGTCATTTTGGGGGGTTTTGTGCTATTTTGGCATTTTATGGCCTTCGAAACTGTGATAGGTAGTGAGGAGTTAAATCAAAAATTTGCACCCTTAGAAATCCTGAAGGTGGTGATTGGTTTTCGGGGTGCCGTGCGCGACTAGACTCCCAAAAAGTCCCACACATGTGGTATCCCCATACTCGGGAGAAGTAGCGGAATATATTTTGGGGTGCAATTCCATTTTTTTTTTTTTGTCATTATTCAATCCCTTAGGACAAAAAAAATAAATATTCAATGGGCTCAACATACCCATCAGCAATTTCCTTGGGGTGTCTACTTTCCAAAATGGGGTCATTTGGGGGGGGGGTTTGTACTGCCCTGCCATTTTAGCACCTCAAGAAATGAGATAGGCAGTCATAAATTAAAAGCTGTGTAAATTCCAGAAAATGTACTCTAGTTTGTAGACGCTATAACTTTTGCGCAAACCCAAAAATATACGCTTATTGACATTTTTTTTACTAAAGACATGTGGCTGAATAAATTTTGCCCTCAATGTATGACTAAAATTTAGTTTATTCGATTTTTCTTATAACAAAAAGAAGAAAATATCTTTTTTTTTCAAAATTTTCGCTCTTTTTCCATTTATATCGCAAAAAATAAAAATCGCAGAGGCAATCAAATACCATCAAAAGAAAGCTCTATTTGTGGGAAGAAAAGGACGCAAATTTCGTTTGGGTGCAATATTGCATGACTGCGCAATTACCAGTTAAAGCAGCGCAGTGCAAAATTGTAAAAAGACCTCTGGTCCTTAAGGTGTTTATTGGTCCAAGGCTGAAGTGGTTAATATAGCAATATCTGTTAAAAGGACAGACATCTCACCACCCATATTCTCTCCTGCTCACCAGAGCGATTCAGGTGACAGAGATAAAAGACCCTAATCATCAGTGCCCTATTCACAAGAAGCCTCACCCCCTATAGATATGCCACGCAAAGACATTACAAAACCCCCTTAGCGCAAAGACATTACGAGAGCACAGGGAAATTCTTCAGAAACTTGGAATATGTTACAGGTGCTGTGCTTGTTATGAACATTTTTCTAAAGACTGTAAAGTTGTCATCAAGTTCACAGAATTCAGACAGACATGTTACAGCTATGCATCCGGGTCCACCCCCAGACAATTCACAGCAGCCTCCTACCTCTAGCCCTGTCTCAAGTCATGGCGGGGAGCAACAAGGTCGTGCTCCAGCCACAGCTAACATTTCTTATTCATGCACAGAGGTCTGTGGGGAAGGCTTAGATCACAAATGCTGCTCTCAGATATGCCTAGTCAAGATATACCCAAAGGGTAAATCCGAGGAAGCAATTAGGATGTATGCCATAATAGCTGAACAGAGCAACAGATCCTTGGATAAGCCTAAATTCTTTGAGATATTTGGTATAGAGGGACACACATTCCCGTATACTCTCAGAACCTGTTCTGGTCGTGAAGATACCTTCGGTAGAAAGGCCAATGGGTTCATGGTCTCTCATATCAATAAGGGAGAGGGCATACCCCTACCAACATTAGTTGAGTGTGACCAGATACCAGATGAAAGGGAAGAAATTCCTACTCCAGAGGCTGCATATCACACCATCCTCACTTGAGGCAACTTGTTGATGAAATTCCTGCAATGGACATGAATGCTGAAATCTTGATCTTGCTAGGAAGAGACATTCTCGGAGTACACAAAGTACGCAAGCAGTGCAATGGACCTGATGATGCCCCTTACGCACAAAAACTTGATCTAGGCTGGGTAATTGCGGGCAACATATGCTTGGATAGAATGCGTACATTATCCGAGATCCACTCCTTCAAAACTTACATGTTAGTAAAGGACATGCATCCCACTTTAAACAGTGCCCTCATCATTACAAAGTAAAAGAGAAGCCTCTTGACATCATCCAAATACCAGATGTCACTCCTAACCTTTGTGATGACAACCTAGGTACCACAGTGTTTTGTACTACAAGAGATGACATCAAAATATTCTTGTCAGTCGAAGGCAGAGTTCATCAAAATAATGGACAAAGAAATCATCCAGGATGAGTCTAACAGCTGAGTTGCACCATTACCTCTTCGTGCTGCAAGAGTTAACCCCCAAATAATCGTGAACAGGCTCCATCCAGATTCAATTCATTTCAACAAACACTAAAGAACAGGCCTGAAATGAAGGCCCATTTCATTGCTTTTATGAAAAGGATCTTTGACAATGATCACGCCGAACCAGCTCCACCATGTCAAAGACACGATGAGTGCTGGTACCTGCCTTTTTTCAGAGTGTAAGCCAAAGCAAATCAGGGTAGTATTTGACTCCAGTGCTAAGCAGCAAGGCGTATCCCTGAACAATGTTCTTCTCACTGGTCCAAACCTAACCTTATGAGATTAAGAACAGAGCCAGTTGCCATAACTGCTGACATTGAACAAATGTTTCATTGCTTCATTGTACTTGAAGACCATCGGAACTTTCTAAGGCTTCTGTGGCAACGTGACAACAACATGGACAATGAGAAAATAGTCCCTCACCCGCTGTTGCAACATACGATTTACCAAGGACCGCCCTTGATGGAGAAAAAGAGTATGGCACGGATGCTCGACACTTCGTTGAGAGAGACTTCTATGTGGATGACGGACTTAAATCTTTACCTATGGACAAAGAAGCCATAGACCTGCTCCAAAGGAAACAAGGTATGCTTTCTGAGGCTAACCTCAGACTACACAAGATTGCTTCAAATAGTGTTGCTGTTATGAAAGCCTGTCAAGCTGGCGATCATGCCACAGGGTTTAAAGACTTGATTATGGGAATGGACATACCACCTGTACAGAGAGGTCTGGGCCTACGGTGGGACTTAATAAAAGACACCTTCAGCTTTCAAGTCAGCTCTGCAGACAATCCATTTACCAAATGTGGTTTTCTGTCAGTAGTGAACAGCCTATACGATCCATTGGGATTCGTAGCTCCCATCACCATACAAGGTAAATCCTTACTTAGACAGTTCTCAGAGACTATTAAAGATTGGGATGCTCCACTACCAATAAATCAGCTTTCAAAGTGGGAGTCCTGTAAACAATCTATACATGCCTTAGATGGAATCCATATACCATGCTGCTTTACTTCTGCCTTCCTTGCCACAAGTCAGAGGAAAGAGCTTCACATCTTGGAGGCATCTACTGAGGCCATAGCATCTGTCACCTCAAGGTAAGAGATTCTTCTAATCAAGCCCGCATAGGGTTTCTGTTTGGGAAAGCTAAGTTAGCACCTAAGCCTGAACACACAATTCCCAGGCTTGAACTTTGTGGGACTGTGCTAGCTGTAGAAATAGCAGATTTCATACTGCGTGAGCTAGACATTCAGATAGATTACATGAGATTCTACACAGACAAAAAAAGTTGTTTTGGGCTACATATACAACCACACTAAACGTTTTTATGTCTATGTCAGCAACCGTGTAGAGAGAATCAGGAAATCCTCTAAACCTGAACAATGGCATTATGTTCCATCTGAAATTAACCCTGCAGATCATGCCACCAGGCCAGTGTCTGCAAGTGTCTTGGCAAATTCTTCTTGGTTAACAGGGCCTGAATTCCTGCTGGATCATCTAGAAGAAACCACAGCTGATGTAGCTCTGCAAGGACGCAAGAAATGGCAAGGGCTGAACCCCAACATACAAGTTGGAGATCTTGTTCTGCTTAAGGACAAGCAAGCTGAAAGGATCAAATGACCCATGGGACTTATTGTAAAGAGCTTTTCTAGTGATGACGGTAAAGTACGTAAAGTGGAGGTGAAGGTTTCAAGACAAGGGACTGTAAAGACTTTCATCAGACCTATCATGGAACTTATTTTGCTCTTGCCCTTTGGAGAATGAACTTGTTTGCTTACGCTGCTGGATCCTACCTGTGATTTCAAGAAGAAAGTGTCTTGAACATTAGTTGACATATCTTGACGCTTTAAAGAGGAAGTAAACCCTGATGAGTTTACTTCCTCTTTCATTCCCTGCAAAGGTAAAGCATAATGGACTACTACAGTGGGGATTGAAAGTTTGGGCACCCCAGGTAAAAATGTGTATTAATGTGCATAACGAAGCCAAGGAAAGATGGATAAATCTCCAAATGGCATCAAATTACAGATTAGAAATTCTTATAATATGTCAAAAAAAAGTTAGATTTTATTTCCATCATTTACACTTTCAAAATTACAGAAACAAAAAAATGGCGTCTGCAAAAGTTTGGGCACCCTGCAGAATTTTTTAGCATTTACTACCCCCTTTGCAAAGCTGAGACCTGCCAGTGTCATGGATTGTTCTCAATCATCATCTGGGAAGACCAGGTGATGTCAATCTCAAAGGTTTTAAATGGCCAGACTCATCTGACCTTGCCCCAACAATCAACACCATGGGTTCTTCTAAGCAGTTGTCTAGAAAACTGAAACTGAAAATAGTTGACACTCACAAAGCAGGAGAAGGCTATAAGAAGATAGCAAAGCATTTTCAGATGTCAATATCCTCTGTTCTGAATGTAATTAAGAAATGGCAGTCATCAGGAACAGTGGAAGTTAAAGCAAGATCTGGAAGACCAAGAAAAATATCAGACAGAACAGCTCGCAGGATTCAAAACCCACGTTTCACTGCACGATCCCTCCAGAAAGATCTGGCAGACACTGAAGTTGTAGTACACTATTCCACTATAAAGAGATACTTGTACAAATATGGTCTTCATGGAAGAGTCATCAGAAGAAAACCTCTTCTACGTCCTCACCACAAAAATCAGCGTTTGAACTTTGCAAATGAACATATAGACAAGACTGAGGCATTTTGGAAACAAGTTCTGTGGACCGATGAGGTTAAAATAGAACTTTTTGGCCGGAATGAGCAAAGGTACGTTTGGAGAAGAAAGGGCACAGAATTTAATGAAAAGAACCTCTGTCCAACTGTTAAGAATGGGGGTGGATCAATCATGCTTTGGGGTTGTATTGCAGCCAGTGGCACAGGGAAGATTTCATGAGTAGAAGGAAAAATGGATTCAATAAAATTTCAGCAAATTTTGGATGGTAACTTGATGCCATCTGTGAAAAAGCTGAAGTTAAAGAGAGGATGGCTTCTACAAATGGATAATGATCCTAAACACACCTCAAAATCCACGGGGGATTACATCAAGAGGCGTAAACTGAAGGTTTTGCCATGGCCTTCACAATCTCCTGACCTCAACATTATTGAAAATCTATGGATAGACCTTGCGTGACAGACAGCCCAGAAATCTCAAAGAACTGGAACACTTTTGTAAGGAAGAATGGGCAAAGATACCTCAAACAAGAATTGAAAGACTCTTGGCTGGCTACAAAAAGCGTTTACAAGCTGTGATACTTGCCAAAGGGGGCAGTACAAGATATTAACTCTGCAAGGTGCCCAAACTTTTGCAGACGCCATTTTTTGGTTTCTGTAATTTTGAAAGTGTAAATGATGGAAATAAAATCTAACTTTTTTGACATATAAGAATGTCTAATCTGTAATTTGATGCCATTTGGAGATTTTTCCATCTTTCCTTGGCTTCGTTATGCACATTAATACACATTTTTACCTGGGGTGCCCAAACTTCCGATCCCCACTATATGCATCGCATAGTAGTCCATTATGTGTCACTTACCTGACACAGGAGCCAGCGAAGTCCCCGCTGGCCCCTGTAGTCCGGCGCATCCATCTTCTCGGTGGGTCTCGCTGCTCCGCCGCTGTCATTCGGCAAAGCCGCGATGACGTCACGTCCGCGCATGCGCACGGGAGCGCGCCACTCGCGGCATATCGCCGTTGACTGCGGCACGCTCAGTGCGCCTGCACGCTGCTGTCTACGGTGCATGCGCCGTAGACAGCGGTGCCTGTCTTTCGCCAAATATCTCCTAAACCGTGTAGGTTTAGGAGATATTTCTTGGACCTACAGGTAAGCCTTAATCTAGGCTTACCTGTAGGTCAAAGTTGGTTGTAAGGGTTTACAACCACTTTAAATTAAGAGTTATTGTTACTGCATTATATGCATGTTCTTTTATGTCTTGCAGGTCTTCAAGACATCCAGCAAATTACACTGTTGTTATTTGCAGTTGCATCACTACCATTCTGATGTATATAGTGCCATTTACCATGCCAGACGGGAATGTGTTGCTCCAACGGGGCATAGAATTTATATATATATATATTGTTTTCCTAACCATTTTTCTATGGACGTTTATATTTAGTTCACATGCTGCCATCTAGTGACCCTTTGTGGTAATGTACTTGTGTTCTCAAGTTTTTTCCCTTTATGTTATCACATACTTCCTTTGTATGTAATGCTCCACCCTTCTTCCTGTGTTTTGTACTTCCTGTGTCATCAATGGAGTAACAAGCCTCATAGCAAAGCACATGTATTCTACATTGTAAGCTACAGACAATATCATCTTTTGACCACACAATACCACAACCTGTTCATCTGTTTGTATCCTGCCATCTGCTGTAATCTGATGTTCAGAATAAAAGCATCTTGTGGATGGAAATCGGTATTAGTGAGTTCAAGCTATCTGATGAGGATTGTCCTCAGTGATTATATCTGCAGGCCAGGCATAGAGGTCTCACAAGGGATAGATCGATTTACAACAATCGGAGTCAGAATAGGATTTATACCTGATATTTTTTAATTTAAATCCGACTTTATTTTGTCCAGAATAAATGTATTTTGGTCATTTTCTATCTTATTAGTCACACAATATAAATTCTGTCTATTTTTCATATGTGTTTGAGATATATTTAAAAGCATCCAGTCATACACTGCAAGCACATAAATTATGCACAAAAGCTAAAAGTGAAACCTTCATTCAACCCCTTTGGAGTTTGTGAATTTAAACGAAAGATCCATCTTGCTTCTGTTTTTAAGAAATGCTTATCCAGATCACCTTTTCAGTGGCCCTGCTTTAGCTGTTCAGCAAAACAAAAATTTTAATTCAATGGTTGTTCTCAATGCATTTCCCACATGTGTCTCACAAGAGTTCTTTCTCTTTTTAATATGATGTCATTGATATGTTCAAAGACACATTGTCTAAATTAGTGGATTGTCTTGCCGATATAAAGGCAAGAGAATGGGCATTGAGCAGCATAGATAACTCCTTCAGAGCTACAGTTGAAGAATGACTGTAATTGGATCATATCTCAATTTTTAGGGTTACTGAAGTCTTTAATTGTAGAGTCATATCTGCATGTTTTACAATGGTCACATCTGTAACATCCCTTAGGTTGGTCAGACAGGCAAGTCGATTTAGGGTGCTGTTTTTTGAGATAACCTACTTACCCCCTGAGTCCCCTAGTGCAATACCTAATACCCACACAAGGATATAAAGACATTTACATTTGAGATACAGCCTAAGAAAATTTCAGCAAGGCCACCCCACCTTTACAGGAGCCCCACAGCAATGTTAACATAATGACATCACCTGCCCACACAGGACTGACATCTGGGTACCCAACTTCACAACAACAGTCAGATATCATCTCTGTCTCTCGATATATAAGTAATCAACCCGACTCTTGTTTAACCTCCCTGGCGGTATGATTAGTTCTGGTTTTAGGTGCTGAAGGCGGTACAATTATTTTGTATGGAAATTTGGGGTTTTATATTGTAGTCCTGTAATTCTTAGGAATAACTCTCTTAAATCTGTTCAAACCAGAGTCTAGCAGACATCCCGGGTATGATAAAGTTTATAATATAATAAATAATAATAAAAATTATTCAATAATGTAATCAAATCCTAAAACACTGAAAAAGGGACACTTTCTGGTTGCTATGGACAATCTCCAAATTCCAGCCATAAAAAACAGTATTTATAATATAAAAGTGCATGCGGGGCACTGCACAGACCACTAGGGACAAAGGGGGTGTGTAACTTTTTTATACAGTACTGTAATTTGTAAAATTACAGTACTGTGTGTGTTTTGTGTACTTTTACTTTTTTGAATTTGGCGCAGATCTCCGCTCCCGTGCGCCGTAACGTCGCAGGGAACAGAGCTTGGCGGCACTCGGGCACTGTGAATTGAGCAGAGGACGGCTCGATCACACAGCACGGAGGACATCGCTGGATCCAGGGGACAAGGTAAGTAACTTCTCCATGTCCTCCCTGTATCCAGCGATGCGATCCCGAGTCTGGCTCGGGGGTTACCGCTTGTGGAACTAAAATCTAAACCCGAGCCAGACTCGGGATCACCACTAGGGAGGTCACTATGACAGCCTCAAGTGAGTGTGGATGAATCAGAAATTCAAGCTTGCCATACCTTCTGAAATGTTTTAGAACAACCTCTATTTTGTTATGAGGCTTTTTTTTTTAAATACTTTGTTAATTAGGTTCTTCCAAGTCAGTGGGGGTGCCTCAGCTTTCTTCCAATATAGAAGAATCACGTTACATGCGTAAAACAGAGTAAAGCCTCATACACACGATCAGACTTTATACAAACTTTCCCGTGGACTTTTGTACAAAGGGCGTAGTCCACAGGGTTGTATTGCATACACACGATCTGACTTTTTAGACAACAAACACAAACGTAGTGACGTTTCAACGTACTGACGATACTTCAAAAGAGGATGTTCTGTCATGGGGAGGGATGCCTAACAGAGGCATCCAGCACAGAGTAAACAGATCAATGGGCTGCACTAAAGGAATCAGGCTCAAAAGGTAAGTGAAAATATATATATTTATTAAGGATAAAGACACACGTGCAAACCAAACACAGCAAACCATGAACAAGCAAGAACACAAATAATACACAGAAACCCCAAAACCCTAAACTAACGAACTAACTATATATACACATGGAAAGGGAACACATATATAACAAGGCAGGGATGAGAGACAAGGGGAACAGGAGGCCAGGTGGAGGAAGCAGAAGCAAGGGGAGCCAAGGCAGGAATCAGGGGACAAGTCTCAGGAACCAGGTATAGGAAACAGAGTCCAGGACAGGAAGCAAATCAGGAACAGGTTTCTGGCAACGGATTAGATCAGGCAGGGACAAGGCTTGTAGGAAGGAATTCTGAAGCAATGAGCCTCAGTGAAGGGCGGGCTTATATACTTCCAAGCAATTCCACTTCAGGTGCAGCTAGATCAGTAGAATGTCCATTTGCTGGGAGACACCCGCTGGTGACCACCAGAACTGCAACCTTTGATGGTAAAAGAAACAGTGACACCAGCAGGCGATCCAAGCAACAACACTGTTCCTGACATGTTCAATTACTCCAGCGCCACCTTTGGTCAACTTCTGTATTGTTGTCTGATCTTTTGCATTGGTTCTGAGCATGCGTGTTTGTACCTTGTACAAAAGTCCGATGGTTTTGCGTACACACGATCGGACTTTGCTCCATCGGACTTATGTTGTCAAAAAGTTTGTCCATTCGCACAGCCAACAAAAGTCAGATGAAAACGGAAAAAAGTTTGTCCGATGGAGCATACACACGGTTGGATGTTGCTCCAAAACAGCTAATTTGCATGTTTGTTGCCAAAAAGTCTGGTCGTGTGTACGGGCCTTAATAGATAGCATACCTCCCAACCGTTCCGTATTGCCCGTGAAAGTCCCACTGTGGGAGGTCTGTCCTGCATCCCGGGCACCTTCATTCTGGAACAATACAATGTCCTGGAATTGCCCCCTTGGCTGATCGGATGCCCCCTAAAAATTGCCGCAGCATTGCCGCTGTTCCTCACTGCCCACTGTGCTAGTTCTGTCCGAGACCACTTCATTTCACTCCCAGACGCTGCCTGGCTCACTGCAAAAACAACTGGTTGCTAGGCACAGCCCGCCTGGCATTAGGGATGAGCCGAACACCCCCCGGTTCGGTTCGCACCAGAACTTTCGAACGGACCCCAAATTCGTACGAACTTTAGAACCCCATTGAAGTCTATGGGACTCGAACGTTCGAAATTAAAAGTGCTAATTTTAACGGCTAATATGCAAGATACTGTCCTAAAAAGGGTTTGGGGACCTGGATCCTGCCCCAGGGGACATGGGTCAATGCCTAAAATGTTTTTAAAAATGTCCGTTTTGGCGGGAGCACTGATTATAATGACGATTAAAGTGAAAAAAAAAAGTGAAATATTCCTTTAAATATGGTGCCTCGGGGGTGTCTGTAGTATGCCTGTGAAGTGCCACGTGTTTCCCATGTTTAGAACAGTCCCTGCACAAAATGACATTAAACGGAAATAACATCATTTAAAACTGCTTGCGGTTTTAATGTTATATCTGGTTCCTGCAATATGGTTGAAAATCATTGAGAAAAATGGCATGGGTAGCCCTCCCTGCGCATTACCAGCCCCTTTGGGTCTTGTACGCATATTAAGGGGAACCCCGTACCCATATTAAAAAAAGGAAATGCGTGTGGCCCCAGCAGTATACAGGTGGTGCAAACAAGACAGGGACTGTGTAGGTTTGTTGTGTTAAGTTGAATATGTTCGTAATTTTCAACTGGTACATTTTTAAAGTGTAGCTCCAGTCAAAAAAACTATTTTTAAGCTTTTTGGAAAACATAGGGAAGGGTTATCACCCCTGTATAATTTGTTTTGTCGTACATCTTTTTTCATCTCACTTGCTGTTGTCTCCTTCCGTTTGCAAGTAGGAGATGTTTGCAAGTTGGATGTTTGAAAGTAGGGGCCTGCCCTATATGCTCTGCAGAAATGGCGGAACAAGGTGTTGGTGTTGCCACAACATTGTAAGCCCTCAGAGTGACTCTTGGTGGGCGCTGGAGCGCCCTGCTGTGAACGATTATATCAAGAATTGTAATTACATGCCATTGTTGAACAGTGGTAGAAAAATTGACCTTTGGTGGTTGTGGTGCTGGTGCCACAACGCTATAAGTCCTCACAGTCACTCTAGGTGGGCACAGGAATGGGCCCTCCTGTGAAATATTATATCAAGAATTGTAATTACATGTCCCTGTTAAACAGGGGCAGAAAAATTGGGCCTTAGGCACTGGTGTTGGTGCCACCACACTGCAACCTCTCCCATATACTCTAGTTTTATTGCAGGAATTAGCCCTGCTGCAAAGCATTGCATCAAAAATTGTACTTAAAGCCCCTGTTAAACAGGGGCAAAAAATTGGGCCTTAGGCATTGGTGCTTGTGCCACCACACTGCAACCTCTCCCATATACTCTAGTTGTAGCGCAGGAATTAGCCCTGCTGCAAAGCATTGCATCAAAAATTGTAATTAAACGCCCCTGTTAAACAGGGGCAGAAAAATTGGGCTGATGGCATCACCCAGAACCAGAAATATTCTTCCAACATATCAGCGGAGGAGGAAGAGGATAGACAATCAACATAACAGGACAGTCACTCAACATCAGCATAGGCAGTCTTGAAGGGATGTGATATTTCAAAAAAAATTATTCGGTTACATCAGCTTCAGGTGCTTGGTAGCTGTGGGTGATCCAAGACTGATTCATCTTGATGAAGGTCAGTCGCTCAACTGATTTGGTGGACAGGCGCACCCTGTGATCGGTAACAAAGCCACCAGCAGCACTGAAGGTGCGTTCCGAAAGAACGCTGGATGCAGGACAGGCCAGTAGCTCAATTGCATACTGTGCAAGCTCTGGCCAGTGATCCATCCTCAAGACCCAGTAAGCCAGAGGATTTTCGGTGGGAAAGGTGTCCAAGTCTGACCTTGCCCCTAGGTATTCCTGCACCATGTAAATCAGACGCTGGCGATGGTTGCTGGAACCGATCATACCTTGGGGCTGCGGACTAAAAAATTGTCTGAAAGCATCAGACCTTTCTGCAAGGCCTCCCGGAGATGTCTCATCCTCTGCTCCCTCTGTGATGGCAAGATAAGGTCGGCAACCTTACCCTTGTACCATGGATCAAGGAGAGTGGCCAGCCAGTAATGGTCCCTCTCCTTGATCCGAAGAATACGAGGATTTCCGCAGGCTTTGCAGGATCAGGGAGGCCATGCAGCGTAGGTTAGCTGAGGCATTCGGTCCAGAGTCCTCTGGGTCACTAAGGATAGGTATTCCTGCACCATGTAAATCAGACGCTGGCAATGGTTGCTGGAACCGATCATACCTTGGGGCTGCGGACTAAAAAATTGTCTGAAAGCATCAGTCAGACGGCCACCTTCTCCACCGCTCCTTCTGACCGATGCCTCAGCAACACGTTGTCCAGGACCAGGAGTTTGTAACCTCCCAGTCTCTGGGAACGTGTTGCACAGACCTTTCTGCAAGGCCTCCTGGAGATGTCTCATCCTCTGCTCCCTCTGCGATGGCAAGATAAGGTCGGCAACCTTACCCTTGTACCGTGGATCAAGGAGAGTGGCCAGCCAGTAATGGTCCCTCTCCTTGATCCGAAGAATACGAGGATCCTTCCGCAGGCTTTGCAGGATCAGGGAGGCCATGCAGCGTAGGTTAGCTGAGGCATTCAGTCCGGAGTCCTCTGGGTCACTAAGGACAACATGATCCGCAGCTACCTCCTCCCAGCCATGTACAAGTCCACGTGTTTCTTGGGACTGTTAATCATCCCTACAAGACTGCTGCTGCTGATGCTGAGTGGCAGCCTCCACCTCCATGCTGACACAATCATCCTCCTCCTCCTCCTCCTCATCCTCTTCCTGTGTGATGGGTGGCACAGCAGGAACACTGTCTGGATAAAGGGGGCCTTGAGAGGCAAGGAAGTCCTCCTCTTCCTGCCTCTGTTCTGCCTCAAGTGCCCTGTCCATTATTCCACGCAGCGTATGCTCCAAGAGGTGGACAAGAGGTACAGTGTCACTGATGCATGCACTGTCACTGCTCACCATCCTTGTGGCCTCCTCAAACGGTGACAGGACAGTGCATGCATCCCTGATCATGCCCCACTGGTGTGGTGAGAAAAAACCGAGCTCCCCTGCCCCTTTCCTGGTGCCGTAGTCGCACAGGTACTCATTGATGGCCCTCTGCTGCGTGTGCAGCCGCTGCAGCATGGCCAACGTTGAGTTCCACCTGGTGGGCATGTCACATATAAGGCGGTTCTTGGGCAGCTTCAACTCCTTTTGGAGCTCAGCCAGCCGAGCACAGGCATTAAATGATCGGCGGAAATGCACACAGACTTTCCTGGCCTGCTTCAGGACATCCTGTAAGCCGGGGTACCTGCCCAAGAACCGCTGCACCACCAGGTTAAGGACGTGAGCTACACAGGGCACATGGGTCAGTTGTCCCTGTCGGAGGGCGGAGAGGAGGTTGGTGCCATTGTCGCAAACCACCATTCCTGCCTTAAGCTGGCGTGGCGTCAACCACCTCTTGGCCTGCCCCTGCAGAGCTGACAAAACATCCGCCCCAGTGTGGCTCCTGTCCCCCAAACAAACCAGCGCAAGCACGGCATGGCATTGTTTTGCCTGCGTACTTGCGTAGCCCCTGGAACGCCTACGGAGCACCGCTGGTTCTGAGGACAGAGCACTGGAAGAGGCCATGGAGGAAGAAGAAGAGGAGGGGGTGGAGGAGAGAGGTGTGTCACAACTAATAGTAGCATTTTGGAGGCGTGGTGGCGGAACAACCTCCAACACTACTGCACCTTGTCCTGCATCCTTCCCAGCTGCCAGAAGAGTGACCCAATGGGCCGTGAAAGACAGGTAACGTCCCTGTCCATGCCTGCTGGACCATGAGTAAGCGGTAATATGCACCTTACCGCTGACCGCCCTGTCCAGTGAGGCAAGGACATTGCCTTCCACATGCCGGTAGAGAGCCGGAATCGCCTTCCGTGAGAAAAAGTGGTGTTTGGGGACCTGCCACTGAGGAACCGCACATTGTACAAACTCACGGAAGGGGGCCGAGTCTACCAACTGAAAAGGCAGCAGTTGAAGTGCTAGCAATTTAGCCAAGCTAGCATTCAACCGCTGGGCATGTGGATGGCTGGGAGTGAACTTCTTTCGCCGGTCCAGCAGCTGGGGCAGGGACATTTGCCTGCTATAATCGGACGTGGGTGTACTGCTAGCAGAGTGCCCGGAAGCACTTGGCTGTGACACACCTAATTCTACACCTTCATTCCTCTCAGAGCAGGTTTCAGAGAGGACTGAAGGTCTAGTGGGGTTGGAGATGCCAGCTGATGAGGAGCAAGGAGGGGTCCGCTTTGTTCTTTGGTGTGGGTCTTTGAGGTACGCTTGCCAACGAGCTGCATGGCAGGTCAACATATGTCTGGTCAAGCATGTGGTGCCCAAGCGGCTGATGTTTTGGCCACGCGAGATACGCTTGAGACATATGTTGCAAATAGCAGCGGTGCGATCTGATGCACTCGTCTCAAAAAAGGCCCACACCAAAGAACTTTTAGAATAACGCGCAGAGGCAGCGCCCTGCACAGGCGGAGCTCTGCGATGTGATTCAGTCGGTGTGCTGCCCCTAAGCTGGCCCCCGGAGGGCATTCTGCCTCGTTGGACATGTGCCTCCTCCTCCTCCTCTCTCCTACCAGGCATCCACGTGGAGTCAGTGCCCTCATCATCCCCTCCCTCTTCATCGCTGTAGCAAACCTGGCAATATGCTGCAGCTTGTGGAACATGACTGCCAGATTGCTGTCCTTCTTGAGCATCCCCTCTCTCTGCATTCACGCTACTGCCTTCCTCTAGCTGAGTGTCATCATCAGAGCCTACAAAACACTGGGCATCCTCCTGGAGCATGTACCCAACACTGTGCTCAAAGAGTTCAGGAGACTCCTCAGGAGGACGTGGTGGGTCTAGGGAAGGAGTCACTGATGATGACATTGAGACGAGGGAAGACGATGCGTTGGCAGCTGCTTTGCTAGTACCCTGAGACTGGGTGAGAGAGGATGAAGAGGATGAAAAGGGCTTGGTCATCCACTCTACCAAGTCGTTGGCATGTTGCGGTTCAACATGTCCAGCTGCCGAAAAGAAGGACAAGCATGTCCCATGGCCACGTGCTGATGACAATGCACCGCGTCCACGACCAGCACTGTTGTCTCTAGACACAGAGCCTGCTTGCCCTCTTTTATCGTCTCGCGCCTGTCTGCCTCTCCTTGCTGGCCTTCCAGACATGGTAATGGCCTGAAGGGAGTTGGGTAAAACAGCAGTTGGGTAGTGTATATTGTGCTGGAGGCACACAACACCCACTAACTCCTGCAGATGCCTTTATTATAGAACACCAGAGATAAAGGGGTATATACAGATGTATACTGTGCTGTGCTGGAGGCACACACAACTTCTAATAACTTCTGCAGATGGCAGATGGCTCAACTAGAGAAGAGCTATGTAGGTGGATATAGCGGTGTGTACTGGGTACAGAGCACGCAGACAGCACGCACAAGCTCCTAACACTACTGACTGCAAGCTCTATTATAAAAGATAGATCACTAGCTATATAGGTGAGGTGAATATAGCGGTGTATACTGCGGTCAGGGCATGCAGACAACAACCACTACAGAAGAGCAAGATCGAAAATCGGCCGATAACGATCGGTGTATACTGTGTTGAAGGTACACAGAACACCCACTAACTGCTTCAGACGCCAACACACTACACAAGGCCGCCGCGCTGGCAGCCTAATATAGTGTGGGGCGTGTACTACACAGCCTGAGCTATGATTGGCCACAGGCATCCTGCCTGTGGCCAATCATGGCTCTCCTCGCTGCTGGCGCTGTGATCGGCCAAGCATGCGGGGTCACAGTGCATGCTTGGCCAATCATGAGCCAGCAATGCACTGCGATGACGCAGTGCATTGTGGGCCGTGAGCACCACACGAATTTGGCGCGAAAGGCCCATAACGTTCGGAATTCGCCGAACCGGCGAACAGCCGATGTTCAAGTCGAACAAATGTTCGACTCGCACACGAAGCTCATCCCTACCTGGCGTCTAACAACCAGTGACATCACCACAAGGAGGAGAGTGGAGCCCCAGCATTCAGAGCGAGCCGGAGGAGGATTCCTCTGCACATCTAAGCTCCGTCCCAACTCCGCCCCCTGACTCTGGGTCTTCCCAAAAGGCTGTTCCTGCGCTGGAAGAAAGGTAGGAGAAATGCTCCCTGCCTTCCCTGACTCTGAGTATGCTCATGGTCACTCTGCTCCCTCCCATACACTGCCCCCTTCCAGTCATGCTGTACATTATATTGCCTCCACTACCACCCTTTCCCATCATACTGCCGTCTACTGCCACCCCACCCATCATAATGCCCTCCACTGCCACGCCTCCCATCATACTGCCCTCTACTGCCACCCATCCTATTATACGGCCCTCCACTGTCATCCCTTCTATTATACTGTCCTCCACTGTCACCCCTCCTATTATACTGTCCTCCACTGTCACCCCCTCGCATCATACTGCCCTCTACTGTCACCCCTCCTACTATACTGCCCTCCACTAGCACCCCCTCAAATTACACTGCCCTCAACTGCCACCCCTCCTATTATACTGCCCTCCACTGTCACCCCTCCTATTATACTGCCCTCCACTAACCCCCCCATTATACTGCCCTCCACTACCACCCCCTCCCATCATACTGCCCTCCACTGCCACCGCTCCTTTTATACTGCCCTCCACTGCCACCCATCCTTTTATACTGCCCTCCACTAACCCCTTCCCATTATACTGTCCTTCACTACCACCCCTCCCATCATACTGCCCTCCACTACCACTCCTCTCATCATACTACTCTCCACTACCCCCCCCTCCTATCATACCACACTTTGCTACCACTCCTCCCATCATACAGCCCTTTGCGACCACCCCTCCCATCATACTGCCCTTTGCTACCACCCCCCATCATACTGCCCTTTGCTACCACCCCTCCCATCATACTGCCCTTTGCTACGCTACCATCCCTCCCATCATACTGCCCTTCGCTACCACCCTTTCAGGGCTGGCTTAGCCCTTCCTCCTCTGGGCTGGCCGTTCAGCTGTCGGCTAATTGCCAGCTCTCTTCTCTTTCCACAGTTACCAGCTGTTCTCGATGATGCACGTCTGACCGGCCTATTTAAAGCCTTCCAGCTCACTTTTTCCTTTGCCTTCGCGTTGGTCACATCACAAGGAACCATCTCCTGCTGTTTGTTTATAGACTGGCTTGCTGACATCCCTCCTGGCTTCTTATCCTGCTTGCAGTTGCTCTCCTTGGATCCCTGACTTCTGGCCTGGCTGACTACCCGATCTGGTTTATGAACTTTGGACTGGCTGACTACCCGATCTGGCTACTGGACTCTGGCTATGCTTAACTACGCTTTTTTTCTATTTACCTTTTTATTTTTTATTAATAAACAAGTGTGATTTGATTGTACTTCTGTCTCTGTCTGTTTCATGGTTTCTGACAGTACGCGAAGGCCATGAATTCAGAAGATACAGTCAATCCACTTGTTGGTAATATTTTTTCCAGATTGGATGAGCAAGATCACTGCATGGATCAGTTTGCCTTGGCGTTACAAACGCTCCTGAATTGCACAGCTCACCTGGAATCCCCCACGGTGGCTGCTCCGGTACAACCTGAGTCTCAGGCCGTCCCTGCTGCTGCGCCAGTCTCTGTGCAGGCACCCGCCTTGAGTATTATCTCTATAAAAAGGTATGTCTGGTTCTGCTCTGCTTCCCCAGCGATTTGGGGGTGATCCAGTTCAATGCAGAGGGTTTCTCAATCAGGTTGAGATATACTTCGAAATGCTGCCCCAGGCGTTTCCCACGGACAGAAGCAAAGTAGGTTTCGTGATATCTTTGCTTTCTGAGAGAGCCTTGGCCTGGGCTAACCCTCTATGGGAGACGCAAAAACCTGTTGTCTTGAGTTACCCTCAGTTTGTGGCCTCCTTTAAAAGGGGTTTTGACGTTCCCGCACACTCCGCTTCTGCTGCCAAGTGCCTCATGTCCATCAAACAGAGTACAAGAACTGTTGCCGACTACGCCATTGAATTCCGTACTCTGGAAGCAGAGGTTGCTTGGAACAATGAGGCCCTCATGGCTGCTTTTTCTCATGGTCTCTCGGATTCCATCAAGGATGAGATAGCAGCCCGAGATATACCCACTGAGCTGGACAGCTTGATCTCGTTTGCCATCCTCATTGACTCCAGGCTAAGAGAAAGACTTTATCTTAAGGAGCGCTTGCGGAAGCCTCCTGTACGTTTGCCTCCGAGCTTTGTAGTCCCCCCCATGCCTCCCTCACCTCCCACGCCTCCTTCACCTCCCATGCCTCCTGGTACCGAGTTGGTCAGTGAAGATGAACCCATGCACCTGGGCTTCACAGGTCTCTCTGCGGATGAAAGAGCCTTTAGGAGGAGGGAGAGATTGTGCCTTTATTGTGGCCAGGCAGGTCACTTTTTGAAGTCTTGTCCTACCCATTCCAGGAAACGCCCGAAACTTGAGGTCCTGTCATGGACAGACCTTAGGTGGCGTTATTTTCGTCCCCAGTTATCCAGAAGGATAAGCCCCTGGTTTTGGTCACCCTTTCTTGGGCTGAGTCGTCCATGGAGATACAGGCTCTAATCAACTCTGGGGCTGCAGGCCTGTTCATTGATGCTGCATTTGTTTCGCAGCACTCGATTCCGCTGCAGCCATTAAGGCTCTTGACGGGAGACCTTTACAGCCTGCCCATGTGACTCATGAGACGGTTCCATTGTCCATGGCCGTAGGGGCTCTTCACCATGAGATAATCCAATTCCAAGTTATTTCCTCACCCAGATTTCTGCTGGTTATTGATTATCCTTGGTTACAGAGGCATAACCCCTCTTTTGATTGGCTCCGTGCTGAGGTTCTCTCCTGGTCACCACAATGCAGTGAGACATGCTTCCTGAAAGTATCCAAGGTCCTGTGCACCGCTTCACTTCCCTCCCTGCCGGAGGAGTACCGTGATTTTGGCAATGTCTTTGATAAAGGTCAAGCTGGTAGTTTGCCTCCACACCGGCCTTATGATTGCGCAATTGACCTTCAACCTGGTGCCATACCTCCTCGTGGCCGAGTTTACCCTTTGTCGGTCTTGGAGGATAAGGCCATGGAGGAGCATGTTGCTGACGCACTTTCTCAAGGTTTCATCCACAAGTCCTAGTCTCCTGCTGGTGCTGGTTTCTTCTTTGTGAAAAAGAAGAGCAGAGAACTGAGACCTTGTATGGATTATAGGGGTCTCAATTGTGTCACGATTAAGAATGCCTACCCGATTCCATTGATTACAGAGTTATTTGGCCGCCTCAAGGGAGCAACGGTTTTCACAAAGTTTGACCTGAGAGGGGCATACAATCTCGTGCGCATTAGGAGGGCAACGAGTGGAAAACTGCGTTTAATACCAGAACAGGCCATTATGAATACCTGGTAATGCCTTTTGGCCTTTGTAACACGCCGGCAGTTTTCCAGGAATTTATTAATGATGTCATCCGAGATTTGTTGCAATTGTGTGTGGTGGTTTATCTCGATGATATCCTCATATTTTCCAAGTCCCTGGAGAGCCACCACACAGATGTCTGTCGTGTACTTCAGAAACTAAGAGAGAACAATCTCTATTGTAAACTGGAGAAGTGCGAGTTCCATCGTGAACAGGTTATATTCCTGGGCTATGTCATTTCCACTGCTGGTTTTTCGATGGACCCAGAGAAACTGTCTGCAGTCCTACAGTGGCCTCGACTCGTGGGTTTACATCCTCTGCAGTGTTTCCTGGGCTTTGACAACTACTATCGGAAGTTTATTCGTAACTTCTCATCTCTGGTCAAGCCTCTGACTGATATGACCAGAAAGGACGGTAACCCACAGAGTTGGTCTCCGGAGTCCATTAAGGCCTTTGAGACTCTCAAGGCTGCCTTTGTTTCTGGTCCTGTGTTGACACATCCTGATCCTACGTTGCCTTTTATCCTAGAAGTTGATGCTTCTGAGACTGGAGTTGGCGCCCTTCTGTCTCAACGTCCTAACTCTGAGAGCGCTATGCATCCGTGTGGCTACTTTTCCAAGAAATTGTCACCTGCTGAATGCAATTATAAGATTGGTGACAGAGAGCTGTCGGCGATCATTTTAGCCCCGAAAGAATGGAGATATCTCCTTGAAGGTACCACTGTGCCCGTTCTTATTCTTACTGACCATAATAATCTTACATTCTTGTCTGAGGCTAAGCGACTCTCTCCCAGAAGGGCGTGATGGGCTCTTTTCTTGTCGAGCTTTAATTACATTGTCTCATTCTTACCCAGTACTAAGAATGTAAGGGCTGATGCCTTGTCACGACGATTTTCCTCCACTTCCAAGTCGGAGTTTGTTCCGGTTCCTATGATTCCTCCTGATTGTATCTTGGCTAAAGTTCGCACCAGTCTTACTTCTCCTTTGGGTGACAAAATTCTTGCTGCTCAGGTCCATGCTCCTCCTGATAAACCTTGTGACCGCTGCTTTGTCCCAGAGAGTCTCCGTACTGCAGTGCTCCAGACTTACCATTCTCCCAAGGCAGCTGGCCATCCTGGGAAGAATCAACTCATTTGGGCCATCTCCCAAAAATTCTGGTGGCCTAGTCTACGGGCTGATGTTACTGCCTTCGTAGCTGCATGTCCCGTGTGTGCTCAGAGTAAGACTCCACGACACCTTCCAGTGGGCCTCCTACAACCCATACCCAATGGAGAGAGGCCCTGGACTCGCCTGTCTATGGATTTCATTGTGGAATTGCCCAACTCCCAAGGCAACACTGTTATCCTTATGGTGGTTGACCGGTTCTCAAAGATGTGTCATTGTATTCCACTTAAGAAGTTGCCCACCTGTAAGGAACTGGCTTCCATTTTTGCTCAGGAGATCTTTCGCTTACATGGGCTACCCAAGGTGATTGTCTCGGATAGGGGCAGTCAGTTTGTCTCCCGGTTCTGGCAAGCCTTTTGTGCACAGTTGGGAATCCAGCTTGCGTTCTCTTCTGCGTATCACCTGCAGTCTAATGGGGCCGCAGAACGAGCCAATCAGTCCTTGGAGCAATTCCTACGTTGCTATATTTCTGACCATCATAACAACTGGTCTGGCCTATTACCTTGGGCAGAGTTTGCTCACAACAGTGCCTTGAATTCTGCCTCCCGATTGTCTCCATTTATGACGAATTATGGTTTCCAACCTTCCATGTTGCCTGACTCATTTGTTCCGCAGAGTATTCCTGCATTAGAGGAGCATCTCCGTGGTCTTCGTTCCACTTGGGTACAAGTTCTGAGGCTTTGCGTCATGCCAATGATAGATATAGACTCCATGCTGACCACAGACGCATGCCTGCGCCTTCCTACCAGGTTGGGGACAGGGTCTGGCTGTCATCTCGCGACCTCCGGCTTTCGGTTCCCTCATTGAAGTTTGCACCTCGGTTTATTGGGCCTTTCCGTAGCCTTCGCAGGATTAACCCAGTAGCTTACGCATTGGACCATCTCAAATGTGTTTCATGTCTCCTTATTGAAACCGTTGGTCTGTAAGCGATTTACCACCTCGGTGCCACGTCCTCACCCTATTCAGGTTGAGAACTATGAGGAGTATGAGGTACAATCCATTGTTGACTCCCGTAGGTGCATACAGTACCTGGTGCATTGGAAGGGGTATGGTCCGGAGGAACACTCCTGGGTTTCATCCTCTGACGTACATGCCCCTGTCCTCCTCCGCGAGTTCCATAGACGGTTTCCCCTCAAGCCCGGTGGCCCTCCGAGGGAGAGTGGTCATTGAGGGGGGGTACTGTCAGGGCTTGCTTAGCCCTTCCTCCTCTGGGCTGGTTTCTGACACACCCCTCCCATCATACTGCCCTCCACTACCACCCCTCAAACCATACTGCCCTTCACTAACCCCCCTCCCATTATACTGTCCTCCACTACCACCCCTGCCATCATACTGCCCTCCGCTACCACCCCCTCTTATAATACTGCCCCCTGCCCCCTCCCATTATATTGCCTTCAACTGCCACCCCTCCCATTTACATTATACTACCCTCCACTAACCCCCTCCTATTATACTGCCCTTCACTAACCCCCCCATTATACTGCCCACCACTACCACCCCCTCCCATCATACCGCCCCCTCCCATTTTTATGCCCTCCACTGCCACCCCTCCTGTTATACTGCCCTCCACTGCCACAATATAAGATTACCTTTGAAGTAGGGTCAAGAGTTAACCATACCCAAAACGACAGCTACTATGGCTGTAGTGGACAAATATAGGGTAATACCAGTTAGTTCAATCTTTTTATTAATTGGCAAAAAAAGGCCACACTAATATAAAATCACATTGCCCTATGGCTAAAATACATCCTAAAAGTCCAATATATGCACCCTTAGTGCGTCTTACAACCTATGGTCAAGATACATTTAAACAAAAGACTCACATATAACACAGACAAAATGGACAAGGCGCCACTCAGATCACTCCCGCACGAGTTCTCTTGTGGGGGTAATCTAACTTATTGCCAATAATAAATAATTTATACTATAACAAATAACTCAGTGCGTGTGTGGTTCCCTAGAATTACAATCTATAAAAAGAAATCAAACTTATTTTCTATAGTGTGGTTGAAGAAGTAACCAGTTAGTTAATGTCAGGTATTACTAATGAACTATCACCGCTAAAGCAAGTCACTATAGTCTCCATCAAATCTCATTGAAATCTTCTGAAGTTATAATATTCCATAAGGTATGCTGTTTCTTTATATATTTTGTAGGCGATATGCTTGTATATGGGAAAAGATTGTTTAAAAATATCAAATTCAAATGCTGATAAGGAAGAAATCTTTTTCCGTTATAGTCAGAAGTTTTGTTGATAATTTAAATCACAGATGTCTCCTATATCGAAGTACAAGTCATCATTCCCAAACAAAGTAACAATCTGTGAAAACAATCGGTTCATCTCCTGTTGGGACTGTGACTTTATTTGGGAGGGGGTGCCTGTCATCACATCTTCCACCCCCTCTTTTTCCAAAAAAGTCACCATTCTTTGCGTATTCTCTATTTTTGTCTCTCCTGGGGACCTATCACGTCTATTTCTGGACCGTGATCTAATTCCTCTTCTAAATGAACTGCTACGTCCTCTTCTAATGGTCAAATCAAACACTTGTTAGTCTCAAAATCCTGTTTATCTCTCCTATATTTTGATTGTTTTGTCATTTTTAAACTCTGTTGTGCCTTCTCTATTACTTTTTTGAGAAGCAAATTTTTTCTAATGAACTCCTCATTCTCCTTCAATAAATCCAATCCTTTAGCACTTTCCTCTATTGAATTCCTAAGTTCAGATAATTGGATTTTCTCTTCCTCTACAAAATGTTTGAGTATAGAGCCCTGCAGACGGGCATTTTTTTGCCAGGTATATCATGGACGTGGATGCGGTGCTGTTGCGGCTGCGGGAGGAGGCGGTGGCCCGTGGTGCTGGCTGGTTGGAGGCCTCTGTGGCAGGCTTGCTGCAGGGCCCTGGCCAGGCCTCGTGCGTGGTACTCGGCGGCCCCCCTCCCTCTCTCTCCCCCCCTCATCCTCCCAGCAGCCTCAGGGCCCACAGATCCCGGCCCCCAGAGCGGTACAGCCCTGAGCTGGCCGCTGACAGGGCTGGGGGGAACGCAGATAGGGACACCGCTACCCCGCCGGCTAAGCGTAGGCCGGTGGTGGTTGGGGGGAGTGCCAGTTCCCGGCGTGTGCGGGGGGTGACTACCCAGGGGGCCAAGTTGCTCTAGCTTCGGCGCGGGAGAGGGGTGGCTGCCTCGGTGGGCCTCTTGCCTGCGGTGAGGGTGGCTCGGTGTGGGAGAGAGGCCGGGGCCTGTAATCCTGATGGACAGGGGCGGAGCAGGACGGCCGGAACACCGCGGCTCCATCGGGGGGACCGGTCCGAATTGCGGTCTGGATCTGTGGCTAGGCGGGCTTCCCCGGCCCGGCCCAGGGCTCGTCGTGGTGAAAACTCTGAGCGGGGGGTGCGTTCCCCCACGGCGCGCAGGGCGGACGGCGCGGCAGGGCGCTCTACGCCAGGGAGGAATCCTGACCCACGGCCTGGTGTGGCAGAGCGATCGGAGGCTGGGAGTTCCCAAGACAGCTTGTCGGAGGGGGAGCTGGTCGAGCCGGAGGAGGATGAGGTACCGAGGACGCACGGGGCACGGGACCTACGGCTGGATGTCCCCTTGGGCAGCGGCAGCCAGTTAAGAGACCTTCTACTCTATCTTCTTCATCTTCTTCTGTCATTCCTGAGGGGGGTCCTTCGGGACGGGTGGAGGGCGCTGGGGTGTCTGGTGTCCTAGGGGTCAGCCCAGGGGGGGTGAATCTGGGGCCGGGTTCCTTGTCCTTGGGGGTGGCGGGTTCTCAAGATGTGGGGGTAGTTCACACCTTGTTGGCGGGTTTGCGGGAGGTCCTGGCGCGCTGTGAGGCTGGTTTGCGGGCGGCGGCTGAGGCATCTCCAGTTGCTGCGTGGCCATTGGGTGCGCAGACTGGGGTTCGGGGTTTGCCATCGGGGGTTCCCCCGGTAGTGGTGGCTGCTGCGGATGGGCCAGCGATCGGCCCGCTGACAGCTGCTCCTGGGCCTGCCGTTTCGGGGGTTGTTCCTGCGGCTTCGACGGCAGTGGTTGCTGCGCCGGCAGCGGTTGGGGAGGCTGCGGTGACCGCTAAGGGGGTAGCGGGAGGGAATGGCCTGCGTCTGGCAGACGCGGTGAAATGTGAGGTCTACGTCTGTTTTGAGGGGCCTTTGGGCGCTCACTTGAAGACTGAGGTGAGAGACCGCATTTGGAAGGGGGAATATGTAGAGATTTTTTCCTTGCTACCTCTGGAGAAGTTTAACTTGGACAAAGTTAAGCCGGATGAGAGCAAGAAGGAGAAGGAAGAGAAGTGGCGGTACAGGCTGATCCCTCGCACGTTTGCAAACTGGTTGCAGGCGTTTGCGATTCTGGCAAGTGTTATTGGGGAGAAGGCGCCGGAAAACTGCTCGCCGCTTTTCTGCTACCTCGATTCCATCTGGGAGGCGCAGAGGGTCTACGGTGGGACTGCTTGGTTGCGCTATGATGAGCAATTTAGGCAGAAGAAGGCGGTCCACCCGTCCTTGCAGTGGGACCACAAGGACATTAGTCTTTGGATGAAGCTGATGTCCTCCCCGAGGGGCTCCTTGCCTCCCTTTCAGGGAGGGGCCGGGAGCCCGGCGACCATCGGACAACCGGCCGGAAACCGCATGGGTTTCTGTTGGCAATTCAATGCTGGCACTTGCAAATTCGGGGCCAAGTGTCGATTCCGGCATGAGTGTTCCACGTACGGGGGTTCCCATTCCCAGTCCCGGTGCTTCAAGCAGGGACGGGGAAAAGGGGGGGACACTGGAAAAGGGGGTGACGCCAGTGAGGGTAGGAAGGATGGTGCCTTTTCTAAGGCGCTATCCTGATCAGGTTGCAGCCAAGTTGCTGGAGTTGGGGTTTGCGGAGGGTTTTCGGTTGAATAGTCAGCTTCAGGTGGTTCCGCCGGTTGCGAACAATTTGAAGTCGGCTAGGGAGCATGCGGTTGTTGTCACAGACAAGTTGCTCAAAGAAGTTGCATTGGGGCGCATGGCTGGTCCGTTTGGGGATCCACCCATGTCTAATTTAGTGGTCTCCCCATTGGGCGTAGTTCCGAAGAAGGAGCCGAACAAATTTCGGCTCATTCATCATTTGTCCCATCCACCGGGGGGATCGGTTAATGACTCCATTGATCCCAGCCTCTGTACGGTGTCTTACACTTCTTTTGATACAGCGGTTGACTGGGTGCAGCGTTTTGGCAAGGGGGCGTTGTTGGCAAAAATGGATATAGAGGCGGCCTTCCGCCTCTTGCCGGTTCATCCGGATTGCTGCCACTTGTTGGGTTGCCAGTGGCAGGGCAAGTTTTACATTGATCGGTGTTTGCCCATGGGGTGCGCAATTTCTTGTTCGTTGTTTGAGCAGTTTAGTTCTTTTTTGGAATGGGCGGTGCGGGATGTTTCGGGTTTATCTTCCGTCATCCATTATTTGGATGACTTTCTGTGTATTGGGCCTGCAGACAGCCGCGTTTGCGCGTCTCTCTTGGCTACTATTCAGCAGTTGTTTGAGGTTTTTGGGGTCCAGTTGGCCCCGGATAAAACAGAAGGTCCGACCACAGAGTTGCGTTTTTTGGGGATTGTCATAGACACCATGGCGATGGAGTGCCGTTTGCCGATGGACAAGTTGGAGGATCTGCAGCGGGAGGTGGCCGGGGCATTGTGGGCAAAGAAGATTCAGCTTCGGGCCCTGCAATCGCTCTTGGGCAAGTTGAATTTCGCCTGCCGCATTATGCCGATGGGGCGTGTTTTCTGCCGGCGCTTGGCGGCGGCCACAGCCGGCGTGCGGGCTCCTCATCATTTCATCCGCTTGGGCCAGGAACACAAGGCTGATTTGTTGGTGTGGGATTCTTTCTTGGCCAGTTATAACGGCCGCTCGCTTTGTTTGGATAGGGTGGTTTCTAACTTTGACATTATTATTATTATACAGGTTTTATATAGCGCAGTTTGCTCAGTGCTTTACAACATGAGGGCAGACATTACATTTACATTACAATTTGGTACAAGAGGAATCAGAGGGCCCTGCTCATTAGAGCTTACAATCTAAAAAACATGGAATTGTTCACGGACGCGGCGTGGTCCAGGTGGTTTTGGGGCTTTCTTTCAGGGTAGGTGGAGCGCTGGGGATGGCCGGTGTCTTGGAGGGAAGCAGGTTTGGTTCGCAATCTGGCAGCACTGGAATTGTTCCCCATTGTACTGGCGGTCGAGCTGTGGGAGGGGGATTTTCGGAATCGTCGCGTTCGCTTTCATTGTAATAATCTGGGGGTGGTGCAAGCCATTAATAACAACACTGCATCTTCTCCTCCTGTTGTGCGTTTGTTGCGCTATCTGGTTCTTAAGTGTTTGTGTCTTAATTGTTTTGTGACTGCTGTGCATGTTCCTGGAGTGAAAAATTCAGTGGCTGATGTGTTGTCTCGTTTCCAGTGGGACAGATTTCGTAAATTGACACCGGAAGCGGAGGCGCACGGGCTTCAGTGCCCCGAGAGGTTATGGAGCATCGCATTACCACTGCACAGCTGTTGATTCGTAAGTCAGTATCGGCGGCTACCTGGTCAGCGTACAGTAAGGTCTGGAAAGAATGGGGTGCTTTGGTGCAGGAGGTGGGGGATTGCAGTAGCGAGGAGGGTAGGGTTCATTTGCTGCTTTATTTTATTGGTCGGAATTTTGAAAGTGGGGTGTCGGCGTCGTATATGTCGCAAAAGCTGGCCGGGCTGGCTTTTATGTTTCAGTTGGCTGGCCAGAGGGATGCTACTAAGGTTTTTATGGTTCGGCGCGCTATGTGCGGTTACTGCGCAGGTCGCTCGGTGGCTGATACCAGACGACCAGTTTCGTTCCAGCTTTTGGGCGAGGTGGTAAAACAGTTGGAACGTATTTGCGTTTCACAGTTTGAGAGGGTGCTATTCCGGGCGGTTTTTGTTCTGGCCTTTTTTGGGGCATTTTGGGTGGGGGAGATTGTGAGTAGGAATAAGAGAGGTGATGGGGGTTTAGACGTGAGCGAGGTATTTGTGCGGGGTGGGGCGTTGGGTGTGTTCATGCGCAGGTCCAAGACGGATAGGTTGGGCAAGGGTGTGTGGGTGGAATTGAGGTCGATTCCGGGTTCCCCTGTGTGTCCGATGGCGTCTGTGGAGGAATTTTACTGTATCAGGCCCCAGGGGGAGGGGGTTTTCTTCCGACATGAGGAAGGCACGGCCTTGTCTAGATTTCAATTTCAGGCGGTATTTAAAAAGTGTTTGGTGGCCGCGGGGTTGTCGGTAAAAAACGATTCCTCTCACTCTTTCATCATTGGGGCTGCCACTGAGGCGGTCCAGTGGGGATTGGATGACAAAGCGGTGCAGAGCATTGGGCATTGGGAATCGGCGCGATTTAGGTTGTACGTCCGCCCTCATTTATTGTAGGTACGGGGTGATGATAGGGCTAGGCCGGATTGGGGGGTAAAGTTTTTTCGGGGGCGGGCCGGGATGGTACGTTCTTTTCTTCAAGAAAGCGTTGTGAAACCTTGCTCTCCTCTCATCCCACCCTGCCACTCTATTCCTTTGTGTTTTTTCTTTTCTTTCAGAATCGGAGACCTGTCTGGTGTGGATCCTCGGACACTCATATGTGTATTGGGGTGCCAGGAGGGCTGAGGTCCGGCGGAATGGGAGGTTGTTGGGTTTGTCTAGGGAGGAAGGCACGATTCGCTGGTTGGGTATCCCAGGGATTCTGTGGTCTAGGGTGTTGCCAGAAATACACAGGTATTCCGCTTGGATCGTCCCACTAATGTGGTTTTGTTACACGTGGGTGGTTATGATCTGGGTTTGCGGTGTGCCCGGGAATTAATCAGGGATATAAAATTTGATCTGCTATGGTTACAAGCCTCTTTCCCTGATACAATTTTTATTTGGTCCGATATTGTGGCCAGGACGGCTTGGTGTTTGGCGCGCTCTGTTGCGGGCTTAAATAGGGCCAGGGTGAAGGTAAACAAGGCGGTGGCCAAGTTTTTTGTCCGGAATGGAGGGCTGGCGGTGCGTCATCGGGATTTAGAGGAAGAAACTGGGCGTTTTTTGCGCTCTGATGGCGTGCATTTGAATGCCATTGGGCTTGACCTTTGGCAGCTGGGGGTGCAGGACGGTGTGCAACGGCAGTTAGGATGTGGTGGGCGTCACGCATGTAAGGTGTCACATACACTTGCTGTGGCGTTAGGTCTATGGGGTCTTTGAAGGTGGTGCTGGAAAAAATAATGGAGGTTTAAGGGGGTTGGGCACAGATGGAGGTATGGGTGTCCTTTTTTCTCCCTTAAAAGGTTAATAATGGAATGGAGGAGGTTGTATCTGGAAGGAAGTTGCTGGTTTGTCCCTGAGCTTGCGTAATTACACGGCGGGGGGCCTGTTTATGGTTTACCGATACAACTGGTGGGTTAAAATTCTAATTTACCTTCAAAGACCTCTAGATCAAAAAATGGGTTAATGCTGGATGTATATATATTTGCTTTATAATGTTTTGTTGAAAATGTATTTATATGCATTTAAGTTATGTTTCAGAGTATTTTTGTATTTTTTCATATGTTTGTAATAAAAAATGGGCTGGGCTGCTATGGCCATTCAACTCCAAAGAGGATAACGTGTCGTCTGGTCATTTGTTAGATAAGTAATTCAGAGTATAAGTGGTTATAGAAGAGCCTCACAAATAAGCACATCCCCTCGTCAAGTAACAATCTGTGAGAACAGTGTATTCAAATAGCATACATTGTAGCCATCCCGCCTCACATACAGCTATTCAGTTTCATGGTACTTTACTACGTTACCACTTCCTGATGGAACACTGATCGATTACTGGCAGTTTACTGGGTTAACACCCGTAATTCAACATCCTCGTCTCTGCTTCAAGTTTCCAGAGGGCAGGACAATGTCCAGCGGAACACTGCTCAGCCTATCTGATCAGCCAGAATACAGGTATATGTTGATTTAGTTGATTTTACTCAGCCGATATCTCAGTGCAATGCTAGTCAGCTATCAACATTTCTCTGGATCCCTGTTCAAGTGGTCGTATCCTCTGCTGTGTTCGTGATCGCAGACAATAATGTCCGGCGGAGCACTGAATAGCTGTGAATGGCTTTTCTTGATCATACATCACGGGACACAGGAGCTTCATTACATAGTGGGTTGTATAGGCACCTCTGGTGATTGGACACTGGTTAATCCCCAATTAAGGAGAATTCCTCCCCTATATAACCCCTCCCATATGGGAGGCACCTCAGTTTTTTCGCCAGTGTCTAAGGTGGTTGGTCATGTAAAACATGTGCTATGAAGAAAGCTCTGTGCAGGTCCCTGCGGGGGCCTAAGGGCTATGATAACTGGATCCATATCTCGGGCCGATATTTTGACTCCCAAGATGGTATGGTACCCGGGCCTCGTCAGCCGAAGAAACAAGGTTTTGCCTGTAAGTCCTCTCCTATTGGAAGACTGGACTCTGGGAAAACCAGACTTGGTGTACTATTTTTACATAGTGGCACAAAAGTTTCTGGCAGAGTCTTTTACAAGGTCCAGGTAAGAGGTTCCTCTGAGAAGGAACCCAAAAAATCCTGAAGGTTGGCACAACTCTGCCCGCCGTGATGGGTGAAGGCTGGAATCTGTCTGTTTTCAGCAATTCCTGCGGCGAGGACAGGTAAGAGAAGTTAATCCTATATAAATTATATATTATGGATTTCTTCATTTGAGTAGTTGTATGTCTTACCTGGTTTCCACCACTAGAGGGAGTAAGAGCAGCCTGATGCATACTTACACGCCTTTCAGATACACACGCTCAGTGAAGCCTGGTTCTTCCAGATTACTCACGTCTCCACTGCAATCTCCGCCACAATAAAGGTAAAACAGGGGTCCCACGTAGTCTAGGGGTCCAGCGCGGCTCAGTTGGTGATCCCCTTCCCCCCTGGACGACCGGCAGTCCTTGTGCACGCACACTGAGCGCGCTCCCATGCTAATGGAGGGGGGGTGTGGTTGCGAGCCGTGCATGGCGCTTTACTGTGCAGGCGCCAATCGGCAATTTTAAAAAGCCCAGAGCGCCAGGGGGCTGTAAGTGTAAGACACAGGAGCTGTGGGCAGTAAGCATCCTAAGGGATTGGATCCAGGCAAACCTAAGACACCTACTCAGCATCAGGTTGTGCAGTTTAAGCATATACAGTATATTTATTGTGAGACTTGGAGCACAACAGTGATTGCACTTTGTACTAGTACCTCTGCTTTGTAGCTTAGGACTATGTCTCCTCGTAAGAGGGTCTCAGGGGGAGGTAACAAGGGCACTGGTAAATCACCGCCTAGGTCTAGGGGTTCTAAAAATGCCTGTAGATTACCATCCCCCCCCTGCAAGGCTGGAGCCAGCCTCACAGGATGAGTCAGTGCCCCTGTCAGGTGTTGCAGCCACTCCTAATGTTTCAGCCCCGGTATATGTCACTGAAGAGTCCCTTAAGGCTACATTGGAGGGTTTTGAAGGGAGAATCATGAATTTTATTTCATCTTCCCTAAAAGATAGCCGAAAAAGGGGTAGATCCCCTCCCTCTGCTGAGATTCCTCTTTCAGATGACACCTCTGACAATGAGGAGAGATCCCTATCTTGGGACAGGGATCATGAGCAGTCGGATGAATCAGAGGAAGAGGAGAGAGTCCCCTCCTCCCAGGCACTCAGAAAACAGGTTCAATATTATACTGAGTTGGTGCGTACCACGTTCCGAATGCCCGCTGCTGAGGTCGCCACATCCTCTGTTTCTTCCCTGAGGGTCAGGTATATCCCACAGACTGCCTTTTCCTTTCCAATTCATCCCTTAATGGATAAATTGTTGTATGAGGATTGGGGACATCCCGATAAACTGTTTGCTCCTCCTAAAAGGTTTTCTATGCTTTATCCTCTGGAGGAAAGTTTCACCAAGAAATGGTGGGTCCCATCTGTCGATGCAGCTGTTTCTTGTGTGAATAGAAACCTGACCTGTCCTTTGGATAATGCTCAGGTATTTAAGGATCCAACTGATAAGAAGCTGGAAACATTATTGAAAGCCTCCTTTTCCGTGACTGCCGCTGTAGTGCAAACTACAGTCGCAGCTGTGGGGTTGTGTCAGTTCCCCAAGGAACAAGTTAAGCAGATGCTTGGCCTTCTGCCCAGTAAGGAAGTGGAGAATTATGCAGAAATACCTCAAATTCTGTGTTTTATGATTGATGCAATTTTGGATTTGGTCCAACAAGCATCTCGTTTGTCTCTCCTGTTGGTACACATGCGAAGGGCCCTATGGCTAAAAAATTGGGCAGCTGAGCTATCATGCAAGAAGCATTTGATTGGGTTCCCATTTAAGGGGGAACGTTTATTTGGAGAAGAATTAGACAAATTCGTCCAAAAAATTTCAGGGGGTAAATCTACTCTCCTTCCAATCAAAAAAGAGCAAACGTCCATCATTTAGGCATTCTCTTTCTCCCGAAGCATCATGCTCTAAGCAGTGGTGACGGCCTTCCCAACCTCCCTCTACAGGAAAGGCTCAAGTCCGTGCCCAGGGGCAGAAAAAGACTTGGGGGCGAAAGCCTGCCAAGCAGAGCCCAAAAGTTTCCTTGTGAAGGGACGCCCCCGCTCGGCCGATTGGGGGGAAGGCTCCTGCAGTTTGCAGAAGCCTGGCGGGAAGAGATCCGGGACAAGTGGGTAACCTCCTCGGTATCTCTGGGCTACAAGCTAGAGTTTCAGGAGATTCCACCTTCTCGCTTTCTAAGGTCAAGGATCCCCAGGGATCCAGTAAAGCAAAGACCGCTATTTCTGGCCTTAGATCACTTACTATCCCAGGGGGTGATAGTGGAAGTGGACCCAAAAGAACAGGGTTCAGGCTTTTACTCGAATCTCTTCACCATTCCAAAGCCAAATGGAGGTGTCAGACCTATCCTGGATCTGAAGGATCTGAACTAGTTTTTACGCATCCGGTCCTTCTAAATGCAGTCAATATGCTCTGTGGTCTCCTCCCTGCAAGGGGGAGAGTTTATGGCATCAATAGATATCAAGGATGCATATCTTCATGTGTAAATTTTTTCCGCACACCAAAAGTATCTAAGGTTCGTGGTAGATCAGCGCCATTTTCAATTTGTGGCCTTGCCGTTCGGTCTCGCTACGGCTCCTCGAGTCTTCACAAAGATTCTAGACCCTCTCTTGGCAAACCTAAGAGCTCAGGGTATAGCCGTCATGGCTTATCTAGACGATTTGCTTCTCATAGAGAAAACAGTAGCGCTCCTGAACCACAGTGTTACCAGAACGCTAGAATACCTGGAAACGCCTAGGTTGGATTATAAACCTAGAAAAGTCGTCCCTACAGCCTGCTACCAGGTTGGAGTATCTGGGCATGGTCATCGACACTGCTCAGGGCGGGGTGTTTCTACCAAGGCCAAAAGCCTTGGCTATAGGGGGTCTGGTGCGCCTAATTCTGGGCAGAAGATCTTCCCCCATTCGGTTGAGCATGAGACTGTTAGGGAAAATGGTCGCCTCCTTCGAGGCGTTCCATTCGCCCAGTTCCACTCAAGGCCTCTGCAAAGATGCATCCTTGCGGCTTGGAACAGGAAGCCCCAGGCCTTGGATCTTCCTATGTGTCTATCCCCAGGGACACGCAAGAGTCTCGTTTGGTGGTTACAAACCGAGAATCTGCTGAAAGGCAAAACTTTTCTTCCTCTTCCATGGAAGATTATAACTACAGATGCCAGCCTGACAGGCTGGGGAGCAGTGTTGGAGGAGACGTGCTCGCAGGGGAAATGGTCTGCGATCGAGAAGCTATTGCCCATAAATGTCTTGGAGATCCGGGCAGTTTATATGGCTTTCATAAACTGGTCTTACAGACTACGGGGTCTCCCTGTTCGGGTTCAGTCCGACAATGCCACAGCAGTGGCCTATATCAGGGCCGGATTAAGAGCATCACTGGACTAGTGCTGAGGATTTTGATAGGCCTTTTTTATGGGAATAAATAAAATGAGAACACATTTTGTTTTGTTAAAATAAATGAAATATTAAAATAACAAATAATAATAAATGAAACCACTCATTCACACTGTATGCACAAGAGAACCTATGTGGATGAGCCCTTCAGGGAGACAATCGTGGTGATGGCGCTTGTGATTGCCCCCCCCTACCGCACCAATCACCCCCGACTTTCAGATCCCCCCCAGCTGCAGGAGGTACAAGGAGCGTCTCATGCAGTGCAGTATCCAAACGGTCAGTCTATCCATGCTGGGCCTATATTAAGGTAATGGCCTGGAGCTGCAGCTCCAATAGCCCCTATGTTAATCTGGCCCTGGCCTATATCAATCACCAGGGTGGCACCAGGAGTCTGGTTGCACAAAGAGAGGTGAATCGCATACTTGCCTGGGCAGAAAGGCATGTTCCATGCCTTTCTGCAGTCTTCATTCCAGGAGTGGAAAATTGGCAAGCGGATTTTCTGAGCCGCCAGCAATTGTGCCCAGGAGAATGGGCTCTGCACCCCGACATGTTTCGGAACATATGTCGCAAGTGGGGCATTCCAGACGTAGATCTGTTTGCGTCCAGATTCAACAGAAAGCTGGACAAATTTGTGTCAAGGACAAGAGATGCACTTGCTCAGGGGTCAGATGCTCTGACAGTTCCCTGAGATCAGTACAATCTGATTTATGCCTTCCCACCGTACCTGCTTCTGTCACGGTTCCTGGGAAGAGTCAAGAGGGAAACAAAGTTGGTTCTTTTGGTAGCCCTGGCTTGGCCCAGGCGACCTTGGTACGAGATCATGAAGTTGGCAGTAGGCAGGCCGTGGATCCTCCCTCTCCGGCCAGATCTACTCTCGCAGGGTCCAATTTACCATCCTGCTTTACACAGTCTGAGTTTAACAGTTTGGCTGCTGAGACCCACATTCTGAGGGATCGTGGGCTTTCGGGGCCAGTCCTTTCTACTCTGGGAGGGGTTATGGTGATTGGACACTGGTTAACCCCAAATGAAGGAGAATTTCTCCCCTATATAACCCCTCCCATATGGGAGGCACCTCAGTTTTGTAGCAAAGCAATAAGAAACCACGTAAAACCCAAGAGAGGCGGGAGCTTTGTGTCCCGTGATGTACTCTCAAGAAAAGGATTTTACAGGTAAGCTGTATATAAAAATCATATTTTCTTGATCATACATCACGGGACACAGGAGCTTTATTACATAGTGGGATGTCCCAAAGCAATGCTCAGTTTGAGGGGAGGGAGACACAGATCAGAATTATAGAGTGCCAAGGACCGGAGGATCTAAACTGCAGCCTGCAGTACACTGCACCCAAAGGCGATATCCTCTTGCCCTCTGACATCCACTTGATAAAATCTGGTGAATATGTGGACTGATGACCAAGTTGCAGCCTTACAGATCTGAGCCAGGGAGGCCTGGTGATGCACTGCCCAAGAAGCACTTATAGCCCTCGCTGAGTGCGCTTTCACTTGAAAAGGAGGGATCTTACCCTTTACACTATAGGCCTGAAAAATAACCTGTCTAATCCACTTTGAGAGAGTGGATTTTGATACCGCCTGGCCCTTCCTAGAGCCTTCCGGCAAAATAAATAAGCAATCAGTTTTTCTTATCTGAGCAGTTGCCTGAAGATAGACACTGATTGCCCTTACCACATCTAAAGTGTGCGAAGATTCTTCTTCTGCGGACTGTGGGTCCGGAAAAAAGGATGGTAGGATTACATCTTGATTCAAATGGAATCCTGAAACCACCTTAGGCAGAAAGGACCTGTTGGGACGCATTACCACCCGGTCCTTATGAATAATTAGATAAGGTTCCTTGCTGGAGAAAGCTGCTAGTTCTGACACTCTTCTAGCCGAGGATATGGCTATCAAGAAAAACAATTTTTTAGTCAAAAGAACTAATGAAGCCTGATGCAAAGGTTCAAATGGTTGCCCCTGCAAAGCCGAGAGAACCAAATTCAGATCCCATGGGCATACCGGAGGTTTGACTGGCGGCCTTATCCGCATAACCCCCTGGATGAAAGCCCGCACAAGGGAATGTGATGCAAGTGGCTTCTGGAAAAACAGTGACAAGCCCGAAATCTGCAGCTTGATAGTGCTTACGGCCAAATTAATTTCTAGGCCTGACTGGAGGAAAGCCAAGATCCTGCTAGTGACATAATTTCTAGGATGCCATCCAGTGGGGTTCAAACCAGGAACATATGCCTTCCAGATTTTGTAGTAAATAAGCCTGGAGGCCGGCTTTCTGGCATTGACCAGAGTAGAAAGGACTGGCCCCGAAAGCCTACGATCCCTCAGAATGTGGGTCTCAGCAGCCAAACCGTTAAACTGAGACTGTGTAAAGCAGGATGGTAAATTGGACCCTGCGAGAGTAGATCTGGCCAGAAAGGAAGGATCCACGGCCTGCCTACTGCCAACTTCATGATCTCTGCATACCAAGGTCGCCTGGGCCAAGCCGGGGCTACCAAAAGAACCGACTTTGTTTCCCTCTTGACTCTTCCCAGGAACCGTGACAGAAGTGAGTACGGTGGGAAGGCATAAATTAGTACTGATCCCAGGGAACTGTCAGAGCATCTGACCCCTGAGCAAGTGCATCTCTTGTCCTTGACATGAATTTGTCTAGCTTTCTGTTGAATCTGGACGCAAACAGATCTATGTCTGGAGTGACCCACCTGCGACATATGTTCCGAAATACGTCGGGGTGTAGAGCCCGTTCTCCTGGGCACAACTGCTGGCGGCTCAGAAAATCCGCCTGCCAATTTTCCACTCCTGGAATGAAGACTGCAGAAAGGCATGGAACATGCCTTTCTGCCCAAGCAAGTATGCGATTCACCTCTCTTTGTGCAACCAGACTCCTGGTGCCACCCTGGTGATTGATATAGGCCACTGCTGTGGCATTGCCGGACTGAACCCGAACAGGGAGACCCCGTAGTCTGTAAGACCAGTTTATGAGAGCCATATAAACTGCCCAGATGTCCAAAACATTTATGGGCAATAGCTTCTCGATTGTAGACCATTTTCCCTGCGAGCACGTCTCCTCCAACACTGCTCCCCAGCCTGTTATGCTGGCATCTGTAGTTATAATCTTCCATAGAAGAGGAAGAAAAGTTTTGCCTTTCAGCAGATTCTAGGTTTGTAACCACCAAACGAGACTCTTGCGTGTCCCTGGGGATAGACACATAGGAAGATCCAAGGCCTGAGGCTTCCTGTTCCAAGCCGCAAGGATGCATCTTTACAGAGGCCTTGAGTGGAACTGGGCGAATGGAACGGCCTCGAAGGAGGCGACCATTTTCCCTAACAGTCTCATGCTCAACCGAATGGGGGAATTAGGCGCACCAGATCCCCTATAGCCAAGGCTTTTGGCCTTGGTAGAAACACCCCGCCCTGAGCGGTGTCGATGACCATGCCCAGATACTCCAACCTGGTAGCAGGCTGTAGGGACGACTTTTCTAGGATTATAATCCAACCTAGGCGTTCCAGGTGTTCTAGCGTTCTGGTAACACTGTGGTTCAGGAGCGCTACTGTTTTCTCTATGAGAAGCAAATCGTCTAGATAAGCCATGACGGCTATACCCTGAGCTCTTAGGTTTGCCAAGAGAGGGTCTAGAATCTTTGTGAAGACTCGAGGAGCCGTAGCGAGACCGAACGACAAGACCACAAATTGAAAATGGCGCTGATCTACCACAAACCTTAGATACTTTTGGTGTGCGGAAAAAATTGGCACATAAAGATATGCATCCTTGATATCTATTGATGCCATAAACTCTCCCCCTTGCAGGGAGGAGACCACAGAGCGTATTGACTGCATTCGGAAGGACCGGATGCATAAAAACTAGTTCAGATCCTTCAGATCCAGGATAGGTCTGACACCTCCATTTGGCTTTGGAATGGTGAAGAGATTCGAGTAAAAGCTTGAACCCTGTTCTTTTGGGTCCACTTCCACTATCACCCCCTGGGATAGTAAGTGATCTAAGGCCAGAAATAGTGGTCTTTGCTTTACTGGATCCCTGGGGATCCTTGACCTTAGAAAGCAAGAAGGTGGAATCTCCTGAAACTCTAGCTTGTAGCCCAGAGATACCGAGGAGGTTACCCACTTGTCCCGGATCTTCTGCAAACTGCAGGAGCCTTCCCCCCACTCGGCCGAGCGGGGGCGCCCCTACACAAGGAAGCTTTTGGGCTCTGTTTGGCAGGCTTTCGCCCCCAAGTCTTTTTCTGCCCCTGGGCACGGCCTTGAGCCTTTCCTGTAGAAGGAGGTTGGGAAGGCCGTCGCCACTGCTTAGAGATTGATGCTTCGGGAGAAAGAGAACGCCTAAATGATGGACGTTTGCTCTTTTTTGATTGGAAGGAGAGTAGATTTACCCCCTGAAATTTTTTGGACGAATTTGTCTAATTCTTCTTCTTTCCAAATAAACGTTCCTCCTTAAACGGGAACCCAATCAAATGCTTCTTGCATGATAGCTCAGCTGCCCAATTTTTTAGCCATAGGGCCCTTCGCATGTGTACCAACAGGAGAGACAAACGAGATGCTTGTTGGACCGAATCCAAAATTGCATCAATCATAAAACACAGAATTTGAGGTATTTCTGCATAATTCTCCACTTCCTTACTGGGAAGAAGGCCAAGCATCTGCTTAACTTGTTCCTTGAGGAACTGACACAACCCCACAGCTGCGACTGTAGGTTGCACTACAGCGGCAGTCATGGAAAAGGAGGCTTTCAATAATGTTTCCAGCTTCTTATCAGTTGGATCCTTAAATACCTGAGCATTATCCAAAGGACAGGTCAGGTTTCTATTCACACAAGAAACACCAACAAATGGGACCCACCATTTCTTGGTGAAACTTTCCTCCAGAGGATAAAGCATAGAAAACCTTTTAGGAGGAGCAAACAGTTTATCGGGATGTCCCCAATCCTCATACAACAATTTATCCATTAAGGGATGAATTGGAAAGGAAAAGGCAGTCTGTGGGATTTTCCTGACCCCCAGGGAAGAAACAGAGGATGTGGCGACCTAAGCAGCGGGCATTCTGAATGTGGTACGCACCAACTCAGTATAATATTGAACCTGTTTTCTGAGTGCCTGGGAGGAGGGGATTCTCTCTTTTTCCTCTGACTCATCCGACTGCTCTTGATCCCTGTCCCAAGATAGGGATCTCTCCTCATTGTCAGAGGTGTCATCTGAAAGAGGAATCTCAGCAGAGGGAGGGGATCTACCCCTTTTTCTGCTATCTTTTAGGGAAGATGAAATAAAATTCATGATTCTCCCTTCAAAACCCTCCAATGTAGCCTTAAGGGACTCTTCAGTGACATATACCGGGGCTGAAACATTAGGAGAGGCTGCAAAACCTGACAGGGGCACTGACTCATCCTGTGAGGCTGGCTCCAGCCTTGCAGGGGGGGGGATGGTAATCTACAGGCATTTTTAGAACCCCTAGACCTAGGCGGTGATTTACCAGTGTCCTTGTTACCTCCCCCTGAGACCCTCTTACGAGGAGACATAGTCCTAAGCTACAAAGCAGAGGTACTAGTACAAAAGTGCAATCACTGTTGTGCTCCAAGTCTCACAATAAATATATATGCTTAAACTGCACAACCTGATGCTGAGTAGGTGTCTTAGGTTTGCCTGGATCCAATCCCTTAGGATGCTTACTGCCCACAGCTCCTGTGTCTTCCACTTACAGCCCCCTGGCGCTCTGGGCTTTTTAAAATTGCCGATTGGCGCCTGCACAGTAAAGCGCCATGCACGGCTCGCAACCACACCCCCCCTCCATTAGCATGGGAGCGCGCTCAGTGTGCGTGCACAAGGACTGCCGGTCGTCCAGGGGGGAAGGGGATCACCAACTGAGCCGCGCTGGACCCCTAGACTACGTGGGACCCCTGTTTTACCTTTATTGTGGCGGAGATTGCAGTGGAGACGTGAGTAATCTGGAAGAACCAGGCTTCACTGAGCGTGTGTATCTGAAAGGCGTGTAAGTATGCATCAGGCTGCTCTTACTCCCTCTAGTGGTGGAAACCAGGTAAGACATACAACTACTCAAATGAAGAAATCCATAATATATAATTTATATAGGATTAACTTCTCTTACCTGTCCTCGCCGCAGGAATTGCTGAAAACAGACAGATTCCAGCCTTCACCCATCACGGCGGGCAGAGTTGTGCCAACCTTCAGGATTTTTTGGGTTCCTTCTCAGAGGAACCTCTTACCTGGACCTTGTAAAAGACTCTGCCAGAAACTTTTGTGCCACTATGTAAAAATAGTACACCAAGTCTGGTTTTCCCAGAGTCCAGTCTTCCAATAGGAGAGGACTTACAGGCAAAACCTTGTTTCTTCGGCTGACGAGGCCCGGGTACCATACCATCTTGGGAGTCAAAATATCGGCCCGAGATATGGATCCAGTTATCATAGCCCTTAGGCCCCCGCAGGGACCTGCACAGAGCTTTCTTCATAGCACATGTTTTACATGACCAACCACCTTAGACACTGGCGAAAAAACTGAGGTGCCTCCCATATGGGAGGGGTTATATAGGGGAGGAATTCTCCTTAATTGGGGATTAACCAGTGTCCAATCACCAGAGGTGCCTATACAACCCACTATGTAATGAAGCTCCTGTGTCCCGTGATGTATGATCAAGAAAAGCCATTCACAGCTATTCAGTGCTCCGCCGGACATTATTGTCTGCGATCACGAACACAGCAGAGGATACGACCACTTGAACAGGGATCCAGAGAAATGTTGATAGCTGACTAGCATTGCACTGAGATATCGGCTGAGTAAAATCAACTAAATCAACATATACCTGTATTCTGGCTGATCAGATAGGCTGAGCAGTGTTCCGCTGGACATTGTCCTGCCCTCTGGAAACTTGAAGCAGAGACGAGGATGTTAACCAGTGTCCAATCACCAGAGGTGCCTATATAACCACTAAGTAATGAAGCTCCTGTGTCCCGTGATGTATGATCAAGAAATGTCATTTATTAGGTACAAAACTACCAAGAAACCTTTTTCATATAAGTGCCTCTACATAGACATGATATGTTGTGAAATCCACATACACATACAAACCTATACATTAGCAGCCCCCTCCTATAAGGGAAAGGAGGAAGCAAGAGGGAGGGAGAAAGAAAATAAAAGGGGGGGGGGGTTATATACATAGACAAATAAAGAGACAGAAAAGAGAAATTCCATAAATACATAAAGCAAATAAAGAAATAGAAAACTGCCACCCCTCCTATTATACTGCCCTCCACTACCACCTCCTCCCATCATACTGCCCCCTCCCATTATATTGCCCTCCAGTGCCCCCTCCCATTATACTGCCCTCCACTGCCACCCCTCCTTTTATACTGCCCTCCACTAACCCCCCTCCCATTATAATGCCCTCCACTACCACCCCTCCCATCATACTGCCCTCCACTACCACCCCTCCCATCATACTGCCCTCCACTAACCCCCCCATTATACTGCCCTCCACTACCACCCCTCCCATCATACTGCCCTCAACTAACCCCCTTCCCATTATATTGCCCTCCACTGCCCCCTCCCATCATACTGCCCTCCCCTACCACCCCCTTCCATCATACTGCCCCCTACCATTATACTGCCCTTCACTGCCACCCATCCCATTAACATTATACTGCCCTCCACTGCACCCCTACCTTTATACTGCCCTCCACTGCCACCCCTCCCATTTACATTATACTTCCCTCCACTACCCCCCCTCCCATTATATTGCCCTCCACTGGCATCCCTCACATTTACATTATACTGGCCTCCACTACCCCCCATTATACTCTGCTACCTCCTCCTCCCATCACACCGTCCTCCACTACCTCCCCTTTCATCATACTGCTCTTCACCCCATCATACTGACCAACAATGCCTTCCCTAGCATCATACTGCCCTCCATTGACACCCCCTCCCATCATACTGCCCTCCACTGCCACCAACTCCCATCAAAAACCTAAAAAAAAAACCTCTAAAAAATAAAATTGTAAAATTTAATGGCAAAAAAATAACAAAAATTAAAAAAAACATGTCTACTGCCCTAGTGACCACATGCACTGCCCTACTGTCCACGTCTACTGCTCTACTGTCCACGTCCACTGCCCTACTGACCACATCCGCTGCCCTACTGACCACGTCCACTGATCTACTGACCATGACCACTGCCATACTGACCACATCCACTGCCCTACTGACTGGTACCATTCACAGTCCACACTGACAATACTGACGGAACTACCAGCAAAGGTTGCACTTTCGACTGGGCCTTGGTCTATTGCCACCATGGTGGGGCCCAAGACTGCAGGACTGCACAACACGAAAGGGATCCGCTGTGGGACCAAGAAGGGTGGTGGGATCAGTGGGAAGGGCCCTGGGCTCAGAGAGAATGTCCCAGGCCAGAGGTCAGGGGCCCTTTATGGTTTCTTGCACCAGGGCCCTGAATGTTCTAATTAAGCCTCTGCTGCACCCTGTATATAGCTCATCCCATTACCCTGCACCCTATATATTGCTCACCCCAGAACCATTTACCCTGTTTATAGCTCATGCCAGAACCCTGCACCCTGTATATAGCTCACCCCAGAACCCTGCACCCTTTATATAGCTCATCCCAGAACCCTGCATCCTGTATATAACTAATTTCAGAACCCTGCATTCTGTATATAGCTCATCCCAGAACTATGCACTCTGTACATAGTTCATTCCAGAACCCTGCACTCTGTACATAGCTCATTCTACAACCCTGCACTCTGTACATAGCTCATTCTACAACCCTGCACTCTGTACATAGCTCATCCCAGAACCCTGCATTCTGTGCATAGCTCATCCCAGAACCCTTCACTCTGTACATAGCTCATTCCGGAACCCTGCACTCTGTACATAGCTCATCCCAAAACCCTGCACTCTGTACATAGCTCATCCCAAAACCCTGCACTCTGTACATAGCTCATATCAGAGCCCTGCACTCTGTACACAGCTCATCCCGGAACCCTGCACTCTGTACATAGCTCATCCCGGAACCCTGCACTCTGTACATAGCTCATCCCGGAACCCTGCACTCTGTACATAGCTCATCCCGGAAACCCTGCACTCTGTAGATAGCTCATCCCAAAACCCTGCACTCTGTATACAGCTCATTCCAGAACCCTGCACTCTGTCCACAGCTCATCCCAGAACCCTGCACTCTGTACATAGCTCATTCCGGAACCCTGCACTCTGTACATAGCTCATTCCGGAACCCTGCACTCTGTACATAGCTCATCCCAAAACCCTGCACTCTGTACATAGCTCATATCAGAGCCCTGCACTCTGTACATAGCTCATATCAGAGCCCTGCACTCTGTACATAGCTCATATCAGAGCCCTGCACTCTGTACATAGCTCATCCCAGAAACCTGCATTCTGCATGCAGCTCACTTCAGAACCCTGCACTCTGGCATGCAGCTCATCCCAGAATCCTTCACTCTGTACACAGCTCATCCCAAAACCCTGCACTCTACACAGCTCATCCCAGAACCCTGCACCCTGTACACAGCTCATCTCTGAACCCTGCACTCTGTACATAGCTCATCCCAAAACTCTGCACTCTGTACATAGGTCATCTCAGAACCCTGCACTTTGTACATAGCTTATCCCAGAACACTGCACTTTGTACATAGCTTATCCCAGAACACTGCACTTTGTACGTAATGCACTCCAAACGCTGAAAGTTTTTATCCTTTTTTTTAAATGAATGTGCTGGGGTTTGTATGTATCCATGAGTCTTTTGCTTGTGGAGCAATAATAAAAGCATATTTTATAGGTACAAATAGGCCCAAGTTTTGTTTAATGATGCCCATTAAGCTCCTCCCACTGTAATAAGTTTGACCACGTCCACATTTGCCACAGCGCGCTATGCAACATTACTCCCTTCCTCAAGTGTCCCTCATTCTGAAGTTCAAAAGTTGGGAGGTATGAGATAGTTCGGTCTTCTGCGCCCTGAGGGGTGCTAATTCTTCCACCAGGCCATGTAAACACATAGCAATAGTCAAGGGTATATGAAGAGCTGTAATATCCTCAAGAGCCCAAACCACCGCCTGCCAGAAAATCAGTATTAATGGGCATTGCCATAATATATGCTCAAAGTCTGCTGGAGAATGCTGGCAATGTCAAAAGTTTGCCAAGTCAGAAACATAAATCCTGGCAAATCTAGTCAGAGTATAATAAATCAGATGGAGAATTTTATATTGTCCCTGGAAGACACCAAATATTTAAAGGGGCACATACCATCCCAATCATTGCCTTGAAAATTGGGTATCACAGATATCCACATGCACTTTTCAATAGATTTAGGTCCAACCATAAATAATTATTTATAGACTTCAGACAGGTGTTCGGATGCTAGCAACTGCCTCAGGTCTGAGGACTGGACCTGTAAAGTAGTGCTTCCAAACTGAGAAAAGATGCCCCAGTAGAAGTCCATTTTGGACAAAACGCATCGGGAGAGGTATTCTGTTCCCCATATTGTTTTTATCACGTGATTGTTTTTACATACGTTTTTATATGTTTTATGTATGCTCGTTTTTACCTAATAAAAGCCGCCCCTTTTCTTTTTTATGTCCACCGATGCAAGTGCTGTCGAGCTTTACCATTTGGTTCTAGTACCCTCATAAGGGTTGGTTTGGGTCATTCTTTTGTCATTACTGGAGTTTCTGTCCTGGTACCACCTACAGTATCCATCATATCCATGGTCGATACCGTGTGAAGTTGGAGTGAGGCTAATCCGGGAATTTCCTGACATTGGATATACAGTCATCGTTGACCTGTCCCATTGGTGCATTCATGCTCGATTGACTCGTTGTCTCATGATAGTCGAGTCCAACATCTCTGGTAAGCGTATATGAACCTTGATGTTTACTTTGAAGACATCTACAGTTTGATGACCCTTAGGGCTGTGTGACATCCCGTTTATTAATTCACCTGTCTAAATGGACATTTTATGTTTTACTCATCTTCATGTGGACTTTTTTTCACTTATTGTTTGTTTGAATAACTGCACTTACAAGTTTGCACTTTCAATATAGTTAGGTTTAGCGCTACATATTTACCTTCAAGAATAGAGCAGTTGCAGGTAGTGGAAAAAATACCAATTTTGAAGTTGAAATTTGAATTTAAGTTCATTAAATGTAAGCAGCTGCCCGCTTTCTACAATGACCTTAAAGAGGAGGGCCGGTTTAAAAAAAAAAAAAAAAGTCAGCAGCTGCAAACACTGTAGCTGCTGACTTTTAATAAGCACACTTACCTGTCCAGGGCGCCCACGATGTCGGCAGCCCAAAGCTGACCCGTCCCTCGGCTCTCAGGTCCCGGCGCCGCCATTTTGGCTAAGGGAAACAGACAGTGGAGCCTTGCGGCTTCACTGCCCGTTTCCTACTGTGCATGCGCGAGTCGCGCAGCGCTTTGTGAATGGGGCGCGCTGTGTTCTGGGACACACAGTTCCCAGAACACAGCGCGACCCATTACCCAGAAAACACCGCACGGAGGATAGAAGATAGAAGATCTCCGCGGAGGAGGAAGAGGCAGATTAGGACGATGTGCCTAGCAACAGGCATTTCTGGTAAGTTAAAAAAAAATGTTTTTCATTTTTTTTTTCTGATTTTTTTCTAATTTTTAATGTTTTTTTTTTTCAGGGTGGCCCTCAACTTTAAGCTGCCTGACCCTCTTCTCTGCCCACACAATGGGATCCTGTTTTGCAGCAAAATGAGGCAAATGGTTGTTATATCAGAGTGGTGTAGAAGGAGAATATTTGGTGCCCTCTGGTTTCATACTTTATTCCAAGTCTTAACAGCATCCCGCAGTACATTGTAGTCCTGAGGCCCCCGAAAAAGCAAGTGATGTACAGTAGTCCTGCATATGAGTCTACCAGAGCTGTCGCCAACACAGTGGCCACATCCCCATCATCTCCCGTCAAACATTTACGTGGATATACTATCTGGTTCGCTAAAAAGTACTTATGCAAGTCATGCAATACCAGGCCTCCTTTCCCCAAAGGTTCCTGGATAGCTTGCAATCTTATTCTTGGGTGGGAAGAGGACCACAAAAAGGAGCCAATAGGCCCTCGACCTTCTTGAAGTAGGAACGAGGGACCCATACTGGGGGGATTAGGAGGAAATACGAAATATTAGGTAAAAATCTTCATTTTAAGCTGGTTAATTTTTCCTAGCAATGATAGGGGCAGATATTTCAATGCCTCCAACTGCATTTTAAATGCAGAAATTAAAGGATGGAGATTAAAGGCCAAAAAAAATCTGTTACTTTAGCAAAGATGATAATCCCAAGGCATTTATTGTTAGCAGCCTACGGTATAGGTATATCAGGAGCAGCAAGCACCTGGGCACAGCTATCAATAGGTTAAACACTGGACTTCCTCCAATTAACTGTAAGCCCTGAATAGGTAGAGTGGGTGTATAGTATTTTGAAAGCTGCCTGTAGGGAGGGACAGGGTCCTGTAGGATTAGGAGGAGATCATCTGCATATAGGGCTGTACATTCTCTGATTCCACCCACAAATAGAGCTCCTACTTCAGTGGACCTCCTGAGGGCAATAGCTATAGGCTCCATCGTGAGCGCAAATAAAAAGGGTGAAAGCCGTCACCCCTGCCGTGTCCCACATCCCATTGGTAACGGAGCAGAAATACCATTACCTATCTTTAGAGGAGCTTTAGGACACCTGTACAGTAGGGCAATCCAGGCCATGAAACAGGGATCAAAACTCATACAGCCCGGCACTGAGGCCATATAGCCCCAGTCCACTGAATCAAAGGCTTTTTCAATACCCAACGAAACTACCACACACAGGCCCCAGCCTTATCATGCGTGATATGTAGATGGGTAAATAACCTCCTTAGGTTAGTATCAGTGGATTTTCCAGGGATAAACCCTGTTTGATCAATTTCTTCCAGAGCAGTAATAATCTGTGATAGCCCGGTGGCTAGAATTTTAGGAAGAATTTTCAAATCCTGATTGAGCAAGGCAACAGGTCTGTAGGAGGAGCAATCCAGAAGGTCCTTACCCAGTTTTAGCAGATTCCGTAGGACCTCGTTTTCAATACAAAATTTATATGTGAAAAAAATGTAACGCTGAGTTTTAAGAAAAAATAAGTCTGTGAGACAAAATGTATGCTGTATGTACTGAAAGTATGAAAACCAGCATGGGCGTCTGCAGCAGGGGGCAAGGGGGGTCAAGTGCCCCCCCTGGAATCCCCAAGGTGTTGCAGCCGCCGGCATGCTGCATTTTTTTTTACTGAGTCCGCCAGCGGCTGCATCCTCCACTCTCTCCTCTGGATCACAGCGCTGGCTGGCTCTGTGTTCGGCGGCCGCTCTGTAACACAGTCCCGCCCCCCAGACCAGCTCATGTGATAGTAGAAAGAATCAACATTCTGCCTATCACATGAGCCGGTCTGGGGGGGCGGGACCGTGTTACAGAGCGGCCGCCGAACACAGAGCCATCCAGCGCTATGATCCAGAGGAGGAGATGCCCATCCGTACAGCCTGCCCTGTGTGCCACAGTGCCTGGATAGGAGGATCGAGGGGGAGGGGGGCTGCAGTGCTCTCCTCCACCACCACACGCTCCTGCCCCCCCCCAGTGCTCTCCTCCACCACCACACTCTCCTGCCCCCCCAGTGCTCTTCTCCACCACCACACTCTCCTGCCCCCCCCCAGTGCTCTCCTCCACCACCACACGCTCCTGCCCCCCCCCAGTGCTCTCCTCCACCACCACACTCTCCTGCCCCCCCCAGTGCTCTTCTCCACCACCACACTCTCCTGCCCCCCCAGTGCTCTCCTCCACCACCACACTCTCCTGCCCCCCCCCCAGTGCTCTCCTCCACCACCACACTCTCCTGCCCCCCCCCCAGTGCTCTCCTCCACCACCACACTCTCCTGCCCCCCCAGTGCTCTCCTCCACCCCCACACTCTCCTGCCCCCCCAGTGCTCTCCTCCACCACCACACTCTCCTGCCCCCCAGTGCTCTCCTCCATCACCACACTCTCCTGCCACCCCAGTGCTCTCCTCCACCACCACACTCTCCTGCCACCCCAGTGCTCTCCTCCACCACCACACTCTCCTGCCCACCCAGTGTTCTCCTCCACCACCACACTTTCCTGCCCTCCCCGGTGCTCTCCTCCACCACCACACTCTCCTGCCCCCCAAGTGCTCTCCTCCACCACCACACGCTCCTCCCACCCCAAGTGCTCTCCTGCCCCCCCAGTGCTCTTATCCACCACCACACTCTCCTGCCCCCCCAGTACTCTCCTCCACCACCATACTCTCCTGCCCCCCCCCCCCAGGGCTCTCCTCCACCACCACACTCTCCTGCCCCCCCCCAGTGCTCTTCTCCACCACCACACTCTCCTGCCCCCCCAGTGCTCTCCTCCACCACCACACTCTCCTGCCCCCCCCCCCCCAGTGCTCTCCTCCTCCACCACACTCTCCTGCCCCCCCCCCAGTGCTCTCCTCCACCACAACACTCTCCTGCCCCCCCAGTGCTCTCCTCCACCCCCACACTCTCCTGCCCCCCCAGTGCTCTCCTCCACCACCACACTCTCCTGCCCCCCAGTGCTCTCCTCCACCACCACACTCTCCTGCCACCCCAATGCTCTCCTCCACCACCACACTCTCCTGCCCACCCAGTGTTCTCCTCCACCACCACACTTTCCTGCCCTCCCCGGTGCTCTCCTCCACCACCACACTCTCCTGCCCCCCCAGTGCTCTCCTCCACCACCACACGCTCCTCCCACCCCAAGTGCTCTCCTGCCCCCCCAGTGCTCTTATCCACCACCACACTCTCCTGCCCCCCCCAGTACTCTCCTCCACCACCATACTCTCCTGCCCCCCCCAGTGCTCTCCTCCACCACCACACTCTCCTGCCCCCCCCAGTGCTCTCCTCCACCACCACACTCTCCTGCCCCCCCAATGCTCTCCTCCACCACCACACTCTCCTGCCCCCTCCAGTGCTCTCCTCCACCACCACACTCTCCTACCCCTCTTCCCAGTGCTCTCCTCCACCACCAAACTCTCTTGCCCCTCTTCCCAGTGCTCTCCTCCACCACCAAACTCTCCTGCCCCCCTCCCCAGTGCTCTCCTCCACCACCACACTCTCCTGCCCCCCAGTGCTCTCCTCCACTAAAACACTCTCCTGTCCCCCCAGTGCTCTCCTCCACCACCACACTCTCCTGCCCCCCCATGCTCTCCTCCACCACCACACTCTCCTGCCCCCCCCCACAGTTCTCTCCTCCCCTGTTCTTCCTGCCCCCTGCTCTCCCCATCCTTCTCTAGCCACCATCCCAGTGGTCTCCACTCCCCCCTGTTCACCCCCAGTGCTTTCCCCCTCTGTTCTCCCCCCAGTGCTTTCCCCCCCTGTTCTCCCCCCCAGTGCTTTCCCCCCCTGTTCTCCCCCCCAGTGCTTCCCCCCCTGTTCTCCCCCCAGTGCTCTCCCCCCTGCTCTCCACTCCCCCCAGTGCTCTTTCCCTTGTTCCCCCCCCCCCCAGTGCTCTCCTCCACCACCCTCTCCTGCCCCCCCCCCCAGTTTTCTCCTCCCCTGTTCTTGCTGCCCCCCCTGCTCTCCAGCTCTCCCCATCCTTCTCTAGCCACCATCCCAGTGCTCTCCCCCCCTGTTCCCCCCAGTGCTCTCCACTCCACCCAGTACTCCCCCCTGTTCTCCCCCCACCACAGTGCTCTCCACTCCCCCAGTCCTCTCCCCCGTTATCCTCCCCAGTGCTCTCCCCCGTTCTCCTCCCCAATGCTCTCCCCCCTGTTCTCCCCCCAGTGCTCTCCCCCTGTTCTTTCCCCCCCAGTGCTCTCCACTCCCTCCAGTGCTCTCCCCCCTGTCCCCCCCCAGTGCCCTCCACTCCCCCCAGTGCTCTCCCCCCCTGTTCTTTCCCCCCCAATGCTCTCCACTCCTCCCAGTGCTCTCCCCCCTGTCCCCCCCCCCCAGTGCTCTTCAGCTCTCCCCAGTGCTCTCCCCCGTTCTCCTCCCCAATGCTCTCCCCCCTGTTCTCCCCCCAGTGCTCTCCCCCTGTTCTTTCCCCCCCCCAGTGCTTTCCACTCCCTCCAGTGCTCTCACCCCCAGTGCTCTTCCCCCTGTCCCTCCCCCCCTGTTCTTTCCCCCCCAATGCTCTCCACTCCTCCCAGTGCTCTCCCCCCTGTCCCCCCCCCAGTGCTCTTCAGCTCTCCCCATCACTCTCCAGGCCCCACCCCAGTGCTCTCCAGCCCCCCATTCTCCCCACCTCTGTTCTTTCTGCCCCCCTGGTGCTCTCCAGCCCCCCCCCCCCCCCAGTGCTCTCTACCCTCTGTGCTCTCCACCCCTGTTCTTTTTGACTCCCCCCCAGCACTCTGCACTCCCCCTGCATTTTGCCCCCACCCATGTGCTCTCCACCCCCCATAGTGCTCTCCAGTCCCCTGTTCTTTCTGGCCCCCACTGGTACTCTCAAGCTCGCCCCCACTGCTCTCCACCCCTGTTTTTCTGCCCCCCCAGTGCTCTCCCTCCCCCCGGGATAGTGCTCTGAGCCTACCATGCTCTCTACCCCTGTTCTTATTGGCACTCCAGTGCTCTCAAATTCCCCCCATCGCTCTCCGCTCCCCACCCCTGTGATCTCCACTCCCCCTCGCTCTTTGCCCTCACCCATGTGTTCTCCAACCCCGCCAGTACTCTTTGCTCCCCCTTCTCTCCAACTCCCACCCAGTGCTCTCCACTTCCCCAGGACCAGAGGGCAGGCTGACTGGGGGGCAGAAAATGAGGACGGCTGAAGGTGCAGGTGGCCAGGGACCACTCCATCTCACAGTAGACAGATCCTCTGGAAGGAGCACCGTCTCCAACCAAAACGAGAACAGACCCTGCCTGCTGCTGGCCGTCATGGATATCCTGCTGGCATGCAAGGTACCGTACCAAGCATCAACAACACACCTTCCCACAGACAGGGACTGCAGACTGGGACATGGGGCACAGGAGGGGCTGCAATGGTGGGCACAGTGAGACTGCATTCACGGCACAGTAAAGCTGCATTTGATGGGCACAGTGAGGCTGCATTTGGTGGGCACAGTGAGGCTGCATTTGGTGGGCACAGTGAGGCTGCATTTTGTGGGCACAGTGAGGCTGCATTTTGTGGGCACAATGAGGCTGCATTGGTGGGCACAGTGAGGCTGCTTTTGATGGGCACTGGTGAGGCTGCATTGAGCTCTTGCATCAAGTCTGCAGTCTCTGACCATCTCCTGTAGCATGTCTGCAGTCTCTGAAGGAGTCTGGAGAGGAGTCAAGAGTGGGAGCACCGCCGGGATGGGGGTCATGGGAGAAGTCAGACTTCTCTGGACTGTGGACAGGAGACTATATGATAAAACCAGAGCCACCAAGCTGGAGCCGAGTGACTGAGCCCTGCACAGTGCACCTGAGAGGAGGTCAGTGAAAGCACCGCCAGGCCGGGTGGGGAGCGGAGAGCGATGGGGGGAACTTGAGAGCACTGGAGGGCCAATAAGAACAGGGGTAGAGAGCATGGTAGGCTCAGAGCACTGGGGGGGGGGGCTAAGAGTGTGGGGTGGTGAAGAGCACTGGGGGGGCAGAAAAACAGGGGTGGAGAGCAATGGGGGGGGGAGCTTGAGAGCACCAGTGGGCAGGAGAGGGTGGTGGAGGAGAGCACTGGGGGGAACAAGGGAGAGAGCACTGGGGGGAGTGGAGAGCAGGGGGAGAGCACTAGGGGGAGAACAGGGGGGAGAATAGGAGGGAAAGCACTGGGGGGAGAACAGGGGGGAAAGCACTGGGGGGAGAACAGAGGGGGAAAGCACTGGGGGGTGAACAGGGGGGAGTGGAGACCACTGGGATGGTGGCTAGAGAAGGATGGGGAGAGCAGGGGGGGCAGCAAGAACAGGGGAGGAGAGAACTGTGGGGGGGGGGCAGGAGAGTGTGGTGGTGGAGGAGAGCACGGTGGGGGCAGGAGAGTGTGGTGGTGGAGGAGAGCACTGGGGGGGACAGGAGAGTGTGGTGGTGGAGGAGAGCACTGGAGGGGGTGGCAGGAGAGTGTGGTGGTGGAGGAGGGCACTGGGGGGCAGGAGAGTTTGGTGGTGGAGAAGAGCACTGGGAAGAGGGGCAGGAGAGTTTGGTGGAGGAGAGCACTGGGAAGAGGGGCAGGAGAGTGTGGTGGTGGAGGAGAGCACTGGAGGGGGCAGGAGAGTGTGGTGGTGGAGGAGAGCACTGGAGGGGGCAGGAGAGTGTGGTGGTGGAGGAGAGCACTGGGGGGACAGAAGAGTGTGGTGGTGGAGGAGAGCACTGGGGGGGCCGGAGAGTGTGGTGGTGGTGGTGGAGGAGAGCACTGGGGGGGCCGGAGAGTGTGGTGGTGGAGGAGAGCACTGGGGGGGCAGGAGAGTGTGGTGGTGGAGGAGAGCACTGGGGGGGGCAGGAGAGTGTGGTGGTGGAGGAGAGCACTGGGGGGGCAGGAGAGTGTGGTGGTGGAGGAGAGCACTGGGGGGGGGCAGGAGCGTGTGGTGGTGGAGAAGAGCACTGGGGGGGGCGTGTGTTGGTGGAGGAGAGCACTGGGGGGGCAGGAGAGTGTGGTGGTGGAGGAGAGCACCGGGGGGCAGGAGAGTGTGGTGGTAGAGGAGAACACTGGGGGGGGCAGGAGAGTATGGTGGTGGAGAAGAGCACTGGGGGGGCAGGATAGCACTGGGGGGGAGCGTGTGGTGGTGGAGGAGAGCACTGGGGGGGCAGGAGAGTGTGGTGGTGGAGGAGAGCACCGGGGGGGGGGGCAGGAGAGTGTGGTGGTGGGGGAGAGCACTGGGGGGGGGCAGGAGAGTGTGGTGGTAGAGGAGAACACTCGGGGGGCAGGAGAGTGTGGTGGTGGAGGAGAGCACTGGGGGGGGCAGGAGAGTGTGGTGGTGGGGGAGAGCACTGGGGGGCAGGAGAGTGTGGTGGTGGAGGAGAGCACTGGGGGGGCAGGAGAGTGTGGGGGTGGAGGAGAGCACTGGGGGGCAGGAGAGTGTGGTGGTGGAGGAGAGCACTGCAGCCCCCCTCGATCTTCCTATCCAGGCACTGTGGCACACAGGGCAGGCTGTACGGATGGGCATCTCCTCCTCTGGATCACAGCGCTGAATGGCTCTGTGTTCGGCGGCAGCTCTGTAACACGGTCCCGCCCCCCAGACCGGGTCATGTGATAGGCGGAACGTTGATTCTTTCTACTATCACATGAGCTGGTCTGGGGGGCGGGACTGTGTTACAGAGTGGCCGCCGAACACAGAGCCAGCCAGCGCTGTGATCCAAAGGAGAGAGCGGAGGATGCAGCCGCTGGCGGACTCAGTAAAAAAAAATGCAGCATGCGGGTGGTTGCAACACCTTGGGGATTCCGGGGGGGGGGGGCACTTGACCCCCCTTGCCCCCTGCTGCGGACGCCCATGCCTAGGTCTAATGTTAGCAGTATGGGGGCGTGATATGACCAGGATATTGGGAGTATTTGTGCTGAGTGGATCCGTCTTAGGGTGGGGTTATTAACAAAGAAGTAGTTTATGCGGGTATGCGTGCGATGGGGGGCCGAGTAAAAAGTGTACTGTCTGTCGCCCGGATTGGGGACCCGCCAGGCATCGAAAAGAGCATAGCATCTGGTTAGCTGTTGAAACAGCTTTGAGTCTCTTATAGTTCGAGCCAAAGATTCCCTTGCACAAAAGGTAACCGCCTGTGACTGCCATATACCTTGTAGGATGATAAAGTGTCCTTGGGGATCGCTGTAGTGGTCAGAGCAGGTAAAGGGGGAGCCTTGTTTTATGAGTATGGCAACCCCTGCCCTCTTATGAGGCCCCGAGGAGAGGTAGATCTGGGAGTAGTATTTGGAGGCAAACACAAAGGAGCCCTCCTTGTTAAAATGTGTTTCCCGAACCATAATAACATCCGCCCCTGATCGTCTAAACTCTCTCAGTGCCAGATGTCTTTTTTTATTAGAATTCAGGCCATGAACATTTAAGGACAGAAACTTAGCCATGGGTATAGATAATGGCAAGGGGGTTACTTATCTGATGAAGCAGTTGTCCTGGCACCAGAGGTATGGAGCGGGCACCCCACAGGAGGATTCTCAGGTAGGTTTCAAAGCTTTTCCGTAAGGCCAGACAATGACAGAAGAGTAGAGAGGTGAGAAGAGAACTAGAAAAAGGAGAAGACAGTAGTTTAAGAAAACATCAAGAACGTTGTGCATACATTGTCATACGACCTTTGGAGGCCAACAGGCCTAGGTCAACATGGCAACCCATGAGTTCCACCATCCAAAATCCCAATGGGTGGCTCAAGGGGGTACAGGGGAGTCCAAGGTCGATCGGGTAAGTCAACAAAACTGTAAATGACTGTGTTTGAACAACCGGGGAGGGGGGTGAGAGATATGGCATGGAATGTCTCTCTCTCTCTGAGGTCTCGTCCGAGACTTGCCCTATGTGCAAGCTTGACATAAAACTAGGGCATTGGCGAGGGATTGGGGCCATGGGTAGTAGTTGGGTCAGAGTTACTGGTTAGAAGTGAGTGGTGAGTTACTGGGTGAGCTAGCATCCTAGTGAAAGGTGGACTTTCAGGTCCATCCGGTGCTCGAGAGCGCTTAGTGGGGGGGACCTTCTGCCAGACTGAGGGTGGCAGAGTTGGCATGGCCACAAGATCCCAGTCAGGGTGCTGAGGGACGTGGATTTCCAGAACGTCACAAAAGGTGGCCAAGTCCTCCGAGTATCGCAGCACAGCTGTCTTGCCCTGATGTTTGGCTGTGAAGCTAAATGGAAAACCCCAGAGGTAAAGGATGTTCTCCTCTTGTAGTGTGCGGAGTAGTGGTGAAGAAGTCTGCATTTTTGCAGAGTGATCCAGGAAAGATCTGGATATAGTTGTATTTGAGCATTGTTCATAGTCACTTTGCGCGTCAGACAGGCCTGTCTCATAATTTCCTCCTTCAGGGGATAAGAGCTTAGCCTGCAGTTGATGTCTCTGGGCTTAGAAGAGGTTCCTTTAGGGCGCAGGACATGGTGAGCTCTGTCCATTGCAATAGGCTTAGTAGGAGGTTCACCAATCATGTTGTTAAACAGGATCTGTAGTGTGGTTTGTACATCTTCTGGGTCCTTCGTTTCTGGAACTCCTCTTATCCTGATGTTGTTCCTGCACCCCCTGTTATCCAGGTCCACGACGTGTTGTTGAATGTCCCTGAGTAGGGAGCGGTGGTCTGCACCCTGAAGTTGGGTCCTGTGGACTGCCAGTTTGGTTTCTTATATCTCCTCCTCCGCCATCTCTACTCTGTCAGTTAGGTGTTTAAGGCCTGATTGGAGGGCCTGAATCTCCGAGCGGCAGGTGAATTTCACATGTTCTATTAGCTGTCTAAAGTCATCTTTGGTAGGCATCGCTTGCAAGTAGGCGTGCCATTGGGGAGTTATAGATTGGAATTGCACAGCCCCCATCTGTTGCTGTAGATGAGGAGGTAAGGTGGTGAATGTGGGTGAATGTGGCCTCTGAGGGGTGCCCTGGTCTGAGTATGAAGGAGGCTGGTCCCAGGAATCACACCAGGCTGGGGCCTGTGTAGGCAGGGGGAGCCTGTGTAGGCAGGGGGGCCCTCTTTGCTTGTCCCCTAGGTGGTGAGGGTGCCATCTGTGCACTGGTGGCGGGGGAGGCAGCCTGGGGTTTCTGGACCTGTACAGTTTATGCATCTTGGAGGAGGGTGATGCTGCCGGGGAAACCCCGTGTGAGGCCTGGGATGGCACCGACCCATATTCAGACAGCGGGTGTAAATGTGGATGGTCAGGCTCTGGTAGGGCTGGAAAGTCCTCTGAGGCATCCGAGGATGCAAGAGAGCCCGGATCCCTCCCAGGGATGCAGAGATCTCATGATGTTCGCAGCAGCCTGGGGAATGCACCCGTACATTGGGTGTACTGCTGCTGCGGGTGACCTAAGATGGTAGCCAGCGGTCCTAGTGGCAAGGCCTTGGAGGGAGCCAGCTGACTTGGGGACTCGCCACTCTGGACGATGTGGAGGCTTCCCCGGTATTGTTTGCCAGTTGTTGCAGACCTGTGGAGGTCCGGTGTTTGGGATGTTCTGTGGAGGAGAGCTGCACAGAGGCCTTCGTGCTCGGGATGATGGCGTACGTCGCCATCTTGCCTGTTTCGCCCGGCGGCATGTCGGGCAGTGTATAAACAGGATTTTTAAAACCTGTAAAATCCTTTTCTTTGATGTACATCAGGGGACAGAGAGCCATAGTAGTTACTATGTGGGTTATAGGGCCACTGAGAGGAGATGGACACTGGCACGCCCTAAGGCAAGAAGTGTACTCCCCTATATAACCCCTCCCACTACTGGGAATCCTCAGTTTTGTATCCAAGCAATACAAGTGTATCCCAGAAGGGAGGGACATCTGTGTCCCCTGATGTACATCAAAGAAAAGGATCTTACATCAGGGGACACAGAGCCATAGTAGTTACAATGTGGGATGTCCCATAGCAATGGCAACTGAAGGGAGGGAGACAACAAAAAACAGAATGCCAGAGGACTCATACTGCAGCATACTGTGCCCAAAGGCAATATCCTCATGATCTTAATATTGATTTGATAAAATCTGATAAACGTTTGAACCGAAGACCAAGTCACGGCCTTACAGATCTGAGCCATGAAGGCCTGATGATGAACCACCCAAGAGGCACTAATCGCCCAGGATAACAGTGCTCTAACATAAGAAGGAAGGAAGAATTTTCTTCTTTAAGCTGAAGTTTGAACAATCACTTGACAAATCCATTAGCAAATAGTGGATTTTGACACTGCCTGTCCACATCTTTGGATCTTCTGGCAGTACAAACAAAAAACATCTGTTTTGCAAACCTGAGCAGTCGCCTTAAAATAGACTCTGATTGCTCTTACAACATCAAGGGAATGTAGTGACTTCTCTTCCCCAGATTGAGGCTTTGGGAAAAAGAAGGAAGAATAATATCTTGGTTTAAATGAAAAAACCTGTTACCACTTTCGGTAGGAATTCAGGATGAGGACATAAAACCACCTCATCCTTATGCATGATCAAATATGGCTCTTTACAAGACAGAGCCGGTATTTCCGATATTCTTCTAGCAGAAGAAATGGCAACCAGAAAGATTATCTTTCTTGTCAAAAAGAACCAAGGGAAATTTAGAGGTGCCTTGATAGGGGGATTAATCCATGTTACCCCCTGAATAAGCTACGCACTAGGGATGAGTCGAACACCCCCCCCCCCCCCGGTTCGGTTCGCAACAGAACTTTTGAACGGACCAAAAATTTGTGCGAACTTTAGAACCCAAATTGAAGTCTATGGGACTCGAACGTTCTAAATAAAAAGTGCTAATTTTAATGGCTAATATGCAAGATATTGTCCTAAAAATGGTTTGGGGACCTGGCTCCTGCCCCAGTGGACATGGGTCAATGCCTAAAATGTTTTTAAAAACTGACGTTTTTTCAGGAGCACTGATTTTAATGACGATTAAAGTGAAAAAAAGTGAAATATTCCTTTACATATCATGCCTGGGGGGTGTCTATAGTATGCCTGTGAAGTGACACGTGTTTCCTGTGTTTAGAACAGTCCCTGCACAAAATGACATTTAACAGAAAAAAAGTCATTTAAAACTGCTTGGGGTTTTAATGTAATATCTGGTTCCGGCAATATGGATGAAAATCATTGAGAATAATGGCATAGGTAGCCCCCCTGACCATTACCAGCCCCTTTGGGTCTTGTACGGATATTAAGGGGAACCCCGTACCCATATTAATAAAAGGAAAGGTGTGGGGCCCCCCGAACCTATATACTCAGAACAGGAGTATACAGGCGGTGCAAACAAGACAGGGACTGTGTAGGTTTGTTGTGTTAAGTAGAATCTGTTTGTAATTTTGAACTGGTACATTTTTAAAGTGTTGCTCCAGTCAAAAAATCTATTTTTAAGCTTTTTGGAAAACATAGGTAAGGGTTATCACCCTTGCATAATTTGTTTTGCCGTCCGTCTTTTTTCATCTCGCTTCCTGTTGTCTCCTTCCGTTTGCAAGTAGGAGACTTTTGTAAGTTGGATGTTTAAAAGTAGGGCCCTGCCCTATATGCTCTGCAGAAATGGCAGAACAAGGTTTTGGTGTTGCCACAACCCTGTAAGCCCTCAAAGTGACTCATGGTGAGTGCTGGAGCGCCCTGCTGTGAGCGATTATATCACAAACTGTAATTACATGCCATTGTTGAACAGTGGTATAAAAATTGGGCCTTTGGTGGTTGTGGTGGTGGTGCTGGTGCCACAACACTATAAGTCCTCACAGTTACTCTCGGTGGGCACAGGAACGGGCCCTGCTGTGAAATATTATATCAAGAATTGTAATTACATGCCCCTGTTAAACAGAGGCTGAAAAAAATGCCACAACACTGCAACCTCTCCCAGATATTCTAGTTGGAGTGCAGGAATGAGCCCTGCAGCAAAGCATTGCATCAAAAATTGTATTACATGCCCCTGTTAAACAGGGGCTGAAAAACTGGGCCTTAGGCACTGGTGCTGGTGCCACGACACTGCAACCTCTCCCATATACTCTATTTGGAGTGCAGGAATGAGCCCTGCTGCAAAGCATTGCATCCAAAAATTGTAATTACACACCTCTGTTAAACAGGGGCTGAAAAATTGGGCTGGTGGCATCACCCAGAACCAAAAATGTTCTTCCAAGATATCAGCGGAGGAGGAAGAGGATAGACAGTCAACATAACAGGACAGTCACTCAGCATCAGCATAGGCAGTCTTGAAGGGATGTGATATTTCAAAAAAAATTATTTGGTTACATCAGCTTTAGGTGCTTGGTAGCTGGTGGTGATCCAAGACTGATTCATCTTTATGAAGGTCAGTCGATCAACCGAGTCGGTGGACAGGCGCACCCTGTGATCGGTTACAAAGCCAACAGCAGCACTGAAGGTGCGTTCCGAAAGAACGCTGGATGCAGGACAGGCCAGTAGCTCAATTGCATACTGTGCAAGCTCTGGCTAGTGATCCATCCTCAAGACCCAGTAAGCCAGAGGATTTTCGGTGGGAAAGGTGTCCAAGTCTGACCTTGCCCCTAGGTATTCCTGCACCATGTAAATCAGACACTGGCAATGGTTGCTGGAAGTGATCATAGCTTGGGGCTGCGGACTAAAAAATTGTCTGAACACATCGGTCAGACGGCCACCTTCTTCACCGCTCCTTCTGACTGAAGCCTCAGCAACACGTTGTCCAGGACCAGGAGTTTGTAACCTCCCAGTCTCTGGGAACACGTTGCACAGACCTTTCTGCAAGGCCTCCCGGATATGTCTCATCCTCTGCACCCTCTGCGACGGCAAGATAAGGTCAGCAACCTTACCCTTGTACCATGGATCAAGGAGAGTGGCCAGCCAGTAATGGTCCCTCTCCTTGATCCGAAGAATACGAGGATCCTTCCGCAGGCTTTGCAGGATCAGGGAGGCCATGCAGCGTAGGTTAGCTGAGGCATTCGGTCCGGAGTCCGCTGGGTTACTAAGGACAACATGATCCGCAGCTACCTCCTCCCAGCCATGTACAAGTCCATGGGTTTCTTGGAACTGTAAATCCTACCTACAAGACTGCTGATGCTGAGTGCCAGGCTCCACCTCCATGCTGACACAATCATCCTCCTCCTCCTCCTCTTCCTGTGTGATGGGTGGGACAGCAGGAACACTGTGTGGATAAAGGGGGCCTTGAGAGGCAAGGAAGTCCTCCTCTTTCTGCCTCTGTTCTGCCTCAAGTGCCCTGTCCATTATTCCATGCAGCGTATGCTCCAACAGGTGGACAAGAGGTACAGTGTCACTGATGCGTGCACTGTCACTGCCCACCATACTTGTGGCCTCCTCAAACGGTGACAGGACAGTGCATGCATCCCTGATCATGCCCCACTGGTGTGGTGAGAATAAACTGAGCTCCCCTGACCCTGTCCTGGTGCCGTAGTCAAACAGGTACTCATTGATGGCCCTCTGCTGCGTGTGCAGCCGCTGCAGCATGGCCAACGTCGAGTTCCACCTGGTGGGCATGTCACATATAAGGCGGTTCTTGAGCAGGTTTAACTCCTTTTGGAGCTCAGCCAGCCGAGCACTGTCATTAAATGATCGGTGAAAATGCACACAGACTTTCCTGGCCGGCTTCAGGACATCCTGTAAGCCTGGGTACCTGCCCAAGAACCGCTGCACCACCAGGTTAAGGACATGAGCCACACAGGGAACATGGGTCAGTTGTCCCTGTCGGAGGGCGGAGAGTAGGTTGTGCCATTGTCACAAACCACCAATCCTGGCTTAAGCTGGCATGGCGTCAACCACCTCTCAGCCTACCCCTGCAGAGCTGACAAAATATCTGCCTCAGTGTGGCTCCTGTCCCCCAAACAAACCAGGGCAAGCACGGCATGGCATTGTTTTGCCTGCGTACTTGCATAACCCCTTGAATGCCTACGGAGCACCGCTGGTTCCGAGGACAGAGCACTGGAAGAGACCATGGAGGAAGAAGAGGAGGAGGGGGGTGGAGGAGAGAGGTGTGTCAGAACCAGTAGTAGCAATTTGGAGGCGTAGTGGCGGAACAACCTCCAACACTACTGCACCTTGTCCTGCATCCTTCCCAGATGCCAGAAGAGTGACCCAATGGGCCGTGAAAGACAAGTAACGTCCCTGTCCATACCTGCTGGACCATGAGTCAGCGGTAATATGCATCTTACCACTGATCGCCCTGTCCAGCGAAGCAAGGACATTGCCTTCCACATGCCGGTAGAGAGCCGGAATCGCCTTCTGTGAGAAAAAGTGGCATTTGAGGACCTGCCATTGAGGAAGCGCACATTGCACAAACTCACGGAAGGGGGCCGAGTCTACCAACTGAAAAGGCAGCAGTTGAAGTGCTAGCAATTTAGCCAAGCTAGCATTCAACCGCTGGGCATGTGTATGGCTGGGAGTTAACTTCTTTCTATGGTCCAGCAGCTGGATTGGATGTGGGTGTACAGCTAACAGAGTGCCCGCAAGCACTTGGCTGTGACACACCTAATTCTACACCTTCATTCCTCTCAGTGCAGGTTTCAGAGAGGATTGAAGGTCTAGTGGGGTTGGAGATCCCAGCTGATGAGGAGCAAGGAGGGGTCCGCTTTGTTCTTTGGTGTGGGTCTTTGAGGTAAGCTTGCCAATGAGCTACATGGCAGGTCAACATATGTCTGGTCAAGCATGTGGTGCCCAAGCGGCTGATGTTTTGGCCACGCAAGATACGCTTGAGACATATGTTGCAAATAACAGCAGGGCGATCTGATGCACTTGTCTCAAAAAAGGCCCACACCAAAGAACTTTTAGAATAATGAGCAGAGGCAGCGTCCTGCACAGGCGGAGCTCTGCGGTGTGATTTAGTCATGTGCTGCCCCTAAGCTGGCCCCCGGAGGGCATCCGGCCTCGTTGGAGATGTGCCTCCTCCTCCTCTCTCCTATTAGGCACCCACGTGGAGTCAGTGACCTCATCATCCCCTCCCTCTTCATCACTGGAGCAAACCTGACAGTATGCTGCAGCTTGTGGAACATGACTGCCAGATTGCTGTCCTTCTTGAGCATCCCCTCTCTCTGCGCTCACGCTACTGCCTTCCTCTAGCTGAGTATCATCATCAGAGCCTACAAAACACTGGGCATCCTCCTGGAGCATGTACCCAACACTGTGCTCAAACAGTTCGGGGGACTCCTCAGGAGGACATGGTGGGTCTAGGGAAGGAGTCACTGATGATGACATTGAGACGAGGGAAGATGATGCGTTGGCAGCTGCTTTGCTAGTACCCTGAGCCTGGGTGAGAGAGGATGAGGAGGATGAAGAGAGCTTGGTCATCCACTCTACCAAGTCTTCGGCATGATGTGGCTCAACACGTCCAGCTGCTGAAAATAAGGACAAGCGTGTCCCATGGCCACGTGCTGATGACGATGCACTGTGTCCATGACCAGCACTGTTGTCTATAGACACAGAGCCTGCTTGCCCTCTTTTATTGGCTCGTGCCTGTCTGCCTCTCCTTGTTGGCCTTCCAGACATGGTAATGGCCTGAAGAAAGATGGGAAAACCAGCAATTGGGTAGTGTATATTGTGCTGGAGGTACACAACACCCACTAACTCCTGCAGATGCCTGTATGATAGAACACCAGTAAAAAAGAGTAGATACAGGTGTATACTGGGCTGGAGGCAAAAAAACCCCACTAAGTCCTGCAGATGCCTGTATGATAGAACACCAGCAATAAAGAGTAGATATAGGTGTATACTGTGCTGGAGGCACACAACACCAACTAACTCCTGCAGATGGCTGTATTAGAGGACACCAGCAATAAAGGGTAGATACAGGTGTATATTGTGCTGTGCTGGAGGCACACAACACCCACTAACTCCTGTAGATGCGTTTATTATAGAACACCAGCAATTAAAGTGTAGATACCGGTGTATACTGTGCTGTGCTGGAGGCACACAACACCCACTAACTCCTGTAGATGCGTTTATTATAGAACACCAGCAATTAAAGTGTAGATACCGATGTATACTGTGCTGTGCTGGAGGCACACAACACCAACTAACTCCTGCAGATGGCTCAATTAGAGAAGAGCAATATAGGTAGCTACAGGTGTGTACTGTGCTGGAGGCACACAAAACCCACTAATTACTGCAGTTGGCTCAATTAGAGAAGAGAAATATAGGTAGCTACAGGTGTATACTGCGCTGGAGGCACACAACACCCACTATCTCCTGCAGATGGCTCAATTGGAGAACAGCAATATAGATAGCTACAGGTGTATACTGCGCTGGAGGCACACAACACCAACTAACTCCTGCAGATGGCTCAATTAAAGAACAGCAATATAGGTAGATACAGGTGTATACTGCGCTGGAAGCACACAACACCCACTAACTCCTGCAAATGGCTCAATTAGAAAAGAGCAATATAGGTAGCTACAGGTTTATACTGCACTGGATGCACACAACACCAACTAACTCCTGCAGATGGCTCAATTAGAGAACAGCAATACAGGTAGATACAGGTGTATACTGCACTGGAAGCACACAACACCCACTAACTCCTGCAGATGACTCAATTAGAGAAGAGCAATATAGGTAGCTACGGGTGTATACTGCGCTGGAGGCACATAACACCAACTAACTCCTGCAGATGGCTCAATTAGAGAACAGCAATATAGGTAGTTACAGGTGTATACTGCGCTGGAAGCACACAACACCCACTAACTCCTGCAGCTGGCTCAATTAGAGAAGAGCAATATAGGTAGCTACAGGTGTATACTGCGCTGGAGGCACACAACACCAACTAACTCCTGCAGATGGCTCAATTAGAGAAGAGCAATATAGGTAGCTACAGGTGTATACTGCGCTGGAGGCACATAACACCAACTAACTCCTGCAGATGGCTCAATTAGAGAACAGCAATATAGGTAGTTACAGGTGTATACTGCGCTGGAAGCACACAACACCCACTAACTCCTGCAGCTGGCTCAATTAGAGAAGAGCAATATAGGTAGCTACAGGTGTATACTGTGCTGGAGGCACACAACACCAACTAACTCCTGCAGATGGCTCAATTAGAGAAGAGCAATATAGGTAGCTGCAGGTGTATACTGCGCTGGAAGCACACAACACCCACTAACTCCTGCAGCTGGCTCAATTAGAGAAGAGCAATATAGGTAGCTACAGGTGTATACTGTGCTGGAGGCACACAACACCAACTAACTCCTGCAGATGGCTCAATTAGAGAACAGCAATATAGGTAGCCACAGGTGTATACTGTGCTGGAAGCAAACAACACCCACTAACTCTTGCAGATGGCTCAATTAGAGAAGAGTAGGGATGAGCCGAACACCCCCCGGTTCGGTTCGCACCAGAACTTGCGAACGGCCCCCACGTTCGTTACGAACGTTAGAACCCCATTGAAGTCTATGGGACTCGAACGTTCGAAATGGAAAGTGCTAATTTTAACGGCTAATATGCAAGATACTGTCCTAAAAAGGGTTTGGGGACCTGACTCCTGCCTCAGGGGACATGGGTCAATGCAAAAAAAAGATTTAAAAACGGCCGTTTTGGCGGGAGCACCGATTTTAATGACGATTAAAGTGAAAAAAAAAAGTGAAATATTCCTTTAAATATGGTGCCTGGGGGTGTCTGTAGTATGCCTGTGAAGTGCCATGTGTTTCCCGTGTTTAGAACAGTCCCTTCACCAAATGACATTAAACGGAAATAACACCATTTAAAACTGCTTGCGGTTTTAATGTTATATCTGGTTCCTGCAATATGGTTGAAAATCATTGAGAAAAATGGCATGGGTAGCCCTCCCTGCCCATTACCAGCCTATTTGGGTCTTGTACGCATATTAAGGGGAACCCTGTACCCATATTAAAAAAGGAAATGCGTGTGGCCCCCAGGCCCTATATACTCAGAACAGCAGTATACAGGCGGTGCAAACAAGACAGGGACTGTGTAGGTTTGTTGTGTTAAGTTGAATCTGTTTGTAATTTTCAACTGGTACATTTTTCAAGTGTAGCTCCAGTCAAAAAAACTATTTTTAAGCTTTTTGGAAAACATAGGGAAGGGTTATCACCCCTGCATAATTTGTTTTGCCATCCGTCTTTTTTCATCTCACTTGCTGCTGTCTCCTTGCGTTTGCAAGTAGGAGATGTTTGTAAGTTGGATGTTTGAAAGTAGGGGCCTGCCCTATATTGTAGCGGTATGTACTGGGTACAGAGCACGCAGACAGCACGCACTATCTCCTAACACTACTGACTGCAAGCTCTATTATTAACCACTTGACCACTGGGCACTTAAACACCCTTAATAACCAGACCAATTTTCAGCTTTTGGTGCTCTCACATTTTGAATGACAATTACTCAGTCATGCAACACTGGACCTATATGAAATGTTTGTCCTTTTTTTCACACAAATAGAGCTTTCTTTTGGTGGTATTTAATCACCTCTCAGTTTTTTATTTTGTGTGCTATAAAAGAAAAAAGACCGGAAATTCTGCGAAAAAATTAATTTTTCTTTGTTTCTGTTATAAAATTTTTCTTCCTAAATTTTTTTTTACTGGTTACATGTTTTGAGTTGCAGAGGAGGTCTAGGACTAGAATTATTGCTCTCGCTCTAACGTTCTCGGCGATACCTCACATGTGTGGTTTGAACACCGTTTTCATATGTGGGCGGGGCTTACGCATGCGTTCGCTTCTGCATGCGAGCACATGGGGACATGGGCGCTTTAATTATTATTATTTTTTATTGTTCATTTTACTTTATTTATTTTAGTTTGACATTTTTTTCCCCAAAAATATATTTTTGATCACTTTTATTCCTATTACAAGGAATGTAAACATCCCTTGTAATAGGAATATGGGGTGACAGGTCCTCTTTACAGTGAAATCTGGGGGTCAATATGACCCCACATCTCACCTCTAGGCTGGGAAGCCTGAAATAAAAAATAAAAAAAGATTCTGGCTTTGATCGTACTGGCGAGTTGGTAGAAGCACCGGAGGGCGGTGAGGGGTGGGGGGCGTCTATGGCTGGGTATTTCAGGGTATCACTGAGTATGGCTGGGTATCTCCGAGTATGGCTGGGTATGGCAATTTATGGCAGGGTATTGCAGAGTATTGGCGGGGTATTGGCGGGGTACTACAGAGTAATAGCAGGGTACTGCAGAGTATTGGGGAGTACTACAGAGTAATGGCAGGGTACTGCAGAGTATTGGGGGGTACTCCAGAGTAATGGCAGGGTACTGCAGAGTAATGGCAGGGTACTGCACTGCAGAGTAATGGCGGGGTACTGCAGAGTAATGGCAGGGTACTGCACTGCAGAGTAATGGGGTACTGCAGAGTAATGGCGGGTACTGCAGAGTATTGGGGGGTACTGCAGAGTAATGGCAGGGTACTGCAGAGTAATGGGGGTTACTGCAGAGTAATGGGGGGTACTGCAGAGTAATGGCAGGGTACTGCAGAGTAATGGCAGGGTACTGCAGAGTAATGGCAGGGTACTGCAGAGTAATGGCAGGGTACTGCAGAGTAATGGGGGGTACTGCAGAGTAATGGGGAGTACTGCAGAGTAATGGCAGGGTACTGCAGAGTAATGGCAGGGTACTGCAGAGTAATGGCAGGGTACTGCAGAGTAATGGCAGGGTACTGCAGAGTAATGGCAGGGTACTGCAGAGTAATGGGGGGTACTGCAGAGTAATGGCAGGGTACTGAAGAGTAATGGCAGGGTACTGCAGAGTAATGGGGGGTACTGCAGAGTAATGGCAGGGTACTGCAGAGTAATGGGGGGTACTGCAGAGTAATGGCAGGGTACTGCAGAGTATGCACTGGTATTGCAGAGTATTGGCAGGGAATTGAGGGGTTAAATTCGGTGAGCAGCGATGTGGGCACTGCAGATGCAGCCCACATCGCTGCTGACACCGATCTCTTTCCCCTCCGCTGTACCGATCGGTACAGAGAGGGGAGGGAGGAACCGGCGTCATAACATGACGCCGGTTTGTTTACAAGTGATCACTCCGTCATTTGATGGAGCGATCACGTGGTAAACGGCCGCGATGAGCGGGCGTTTACCGTGATCCGTGATGCGCCGGGTCCTGTGGACCCGGCGGTCACGGATGCTCTCGAGTGCGCGCCCCGGGGGGCGCGCGAGAGCAGAATTCTGGGAGGCCGTTAATTAACGGCCTCTCAGAGTTAAACAACCGCCCTGAAGCCGTTAATCGGCAATGGGCGGTTGTTAAGTGGTTAAAGATAGATCACTAGCTAGCTATATAGGTGAGGTGAATATAGTGTAGTGGTGTATACTGCGGTCAGGGCACAGACAATAACCACTACACAACAGCAAGATAGGAAATCAGCCAAAAACGATCGGTGTGTACTGTGTTGAAGGTACACAGAACACCCACTGCTTCAGATGCCAACACACTACACGAGGCCGCCTCAAAAGGTCACAGTGCATGCTTGGCCAATCATGAGCCAGCAATGCACTGCGCCATCGCAGTGCATTGTGGTCCGTGCGCGCCATACGAATTTTGACGCGAACGGACCAAGAGTTCGGATTTCGCCAAACGGACGAACAGCCAATGTTCGAGTCGAACGTACGTTCGACTCGAACACGAAGCTCATCCCTAGAGAAGAGCAATATAGGTAGCTACAGGTGTATATTGCACTAGATGCACACAACACCAACTAACTCCTGCAGATGGCTCAATTAGAGAACAGCAATATAGGTAGATACAGGTGTATACTGCGCTGGAAGCACACAACACCCACTAACTCCTTCAGATGGCTCAATTAGAGAACAGCAATGTAGGTAGCTACAGGTGTATACTGCGCTGGAAGCACACAACACCCACTAACTCCTGCAGATGGCTCAATTAGAGAACAGAAATATAGGTAGCTACAGGTGTATACCTGCGCTGGAGGCACACAACACCCACTAACTCCTGCAGATGGCTCAATTAGAGAACAGAAATATAGGTAGATACAAGTGTATACTGCGCTGGAAGCAAACAACATCCACTAACTCCTGCAGATGGCTCAATTAGAGAAGAGCAATATAGGTAGCTACAGGTGTATACTGCGCTGGAGGCACACAACACCCACTAACTCCTGCAGATGGCTCAATTAGAGAACAGCAATATAGGTAGATACAGGTGTATACTGCGCTGGAAGCACACAACACCCACTAACTCCTGCAGATGGCTCAATTAGAGAACAGAAATATAGGTAGCTACAGGTGTATACTGCGCTGAAGGCACACAGACAACACCCACTAACTCCTGCAGATGGCTCAATTGGAGAACAGCAATATAGGTAGCTACAGGTGTATACTGCGCTGGAAGCACACAACACACGCTAACTCCTGCAGATGGCTCAATTAGAGAAGAGCAATATAGGTAGCTACAGGTGTATACTGCGCTGGAGGCACACAACACCAACTAACTCCTGCAGATGGCTCAATTAGAGAAGAGCAATATAGGTAGCTACAGGTGTATACTGTGCTGGAAGCACACAACACCCACAAACTACTGCAGATGGCTCAATTAGAGAACAGCAATATAGGTAGCTACAGGTGTATACTGCGCTGAAGGCACACAGACAACACCATATTAAATACAAAATCAGTCAGCGCAAAACAAAAACCTTCTGTTTAAAGTATAAGTAACGGAGCAGCTGAACACTAAAGGTAAATATAACAAAAACCTCAAAGAAACATCATAAACAGAGCAGTGCAGCGCTGATACAAACCCCCCTATTAGTACTATATAAAGTCTCTCAAGATAAACAACAAAAAGGAAAATTATACAAAGTGAATCAACAGTCTATGATGGTACTAATCGACAATCCTTCATTCTTCTCAGTAGATAGAATGCATACTGATATCCTTAATCACCAGAAAACAGGTGCTCCCACCACCAGACAGCCAAACTGCTCACCTTAAAGAATTGACCCCTGACTGAACAGATAAGTCAAATGGAGCATTCACCACTGCCAGTGGTCATATACCAGGATTCAGGTGGATCAAAAAGGTGTAACTCAGCTCCTTGGATATCACAGCGTTGTCATCACTGATGGCTCAAACTCCCCAGAGAGAGAAGTATGCTCTGATAGTGAAGTACGTATGTAAATTTATTTAAACAAGTGTATTGAAAAGGTACTCACAAAACAGGTAACACAGACAGCTTTAAAAATAACCAAACGAGCGTTCCACTCGTAGTATGGACGTCACTTCCGGTATCCTAGTTCCTTCTATTCCGACGCGTATCGTCACCAATCACGTGACTTCCTCAGGGAAACTGTTTTGTGAGTACCTTTTCAATACACTTGTTTAAATAAATTTACATACGTACTTCACTATCTGAGCATACTTCTCTCTTTCCTATGAGATCCTTGTGGAAAACATTGAGCAGTAAGTTCTGTGTGGAAGCTATTGAGGTACAAAACATCAGCTGTGGGGGCCAGCACTTACCTGCCAGGAATAGGAGGGATATAATCCCTGGATCTTGTCACTTGTTTGTTCTGCTGTTTACCTTACAGCAGTAAGGTAAGGGGCCACTCTACCCGGTGTGCTGTGAACACTGGAAATATAAGAATTAGAGGCATGGTTTTTGGCACCTTATCTGGAGAAGCACTGAATAAGCCACTGGTCACTTTATTCACTTCAAGTCCACATAAAGAATGTATTATTTTGCTGTTTTGTTTTGTTTTTTTGCTTAGTTTGGACGGTGTGTTCCACGCTTGGTTACAAGAAGAGTTCTATGTAGCTTCCTTGATTGTATTACTTTTGAGCTACATGCTTGAATATTTAAAAGCACAAGACACTTTGTTATTTGGTTATTTTTGCTGCTATATTTAAGCACTGAACACTTTACTCACCTACTTGATTGTTCACGATTGAACTTGCCTGAGGCACTCCATATATCTTGTATTATTTCTGTATACACTGTGTAATATATAATTGTTTATCTTAGGGTGATTCTGCTACACCTGTTTAATAGGAGGAAACAGTGTCCCTGTTAGTTTATTATTTAGCACAATTGATAATATACACTTATGCACAAGGCACTGTAGTTTAGTCTAATTTCTTAAGGTAGCGCAACGCCATTTATTTGATTTTCACGTTAATGCAGTAAGGTGGTTGCAGTGATATTCCAGGGTCTTCCCGCACACGTATCGTCCTAAACGGGACTTCATCAGTGGATAAAGAGGCCCTTGCAACCATTTTCAAATTTATAACCACCCACTAATTATCCCCAGCTGAATGAATCATGATTTCATGATTAAAAGCCTATAGCCAATGAGGGGACAGATATTCAAAACATTATCCATCGTCCCCATTAAGTTAAAAATAATCAAGATATATAATCACACGATTTAAAATATATAAATCACACTTACTAATATCAAAAGTCATCAATTCAGCTTAAAATTCATCTTGCTCAAAGGTAATGTTGTAATGTTATACTCGTCAGTGTCAGCACATGTAGGAAAGCCAAACAAACAAACTCAAGCCACATGTTCCGGTCACATGATCGGAATACAGTCACATGAGTAAGGCAGAGCCAATCACAAGAGAAAAGGAAGGAAACTCAAGTCACATGTTCCGGTCACATGATTGGAATACAGTCACATGAGTAAGGCAGAGCCAATCACAAGAGAGAAGGAAGGAAACTCAAGTCACATGTTCCGGTCATATGATCGGAATACAGTCACATGAGTAAGGCAGAGCCAATCGTAAGAGAGAAGGACTCAGTGTGTCACTTCCGCCCTCGCTGTATCCACGGCAACGCGGTAAACACAGCACGGCCGAGCACAGCAATGGGCGGGCCTTTATAGCCACATGATAATCAAGTCATGTGACTGGGCCGTCACTTGACCTGAAGTCTCACACCCTCACTTCCGCCCCCACCGTGCTACCGACATCTCCATCCGTACAGCACAATGAGTGCAGACAGGGGCGGACGCACGGCCAAGTGACACTAGGGTTGCCACCTTTTCTTCAAGCTAAACCCGAACACTTTAACAGCGCACAGCTAATTTTTACCTCTCCTTAGAGACCCCCCATTAGAACAGAGTGCCCTTATATCAGTGCCCTATTAGATTAAAGACCCCCATTATATGAGAGTCCCTTTATATCAGTGCCCCCTAAAGACTTCCATCAGTACAGGAATCCCCCTTTCACATTAAAGTCCCCTTTAGATCAGGAGTCCCCCTTCATCAGGTTTCGGGAGTCTGGAGTCCCTCTTTACACCAGGAGTCACCCTTTACATTAGGAGCACTGTACTGAGCATCAATGGTCCCCCTATGAGATCAGAGCCCCCCCCTTCACATCAGAGTCCTCCCTCACAACAGCAGGGGCCCTTTATATCAGTAACTCCACATATCAAGGGCCCCTTTACATTAGGAGCCCTCCTTTCAAATCTCAATTTACATAAGTAGTCTTCTTTACATCAGTACCCCGGTGTGAAAGTAGGGGGCAGAGTGATAGGAGGGTAGCAGAGTGTGACAGGGAGGCCCATAGTGACAGGAGGGGGGCACAGTGTGACAGGAGGGGGATGCCGAGTGTGACAGGAGGGGGGCAGAGTGTGACAGGAGGGGGATGCCGAGTGTGACAGGAGGGGGATGCCGAGTGTGACAGGAGGGGGATGCCGAGTGTGACAGGAGGGGGATGCCGAGTGTGACAGGAGGGGGATGCCGAGTGTGACAGGAGGGGGATGCCGAGTGTGACAGGAGGGGGATGCAGAGTGTGACAGGAGGGGGATGCAGAGTGTGACAGGAGGGGGATGCAGAGTGTGACAGGAGGGGGATGCAGAGTGTGACAGGAGAGGGATGCAGAGTGTGACAGGAGGGGGATGTAGAGTGTGACAGGAGGGGGATGAAGAGTGTGACAGGAGGGGGATAAAGAGTGTGACAGGAGGGGGATGCAGAGTGTGACAGGAGGGGAGTGCAGAGTGTGACAGGAGGGGGTGCAGAGTGTGACAGGAGAGGGTGCAGAGTGTGACAGGAGGGGGTGCGGCGTGACAGGAGGGGGTGCGGCGTGACTGACAGGAGGGGGTGCGGCGTGACAGCAGGGGGTGCGGCGTGACAGCAGGGGGTGCGGCGTGACAGGAGGGGGTGCGGCGTGACAGGAAGGGGTGCGTGACAGGAGGGGGTGCGGCGTGACAGGAGGGGGTACGGCGTGACAGGAGGGGATGCAGTGTGACAGGAGGGGCCCGTGCAAATACAGAGGAGGGGTGCAAATACAGAGGAGGGGGGCAATTACAGAGAAGGGAGGGATAATTACAGAGGAAGGGGGTGCAAATACAGAGGAGAGGGGAAATTACAGAGAGGGGGCAATTACAGAGAAGGGGGGGCAATTACAGAGGAGGGGGGTGCAATTACAGAGGAGGGGGGTGCAATTACAGAGGAGGGGGCGGCAAACACAGAAGGGTCAAAACACAGAAGGGTCAAAACATAAGGGAGAGAGAGGCGACAGCCGACAGGCAGCTGCTGGTGCAGAAGTTTTTAATAAAATAAATGCTTAAAAGCAATCCACTCACTCTCCATGTCAGAGTTGTATATGTCAGTCTGTGAAGTTGGATGTCCCATTCTCCCCTCCGATCCACGCTGCTCTTATCACTGAATCGCTGGAGGAAACAGAGAGCCGCGGGAAACTCATGTGAACTGTCAGCCTCTGATGATGGAGGCGTGGTTAAGCCTCTGGAATGCTCTGATTGGTCACAGCATCCCAGGCTGACAGCTCACTGCAGTCTCCCCGCAGCTCTGTATCCTTGGCTTCCTCCAGCGATTCAGTGATAAGAGCAGCGTGGATCGGAGGGGAGAATGGGACATTCAACTTCACAGACTGACATATACAGCTCTGACATGGAGAGTGAGTGGATTGTTTGTTTTTAAGCATTTATTTTATTAAAACCTTCCGCACCAGCAGCTGTCTGTCGCCTCTCTCTCCCATATGTTTTGATTGCTCTGTAATTGCTCCCCCCGCCCGCCGCTCCGATGCCCCTGCTGTCCAGGTCCCCCTGTGTGCTGGGGTTCGTAAAAGGAGGCCCCATGGTACCCCTGTCAGCTGGAAATGGTGTCTGGGTGTGAGGCAAACCCGGGAAAAGCCTCCTAAACCCGTACTGTCCGGGTCAAAACCGGACAGGTGGCAACCCTACGTGACATAGCTCAATATCTTGTCTAGAGAGACACCTCACTTCCGCCCACATCGTTGGCATTATCACTACCCTGACGTAACAGTAAAAGATATAATCCCTACCTTCCTTGTATTGCCCACATCGCCGAAGGGCACCTAAACATTACTACAGATAAAGAGGAGAGGGCAGGGCATACACTGTCATCACCCTAAACAATAATCCTTCTCCACTGCAGTAAAAGGTGCCCATACATTGTGCTATACAGCGCTATTTAGCGGGAGAAAAGGAGATTACAATATAGAATCCAAAAGGGGATTATAATAAGATCCATCAACATTACCAGGGATCACTCCTAAAGTGAAATGTTCTCGTAAAATTGTTGTGTGAAGTGGTCTCCGGTGAATAAGAGTCGGAAACCAACTCAAGAAGCCGGACCAGGTCACATTAATTTAAAATAATAATATATTAAAATATCATTTTAACATTTAGAAGACCCAAATAATTAATTCAGAACCTGGTGTCACTGCAACCACCCTTTACAATACTAATAAAATTAGATATATACTAGCATATATTAGCAATCAGAAGTAAAATATTAACGGTCAGAAATAAAACAATTTAAATCAAATTCGACGTTGAGTCCCGTAGGGACACTCACCTGGGTCTCATAAACCCAGAAGGATTCCCGGCGGCTCAACTGTCCAATGTCGGGTAACCTAATGTTTGGGGTAATACCCCAAAATTTTAGTTTGGCTGGATTCCTATCATAGAACAACTTGAAATGTTTAGATACGTTATGTGTTACAACGCCCTTTTTAATGTTGTTGATGTGTTCTCCAATACGAATGTGCAAAGGTCGCAATGTTCTTCCGAAGTATTGGAGACCACACTCACATTCCATCATATAAACCACTCCAGGCAAGAGTCTTTGATCTGATAAACATTTTTTGTGGCATTCGCTACAAACGCTTTCCTTTTCTTCATATTATACACAGACAACACCCACTAACTCGTGCAGATGGTTTAATTAGAGAACAGCAATATAGGTAGCTACAGCAGTATACTGCGCTGGAGGCACACAACACCAACTAACTCCTGCAGATGGCTCAATTAGAGAACAGCAATATAGGTAGATACAGGTGTATACTGCGCTGAAGGAACACAGACAAAACCCACTAACTCCTGCAGATGCCGGAACACTACACAAGGCCGCCTCGCTGGCGGCCTTATATAGTGTGGGGCATGTACTAAACAGCCTGAGCTATAATTGACCACAGGCATCCTGCCTGTGGCTAATCATGGCTCTCCTCGCTGCCAATGCTGAGCAAGCAATGCACTGCGATGGCGCAGTGCATTGTGGGCCGTGAGCGACACACAAATTTGGTGCAAACGGCCCACAGAGTTCCAGCTTCGCCAAACGGGCGAACACCAAGCTCATCCCTACTACGCACCAAGAGTGGAAAGCAAGAGGCCATTGAAAAAAACACTGACAAGGCCCATTTCATTTCAGATCCCATATGCAGGAAATCAGGGATCCTGCCTATGACATACTTCCTGGGGTGCCAACCCCTGGATCCACACCAGGAAACATATGCCTTCTAGACTCTATAGTAAAATGATTCTGGAAGCCAGCTTCCTGGCATTAATCAAAGTAGGAGATCATCCACAATCTTTTATAAAGTGGGATTTAACAGTCAAACCTGTTAAATTTTTGTCCATGATGTAGGATGAAATACCGGACCTTGTGCGAGAAGGTCTGGCTATAACGGCAGAGTCCGAAGGACTCCAACTGCCACCTAAGATCTTCTGGGACGCACTGGAGCCACCAGAATCACCTTCTTCCGTTCCTGCTTAATCCCGCGGAGAAGGGGTGGAAGTAGCAGAACTGAAGGAAATGTGTAGATCAGTGAAAACTGATCCTATGAGAAGACTAATGCGTATGTGCCGCCTGCTAGAGGATCCCTTGCTCCCGACACAAAGTTGTCAACTTTGATGTTGAATCTGGGTGCGAATAGGTCCATGTCCAGAATACCCAATTTCTGGCACATTGCTAGGAAGATGTCGGGGTGAAGAGATCATTCTCCTGGAAATAATTGTTGGTGACTCAAGTAGCCCGTCTGCCAATTCTCTATTCCTGAAATTAAAAATTGCTGATAGGCAAGGAATGTTGTGTTCTGTCCAAGCTAGAACATTAGTCACCTCTTTTTGGGCTGCACAACCTCTCGTGCCCCCCTAGCGATTGATGCAAGCCACCACCGTAGCCTTGTCAGACTGAATCCTGACAGGACAGTCCCGTAGTCTGACCGTCCCAAATTCTAGGGCCAGACAAACTGCCCAAATCTTCCAAAAAGTTGATTGGCAAGGTCCTCTAACCTGGACCATCTCCCCTGGACAGAATTTTCTTCCAGGATTGCTCCCCAGCCAAGAAGGCTGGCATCTATTGTTAACACCTTCCAGGATACAGGTAGAAAAGATTTTCCCTTTTGCTGGATAACAACCACCAGTTTAGACTCTGACTTACGTCAGGAGCCAAGCGTATTGGAAACAAACAAGGCCTGAATCTTTTAATTCCATACCGACAGGATGGAGTTTTGAAGCAGTTTTTGAGTAAGAAACTGCAAGTAAGGGACGGCCTCGAAGGAGGCTACCAGTTCCCCTAACATATACATGCACAGCCGAATGGAAGGATTTGTCTTTGTTTTAATAAGTTGAATTAGTCCTACAATGGAACTGATTCTTGTCTGGGGTAAGAATACCTTCTTCTGTATGGTATCTATAACCAGCCCCAAGTACTGTAATCCCCTTGATGGTTTTTAAGGAGGATCTTCCTAGATTGAGTATCCAACCCAGAGATTTCAGGTAGTTACAGCTGTGATCAGACTCTGGTTTAGACCCGAGACTGAATGATCTATTAAAAGTAGATCTTCTAAATAGGCTAGGACCATTATGCCTCGAGCCCTTAATCTGGCTAAAGGTGCCAGAATCTTTCAGAACACCCGTGGTGCTGGGGCTAAACCAAATGGTAAGGTCACAACTGAAATGATAATTTTATATCTCAAAATGCAGAAATTTCTGGTGAGTGGGAAAATTTGGCACATGAAGATATGCATTTTTGATATGGATTAAAGCCAAAAAACTCCCCTCCTTGCAGGATGGACACAACCGATCGGATTATGAAAGGATTGGATGTTTAAGTGCAGATTCAGATCTTCGAGATCTAGAATGGGTCTTGCCTCTCTGTTCGTTTCTGGAAGTGTAAAAGGTTTGAGCCAAACCCTGTGCCCTGTTCCACTAAGGGAACCTCTGATATCACCGACTGGGATAACGGATGATCCAGAGGCCAGAGAGAGAGACTTCTTTTTCTCTGGATCCTTGGGAAAATTTTCCCTTAGAAAAAACGAGGAGACGCAAACTCTGAGAACTCTAGTCGTAACCTAGAGACAAAAACTGCAGGAATCTGTCTTGACATTGTTCCTGCCAGATCTTGAGAATTTCAGGACCTTTCCTCCCACCCGAACAAGCGGGGGTGCCCCTTCATGAGAAGGCTTTAGCATTCTGCTTTGTGGGCTTTCTGCCCCAAGATCTCTTCTGACCCTGGTGCTGCCCTTGGGGACTTTCCCTTGAACCTGATGGTTGAGGCCATCGAGACTGCCTATAGGCAGATGCCCCTGGCATAGGAGAGGCAGCACGATTAAAGGAGAAATGTTTGAACCTCTTCTTTACTGGTAAAAGAGAGCTTTTCCCATTAGTTGTCCTTTGGATGTACTTATCCAGATAGTGTCTAAATCTCTCTAAAAAGAGGATAAATAAGTATCTTCCAAATATTTGGGAAGATCTACCTGATCCCCAGCCCCCATACACCATGAAGGGGAAAAACTGGCTAAGAGCTTTTTACATGGTGCTTCGGCTGAACAATTTTTAAGCCACAGAACTCTGTGAGAATGCACTAGTCCAAGCATAACCCATAAGGCTTAAATGATAGAGTTTTTCATAGCCTCTACTGTGAGACATCAGATACACCAGCCCATTGCCGGGTCTGCTGATCAGGCACAATTTCAGGTATCTCCACAAAATGTTATTTAATGGACTGAGATACACCAATTGCAGAAAGAACCCGCTGCGCTACTGAACTTGCAACTTTAGAAAGAAGTTCCAACTTTTTATCTGTTGGATCCTTTAACATCAGTGCATTATCCACCGGACATGCGAGACTCTGTTCACTGATGCGATTGCAGCATCAATTGCTGGAACCCCCCATTTTCTTCATAGAAATCCTCTTCCATAGATTAAGTGTAGAGAATTTCTTGGGAGGATAATATTGTTTATCTGGATGTTCCCATTCAGAATACTTAAGCTTTTTTAGCCATGCATGAATAGGAATAAACATCCCCAGATGGGGGAGCTTCTAATAAACCCAATTAGAGAGTAGATTCCTCAAGAGCCTGTGCTGCAGGCAGCAAAAAAAAAGGTTGAGTAAGGGAGTACACAAGCATCCTGTCTTGTGATGCTACTCTTTCCATATTAGGCTCCTGAGAAGAGGATAAATATGTTTAGCCCCACTATAGACAGACATCATAGCATTAATCTTCTTTCCAAATTACAAATGGTAGAAGAAAAAAACCTTTTGCATGATATATACAGGGACTGAAGTGTTTTATGCAACAACAGTTTCCCCTGGCGGCTCAATCTGACTAGCCGCATCCATCTCAGAGGAGGATAACATTCTTTTGGAAATTGATTCAGTTTATAGTGAAAACCATTGACCCCTTTAGAGAAGTTCCTGGTCCCATTACCATTCACAGCCTGAAGCATAAAGCAGAGGCACTATGTAAAAGAATGTACATTGCTAGGCTATAGTTCAGTGCCATTAGCTGCTATTAATCCTAGCCTGGTAAAGTATAATGTGTCAAAGGGAAAAAGCCTGTGTCACTAACTTGAACAAGTCATCATCCTGCTCTGTCCCTCCACAGCCAGCAGCAGCTTTACACACACAGCACTAAATCAACTTACTGCATGTGTGGCTGGCGTCTGATGCTGTTAGCCACGCCCCCTGTGCGAATTACGGCCCCCCCTTTCCTTTCAAAGTAAAGTGTTTTACCGTGTGAGCGGCGTCCTGTGCAGGCATGGCGGGGGTAAATCCTCCATTGAGGGGTCACGGCCTGTCTCTCTTTTTTAAAAAAAAAAAGGAAACTAGTTTGGCACCCAATTTTGGGGGTACAGGAAGAGAAGCAGTCCTCCTACCAGAGGATCTGTTGTGGCCGGAGAAGAGGAGAAAATGACAGGCTTCTGTGCTGTTTTCAGCGTCAGGTCTGTGAGTGCTCAATATAGCCCCCAGTGGTGATACATAGGCATGACAACATTATACATAGAAGGAGAAATTCCTGAGAAAATCTCCCTTACTTTTTCCTTGCAGCAGGCTTTATCAGAGATATTTGTGAATTGGAAAATACTGCGCTGTGAGCATAGATAAGCAACCCAGCTGCCAACACGGCTATAAACAAAACAGCGAATACAATAGTTGAAACCAGAAAGTGTGGCACTTGGGTTGCAAACACCTAAATCACGTGGATACCCTAAGAACCAGTGAAAATGGATCTCAATGGATCAATAAAATAACAATGCAAATGCTGAAAAAGAAAAGAAATAAATCGACTAAAATCAAATAAGATCACATGAATACCTTAAGTACCAGTGAAAAATAGATCTCAGCAGATCAGTAAAGTGACAGTGCAAACACAAATTTTGTGTACAACAACTAAAATGCAATAAAGTCTATATAGTGAATATTCTACACACTCTCCCAAGTGTGCAGTGTGAATCAAAAGTCCAAACGTGAAATATAAAAAGGTTGAAGTGCAGCCTCTGATGTGACGTTTAGAAGCTTGGAAGGATGACACCACCACCGTAGTAAGAGAAAGAGGCTTACCAGATGATGTTGACTTACAGGGGCTTACGCCTCTCAAGTCAAACAGGCCTGCTGGTTGTCAAAAACCCAATGATAAGGAATCCTATGTAACGTATCCCACAAGACTTCAAACCATATATTTGTCAATAGTAATCATCAGAGAATATTCAATCATCAGGCGAGAATGAGGAGCTCAGGTATCACCAATCATGGAAAAACTAGCATAGCGTGATACCATTTAATTTTTTTTAATTAAAATAAATAAAAAATGAACACTCACACCCCCCCAAACAGCATCGCTTAAAAAGAATGACCCCAAACAGCAAATGACGCCGAAAGAGCACAACAGGTCGTCACTTACAGGGCAGCACAGTGGTGTAGTGGTTAGCACTCTCACCTAGCAGTAAGAAGGGTCGCTGGTTCGAATCCCAACCAGAACACTACCTGCCTGGAGTTTGCATGTTCTCCCTGTGCCTCCGTGGGTTTCCTCCGGGTACTCAGGTTTATTATTCCCGGGTACTCAGGTTTCCTCCCACAATCCAAAGACATGCAGTTAGGTTAATTGGCTTCTGTCCCAAATTGGCCCTAGTATATTTGTAGATTCTTGTATTGTAGATACTCACTCAGGTTGAACTGGATGGACTGGTGTCTTTATTCAACCTTACTAACTATGAAACTATGAAACTTCTGGTCTCACGTTCCGGAAGCATATATACATAGAACAAACCCCCATAAGCTGATCAATCCCCCAAAAATCTATGTGTGTTTGGTTATATGTCAAATATCCTACTGTATGGATCAGGCTCCAAATCAGCAGCTCATCATCCAGCGTCATATTGTCACAAATCGTCGTGACCAAGCCTCGCTCTGAGAACGAGAAGTGGGTCATGAAACAGCAACGGCCATTGTAACCAAGCCTCGCTGTGAGGACGTAAGCGAGGCTTGTGTAAGCCAAAAGGATAAACATTCTTCACTCAAGTGAACGTCATGGCTGGGTCAAATGACCCCACCGGACTAAAAGGCCACACATCTCCATGGAGACAAAAAACAAACAAACACACCCCTCACTCCATAAAGGCGTCAATGGACACCTTAATAGCAAGTAATTGTGCAACCGAACATACCGCAAGAAATGTGTATATGTTAGATTGAAAATAAAAAACATATATATATTAGAGAGGTATAAATACTCCAAAACTCCCACTGTTAGTTAAATCAAAAATGGGAGAAAAGGAAAAAAAAAAAAAAAAAAAAAAGGGGGAAGGGGAGGGAAGTTACCATAATAAAAAACTCAATACTAAATATTGGGTAACGGCTACTCTGCAGTCTGGGCTCATTACATCCACACTGCTACTCCAATGATATAGGTTAACCAATATTCGGCCATAACCCCAATAACCCATATATAGTGTATAACAAACTTAAATACCAAATATTCGTTATTAATACCTAATATGCAATCAATATAAAAATAATATTATAATAATATCCCTATATCGTTATGTGGATATATAGATAGCCAAACCAAAATCTCTCTCATCTTATATGGCAATAAATAGCCCAAAAAATGATAATTATGATTTAAAATTAAATTAAGTAGTCACAATAGCGTTATAACGCATATTGCAAAGGCTCTTAGTTAAATAAAAAATTCAAAATTAAATCTCCCTCATGCTTGATTAATAAATTAATTTATATCCAACTCCACATTCATCCCAAAAGGATGATGAGTCTGTAACTCATATATCCAGAACGTTTCAAGTCTTGACACACCCCTAGTATTAGCTCCACCTGTCCATGGTGCAATGTATTTGTCTATGACAAGGTATTGAGTTCCCGTAGGGTTACGGGCATGATGTTGTCGGTAGTGGCGTGGAACTGTATGTTTCACACTCCCAAGTTTTATTAAACTAAAAACTCTAGTAGTGAATGATCTTACAGTTCTACCAGCATACTGCTTGCCACAAGGGCAAGTCAGTAAATACAATACATGTACTGTAGCACAGGTACAGAAGTGTTTGATCATATATGTGCAACCCGTTACTGTTGATCGAAATTACTGAGAAATTCCACGACCATGACTATTATGGTGACAGACAGTACACTTTTTACAGGGATGGTATCCTGTCCAATTGTGAAAAAAACATAGGCCTGACAGGGGGATTAATGATAGCGGGAGCTATATTGCTTTTGAGCGCAGGTAATCCACGATACACCACCCTGGGTCTCTCTGGTATAAGAGGCCCAATAATTTTATCGTTCCTTAAAATGCTCCAATGTCTCTCAAAGATATTTTTTATCTGTTTGTGCTGTATCGAGAATCTAGTCAGGAAGGACCATTTATAATGGCCATCATTCTCCCTCCGAGGTTTCACGCCCAGCAAAGAGGATCGATTGATATCTAGAACTTTCTGTAAGTCCCTATCAACTTCAACCTCATTATACCCCCTATCCAAAAACCTGGACTTTAAAACACTAGCTTGTATTTTAAAAGTATTAGTATTGGTACAATTTCTGCAAAGCCGCATAAATTGACTTTTAGGGATGTAGTTTAGCCATGCTTTATGGTGGCAACTATCCACAGGTATAAACCCGTTCCTGTCGGTAGGTTTAAAATATGTACTCATTGTCAGGGGCCTAAACCACAAACTTAAAAGGGCCTCAGTTTTCCAATATCTCAAACAAACCCGACCACATATCATTTTACTACAGGAGACGCACCTGGACGGCAGCAGGGTCCTAGCGTTACGTAAACCATGGATCCAAAAAGCTTTACATTCCACATACTCCACTTTCACCAGAGGAGTCTCTATTTTGATTAGTAGATCCATACCCTGCTCGATCCACCAGGTGTTTTCCGATCCAGGAGGCAGATATGTGGCGGTAGTTATGGATATTTGCTCTAAATGTATAGTAATGGTAAATGTTTATGTGCCTCCCCCATTTCAGGCCAAGATGTTGTTTGACTTACTGGTTAAGCTTGCACCATATGCCCATTTACCGCTGGTTCTGTTGGGGGATTTCAATGCCGTCTTGGATGCGGCCTTGGACACCTCCAACCCAGGGTCCATGGAACTAAATGGTTGGGGATCGGTGGCAAGCCTCATGGAACTCTGGAGATGGAAACATCCAGCAGATAGGGGTTACTCACATGTCTCGATGGTGCACAAATCCTCAGCTAGCATTGATTTGGCGTTCAGAAATAACTTATTACTACCCTATGTTAGGGACGTCTCATACCTGGGCTTGACTGATCATAACCCTCTTGCAGTCACCCTGTCATTTACAACAGGAGCAGGGGGGAGAGGGTGGCGGCTCCAACTGGGCTGGATACAAAATGAGCATGTCTCGGCCCGACTGACAGAGGCCATGAAATAGTATTGGTCAGCCAACGACAATGCAGCTGACCCTTAAACTGTATGGGATGCCTTTAAGGCAGTGACCGGGGGGGGATATATTTCTGCTATTAAGACAGTTAAGAATTCGGGACAAAGAGGAAACCGAGCCATTGTAACAGAAGGAAAGGGAGAGTGCAAGGGCGCATGCTGATACCCCTACAGGGGCCTCGTATGTGGCATTACTGGAGGCGAGACGCACGTTGTCCATCCACTTTACGGGTCAGGCCCGTGCGGAGATGGTTAGGAAGGCACAGACAACCTTTGCCGGCGGTGACAAGAATGGCAAGCTTTTGGCCATGTTGATGGCAGACTATCATTCACTGACATGCATCCCAGTTATTAAGGACACGGGAGGGAACTTAGTATGCATTATGCACACTTTCGTCCGATAATACTCCATTTTATACTCTCTCATACCCTCTTATGACCTGTTGGCTCTAGAATCTCTTCTAAATGACTTACCTATACCCAAACTCTCTGAAACTGACATGCACTTGTTAGATGCCAAAATCACTAAAAAAGAAATTAAGCAGGTAATTTTTACTTTCCCCTCGAATAAAGCACCGGGTCCCAAACGGCCTCCCAGCTGACTTCTATAAGGCAAATGAGGAAACCCAGATTAAATTTACTCCTGGACTACTGTCATGAACAGAACACTTTGCCCGACTCTATGTTGGAAGCATACATGGTTCTGCTCTTGAAACCTGGAAAGGATCCAAAGGATTGTGCTTCATACCGGCCTATAGCTTTACTTAATATGGACTTGAAAATTTTAACCAAAATCTTGGCCCTTAGACTTGCAAATGTTCTTCCTGCTATTGTCAACATAGACCAAACAGGCTTCATGCCAGGGAAGTCGACTGACACGAATTTAAGGAGACTTTTCACGCATTTACAAATCCGACCGAAACCTGACAGTAATAGAATTATAGACTTTGAAAAGGCCTTTGACTCGGTTGATTGGCGGTATATGTTTAAGGTCTTGGAGATCATGGGGTTTGGACCACAGTACAGAAAGTGGGTATCCCTGCTTTACAGACGACCAAGGGCAGCGGTCCGGCTGGGGACCTCCACCTCTGAGTTTTTTGAGGTGGGTAGAGGAACTCGGCAGGGCTGCCCATTATCCCCCTTTTTGTTTTCTCTTGCTCTGGAGCCACTAGCGGTGGCACTTAGGTCCGATAAAGATATAAGTTCCATCCGGGTCGGTACAATTAATGAGACCCTGGCGCTTTATGCAGACGATATGCTGCTGTTCCTTGATGATCCGGGGGAGTCCCTGAAAAAAGCTCTAGAGATCATTGATCACTTTGCCACCTTCTCGGGTTTGAAGGTGAATTGGGGCAAATCCTCCATTCTGCCGATAGACCCCGAAGCTCGAGCAAAGGCTGATCCTAACATACCACTCCAATGGGTCTCGTCTTTAAAATATCTGGGGTTCCAGGTAACGGCGAATGTTCAGGATTACATCTCTCTTAATATACTTCCCTTAATTACACTCCTGAAGCGGAAAGTGCTCACTTGGTCCAAATTACCATTGTCTCTAATAGGAAGGATTAGCCTATTAAAAATGAATAAAGTTAAGGTATCCCCGCGCTATCATCAATGGCATAGGCATGGGCGTCCGCAGAACTTTTTCCAAGGGGGGTCATCATTTTAAGGCCACTCATGCTCTGCCCCTTTTCGACAATCTCATGAAAATCTTTCCACTGGTAATACATATGTGTTATATAACAGATAATTCATCTTCACTTTGTATTGCAAGTTACTCTGGCGGCTGTGTTCCATGCCCATATAACCTAGAGAATGTACATTTTTACATTGCAATACATCTGTTGTGGCCATATTTTGATCTCATACTGTCACTGTATAGGCTGTTTTCATCAAGATAAAGAATATGGCAACAACAGATGTATTGCAATGTAAAAAGATGTACATTCTCTAGGCTATATGGGCATGGTATGCAGCCACCTAAGTAACCTTGCGGACGCCCATGCTTTCAAAAACCAGCCCTGGAAAAAATTTCATACCAGCCCCACAGCATTATTATACCAGCCCAACAGCATAACATCATTATTTTCTTGTTCATGAAAGGGAAATCCATACATTTTAAAGCACATTTGATGAAGAGAGTATTAGCTATAGATATGAAATCACATAGGGCTTTTTATATATATATATATATATATATATATATATATATATATATATATATATATATATATATATATATATATATATACACACACATACATATAGATATATTCAAATTCCAGTTAATAGTGGTAAGTGATCAATCATCAAGGGGGACCCCAGAAACTCAGAACGTGGGGGGGGGGGCACCTTCTGCAGAAAGAATACTCTAAGGTAAGGGGGGGTGGGTTACTCTCAGTGCCCCTTACATTATCGTATTCACTCCCCCCTTACATCAGTGACCCCCCCCCCCCCGACTGGCCTGGTGGTGCTTTCTGTGCAGGGCTCAGTCAGTTGGCTCCAGCTTGGTGGCTCTGGTTTTATCCTATAGTCTCCTGTCCACACTCCAGAGAAGTCTGACTTCTCCCATGACCCCCATCCCGGCGGTGCTCCCACTCTTGACTCCTCTCCAGACTCCCTCAGAGACTGCGGACATGCTACAGGAGATGGTCAGAGACTGCAGACTTGATGCAAGAGCTCAATGCAGCCTCACCAGTGCCCATCAAAAGCAGCCTCACTGTGCCCACCAATGCAGCCTCATTGTGCCCACAAAATGCAGCCTCACTGTGCCCACCAAATGCAGCCTCACTGTGCCCACCAAATGCAGCCTCACTGTGCCCATCAAATGCAGCTTTACTGTGCCGTGAATGCAGTCTCACTGTGCCCACCATTGCAGCCCCTCCTGTGCCCCATGTCCCAGTCTGCAGTCCCTGTCTGTGGGAAGGTGTGTTGTTGATGCTTGGTATGGTACCTTGCATGCCAGCAGGATATCCATGACTGCCAGCAGCAGGCAGGGTCTGTTCTCGTTTTGGATGGAGACGGTGCTCCTTCCAGAGGATCTGTCTACTGTGAGATGTAGTGGTCCCTGGCCACCTGCACCTTCAGCCGTCCTCATTTTCTGCCCCCCAGTCAGCCTGCCCTCTGGTCCTGGGGAAGTGGAGAGCACTGGGTGGGAGTTGGAGAGAAGGGGGAGCAAAGAGTACTGGAGGGGTTGGAGAACACATGGGTGGGGGCAAAGAGCGAGGGGGAGTGGAGATCACAGGGGTGGGGAGCGGAGAGCGATGGGGGGAACTTGAGAGCACTGGAGTGCCAATAAGAACAGGGGTAGAGAGCATGGTAGGCTCAGAGCACTGGGGGGGCTAAGAGTGTGGGGTGGTGAAGAGCACGGGGGGGCAGAAAAACAGGGGTGGAGAGCAATGGGGGGAGCTTGAGATTACCAGTGGGGGCCAGAAAGAACAGGGGTGGAAAGCACAGGGGACTGGAGAGCACTATGGGGGGTGGAGAGCACATGGGTGGGGGCAAAATGCAGGGGGAGTGGAGAGTACAGGGGTGGAAAGTGCTGGGGGGAGTAAAAAAAAACAGGGGTGGAGAGCACGGAGGGTAGAGAGCACGGGGGGGGGGGCTGGAGAGCACCAGGGGGGCCGAAAGAACAGAGGTGGGGAGAATGGGGGGCTGGAGAGCACTGGGGTGGGGGCTGGAGAGTGATGGGGAGAGCTGAAGAGCACTGGGGGGGGACAGGGGGGAGAGCACTGGGGGGAGTGGAGAGCATTGGGGGGGAAAGAACAGGGGGGGAGAGCACTGGGGGGAGTGGAGGGCACTGGGGGGGGCAGGGGGGAGAGCACTGGGGGGAGAGCACTGGAGGGAGTGGAGAGCACTGGGGGGGAAAGAACAGGGGGAGAGCACTGGGGGGAGAACAGGGGGGAGAGCATTGGGGAGGAGAACGGGGGAGAGCACTGGGGAGGAGAACGGGGGAGAGGACTGGGGGGAGTGGAGAGCACTGTGGTGGGGGGAGAACAGGGGGGAGTACTTGGTGGAGTGGAGAGCACTGGGGGGAACAGGGGGGGAGAGCACTGGGATGGTGGCTAGAGAAGGATGGGGAGAGCTGGAGAGGAGGGGGGGGCAGCAAGAACAGGGGAGGAGAAAACTGTGGGGGGGGGGGGGAGAGGGTGGTGGAGGAGAGCACTGTGGGGGAACAAGGCAGAGAGCACTGGGGGGGGGGCAAGGGAGAGAGCACTGGGGGGAGAGGAGAGCAGGGGGGAGAGCACTGGGGGGAGAACAGGGGGGAGAGCACTGGGGGGAGAACAGGGGGGAAGCACTGGGGGGAGAACAGGTGGGGAAGCACTGGGGGGAGAACTGGGGGGAAAGCACTGGGGGGAGAACAGAGGGGGAAAGCACTGGGGGGTGAACACGGGGGAGTGGAGACCACTGGGATGGTGGCTAGAGAAGGATGGGGAGAGCAGGGGGGCAGCAAGAACAGGGGAGGAGAGAACTGTGGGGGGGGCAGGAGAGTGTGGTGGTGGAGGAGAGCACTGGAGGGGGTGGCAGGAGAGTGTGGTGGTAGAGGAGAGCACTGGGGGGCAGGAGAGTGTGGTGGTGGAGAGCACTGGGGAGGGGGGCAGGAGAGTTTGGTGGTGGAGGAGAGCACTGGGAAGAGGGGCAGGAGAGTTTGGTGGTGGAGGAGAGCACTGGGAAGAGGGGCAGGAGAGTGTGGTGGTGGAGGAGAGCACTGGGAAGAGGGGCAGGAGAGTGTGGTGGTGGAGGAGAGCACTGGAGGGGGAAGGAGAGTGTGGTGGTGGAGGAGAGCACTGGGGGGGCAGGAGAGTGTGGTGGTGGAGGAGAGCACTGGGGGGGGGGGGGGCAGGAGAGTGTGGTGGTGGAGGAGAGCACCGGGCGGGGGCAGGAGAGTGTGGTGGTGGAGGAGAGCACTGGAAGGGGGCAGGAGAGTATGGTGGTGGAGGAGAGCACTGGGGGGGGCAGGAGAGTTTGGTGGTGGAGAAGAGCACTGGGGGGGTGCAGGAGAGCACTGGAGGGGGAGGAGCGTGTGGTGGTGGAGGAGAGCACTGGGGGGGCAGGAGAGTGTGGTGGTGGAGGAGAGCACCGGGGGTGCAGGAGAGTGTGGGGGTGGAGGAGAGCACTGCGGGGCAGGAGAGTGTGGTGGTGGAGGAGAGCACTGGGGGGGCAGGAGAGTGTGGTGGTGGAGGAGAACACTGGGGGGGCAGGAGAGTGTGGTGGTGGAGGAGAGCACTGGGGGCAGGAGAGTGTGGTGGTGTAGGAGAGCACTGGGGGGGCAGGAGAGTGTGGGGGTGGAGGAGAGCACTGCGGGGCAGGAGAGTGTGGTGGTGGAGGAGAGCACTGGGGGGGCAGGAGAGTGTGGTGGTGGAGGAGAGCACTGGGGGGGCAGGAGAGTGTGGTGGTGGAGGAGAGCACTGGGGGGGGCAGGAGAGTGTGGTGGTGGAGAAGAGCACTGGGGGGGGCAGGAGAGTGTGGTGGTGGAGGAGAGCACTGGGGGGGGCAGGAGCGTGTGGTGGTGGAGGAGAGCACTGGGGGGGGCAGGAGCGTGTGGTGGTGGAGGAGAGCACTGGGGGGGCAGGAGCGTGTGGTGGTGGAGGAGAGCACTGCAGCCCCCCTTCCCCTTGATCCTCCTATCCAGGCACTGTGGCACACAGGGCAGGCTGTACGGATGGGCATCTCCTCCTCTGGATCACAGCGCTGGATGGCTCTGTGTTCGGCGGCCGCTCTGTAACACGGTCCCGCCCCCCCAGACCGGCTCATGTGATAGGCGGAACGTTGATTCTTTCTACTATCACATGAGCTGGTCTGGGGGGCGGGACTGTGTTACAGAGCGGCCGCTGAACACAGAGCCAGCCAGCTCTGTGATCCAGAGGAGAGAGCGGAGGATGCAGCCGCTGGCGGACTCAGTAAAAAAAATTGCAACATGCCGGCGGCTGCAACACCTTGGGGATTCCGGGGGGGGGGGCACTTGACCCCCCTTGCCCCCTCTTGCAGACGCCCATGGGCATAGGCTATCACTAAGGATAGGTTGCAGCAAACCATCGACAGGGGTATAAACCCTACCCCCCAAATAGCAATAATGTCAAAATCAAAAAAATGGTGTTGCGCTACCTTAAGAGATTAAACTATACTATAGTGTCTTGTGCATAGATGTATGTTAACAGTTGTGCTAAATAATAAGCTAACAGAGATAATGTTTCCTACAAGTAGGTGTAGCAGAATTACCCTAAGCTGAACAATTATATATTACACAGGGTATACAAAATAATTCAAAATACATAAAGTGCCTCAAGCAAATACAATCGTGAATAATCAAATAGGTGAATAAAGTGTCCAGTGCTTAAATATAGTAGCAGCAATAAACAAATAAAGTGTCTTGTGCTTTAAAATAGCTCAAAAGTAATACAATCAAGAAAGCTATATAGAATTCCAAACGTGGCACACACCGTGCAGACTAAACAAAAAAACAAAAACAAAACAGCTCATAAATAGAGTCTTTATGTGGGCTTGAAGTGAATAAAGTGACCAGTGACTTATTCAGTGCTTCTCCAAATAAGGTGCCAAAAACCGTGTCTCTAATCCTTATTTCCAGTGTTTCACGCCACATCAGGTGGAGTGGCCCCTTACCTTACTGCTGTAAGGTAAACAGCAGGACAAACAAATGAAAAGATCCAGGGATTATATCCCTATTCCTGGCAGGTAAGTGCTGGCCCCCACGACTGATGTTTTATATCTCTATAGCTTCCACACAAATCCCACTGCTCAATGTTTTTCCACAAGGATCTCATAGGAAAGAGAGAAGTATGCGCCGATAATGAAGTACGTATGTAAATTTATTTAAACAAATGTATTAAACAGGTACTCACAAAACGGGTAACAGAGACAGCTTTAAAAACAAACAAACGAGCGTTCCACTCGTAGTATGGACGTCACTTCCGGTATCCTAGTTCCTCCTATTCCGACGCGTATCGTCACCAATCACGTGACTTCCTCAGGGAATTGTATACAGGTTCACGGAAGTGTCTTTTATACTGGCGTGTATAGCGGCCATTATTCTGAAGTCTCCCATAGACTCCCATTACCACGGCCATTTTTTAGTGGATCAAGCTCCACCCACGGGCATTTTTCAATTACTCAGGTACATCCGCGGCTATTTTTTATATTACCAGCCGTCAGCCATTTTCCCATAGACATCCCTCAACTGAAATTCATATGGGCAATTTTTTCAGCCTCATTTCAGTGCATGCTCCAGAGACCAGTTCGTTTTCCAGTCTCAGTTCGCGGCTGGTCGATCTAGGCCTCTGTCATGACATAAGTTGTTCGTTCATTTCACTGTCACGCTCCACGCTCCGGTTCGAATCCAGTCGCTTCTAAACACGTACCGATTCGTTCCGGTCCGCCCCAGGTTTATTTCCCACATTTCAGTACATGCTCCAGAGTCCGGTTTGTTGTCAGTCGCTCTGGCGACACAACCATTTTGTGCCTCTGTCATGGCAATCGTGCTTCATTTCACTATCACTTACCGCGCTCCGATTCAAATCCAGTAGCATCCGTGATGCATTGATTCGTTTCGGCGTGCCCCAGATGGATCGGCCACGTTCACAATTACAGCACTTATTCGTGCTCCCATGCTTGACACGGATCATCCCACATTTCGTCCTTGGCGCTATGATACGTCGGATTGGGACAGGAGAATACAAAAAAAAAAGGTGAGGAAAAAACAAAAAAAAAAATTATGAGAGAATTACTGCGGAAAACTGTCTACTCACCTGTGCACCTCGGTCATATCAGCCAGCCGTTTACGTCACCCTTTAGTTTACTTGTCAGGCTCCTCATCAGTTGTCATCTGTTGTTTCTCTCTCCAGGTCAGTCAAGTTCAGTAGGTCCACCCTGCACCAGCTTGGACGTTATCTTTCCCAGGTGAAAAAAAAAAGAGAGGAGAAGGCGCAGGCAAAATGCGTCAGCAACCATGCTGGCATACGTATATATATATATATATATATATATATATATATATATATGAAGGCACGTGACAATATATATATATATATATATGTATGTATACACGTTCGCTCCCGCCTTAGCGCACAGCAATAAGCGGATTTGCTTGGTAAGATAGAGAAACAGTCTTGACTTATGTCACCCTCTATAGGTTCCGGTCGTCCATCTTGCGACCCCAAAGAGATAGGACATCACTCCTAGGGCACGATTCACCTGGAGCCACGTCTCAAGTCGGCAGCGAAGACCTTACCGCCCCCTTGTCTCCTCGCCCGCCTTCAGTGAGCGACAGCATACAGTCCTTCAGGGGTTGGACTATCCCCAGGCTGACAGCAGAGCTGAGACGCAGGGGCATTACCTTTCCCGCTACGGCTAGGAAGGCAGAGCTTTTCAGGCTCCTCTCTACCCCACCAGCTACGGCCGGGCCCAGTACCCCACCTCAGGCCTCTCTCCAGTCCATCTCAGCGGCTATATCTCAGCTACATTCAATGGTATCGTCCTTAACCAACACGGTCACGGACGTCCAGGCCAGAGTGACGCTCCTAGAGGCTCACCCAGCCACAAACCACCCCTGTTCCAGTTGCAGTCCTGTCACCACTGCCGACAGGTACCACAGGGACATGTCCCGTTGTCTGCCCAGCACATCTGGTTCCGGCAGGCAGAAGGAAGGACATCCTGGATGGCAAGGACATCAACCTTGCCTCCCTGCTTATTTCGGTCCACGACCTCGCAGAAAACAAGGCCTACACCTGGGGAGATGTCTCCGTAGTCCTCAAGGCCAAGGATCCAAGGCTGAACCACAAACTTTCCATCCCAGAGTTTTCCCTAGACTTTGGGATGCTAAGGGACGTCATTTGCTCAGCATCCCCCGCCAGAAGGGAAGAGCTGGACTTGTACCTCCACACCGTGGTGGACCTAGGGTACAAATATGGAGGCCTCTCCTTCTACGATTATCATCGTTCCTTCTCCGCCAAAGCAGCCGCTAGGCTGGCACAGTTTCAGTCACCCACAGACTGGAGCCTTATGGACACCGAGTTGTTCTGCCGGCATTTTGCCGGCCTACGCTCGTCCCTGTGTGCCATCTGCCAGTCCTCCACCCACACCGCCTCCTGGTGCGCCAACATGGCGGTTAGTCGCCCAGTAGAGTTCCCCTCCACCTCCGGTACAGCCCAAGGCCCGTCAGGCCACGCTCTGAAGACACAAGTAGACAAGTTTGGACGTTCGGTTCGAACCATGGGGGGGCGGCTATTTGCAATAATTACAACTATGGCTCATGTAATTTCAGCCAGTGCCGCCTACTGCACGTCTGTGTCTTATGTCACAGAGCGCACCCCAGGAATTTGTGTGAGGTTAAAACTCACAAGGGCTCATGACTGAGCCGCATAGACGTCCTATGGTTGGGCTTCTACCTCACCATGCACCCCACTCCCTCACTAGCCACTTTCCTCATCTGTGGCTTCACAACAGGCTTTCATACTGGCCTTATCTCCCTGCCCCACACAACCGCTCAGCAGCCTCCGACGAGCAGGCCATAGACCGGCTGCTGCAAACCGAGGTGGAACGAGGCTTCGTCATAGGTCCCTTCACACAACCCCCCTTCAAGATGTGGAGAGTTAGCCCTATTGGGCTTGTCAAGGGCAAATTTTCGAATAAAAACTGCTTGGTGTACGACCTGTCTGCGCCTCATTCTTCCCACATTCCCAGCCTAAATTCCCTGATCCCTTCCGAAGAATTCTCATTAAAATACGCCTCTGTTGACATGGCGATTCAGGCCATCCTTAAAGTAGGCACAGGTGTGTGGCTGTCCAAAGCCGACATTTCCGATGCCTTTAAGCTGTTGCCTATCCACCCGTCCCTCTGGTGCTGGCACGGCATTAAATGGAGAGATCGATATTATTTCGCCACTAAACTAACATTTGGCTCTAAAAGCAGCCCCTAGCTGTTCGACACGTTTGCACAGTCTCTTGCCTGGATCCTCTTGCACAAGGCTTGTTGTCAGCAAGTTATCCATTACCTGGGTGACTTCCTATTGATTGAGCAGCCGGGCGTACCTCCAAGGGACCTCAACAAACTAAGGACCTTCTTTGGGAACCTTAATGTCCCCATCGCCGAACAAAAGGTTGACGGGCCCGCACAATTCATCACCTTCCTCGGAGTCAATCTCGACACCAGCTCCATGCAGGCCAGCCTGCCCCTTGACAAACTGACCCGCATCAGGGCAGTTCTCCGCGAATTCACCCGCACCAGGGGATGTACAAGGAGGCAGCTACAGTTGCTATTGGGCATGCTTAACTTCCCCATGCGAATAATTATACAGGGTCGCTCCTTTATCTCACGCCTGTTGGTCTACCTTTCTCAGGCACAAGACCCGGATCAAGTCCTCAGCCTGGATACCGCAGCCATAGCAGACCTGTCAATGTGGGACGAGTTCCTGTCCACCTGGAACGGTATCTCCCTGTTCATCCTGTCCATCTCACCTCTCTCGCCACAGGTAGTGACAGATGCCGCAGCTTCCACAGGGTTTGCGGCTATTTTTGGCCACCATTGGTTCGCCGGACCCTGGCCTTCTCAAATACTCTTAAACCCTGGGTTTAGCCAGTCTTCATCCCTCTTCGAGCTCTACCCCATTGTAGCAGCCGCCCAGCTCTGGGGTCATACCTGGACAGGACAAACTGTAGGTTTTACCACCGATAACCAGGCCACAGCCGAAATTGTCAACAAAGGCAGGTCTAAGTCTCTCACCGTGATGTCCTTCCTACGCAGGCTGGTGCAGCTGTCTCTGCAGCATCAGTTTAATGTCTACTGCACGTTTGTCCCAGGAAAGTATAACCTTGCAGCTGACGCACTGTCCCGCTTTAATTTCCTTTCCCTCTTTCGGAAGGTTCCCGAAGCCAATACAGTGTTAGCTCCTATCCCGCTTTGGTCTCAGTTGACCCTGGACTAGAGCCGCATCTACATGGAGCCACTCAGCTCATCAACCAATCACTCTCAGACAACAATCTGAAAGCCTACTGGGTAGCCTGGAAAGCGTTTAATAAATTTCTGGTTGCCTTCACAGTAGGCACCCCCACAGATGCCAGGTATATACTAGCCTTCACCTCATATTGTCATAGTCGACTGGCCTTGTCCTTCAACACCATCCGTTTATACTTAGCTGGCATACAGCACTTCCTCTCACTCCAGGATCCTACCAAACCATCCATCTTCTCGTCCCACGCGATCCGAGCCGTCCTGCGCGGCATCCAGAAGCAGCAACCACCAGTTAAAGTCAAACGGCTCCCCATCACCAGTTCCATCTTTAGGGACATGTCCACCATGCTTACCAGCTACCCCTTTGGTGTTCTCCCCAGTCTGTTCATACAGGCGGCCATTTATCTGGCCTACTATGGCTTTCTACGGCCCAGCGAGTTCACCTACAACAGCTCACACAGTCCAGTCCTTCGCAGACATCATCTGCTCCGTCGCGAGGACCACTTTGTCCTCCACCTCTCGGTAACCAAAACCCAGCAGGCAGGTGTCGGCGTAGATATCCACCTCTACAAAACCAACAACGCCTGGTGCCCGGTCGCTGTGCTTACGCAGTTACTCTCTCTACTACCCGAGCTCCCGGACTCTAGCCCTCTTTTGCCCTTCCCGGTCAAACCGTTAACAAACTGCCAGTTCATAAAACACGTAAGGATTCTCCTCCGCAACTTGCTCCTCAATCCCGGGGGGTACTCCGGCCATTCCTTACACATCGGAGCAGCTTCATCCGCATCCCGGCACGGGGTCCCGAACCACGTCATCAAAAGATTGGGCAGGTGGAAATCGGCCTGCTTCGCTCGATACATCACTAACCCACAGGCATAGATGTCTCGGGCATTCACCCAAATGGTTCAATAAAGATAAAGCTGGAAACAATAAAGTTCTCTTACCCCTACCTAAGTGTTTTTGCCCCCTTATTTTGGTATACCGACCATTAGACCAGGGCTCACTTCAGGTCCATTTCATATAGTGTATCTTATGATAAGTTTGTATTGTTCGGATACGTATCGGTCATAGGGCTTCGGCCATAAGTAAGAAGGCCAGTATGGTGGCCTGAATTTATGGAAGGAGACGGGGGGTATTTAACCAGCCCACTCGCCTGTGGTCTTTGTCGGTTTCCTGTGCGCAATACCCACCCTCCCATCCCCTTTTTAGGGCATTTCTCAAACATTTCTCTTCAAACACATTCATTTCTAATCACTGGGTATGCCCCCTTATTTTGGTATACCGTCCATTAGACCAGGGCACACTTCAGGTCCATTTCATATAGTGTATCTTATGATAAGTTTGTATTGTTTGGATACGTATCGGTCATAGGGCTTCGGCCATAAATATATATTTATATATATATATATATATATATATATATATATATATTGCAGAGACAATTCAGGATTCTTTCCATCTCCCCACCAGCACAGTAAAAGAAAAGTGTGGAAGAACTTCTCTTATGGTGGAGCCATTTGGAGAAAGCTCTCTTCTATCTCCCAGCCAGCACACAGAGCGCATAATGATGTCAGCACACCCTGTGTGCACACCTATGGCTACAATACATTTCAGTTGTTAGTGGGGGATAGATATAATCTTCGATTTAAACACTTTGGCATTACACACCCCTTGTAGTCTGGTGTTTGCTACATCCGATATGTATATGCTGTCATGCTTGTGTCAGGAAGGAGGACAATTTTAACCACTTCAATACAGGGCATTTATACACCTTCCTTACCAGACCAATTTTTAGCTTTCAGCGCTCTCACAATTTGAATGCCAGTTACTCAGTCATGCAACACTGTAACCAAACAAAATTTTTATCATTTTTTTCATACAAATAGAGCTTTTTTTTGGTGGTATTTAATCACCACTGGGTTTTTTATTTTTTGCGACATAAGTGAAAAAAGAGCGAAAATTTTGAAATAAAAAACACTTTTTTTTTAGTTTCTATGATAAAATTTTGCAAATAAGTCATTTTTGTTAATAAATTTGGGCCAAAATTTATACGGCTACATCTCTTTGGTAAAAATAAACCAAATTAGTGGATATTATTTAGTCTTTTTGAAAGTTAGAGTTTACAAGCTATGGTGCAAATCATTGAAAATTGATCACACCTGATGTACTGACGGCCTATCTCATTTCTTGAGGCTCTGAAATGTCAGGAAAGTACAAATACCCCCCAAATGACCCCTTTTTGAAAAGTAGACAGTCCAAGTTATTTAGTAAGAGGCATGGTGAGTTTTTTGAAGTTGTAATTTTTTCCCACAATTCTTGGGAAAAAGAAGAATGTTTTTTTTTGTTTTGTTTTTTCTCATACACAGCATATGCATACTTCCAATTACACCCCAAAATACATTCTGCAACTCTTCCCAAGTATGGCGATACCACATGTGTGGGACTTTTACACAGGCTGGCCACACAGAGAGGTCCAACATGCAGAGAGCACCGTAAGGGGTTCTAGGAGCATAAATGACACCTCTAATTTCCTAAGGGCCTATTACATTTGTGAAGGCCCTGGAGCACCAGGACAGTAGAATTAACCTCAAAATGACCCCATTTTGGAAAGCAAACACCCCAACGTATATTCTATGAGGCATAATGAGTCTTGTGAACAGTTAATTTTTTTCCACAAGTCTTCGGAAAACGTGGAAAGAAAATGAAAACTTTTTTTTTACACAAAGTGGTCAGTTTATAAGATATTTCTAACTCAAAGCATGTACATAGCAAAAATTACACACCAAAATACATTCTGCTACTCATCCTGAGTATGGCTAAACCACATGTGTGTGACTTTTACACAGCGTGTCCACATACAGAGGCCCAACATGCAGGGAGCGCCGTCAGGTGTTCTAGGAGCATAAATGACACCTCTAATTTCCTAACGACCTATTACATTTGTGAAGGCCCTGGAGCACCAGGACAATGGAATTACCCACGAAATTACCCCATTTTGGAAAACAAACACCCCAAAGTATATTCTATGAAGCATTATGAGTCTTTTGAACGGTGAATTTTTTTACACAAGTCTTCAGAAAACGTGAAAAGAAAATTAAAATCTTTTTTTTTTTTCTTTTTTTTTTACACAAAGTTGTCCATTTATAAGATATTTCTAACACATAGCATATATATAGCAAAAATTACACCCCAAAACACATTCTGCTACTCCTCCTGAGTATTGCGATACCACATGTGTAGGACTTTTACACAGCCTGGCCATATACAGAGGTCCAACATAGAAGTGGTACCTTCAGGCATTCTAGGAGCATAAATGACACATCTCATTTTGTTCCTACCTATCACACTTTTGAAGGTTCTAGAGCACTAGGACAATGGAATTACCCACAAAATGACCCTATTTTGGAAAGCAAACACCCCAATGTGTATTCTATGAGGCATGGGCTGCAAATAGGTACTCGGGTACTCTGACGGGCTGGTGACAGGTACTCCGTTATTCCGACGGGCTGGTGACAGGTACTCCGTTACTCCGACGGGCTGGTGACAGGTACTCCGTTACTCCAACGGGCTGGTGACAGGTACTCCGTTACTCCAACGGGCTGGTCACAGGTACTCCGTTACTCCGACGGGCTGGTGACAGGTACTCGGGTACTCCGACGGGCTGGTGACAGGCATTTAGGTACTCAGATGAACTGTGACAGGTACTCAGGTACTCAGATGAACTGTGACAAGTACTCAGGTGGGCTGTGATAGGTACTCAGGTACTCGGGTACTCAGATGGACTGTGACAGGTACTCAGGTACTCGGGTACTCAGATGGGCTGTGACAGGTACTCAGATTGGCTGTGACAGGTACTGAGGTACTCAGATTGGCTGTGACAGGTACTCGGATGGACTGTGACAGGTACTCAGGTACTCAGTTGGGCTGTGACGGGTACTCAGATGGGCTGTGACAGCTACTCGGGTACTCTGACGGGCTGGTGACAGGCATTCGGGTACTCATATGAACTGTGACAGGTGCTCAGATGGGCTGTGACAGGTACTCAGATGGACTGTGACAGATACTCAGATGGACTGTGACAGGTACTCAAGTACTCGGGTACTCAGATGGGTTGTGACAGGTACTCGGGTACTCAGATGGGCTGTGACAGGTACTCGGGTGCTCAGATGGGCTGGGACAGGTACTCAGGTACTCGGGGTACTCAGATGGACTGTGACAGGTACTCAGATGAACTGTGACAGGTACTCAGTTGGGCTGTGACAGGTACTCGGGTGCTCAGATGGGCTGGGAAAGGTACTCAGGTCAGCTGTGACAGGTACTCAGGTACTCAGACGGGCTGTGACAGGTACTCGGGTACTCAGATGGGCTGTGACAGGTACTCAGGTACTCCGACGGGCTGGTGACAGGTACTCCGTTACTCCGACGGGCTGGTCACAGGTACTCCGTTACTCCGACAGGCTGGTGACAGGTACTTGGGTACTCCGACGGGCTGGTGACAGGCATTCGGGTACTCAGATGAACTGTGACAGGTACTCAGATGAACTGTGACAAGTACTCAGGTACTCAGATGGGCTGTGACAGGTACTCAGGTACTCAAATGGACTGTGACAGGTACTCAGATGGACTGTGACAGGTACTCAGATGGACTGTGACAGGTACTCAGGTACTCGGGTACTCAGATGGGCTGTGACAGGTACTCGGGTACTCAGATGGGCTGGGACAGGTACTCAGATGGGCTGGGACAGTACTCAGATGGACTGCGACAGGTACTCAGTTGGGCTGTGACAGGTACTCCGGTACTCAGATGGGCTGTGACAGGTACTCGGGTACTCAGATGGGCTGTGACAGGTACTCGGGTACTCAGATGGGCTGGGACAGGTACTCAGATGGGCTGGGACAGGTACTAAGATGGGCTGGGACAGGTGCTCAGATGGATTGGGACAGGTACTCGGGTACTCAGATGCGCTGACAGGTGCTCAGGTATTCAGATACTCAGATGGACTGTGACAGGTACTCAGATGGGCTGACAGGTACTCAGATGGGCTGGGACAGGTACTCGGGTACTCAGATGGGCTGACAGGTACTCAGGTACACGGGTACTTAAATGGGCTGGGACAGGTACTCGGGTACTCTGATGGGCTGGGACAGGTACTCGGGTACTCAGATGGGCTGGGACAGGTACTCGGGTACTCAGATGGGCTGTGATGGGTGATGACAGGTACTTTGATGGGTGGTGACAGGTCCTCTTTATTGGGGGGTAATCAGTGTGATTTGTGTGTACACTAGGCGGTAACGAGATGTTACCACAATCTCCTCCTCACACACGATCAGTGTGTGAGGAGAAGAACCCGGTAACATCTCGTTACCGTGGTTTGTTTACATTCTGTGACTGGCTGTGATTGGACACAGCCCGTCATGTGGTAAAGAGCCAATTTCATTGGCTCTTTACTGCGATCGGGGTTGGGCTGTGTCAGGGTGACAAGCCGCATCCCCGATCGCTGCTCTGCACACGCCCTAGGCACGTGCACGAGTGCTGTAACAGCACAGTACATGTGACGGGCTGTGATTGGACACGGCCGGTCACATGTATCGGGGGGTGGATGGGGCTGGCAAACACACAGATCGGGAATGGGCTGTGTCCGAGGGACACACCTCATCCATGATCGCCGCACTGCGGGCCCCCGGGGGCCCGCAGGAGCGGCGAAATACAGAGGCTGTCATATGACGTCCACCCAGGATTAGAGATCCCATCTGTGGCCGTCATATGACTATGGCCGGGTATTAAAGTGGTTAAACTTACCCAACGGTAATTTTCCTTTTCTGATGCAAAGCATGACAGCATATAGGTCCCTCCCTAAAGGACTTCACAGTGATAGTAAGTTACGAGAATGCTGCCAGCAGGGAGCAGACTTGCTTATATAGTATAACCGGTCCTGGAATAGGGCAGCGGGCGGAGCCTACCCATAACTATATGCTGTCATGCTTTGCATCAGGAAAGGAAAATTACTGTCAGGTAAGTATAACATTTTCCTCTTTGTTTCAATAAAGGAACATTCTGTTTGTTCAAAACAAAAATTAAGAAAAACCTGTCAAAGTATTTTATTTGTTTTTCTCTTTTTCAACTTCACAAAGCTTATCAAAATAATGTAGTTCTGTATGTAATACCAACCAACCTTCATAGTAGATCTGCACATTCGCAATTCGTTCCTCATATGACAGCAATGTAACTGTCGCCCAAAAGAAACAAAAGGGCTGGGAAAGTTAAAGAATGTATGTCCCCAATTCTATACAGGTATTATTTATTTTGAGAAAAGAAATACAACTTTAAACCTGAATAAAGGTAAAATTAATTTTGTTGATGAAAAACAATCCCCCTGGGATTGTAGGGATCTGTTGCAGAGTCCTGCCTGTCTTGGCACTGAAGAAAAAGCTGTTTGTTGTCTGCAGAATGAAAAAGTGGCTTTATCATTATTAAATGAATGATGTACTTGCAGTGTTCTAATGAGGAAAATATAGGGATTGCGCCCCTTTAGACATGGTTAACCTTTTGCAAGTATCTCACCAAAAATTAAGATTTTGTTGGTAGAGGATGCCTAAAATCTGACTTGTATCTTCATATCAGTGAGCCAATCACACAAGCAGGAAATTACATTTCTTGGGGGTGTTTCATAGAACAATGGTGTATGGAACACATCAAGGTTGCCATACTGCATTGAATTTTAGAGAAAATGACAGTGCTGCACATTGAAAAGTAAAGATTATTTTTAAAAACATTCAGTTACAATATGTCTTGTGTAGCAATTCTAAATGCTGAATATTTTGTTTTGCAATTATAGCAATCTCTACCTAAGGCTGGGTTCACACTGCTGCGGGGGGAGATCCGGATGTGATTCGCACCGCAAATCACATCCGATCTCCGTAGCGATGCGAGTTCAGCCATACATATAGTATGGCTGAATTCGCATCGCTCCCGCAGCAAACTCGCACGGGACCCTTTTTTTGGTCCGCAACAGAATCGGATCGCATGGGGGTTCACACCATGCGATCCGATTCCTGTGCGAGTCGGCAGATCGCACTGCGATATGCGGACGGATCTGGGGGTGTCATTAACATATCATTGACACTCCCAGCCGTCCGCATAGGGCAGTGTGAACTGCCGGCGGGAGGTGTGCGATGCGGGAAAACGCCGCGGATTCGCGGCGTTCCCGCATCGCAGCGGTGTGAACCCGGCCTTAAGGTAGGTGCTAAAGTAGTATTTTCCTAGCTCAGGGCCCAAGTGCAGGTCAATTTAGCTAGGCCTGTTTCATTTCAGGCCTGGTTGTTGTGATCTGGGACTGGGAGTGTCTAGTGTAGTGGGGGGTGGGACCTGAGGAGTGAGTGCTTGGGCACAGTGTGGACATTGCGGAAGTCAGTTAACTCGCCTGGGACCGGTACAGAAGGAGTTCCAGTATTATTCTGCCGGACTGTGTGTCACCTGCTTCTGCGGTAAAGGAGCTCCTGTCCAACTCGTCTGAATCGGAGCCAGCAGAGGTCAAGGTAGGAAATGTTGGGCAAGCCTATAGCCTGACCGGGGATCCAGAGGCTGTCAGTGTTAGTGGGCAGTCACTGAAAGAAACCCATGAGGAGCCGGTCAGGAGTAAGTCCCTTGTTGTGCCTGTCCAGAAGGAGCCTAAGCTACGGGAGGGGGATCCCTCGGGTGAGCCTGACAGGGTGAGAAAGGCCTGCGCTGTGGACTGGGGGGTCACCGCACGTGCTGGAGAGATATGGGTTCATAGAGAACCTCTTTGAGTGGTCATCCCCTGAAGAGCCTGAATCCAATGATGAGGAGGAATGGTTCCTAGAAAGTTTCACTTCAGTTGAAGTTTTCCACGGTACCACCCTGTGGACTTTCTACCACTTCACTTAGTAAGTCATTAGAAGAACCACCTACTTACAAGCGATGGGTCAGCAAAGCCACCGACTCTTGTGATCTGCCTGGGCGGGGAAGTCCCAAAGAATTACCAAGACTCTCCCAATTTCAAAGGGAAGTGCAGAGGAAAGTTGATCAGGAGTGGGACCTGGATTATCCCTATGTTCCAGACCATGTCATGGAGGTAGTTGAAAACTCCCGGGATCAGTGGGAGAATGACTTGGTCAGGGACTATTTGCATGTCCCAAAGCCGAAGTGGACAACGGAGAGTGGAAGCTCGGGAGGGCCATCTACAAAGATAGAGTTCTAGTTCTGAAAGCTGGACAGAACACCCGGAGCTATTCTATCTCAGCGAGAGGCGAGGGAGACAGTCGCAGGCGATTGCCGAACCCGAGGTTTTATCTGTGAGCCAGGACTACTGTTGTGTAGCCACAGATATGTTGATATCACCCATATTTGACTGCAAAAGGGCAGCTGGGTTAGGGTGGGCTTTCCCCTAAGGACTGTTTCTACAGGAGATTGCCACTCAGGGTGCCTGACATGGACCAAGTCATGGAAAATAGGGTGTGCTGTCCCTGTTCAATCCCTTTATCACATTTTCTTTAAGGAAGGACTCCATTGATTTGGAGCCTCTGCTTTGAAAAAAAAAGGGACTTCTGTTTAGTAGCCAAACAGAAAGTTTACTGGCCTACGGCATATGTGTCTTACTACTGGCATGTCTGCTCAGGTTGCACTCTGCAGCAGGTCTCTCAGACTCCTTTTGAGGGAGTGACAATCCAGGCAGGGAAATCCATGCCACTTTGTTCATTATTGTTCATTATCTGTCACCAAATAGAAGATGTTAACCCCTTCTGTTTGGTGAAGTATAATTTTCAGTTAGTTTTGTAGATTAGTTGTGTATTGTTATGTCTTCTTTTAGGAAAACCCTGGGATACAACGGCTGTATATCTCCATCGTTGGAACAGATGAAGACCTGTGGTAAACAGAGTATTCCTCCTAAGGGAGCAGTGCTCTGGTTCCACTTGTATGTAACTGATAGTTGCAGGGATCTGTAGTCAGGATGTACAGTGGTGTGAAAAAGTGTTTGCCCCCTTCCTCATTTCCTGTTCCTTTGCATGTTTGTCACACTTAAGTGTTTCGGAACATCAAACCAATTTAAACAATAGTCAAGGACAACACAAGTAAACACAAAATGCAATTTGTAAATGAAGGTGTTTATTATTAAAGGTGAAAAAAAATCCAAACCATCATGGCCCTGTGTGAAAAAGTGATTGCCCCCCTTGTTAAAACATACTATAACTGTGGTTGTCCACACCTGAGTTCAATTTCTCTAGCCACACCCAGGCCTGATTATTGCCACACCTGTTCACAATCAAGGCATCACTTAAATAGGAGCTGCTTGACACAGTAAGGTCCACCAGAAGATCCTTAAAAGCTACACATCATGCCGAGACCCAAAGAAATTCAGGAACAATTGAGAAAGAAAGTAATTGAGATCTATCAGTCTGGAAAGGGTTATAAAGCCATTTCCAAAGCTTTGGGAATCCAGCGAACCACAGTGAGAGCCATTATCCACAAATGGCGAAGACATGGAACAGTGGTGAACCTTCCCAGGAGTGGCCGGCCACCCAAAATTACCCCAAGAGCGCAGCGACGACTCATCCAAGAGGTCACAAAAGACCCCACAACAACGTCCAAGGAACTGCAGGCCTCACTTGCCTCAGTTAAGGTCAGCGTTCATGCCTCCACCATCAGGAAAAGACTGGGCAAAAATGGCCTGCATGGCAGAGTTCCAAGGAGAAAACCACTGCTGAGCAAAAAGAACATCAAAGCTCGTCTCAATTTCTCCACAACACATCTTGATGATCCCCAAGACTTTTGGGACAACATTCTGTGGACCGATGAGACAAAAGTGGAACTCTTTGGAAGGTGTGTGTCCAAGTATATCTGGCGTAGAAGGAACACTGCATTTCATAAAAAGAACATTATACCAACAGTAAAATATGGTGGTGGTAGTGTGATGGTCTGGGGCTGTTTTGCTGCTTCAGGACCTGGAAGACTTGCCGTGATAAAAGGAACTATGAATTCTGCTGTCTACCAAGAGATCCTGAAGGAGAATGTCCGACCATCTGTTCGTGTACTCAAGCTGAAACGAACTTGGGTTCTGCAGCAGGACAATGATCCTAAACACACCAGCAAGTCCACCACCGAATGGCTGAAGAAAAACAAAATGAAGACTTTGGAGTGGCCTAGCCAAAGTCCTGACCTGAATCCTATTGAGATGTTGTGGTATGACCTTAAAAAGGCCGTTCATGCTCGAAAACCCTCTAATGTAACTGAATTAGGACAATTCTGCAAAGATGAGTGGGCCAAAATTCCTCCAGGACGCTGTAAAAGCCTCATTGCACGTTATCGCAAACGCTTGGTTGCAGTTGTTGCTGCTAAGGGTGGCCCAACCAGTTATTAGGTTTAGGGGGCAATCACTTTTTCACACAGGGCCATGATGGTTTGGATTTTTTTTCACCTTTAATAATAAACACCTTCATTTACAAATTGCATTTTGTGTTTACTTGTGTTGTCCTTGACTATTGTTTAAATTGGTTTGATGTTCCGAAACACTTAAGTGTGACAAACATGCAAAGGAACAGGAAATGAGGAAGGGGGCAAACACTTTTTCACACCACTGTATAATTTGTGCAAATGTATGATTAACAGTGTAGTTGTGTCATTTTGTACTTTTATACAAATGTTACCCGTTTTCAAGTTGTTTCCCTTTTCCCTTCGCATTCGCATCATTAATACGAGATGCCTTTAATCCTTATTTAACCACTGGACCACTGGGCACTTAAACCCCCTTAATAACCAGACCGATTTTCAGCTTTCGGTGCTCTCACATTTTGAATGACAATTACTCAATCATGCAACACTGTACCTATATGACATTTTTGTCCTTTTTCACACAAATAGAGCTTTCTTTTGGTGGTATTTAATCTCCGCTGGGTTTTTTATTTTTTGTGCTATAAAAGAAAAAGACAGAAAATTCTGTAAAAAAATGAATTTTTCTTTGTTTCTGTTATACAATTTAGCAGATTAGTAATTTTTCTTCATACATTTTGGCCAAAATTTATACTACTACATATCTTTGGTAAAAATAAGTACAAATTGGTGGATATTATTTGGTCTGTGTGAGCCCACGTACACACGGTCTGAGATTTTGCCAACCAAATCCGTCGGATTTTGCCCGTCGGATTTAGTCCGACGAATTGTGTCCGAAACTGTTGCATACACATGGTCGGGCCAAGTTGGCGAAAAATCAGATCTTTCAGAACGTGATGACGTAATTTCGTTAAGATGGGACTACATTCAGGCTAGTAGCCAATAGCTTTGATGTAGGAATTTGATCTGAGCATGCGTGGCACTTGGTCCGATGAAAATGCTCTACACATGATCGGATTAGGTCTGTCCAGCTCAGTTGGTCGGGAAATATTTCCAACATGTTGGAAAATTGGGTCGGATGGAGATTCGGACGGAATCAGTCCGATGCATACCACACACAGTTGGATTATCTGATGACACGGTCCGATAAGACTCATTCCGACAGATTCTCCGACCGTGTGTACAAGGGCTGAGAGTTATAGAGTCCAAAAGATATGGTGCCAATATCTGAAAAGTGATCACACCTGATGTCCTGGTGGCCTATCTCAATTCTTGAGACCCTAACATGCCAGAAAAGTACAAATACCCCCCAAATGACCCCTTTTTGGAAAGAAGACATTCCAAGGTATTTAGTAAGAGGCATGATGAGTTTTTTGAAGTTGTAATTTTTTCCCACAATTCTTTGCAAAATCAAGATTTTTTTTCCTTTTATTTATTTTTATTTTTTTACAAAAATTGTCTTATTATCAGGTTATTTCTCACACACAGCATATGCATAGCATACATTACACCCCAAAACACATTCTGCTATTACTCCCGAGTACGGCGATACCACATGTGTGAGAGTTTTACACAGCATGGCCACATGCAGAGGCCCAACATGCAGGGAGCACCATCGGGCGTTCTGGAGCACCCAGGACAATTCTGACATTTCTCTCCTACATGTAAAAATCATCATTTATTTGCTAGAAAATTACATAGAACCCCAAAACATTATATTTTTTTTTTAGCAAAGACCCTAGAGAATACAATGGCGGTCATTGCAACTTTTTATCTCACACGGTATTTGCACAGCAACAGTAAATTTAGCCCAATGTTTTTGCATAAAGTGAAAGATGAAGTTACGCCGAGTAAATAGATACCTAACATGTCACCCTTCAAAATTGCACATGCTCGTGGAATGGCGCCAAACGTCGCTACTTAAAATCCCCATAGGCGACGCTTAAATTTTTTTTACTGGTTACATGTTTTGAGTTACAGAGGAGGTCTAGAGCCAAAATTATTGCTCTCGCTCTAACGTTCACAGCGATACCTCACGTGTGATTTGAACACCATTTTCATATGTAGGCGGGACTTACGTATAAGTTCGCTTCTGCATGTGAGCACATGGGGACAGGGGCGCTTTAAAAAATAAAAATAATTAATTGTTCATTTTACTTTATTTTAGTTTGACACTTTTTTCCCCAAAAATAAATGTTTTAATCACTTTTATTCCTATTACAAGGAATGTAAACATCCCTTGTAATAGGAATATGGCATGACAGGTCCTCTTTACAGTGAGATATAGGGTCAATAAGACCCCACATCTCACCTCTAGACTGGGAAGCCTGAAATAAATTTTTTTTTTAAAAACGATTCTGGCTTTGATGGTATTGGCGAGTCGGTAGAAGCACCGGAGGGCAGTGGGAGGGGGGGATGTCCCCTCTCGCCTCTCGTAAGAACGATCAAGCAGTGGAACAGCCACTATGATCATCCTTATGGTGTAGGGAATCGCCGGCTGAAAAAGCTGATATCTGAATGATGCCTGTAGCTACAGGTATCATTCAGATATCTCTGCACAAATTCAAGGACGTCATATGACAGCTGGCAGGTGGAAAGTGGTTAAAATGCATTTTTTTTTAACACAAAGTTGTCCATTTATATACAATATTTTTAACACATAGCATGTACATACCAAAAATGGCACCCCAAAATAGATTCTCCTACTCCTCCTGAGTACGGCGATACCATATGTGTGAGACTTCCACAGCCTGGCCACATACAAAGGCCGAGTACACCCCAGCATGGCTGGGTATGGCCAAGCATGGCCCAGTATGGCTGAGCATGGCCGAGTATGGCCGAGTATGGCCAAGCATGGTTGGGTATGGCTGGGTATGGCTAAGCATGGCCGAATATGGCAGGGTATCACAGAGTATTGCAGGGTATCACAGAGTATTGCAGGGTATCGAGTATGGCTGAGCATGGCCGAGTATGGCTGGGTATTGCAGAGTATCACCGGGTATGGCTGGGTATTGCAGGGTATCACCGAGTATGGCTGGGTATTGCTGGGTATGGCAGTTTATGGCAGACTATTGGAAGGGTATTGCAGGCTATTCCAGAGTATTGCTGGGTATTGGCTGAGTATTGCAGATTATTGCTGGGTATTGCAGAGTATTGGAAGGGCATTGCTGGGTATTGCAGAGTATTGGCAGGGCACTGCAGAGTATTGGCAGGGTATTGCAGAGTATTGGCAGGGTATTGCAGAGTATTTTCAGGGCATTGCTGGGTATTGCAGAGTATTGCCAGGGCATTGCAGGCTATTGCAGAGTATTGCTGAGTATTGGCAGGGCATTGCTGGGTATTGCAGAGTATTGGCAGGGCATTGCTGGGTATTGCAGATTATTGCTGGGTATTGCGGAATATTGGCAGGGCATTTCTGGGTATTGCAGAGTATTGGCAGGGCATTGCTGGATATTGCAGATTATTGCTGGGTACTGCAGAGTATTGGCAGGACATTGCTGGGTATTGCAGAGTATTGGCAGGGCATTATAGAGTATTGGCAGGGAATTGCGGGGTTAATTGTCGGTGAGCAGAGCTCTGGGCACTACAGATCCAGCCCACCGATCTCTCCCCCTCCACTGTACCGATCAGTACAAAGAGGGGAGGGAGGAAAAGGCATCATAACAGGATGCCGGTTTGTTTACAAGTGATCGCTTTGTCATTTGACATCCGGCGGTCATGGATGCTCTCGAGTGCGCGCCCCCTGGGGGGAATTCTGAATTCTGGGCGGACATCATAGTACGTCCTCCCAGAGTTAAGCAACCACCCTGTAACTGCCATTCAGCTATGGGCCAGTTGTTAACTGGTTAAGGAGGTATTTTTCAATTTATATTACCCACAACTGGGGACAGTTGTGATTTTAGTGAGGGGTGAATGTAGCACCCTCTACCTAAAGTTGGGTGCTAAAGTAGTATTTTTCTAGCTCAGGGCCCAAGTGCAGGTAAATTTAGCTAGGCCTGTGTTTAATTTCAGGCCTGGTTGTTGTGATATGGGACTGGGAGTGTCTAGTGTAGTGGGGGGTGTGGTCACCTATACTTTGGCTCAGAGATGCCTTTTCTGCTTTCAGATGGATTGTTCTGGAAGAGAAGTGGAACCTGAGACCTGAGTGGCAGGTAGCTCATGTGAGGATCCCTGATCAATTATCTCTTGGCCTTGGAAGGGGACAGGCCTCCCATATAAGCTGCGGTCACATGCTTCCAGGGAGGAGTTCTGTGGAGCAGAAAGACAGAATGGAAGTCTGAGATGCTTTTCTACATGTCCCCACTTGGGGGGGGGGGGGGGGGGTGCGGCAAACACGGAGGAGGGATGGAGGAATCGCTAGGAAGGAGAGAAATATAGAAATCTTCATCTCTCAGGAGGCATTTGTCTACTGTGACCAGGGAACACAGGACCTGGATGTAAAGAGGATCAAGCAGAGGAAGTAGTAGTCAAGCGGAGGAGAGTGAGCAGCGTTCTATGACCAGGGACACAGAACTGTTCCGGAGGAGAAAGGTCAGTGTAACAGAAGAAGAGAAACTTGTCAGAGCAGTGTAGAATGCTGTGGCCCGGGGAACACAGCATTGTTAGCGATGGACTGGCTGGAATCAGTAGTCCGCTTATTGCCATGTGTCAGGTCATTGGGGGGAGATGCCTTGTCATCTCTGGCCTGGTTAGCACATTGGTAGTACCTTCCAAAGACTGGGTGACTGTCAGATTTATGGAGGCTGGAGGGAACAGCTGTGTGCTGCTCCTGGCTCTTTGATTCATGAAGATATCATTCCAGTTTACAAATGGGAATTATTCAGAGTGGTTCCTTTTGAAGTTATAACACAGAAATACAAAAATAAAAGGCCAAGGCCACAAGCAATTGTAAGAATGTGCTGTATCATGGGCATCTCATATTCCCTTTTCTCCCATCCAAGATGTACCCCACAATAAAAGCAACAAAACTGAGAAAAATGACTGTTCATGGTCTTTAAAATGGTCAATGGGGGCTGGCAGCAAGATGATTGGCGGATGCTAGTAACCAAATCAGCAGCCCTTACGAGGGTACCGCTACACTATTTTTTCCCCACGAAAGTGAAATTACCCTCAAATTATGTGCGTTTAAAAGGTAGAAATAGTATTAAGGCATTAGAGTATTTTAAAGTGCATGTAAATCCTAGCAATGAATGTCTCTTATTTGCTTCCTTTAGGTCTGTTACCAACATACCATTGTTATATTAGCTTGATATAACAAGAAAAGAAAAAAGGAAGCAAAAAAAATGTTGCTCTTGTTAGAAATTCAGAGCAGTCCTATGTCCTCTGCAGACTGCCTGCAAACAGCCTTTCTAGTTCTCATCTCGGACTACCGAATGATTTAGCCTTTATGTTGTAAATATCAGAGAGTGAGAGTGGTTAAGTAAAATAGCAAGGACTGACACCACTCACTCCAAATATAATGCTGTGTGTTTTCAGCCCACATAAGAAGAAGTTAGGAGTTGAATGTATTTTTGGAAGATCAATAGGTATTATTCTGCACTCACAGGGCATTTAAAAGGATAACAAAGGATAACACACAGGAAGTTTGCATGTACTATATATACTGTTTGTTGCTAGGGAATTCAAATAAAAATTCAAGGTTAAAAAGTCCACCTAGTTTTACCAGTACAGAAAAAAAAAAAAATATTGGAAAATTACATAAACATAACCTCATGCCCACAGTTGATCCAAAAGAAAGCAAAACAAATCCTTATAGCTTGGTCCAATTTACTCTACAAGGGGTAAAATTCCTCCCTGAACCCCTCAGGCAATTGAACATTTCTTGGATCAACAATCTCTAGTGATGTAAATTGAAAATGTTAACTTAAATGTGATAAAACCAAGCAGAACTCCTTTTAAAAAAAAATTTGAATCTCAGGAACTTAAAGCACACAAAACAGACAAAGACACTGATAATGTTTAAATACCTTTATTCATAGTGCCTTTGTTTTATACAAATAGTATACCGCTGCAATGCTCTTGCATAGAGACATTCTGAACACAAATCACAACATGCAAGCTATTTCTATTCTATTTCTACCTAAAGGCTAAGTTCTCCTTTGTGAAAAAAATAACAAATGCACATATTTTTGCAGGAAAATGCACATGATTTTTTTCTCCCCAGGAGCCTGCAGAGCCCATGGCCAGACAGTTCCTGAGCAGTAGGCAGTATGAATGAACTACAAGCATGGTGGTCAGTGCAATCACAGTTCATTGATACTCCAAGTTTGACAGGACTTCCTGTGAATGAATGACGTGGCTGTGTTGTGTGGCTGAGCCGTTTTCAGAATGCGACAGCGGTTGTGTGGACACTGTCACAGATAGGGAAACTCTGGCAGCTAGAGGTCGGTGCATAGGAGCATGTTACCCCCTAAATATGGGTGTAAAATTAAACATGCTGCTAAAGGTGAACTTATCCTTTAAATAATAAAATGTTATTTGCATCTTCCTATTCCCTTTAAGAACAAAGACCTCTCTGAAAAATGCTAATCTAAACTCTACCTGAGCATCACAAACTGAAAACGTTCTTTAAATCATTTTTTTTTTCAATATTTAAAACAAACTCACACATTGAGAAATCACTTTGAAAAACACCATGTTGCAGTTCTAGTCACAGCCATCTTGAATAAGGGCAAGATGATTGATGTAGCAGTTACTTCCTTCACTCAAGCAGCCAGACAAGAGTGTGCTTAGCTGAGAAAGCCGTTACTCCCAATGAAAGAAATAAATGCCTATGAAGACTCCTGGGATGCATGACATAATTTTGGCCTAGGCCAAAAACCAGGAAGCAACTGAAAAAAACAAAAACTTGAAAACAAGTACAGCGCCTTAAAATAATATTCATACCCCTTGAAATCTACTACATTTTGTTATGTTACAACCAAAACGTAAATGTATTTTTTGGGGATTTTATGTGATAGACCAACACAAAGTGGCACATAATTGTGAAGTGGAAGGAAAATGATAAATGGTTTTCAAAATTTTTTACAAATAAATATGTGAAAAGTGTGGCATGCATTTGTATTCAGCCCCCTTTAGTCTGATACCCCTAAATAAAATAAAGTGGAACCAATTGTCTTCAGAAGTCACCTAATTAGTAAAGAATCCACCTGTGTGTAATTTAATCTCAGCTGTTCTATGAAGCCCTCAGAGGTTTGTTAGAGAACCTTAGTGAACAAGCAGCATCACGAAGACCAAGGAACACACCAGACAGGTCAGGGATAAAGTTGTGGAGACGTTTAAAGCAGGGATAGGTTATAAAAAATATCTCAAGCTTTGAACATCTCACAGAGCACTGTTCAATCCATCATCCAAAAATGGAAGGAGTATGGTACAACTGCAAACATACCAAGACATGGCCGTCCACCTAAAATGATGGGCTGGGCAAGGAGAGCATTAGTCAGAGAAACAGCCAAGAGGCTCATGGAAACTCTTTAGGAGCTGCAGAGATCCACAGCTCAGGTAGAAGAATCTGTCCACAGGACAACTTTTTGCCATGCACTCCACAAATCTGGCCTTTATGGAAAAGTGGCAAGAAGAAAGCCATTTTTGAAAGAAAGAAGCCACAAGAAGTCCTGTTTGCAGTTTGCGAGAAGGCATGTGGGGGACATAGCAAACATGTGGAAGAAGGTGCTCTGGTCAGATGATATCAAAATGTAACTTTTTGGCCTAAAAGCAAAATGATAATGCGTGGTGGAAAACTCACACTGAAAATCACCCTAAACAAACCATCCCCATCATGAAACATAGTGATGGCAGGATCATGTTGTAGGAATGCTTTTCCTCAGCAGGGACAGGGAAGCTGGTCAGCTGTGGATGGAAAGATGAATAGATGAATGGAGCCAAATACAGGGCAAACTTAGAAGAAAACCTGTTAGAGTCTACAAAAAACTTGAGACTGTGGTGAAGGTTCACCTTGCAGCAAGAAGACCCTAAACATACAGTCTGAGCTACGATTAAATGGTTTAGATTTAAGCATATTCATGTGTTAGAATGGCCCAGTCAAAGTCCAGACTTAAATCCAATTGAGAATCTGTGCAAGACTTGAAAATTGCTGTTCACAGACACTTTCCATCTAATCTGACAGAGCTTGAGCTACATGAAGTCCCGGAGTTACGAACACCTGAGTTACGAACGACTCCTACTAACGAACGGCCTCAAATGCCGGCCACTTGTGCTCCGTGCTGGTCCTGGATACCTTTCTAGCACCTCCGGACACATCCCACACTGCCACACTACGCCCCAGATAACATAGCAAGCGCCCCGAACACCCCACAACCATGCACAGGCAGCAGTTACACTTACGAACAATTACGAATGTAGTGTTCCGACCGTAAGTTACTTACAAGTGCAGTGTTGCGACTTATGAACAACTTCGACTTACGAACAAACCTACAGTCCTTATTGTATTCGGAACTCAGGGACTGCCTGTATTTTGCAAAGAGGAATAGGCAAAAATGCCACTCTCTAGATGTGCAAAGCTGGTAGAGACATACCCAAAAAGACTCGCAGCTGTAATTGCAGCATAAAGTACTGGCTCAGGGGGGCTGAATACAAATGCACGCCACACTTTTCACATATTTATTTGTAAAATAAAAATTTGAAAACCATTTATTATTTTCCTTCCACTTCAAAATTATGTGCCACTTTGTGTTGGTCTATCACATAAAATCTCAATAACATACATTTATATATTTGGTTCTAAATGACACATTGTGGAAAATGTCAAGGGTTATGAATACTTCAAGGCACTGTAAATACAATGATACCTTTCTATCTATTTACTAATGCTAGCAGCATCAATAAGGATTAAAAGTAGTTAATGCTGATTGAGAAAGTTTAGTTCTGCTTCAATTCATCTGTATTAATGTTGTTTACATTTATTATTGTAGTTGGAACTGTTTTACTTCTGAGAAATTACTTTTTTTGTTTACTAGGCAGTAAAGCTTGGTGTTTGTATTTTTAATAAATTCCAGTGTAGCTTGTACAAATGATATAAAAGGCTAGTATAAAACCTTGTAATGTATGGATACTCCGAGGTAGAAATTTGTTGATTAGCCATTGGATATATAAAGCGCAATACAAACAAACTAAAATTAACTGCAATTTCACTAGTTGAGAAAACACCCATGGGGAAAAATACCCCTTTTCTATGAATATTTACATATTTCCAAATATACTGTTAGTTTTTTGAAAATTGATCTGCAAGTTTCCAGAATAGAAAACCATAGCTTTTGGTGTAAAAATTCACAAACAGGTATTTATTTTTCATATAATTCTTGTTCAAAGAAATCTTGTCCAAAGAATAAAGCTAAGCATTCATCCGTTTTAAAAACACTAAAAAATATTTCTTATGAGTGATCATTTCTATAGTCAGTATTGAGAGTCAAAGCGGAACCAAAAATAAGTTCTGACATATGAGCACATTTATTTACGTAATGTGTAATACTGCCCTTCTTGTGAAAGTGGGGGGTGTTCAACAAGCCACTTGGAGCAGATTCCTTGGACCACACTGTCATGCAAATTGTGTGCCACTTGCCAAACCTCCTGTACTAGCTGAATAGCTTTTTCCTGTTCTTGTTTAACTGCAGTTAAGTAGGCAGATCTCATCATCCGACAAGCCAAGAAAGCCTTGATCTAAGTAAAGAAACAGTAAAGCAACTTGAGCATAACATAACAAGACAAGTACATGAATCAAACTATTTAGCTGCATCATACCTTACAGTGTGCTAGAATTACACTACACATTACTAGCAATGTACGTTAGTAACATTAGCCCTGAGCTACTAAACAGGGAGAGAATGTTCACTTAGTAAAGTTAAAGCGTAGCTAAACCAAAAAACAAAAATGTAATATAAATCACAGATTACCTGGCCATAGATGGATCAGAATTCAGCTTATTCATCAAGGACCAGCTGAATTTCGATCCACTTCTAGTGGTGAACTTCCCTTGAAGGGGAATGTTGGAGAATTTTCATTAATCAGCAGCTGCACCCAATTGGCTGCAATGTTGATCAATGTTTTCTGACAGCAGACTGACAGCATCTTTCCTTGATGGCTAAATGTCAGCACAGCTGGGTATGGGACCTGCCCCCACATGCTTCCAGCGCCTCATATATTTAAGCCCACCTGCAGCCTCTGCGTTCTTCCTATGGGCAGAACCTTGGCGTGCTGCTCTACCTGGTGTACCAGCTAAATGACTCATAATCCAGGAAGCACCTCTGCTGGTCCTCGGGGCAGTTTTTAACACGGCTAACAGGCTTGCCTGGGGTCCACTGGGTCCTCGTGTGGGATGTAGCGGTGTAAGTAGAGTCTCATAGCCTTCCCAGGCAAAACAGCCCTCATCAGACTCTACAAAGAGGAAGATGCGAATGAGCATGACTGTATGTATCCTGCTAGTTCAAGCAGCCAAGGATAGAGATGACGACACCCAACAGGATGTCACATTCAATAAACACATTGTCAATACACTCTAAAGGAGTGGTTTCCACTTGTCCTTTGAAAAGGTTATCTGCAATAAGAAGTCGCCTAGACATCCCAGGCGAAACAGCCCTATTTGGGAATTTCCAAAGAGGGTGATGCGGATGGACATGACTGCATGAATATTGCTTTTTTCAAGCAAACAAGATGACAACACCTAACATGTTGTCACATGAGGCTAATACACTCTAAGGCTGGGTTCACATCATTGCGAATTGGATGCGGGATGTCAGTATTCATCCAATTCGCAATAGCAGGAGATTGTGACCGGCTCTCTATGGAACCAGTTCACATATCTGCGCAGTAGGTCTGGTGCATTTTGCAAAAAAAACACTGTGTGTCTTTTGGTCCATTTCAGGTCCGAATTCAGCCTAAAATTCAGGCTAAAATGGGACATGAAACGGTGAACCAGGAGGCACCGGACCCCTGCTGTGAGCCGAATGTGGCAATGGTGTGAACCCAGCCTAAAGGAGTGTTTCCACTCACCCAGTGAAAGGTGGATCTATTCTATCAGTGAGCAGTCCTCTAGCCTCCCAGGCAAACAATCCTCTTCAGACTCTTCCAAAAAGAAGATATGGGTGAGTATGACTATATAAGCCATGTGGGTTTAAGCAACCAGGAATAAAGACATCAACCTAACAGGCTGTCACATTTATTAAACACATGGTCTATACATTCTAAAAGGAGTTTCTTCCACTCACCCTCATTCTGCCAATGAGCAGTCTCAGAACCATCTCATGCAAATCAACCCTTGTCAGATACTTCCAAACAAGATGTGGATATACATGACTGTATGATTCCTACTTTGTTCAAGCAGACAGTGATGAGGATAATGGTGGCCACGTTGCCACAATTAATTAAGAATGTGGTTAAGACACTCTAAACCAGGGGTAGGAAACCTCTGAGAGGTGGAGATCTACCTGGACAACATGAAGGAGATCAAAGATTACAGGGGTAAGGCACCTTTATTCTGAAAGAATTTAACTAACAGTGGCGTCTCTAGCTTTCATATTTAGGGGGGCACATGGGGGACAAGGACAAAAGTAGGGGGGCCAACTCTTGCTGTCCTGCCCCTGCTATTAACCGCGCTGGTCTGGTGTCTGTCTCCGTGGCAGCGGCGGCAGTTTATTAGGACCTAGTGCTGGTGACATTATGGTTACATGCAGGGGAAGACAGCGCTTCTCAATAGCTGGGACAGGACGGCAACCCTGATAGTTCTGCCGCAGGCCCACACTGGGAGGATTCCCCCATCCACCTGGGATGTGTAGATGTGAGAATTGGAAAATGTATTTATTTTTTTCATTCAAACTAACAGTTGAATGAAAAAAGTGATCAATGTATGGGCTGCCTAAGAGCTAAGATTAGCCATAGATAGTTTAAATCTCGGCTGGTTCATCTGGAACTGGCTGAGATTAAGGCTGGGCTCACACTAGTGCAATTTGGGAACCCTGCAAATTACACCTGACTTGCACGGCAGTTCACATTGCCATATGCGAACTGCTGTGGAGTGTCATACAACACTAATGACACCCCTATTTCAGCTCGCATATCACACTGCGAACTGTCAGTACGGACATGAATCAAATTGCATAGGTGTGAACAACCATGCGATCCAATTCTGGTGTGGACCAAAAAAAGGGTCCTGTGCGAGTTTAGTCCAAATGCGATGTGATTTCAGCCATACTATCTGTGTGGTTGAAATTGCATTGTACGGACATCGCATGTGATTTGCACTGCAGTACAGTGTGAACTGGCCCTTAAACCATTAATGAGCAGACTGAATGTACCAAGTTGATCGATCAAATTGGGTACAGCCAGCCTGCCAGATTCTCTTATGATTATCACTAGTGGTTGTTAGTGATAATCCCTGTTTGTGGGAGAATACAATTGTCCAGTGACTGTGCTGATGGGGGTAATTATGCAAATTTCTTTCCTGCAATCTGTGGCTGCTAAGTACTATCTAAGTCTGTGAAGGTCTTGAAAGAACAGGAGGGGGAGGGAGACAGATGGGGGAGAGAAGGAAGGGAGATCAAGATAAGGACAGTTCGTTTATTACAGTGTACTGCAGTGTGCACTCACACTCACCCACAGGTCCAGGCTGGGAGCTAAAGCATCATTCACACACATAGAGTAATCTGCATTCTGCAGGTGCCGATTTTCATTTTCCCACCCACACATCCCCTCTCTCCAGATACATCTGCACACCAAGGATAGTGTGGTGGGTGGGGAGGGAAGACACAGGAGGAGCAGAGGTGGGAGGAGGAGGAGAGCTTTATTCCTCTCTGATCTCCCATCAGTAGGGGGGGTGGATGTGTTTGCTGAACTGTGTGTAAGAGTGTCATAGACACTCTTACAGAGCTGCAGCGACCAGTCTCAGAATTTATAGGCTGATTTCTCCTGTCCTACGGATGGGAGAAGTCAGTCTGCTTTTTTACTGATACAGAAATGGGAGGCTTGGTCGCCTCTGTGCTGGTGGAGTCTGTCCTTCCTGAAGTCGCTCTCCTCCCTGCCAATGAGGATGCAGGGGGAGGGAGCTGATCGCTGGATGTGGTTGTGCTTGTCTCGCATATTGCAGAGTGTCAACGAGCAGAGGGAGGGGGATAAATCCCCTGAAGGAGCTGACAGGACGCTCTGCCTCTCAGGAGAGCTTGCGTCCACTCACAGCGAGAGATGCGGGACACCAGATACATTAAAGAAACAAAAGATGTTTCAATTGGGGGGGCACATGGTGGGGCACAGCACAATGTTGGGGGGTCAGGGCTCCCTCTGGCCCCCCTTAGTGACACCATTGACTAGCAAGCCCCAATAAATAGTAAAGACGGTATGAAGAAAACTAAGAAAAATCCAATAAAATGAATGTCACTGTAAAAATATAAACGTATCCTGCCTTAACATTTAGCTTCAGTCAAAAACCTGGCATTCACTTTTATTCACATTTTACATGTCTGGAGAGTAATTGGTGACCCCCACAAGGCTGATACTGGAGGCCATTATGCAATCAGAACATCTGGTACTGCAGACTGATTTTCTTAACTAATTTCAGGCCCTGGCTATATGCTCGGATTTCTGGCCAGTATAAGTAGCATGTAGGGAAATGTACAGGAGTTAATAGTAGGTAGGGCATAGAAATATTGTCCAGCAGGCAGTAGTATGTAGAGTCCAGCGGTCAGCAGTACGTAGAATGGTGTGCAGAGGTCAGTAGGAAGTAGAGAGGTCTGCAGAGGTCAATAGGAAGTAGAGCGGTGTGCAGAGGTCAGTAGGATGAAAAGCAGTGTATAGGGATCAATAGGGCAGAGGACATGGGGTCAGTAGGACACGGTACTAGGGAGTCAGGAGGTCATGGGGCGAGGGGACAGGAGAGAATGATACAGGGGGCTTGGGAGGGTATGGTATTGGGGATCAGGAGGGCTGGAGTTTCAGGGGAGTATGGTATTGGGGGGTCAGAAATGTATGGTATTGGGGCCCAGGAGGGAATAGTACTGCGGGGTCCGGAGGGTACAGAAGCTGTTACCAGATGTAGCGTGGTGCAGGAAAGCTGCTGTGGCCTATCTACATGTTTTGGCACTGATCCCCGCCAGCTCTCCACTCTTGTCCATCCCACAAGCGCCTTGTATGGATTGGAGAGCAGGCGGGTTGGTAGGGGTTGGTAGGGGTAGGCTCACTGCACACATGACTCAGAGGTTGGGCATGTACATGCAAGAGCCAGAACCCACCTGAGCTATTACAGAGGCTTTCCTTGACCCGGAGCCACACATATGCAGGGGCAGGGGTTGCATCTGCAGGCTAGGATTGGCTGAGCATGCTCCTCCACCACTCTGAATAGAGTGATGGGTCAGCAAGGCAGGGATGTCTTTGTAAGCTACCCGTCACCTGCCAGCAGTTGACTGGTAGTTCACAATAGATTGGTTACCGACCCCTGCTTCAAAGGAATTGCTGAATTCACCTTCTGCAAGGTGAATTCCAGTCTTCCTTTCAGGGCCATTAAAACTGGTCTCAGAGCCTTCTCAGGCCAATCAATCCTCCTTAGTCTCTTCTGTAAGCTTGGTGAAATGCTTTTAAGTAGAATTAAAGCTGTGGAAGTATTTAAAGTGCCTCCAGAGGACGGCTTGACAATTTCCTTATGGTGACTGAATCAAGTGCTTGTTCTACAAGACTGGAGCATATTGTCACAGCAGAATGTCAAAATAATGCCCTTTTGAACAAGGTGGTGTGCAGGGTTTGGAATCACCCCTTTGGTCTGTATGTCCCTAATGGGATTGGCCATATAGATTCATTTACCATTAGAAGATGCTGTGGCCTTCAAGGATGTACCCAAACATTGTTCTTGATCTTTTTATTTTTTATTGCAAAAACCAACTTTATTGAAAAGAAAAATGTTATATTACATATTACAAGTTTAGATACATATGTAAAACAACAAAACAAAGAAAAAAAACAATCATCTTGAGCACGCAAAGTAAAGTAAGTAAAAACAATAACAGCTTATTACTATGGTAATACTTGGTTTCGGTATTCAATGAACAGATTTTAGATCACTATAAAAGGGGTAGGTAAAACAGTTACCTAGCAGTATATCACCAGGGGGTAATGCTTCCAGCATATGCACATACAGCATTTAGGTACAAGTCACTTCTTAAATAATGTTAGGGGTATATAGAGAGGGGCATGCCACATCACATACAAAATCTTGGTATCATCTTGATTAGACTTATAAGACCCATTACTCCCAGTGGTAATCTAGCCCATGCTTTAAGTGGCTTTAATTAGTATTAATAACGTCTAATCCTTGTATTTGAAATTTGAACATCCACTATGTGGGGTTTTTTTTTTTTTTAAGAATTGCTGTGTTCATAAGACACTGCTGGACATGACACGTAACTGCACTTTTGTTAAAAAGAATATCATTATGTTATATTAGTATTTTATACCAACGGGTAATTATAAAACACCCTAAAATGGTGTAGGAGTTTTCTATGTTTTTTTACATATGTACCTTTAATATTTTACCTGATATTTTATGATATAGCTAATTTTGTAATTTTTAATCTCAAGGACATCTTTAATATTTACATGCTGTTTGTGCTGTTCTAAAAGGCCCTGACGAAGCAGGGTTTACGTGAAACGCATAGGCAACACTTCCGTTATTCCCAGAAATCGCACAACCTGGATCAACCTAACAGTAAATTGTATCTTCATTCAGATTGGAATGTTTTCATTATTCCTATACAAGGATGGTAAATAAAGTATTTGAATATCTATCTATCAGGAGATAGTTGTGATGTGACCAAGGCGAAGGCAGGGCTCCTCTGGACTGGATGGCTTAAGTAGGCAGGACTGACGAGCAGGATCAAAAACAGCTGGGTAACTGTGGAGAGAGATGGGAGCTGGGAATTAGCCAACAGCTGAGCGGCCAGCTCAGAGAAGGAAGGGTTGAGCCCAGCCCTGACAATGTCAGGTTTTTGTGATTTAAGGAATGTGAGGGCTGCTGTACACTTAACTTTGTTATGTACACCCCAGGCATTCCATGTCAAGAAATTAACAGAGGTCATTGGAAAGATGAGTACCATGTGGAAGGATATTCAACCAGTCAGACCAATAGGGCAGCCACAGGGCTAGCATAAATCACTCTGCGGGGGGAAACCCTAACTGGGGTGATGGTAAAGTCAGGAGGTGAAACAGCAGAGGTGCACAGACCAGAGAACTGCAACATAGGTAAGAAATCACATACACCACTAAAAAGAGCATGAAAATAAATCAATGAAACAGAAATATATGCCCATCAGTGTGGTGAAAGAACGGAGGGAGCCACTTAGCCCAGGGGAGAGACATGCAGAGAATGGACCTCCGACAACTGTATTTACGTCTGCAAAAGCAGACATACACATATATAGGCAATATAGATCACTGCAACTGAAAATTAGCTGATGACCAGCAGATGAACATAAACCTTGGCTCCCAGGCTCTGGCTGGTCCCCCAACCCCAATAGGACCAAAACTGGGAGATAGAAAATCCAATGCATATAGGCAATGCGTAAGATCATGTACCCCCAGTGAGCTGGGGCTCCTGTAGTCAAACAGTAAAGGGGACCCCTGGAACCCGCCCATGCCACCACCCAGTAAAGAGGCCACCAGGCTGATCTAATAGTCCCACACCTTTGGCGAGGACCCAGCAATGTTAAGGAATCCGCTCATTGAGTTCCACGCCTCAGCAGCGCCAAAAAAAATCATTCAATCTCCAGTGACCCTAATGCCCCGTACACACGAGCGGACTTTTCGACATCAAAGGTCCGACGGAACAATTCCGGCAGACCATTCGATTGTGTGTGGGCTGCAGCGGACTTTAGATTTGTAAAAATCCGACAGACTTAAGAAATGGAACGTTTCAAATTTTTCCGCCGGAACTCCGCCGGACCCAGTTCCTACCGAGAAATCCGTTCGTGTGTATGCTAGTCCGACGGACAAAAACCAACGCTAGGGCAGCTATTGGCTACTGGCTATGAACTTCCTTATTCTAGTCCAGTCGTACGTCATCACGTTCGAATCCATCGGACTTTGGTGTGATTGTGTGTGGCCAAGTCCGTTCATTCGGAAAGTCCGTCAGAACTCTGTCAGAACTCCGTCAGAACTCCGTCGAAAGTCTGACGGACCTAGTCCCTCAAAGTCCGGTCCTATGTACGCGGCATAAGACTTTCTCCGGTCACACCTGTCAAAGAAGGGTGAGGAAATGGCCAGTTTCTGAGGCGGGGAACCCACCAGCGGACAAACAGTGATAAATAAAAAGGCACTAACATTGAACATGAGCAATAAACACAAGGCATAAGTTAGTCACCAAGAGCCCCGGAAGGCCCTGCGGACTAAGTAGATAGAGTGCAACTGTTTATGGGTAATGGTAGTTCCGTTGTGTTTGTTCCTGGGCAACCACCTCACTAAATGGTGGTGTATGTATGGAAGGGTTGATCCAGAACCCAGAAATGGCATGAAAAAAAAATAACCAAAACCCACAACAACCCATTAGTGATATCAGGGTCTAGGTGAATGGATCAAGACATCATCGCTACACATAGAACTGCAACTACCAACTCGTGATAAGGCAGAGATTCCACTGCCAAGGAACACAGCAATGGGGTAACCTCAGTATTTTAGTTTTCCAGGGTGGGTGAGGTGCATCTGGGTGGTTCATTGCTGGACACACGGGCCCGGGCCCTGCGGATCCTCTTCAGTCTTGGAGAAGGTGGGCCAGGAGGATCAAACTGTAGAAGTGATTGCATTCAATCAGGTACATGACCCGGCCTATCAAGGAATTGAAACAGTGGTTGAAGCTGTTCAGGTGGAGCATAGGTAGAACGAGGAACCTTGCTTCTGGATAATGAGGTGGAAAGGCGATATGTGGCCTGATGTGCCTCCATGGCCTCTAACCGGGTGTCAACTGTAAACTTGGAGGACTCCAAGGTAGCTACCCGCTCATCCACTGTGTCCATCTGCTGCTTGATGTCATGTATCTCCCTAGATAGAGCAGAGACTATGGATGCAGCCATTGTTTGGATATCTTGCCACGTGGGCAGCTCTGCCAGCAAGCCCCTGATGCCCACCTCATGCAGTGCTCCTGAAGCCTGGGGGATAGTGGAGCCCATGGAGGAGTCTGCACGCAGCAGCTCTGGTGACAGAATGGGAGATGTCGGACAGGATGCTTGAGAGAGGGGCTCACCTGTCAGTCACTCATGCGGGCAGCTTCTTAGGGTCATCAGAGGTGCTGGACGGTCCAACTTGCAGCGGCACCATCTTGGGGGTAGCGGCGAGGTGTGGGAGCCAAGTGTTGGCGTAGGATGTAGCAGGTTGTCTCCACATTCCGAGGCTCCCCGGCAGTTAGGGCAGGTCTCCAGGCATGAATTGCAGCTGTCTGTAGTGGCTGGACTGTGCAGAGCTCTCCAACAAACGTTCTCACGGTGCCATGTCCAGACTACACCCCTTGATCTAACATTTTAAAGCTTGGCCCACATCTGATGGGCTAACTTCTTGGCTACTCCCCAAGAGGGATGTAGGAAGGACAACTTCTTGTGTAATATGGGCTCTGAAGGCCACTTTAAGCACAAATTCGAGCATCGGCATGAGTACTGTCCTGCCTGGGAAATAACATGAGAAAGGGTTCTTAAAATCCCAAGGCTACTAATACTGTTATGCCACGTACACACGGGCGGACTGTATGGCCTACTTAGTCCGCCGAAACACATTTCAGCGGACAGTCCGCTCGTGTGTGGGCTTCAGCGGACTTTTTCAGCGTGCAGTACGGCGTACTAAGTATTTCGGATTTTTCGAAATTCTGTCCGTCGTACTCGCATTTCGGCGGACAGTATGGCCGTGTGTGTGCCAGTCCGCCGTACTTTTGAAATGAACTGACTTTTCCCGCCCGGAGAAAAGTCCGCTCATTTCGAGCGGGTCTCCAGGTAGGTGGGGCCCACGAAGGAGACGTCGCTGGCCCCGCCGCCTGGTATGGACTTAAAGGGGAACCCCAACATCGAAAAAAAATCGGCGTGGGGGTCCCCCCAAGTCCACAACAGACCCTTGTCTGAGCACGCTACCCGGCCGGCCAGGAAAGGGGGGCGAGCGCCCCCCCTCCTGAGCCGTACCAGGCTGCGTGCCCTCAACATGGGGGGGTGCCCATGTTGATGAGGACAAGGGCCTCTTCCCGACAACCCTGGCCGTTGGTTGTCGAGGTCTGCGGGCGGGGGGCTTATCGGAATCCGGGAGCCCCCTTTAATAAGGGGGCCCCCGGATACTGGCCCCCCACCCTATGTGAATGAGTATGGGGTACAATGTACCCCTACCCATTCACCTGTAAAATAAAAGTACAAAAAAAAAAACACAACACACGAGATAAAATACTTTATTGCACAGCTCCGGGGGTCTTCCGTCTTCGGGGGTCTTCTCGCCGGACTCCTCCGCTATCTTCTTGTAGCTCTTTTGCTACCGGAGGAGTCCGGCTTTCTTCCTCGCCGCCGGCCTCTTCTCCCGACTTCGGGGGTCTTGTCCCCCTCTTCGGTTCTTCTGCCGGGCCACCGCGCCTTCTTATAGCTCTTTTACAGGCAGTGGCCCGGTCTTCTGTCGCCGCCGCCTTCCGTTCTTCTTCTTCTTCTTCTCCAGGAGATGACTTCTTCCCCCCTCTCTCTATCTGTCCTCTTCCTCTTGTGTGATTGCTCCCTCTTGCTCTTCTTTCCTCCTCCTTTTCTGTTCCCCCTCCCGTGTTCCATTCTTGCTTCCTTTTGGTAGCTATACCTGAACACCAGAATGGCATTGGTCACAATTAAATTCACCTCTTTCAATGTCAGGGGTCTTGGTGTCCCCGAAAAGCATTTCAGACTCCTAACGGACCTGAAAAAAAGCAAGTCGCAAGTGGTCTTCCTCCAAGAAATGCATTTAGACACCTTTCACACTGCCAGCTAAAAATAGCACCTGAAAAAAGCAGCTCTGTTCACTCCAGTGTGAAAATCCGAGGGCTTTCACACTGGAGCGGTGCGCTGGCAGGGCTTCACAAAAAGTCCTGCCAGCAGCTTCTTTGCCGTGGGGAACTCACCGCTCCTCCACCACTGCTCCCCATTGATATCAATGGGGCAGTGCTGATATACCGCCGGCAAAACACCGCCGGTGTTTTGCAGATGGATTTAACCCTTTTTGGTCACTAGCAGGGGGTTAAAACTCCTGGAGTTTCAGAAGGGAACCCTGATCTTCGACGGAGATCTAAACTTTGCCATTCACCCAGCCTTGGATGTCTCTAGGGGTGTGTCTCATCTTTCATATTCCCCCCTTAAATGCCTAAAGGCATAACTTCACTTTCTACAACTTATCGACCCTTGGCATCTTTTACATCCACACGTGAGGGACTACTCCTTTTTCTCCTCAGCACATCAAACCTATTTCTGCTTGGAATATCTCCTGATTCCACATACTCCCGTACACCTCACCTTACAAATGGGCAAATGCAGTACAGAGTGCTCCATCCTGGAATCTCAATAAGGCTCTTCTCCAATCCCCCCAAGTCTGTTAAACATTGGAAGCTGCCCTCTCTGAATATTTTTCCCTAAATGAGAATTCAGTGGATAACCCATTTGTGGTCTGGGAAGACCACAAGCCAGTAAATAGGGCACTTTGATCAAGATAGGAGCATGTTTGAAGCGGGAAAGGACTGTTCAGGTTGACACCCTACTTGCTTGTCTTTGTCGCCTTGAAATCACTCACAAAACCAGTATTGCCGTTCGGTACATTGCAAGCTATTTAGGACCTGTGAAGACCAACTCCCTCCTTTTTCATGAAACAAAACAGAAATTGACATGGTCCCATCGTACTATGTACGAATTAAAAAAAAAAAACGTCAATCTCCTGGCGAGGATGCTCCATGAGCTTCGTACCCTGACCTATATCCCACATATCACCTCATCTTCAGGGGAAAAACTGTCTACATTGGATGCTATGGCTGCTGAATTTCACTCCTCCTTCAGTGGTTTATACCACCTAGACCCAACATCTTCCCCAGAAACCTTTAGGTCATCCTGCAAATATTCGCACTTGCATTGCATCTTCTGTCATGCCCTAATTTTTCCTCCTCTGTATGAGAACAATTAGAGTCTCCTATCACAGGAGGAGGAACTATGTAAGGCTCTCGCTCAGTCCAAACCAGAAAAGGCACCAGGGCCTGACTGTCTGACTGCCGTTTACTATAAGACATTTTGTACTTTACTCATGCCACGCTTGGATAAAGCCCTCCACTCTCTGGTGGAGGGGAAGTCTATGCCGGTAAATGCTCTCATTTCCCTGATCCCCAGACAAAGCATTTGACAGGGTCCACTGGTCCTTCATACGAGCGACCATGGAACATATTGGCCTTGGGACGTCCATGCTTAGCTGGATTTCTGCTCTCTACCCACGACCTTCTGCCGCTGTAAAATTCAATGAGACAAAGTCTGATTTCTTGGACATATTGAACGGGACAAGGCAGGGCTGCCCCCTCTCTCCCCTGATATTTATACTGACCTTGGAACCCTTCCTCTGCATGGTCCGTGATAATCCTAACATCTCTGGTTATTGTAAATCCTCAGGGGACCATAAGGTAAAAGCGTTGGCTGATGACCTGATCTTTTTTCTTACAGATCCACTCGCCTCTCTGCCAAACCTCCTAAAGGCTTTACAGGTGTATGAGACTTTGTCCCATTTCAAAATTAACTTTGGGAAATCCTCTGCCCTTAACATCTCCGCAGACACTGGCATGATCCGGAGACCCTGGCCTTCTTTTCCCTTCCAGTGGGCATCAACGGTGATTAAATACTTAGGCACCAACATAACTTTTGACCCATTCAAACTACAGTACAGACCAAAAGTTTGGACACACCTTCTCATTCAAAGAGTTTTCTTTATTTTCATGACTATGAAAATTGTAGATTCACACTGAAGGCATCAAAACTGTGAATTAACACGTGTCCAATTATATACTGAACAAAAAAGTGTGAAACAACTGAAAATATGTCTTATATTCTAAGTTCTTCAAAGTAGCCACCCTTTGCTTTGATTACTGCTCCGCACACTCTTGGCATTCTGTTGATGAGCGTCAAGAGGTAGTCACCCGAAATGGTTTTCACTTCACAGGTATGCCCTGTCAGGTTTAATAAGTGAGATTTCAAGCCTTATAAATGGGGTTGGGACCATCAGTTGTGTTGTGCAGGAGGTGGATACAGTACACAGCTGATAGTCCTACTGAATAGACTGTTAGAATTTGTATTATGGCAAGAAAAAAGCAGCTAAGTAAAGAAAAACGAGTGGCCATCATTACTTTAAGAAATGAAGGTCAGTCAGTCTGAACAATTGGGAAAACTTTGAAAGTGTCCCCAAGTGCAGTGGCAAAAACCATCAAGCACTACAAAGAAACTGGCTCACATGACGACCGCCCCAGGAAAGGAAGACCAAGAGTCACCTCTGCTGCGGACGATAAGTTCATCCGAGTCACCAGCCTCAGAAATCGCAGGTTAACAGCAGCTCAGATTAGAGAACAGGTCAATGCCACACAGAGTTCTAGCAGCAGACACATCTCTAGAACAACTGTTAAGAGGAGACTGTGTGAATCAAGCCTTCATGGTAAAATAACTGCTAGGAAACGACTGCTGAGGACAGGCAACAAGCAGAAGAGACTTGTTTGGACTAAAGAACACAAGGAATGGACATTAGACCAGTGGAAATCTGTGCTTTGGTCTGATGAGTACAAGTTTGAGATCTTTGGTGCCAACCACCGTGTCTTTGTGCGATGCAGAAGAGGTGAACGGATGGACTCTACATGCCAGGTTCCCACCGTGAAGCATGGAGGAGGAGGTGTGATGGTGTGGGGGTGCTTTGCTGGTGACACTGTTGGGGATTTATTCAAAATTGAAGGCATACTGAACCAGCATGGCTACCACAGCATCTTGCAGTGGCATGCTATTCCATCCGGTTTGCGTTTAGTTGGACCATCATTTATTTTTCAACAGGTCAATGAGCCCAAACACACCTCCAGGCTGTGTAAGGGCTATTTGACCAAGGAGGAGAGTGATGGGGTGCTGCGGCAGAGGACCTGGCCTCCACAGTCTCCGGACCTGAACCCAATCGAGATGGTTTGGGGTGTGCTGGACAGCAGAGTGAAGGCAAAAGGGCCAACAAGTGCTAAGCATCTCTGGGAACTCCTTGGAAAGCCATTTCAGGTGACTACCTCTTGAAGCTCATCAACAGAATGCCAAGAGTGTGCGGAGCAGTAATCAAAGCAAAAGGTGACTACTTTGAAGAACCTAGAATATAAGACATATTTTCAGTTGTTTCACACTTTTTTGTTCAGTATATACAGTGGTGTGAAAAAGTGTTTGCCCCCTTCCTCATTTCCTGTTCCTTTGCATGTTTGTCACACTTAAGTGTTTCGGAACATCAAACCAATTTAAACAATAGTCAAGGACAACACAAGTAAACACAAAATGCAATTTGTAAATGACGGTGTTTATTATTAAAGGTGAAAAAAAATCCAAACCATCATGGCCCTGTGTGAAAAAGTGATTGCCCCCCCTTGTTAAAACATACTATAACTGTGGTTGTCCACACCTGAGTTCAATTTCTCTAGCCACACCCAGGCCTGATTATTGCCACACCTGTTCACAATCAAGGCATCACTTAAATAGGAGCTGCTTGACACAGTAAGGTCCACCAGAAGATCCTTAAAAGCTACACATCATGCCGAGACCCAAAGAAATTCAGGAACAATTGAGAAAGAAAGTAATTGAGATCTATCAGTCTGGAAAGGGTTATAAAGCCATTTCCAAAGCTTTGGGAATCCAGCGAACCACAGTGAGAGCCATTATCCACAAATGGCGAAGACATGGAACAGTGGTGAACCTTCCCAGGAGTGGCCGGCCGCCCAAAATTACCCCAAGAGCGCAGCGACGACTCATCCAAGAGGTCACAAAAGACCCCACAACAACGTCCAAGGAACTGCAGGCCTCACTTGCCTCAGTTAAGGTCACCGTTCATGCCTCCACCATCAGGAAAAGACTGGGCAAAAATGGCCTGCATGGCAGAGTTCCAAGGAGAAAACCACTGCTGAGCAAAAATAACATCAAAGCTCGTCTCAATTTCTCCACAACACATCTTGATGATCCCCAAGACTTTTAGGACAACATTCTGTGGACCGATGAGACAAAAGTGGAACTCTTTGGAAGGTGTGTGTCCAAGTATATCTGGCGTAGAAGGAACACTGCATTTCATAAAAAGAACATTATACCAACAGTAAAATATGGTGGTGGTAGTGTGATGGTCTGGGGCTGTTTTGCTGCTTCAGGACCTGGAAGACTTGCCGTGATAAAAGGAACTATGAATTCTGCTGTCTACCAAGAGATCCTGAAGGAGAATGTCCGACCATCTGTTCGTGTACTCAAGCTGAAACGAACTTGGGTTCTGCAGCAGGACAATGATCCTAAACACACCAGCAAGTCCACCACCGAATGGCTGAAGAAAAACAAAATGAAGACTTTGGAGTGGCCTAGCCAAAGTCCTGACCTGAATCCTATTGAGATGTTGTGGTATGACCTTAAAAAGGCCGTTCATGCTCGAAAACCCTCTAATGTAACTGAATTAGGACAATTCTGCAAAGATGAGTGGGCCAAAATTCCTCCAGGACGCTGTAAAAGCCTCATTGCACGTTATCGCAAACGCTTGGTTGCAGTTGTTGCTGCTAAGGGTGGCCCAACCAGTTATTAGGTTTAGGGGGGCAATCACTTTTTCACCCAGGGCCATGATGGTTTGGATTTTTTTTCACCTTTAATAATAAACACCTTCATTTACAAATTGCATTTTGTGTTTACTTGTGTTGTCCTTGACTATTGTTTAAATTGGTTTGATGTTCCGAAACACTTAAGTGTGACAAACATGCAAAGGAACAGGAAATGAGGAAGGGGGCAAACACTTTTTCACACCACTGTAATTGGACATGTGTTAATTCATAGTTTTGATGCCTTCAGTGTGAATCTACAATTTTCATAGTCATGAAAATAAAGAAAACTCTTTGAATGAGAAGGTGTGTCCAAACTTTTGGTCTGTACTGTATATGAATCCAATTTTGAGCCACTTCTTATCAAACTGAAGGAAGACCTGGTGTACTGGCATTCTTTAACCGTGACATGGTTTAACTGGTGCAATGCCTTCAAAATGACAGTGCTACCTCGGATGTTCTTTCTACTACAAGCCGTTCCCATACGGCTTCCGCTGCTTTTGTTTTGCACTATTGGCTCACAGTTCTGGAAATTTGTCTGGTCACATTAGAAACCACATCAGACGCTGCAGAGACTATCGCTACCAAAGGCCTAAGGGGGCCTTGCTCTTCCGGATATTCAGACATATTATAGGGCCAAACATCTCAACAGGATTGTTGCTTGGCATTGCCATGGGGAGGCCAAGCTCTAGCTTTCTGAGGAATTGGAAGACTCTTGGGGTACGGCTTTGAGTTGGCCTTGGATATCTTCCCCCATAGCTAGAGAGCTGTGCGTGCATCCTACCTTGGGCAGTACTTTCCTGGTCACTAGGGGTAACATTTCAAAACTCATCATTCCCTCTCCTTGCTATATTCCTCCTCGATTCACCCTGGAGAAGAACATGTCCCTCCATTTCTCACTAAATGGGTAACCGATCTGGCTCAGGGTTTTTACTCCTGCCCAAAGACTAAAGTTTATCCATTTTGCTCAAAAGTCATCCATTGCCATGTGGGTACAGGAGACATTTATAAGATTCTTATTCGACGGTACAGGGTCCCCACCCAACTTCACCGTATGTTCCCCCAGGTCCCAGACTCCTGTTGGCATTGTGCGCGGTGGGTGGGACTATCAACCACATTTTTTGTGAATGTCCTACAATTCAACAGTTTTGGCAAGATGTAACCACTATCATTAAACTTACAGCTGTCGACCTGCATTCTAACCCAGCAGCCTGTTTATTGCTTTTGATGAAATGACCGATAAAAAATACAAATCTTCTCTCACAATGCAACTCCTAAATGCCACAAAGATCTGCATTATGCTTTGCTGGAGAGATGCTGACCCCCCTACAAAGGCTCTGTGGTTCGCTAAAGTCAACAAATGAGACATGGAGGAACTCACAGCCACACTGCATAACACAGAAGAATTGTGTACGAAAACATTGAGGCCATGGAATTATTTTGTGTATACCAATGCCTACCTCAACGAGCTCTCCACTGCCCAGTGAACTTCCTAATGCCTTGCCCTACCCAGGGAAAGGGATGACTGAGTGACCTTTCCGCCTTCCCTTAGCCCCCCTTATTTATTTTTTTATTTGTTCTCCTGGTCGGTCCTCTTTTTCCTTTGCGTCCCTTCCCCTGGTCCCGTTCGCTCTCCCTTAGCTCTGCTTTCTTTCTCTTTCCTCCCAATTTCATGATACTAGATGAATGAAACCTTTTTGACCACTCAAGGTCTTTCACATGCATGACCTCACCATGTGTCCCATTTCCTGTTTCATTGCCAATGTGTTCAATGTTTGCTCTCCTGACTTGTGGGTGAGTGGTATTATACATGCTATAGTCATGGTATTGTATAATCCTATTAAATACTTCCTCTGGGATTGTTGTCTTAGTGTTTTTTTTGTCAGCTGTCCATATATTGAAGTTTATATTGTCGATGTACTAAGCTGCATCGCTCTATTGTATATGTTTTTATATGACTCTTTTATACTACTAAAGGAATTACAAAAAAAAATAATTACATCAAGACGACTTCTGCCATTAAAAAATTGCATGTTATTCCAGGTGGAGCGCATAATGATTTCGCGGCATCCAACAAGATTATTGCCTCTTGGTTGGTGAAGTTCATCTTCTTGGCCTACAAGTTGAAAGGGTTGGCTGTACCAGGGGTATCATGGTACTTTCCATTAGAAGGGTCTCAACCTTGTAAATGGCAGCAGGCCGAGTGTTCACTGAGACAATCTGTTAGGCAGCTACGTAGGCGTCAATATATAAGTTCATGGCTCATTACTGTATAGAAGCAGCCTCAATGAAAGTTGAATTTGATGGGGGGGGGGGCCATACCCATCTCTGCTGACATTGAGCTAGTCAAAAAAGGAAAATTACGATATCTGTCATTTAATTTTCCATTATCCACCTCGCTTTTGTGAGTACAGGAATCGGTTTTATTCCATTAAGTTTTTTTTTAGATCAGCCTACTGGCTGATCGAGAAAAACTGATCTAAGTATGTCCAGCCTTAAAGTGGTTGTTAACCCACTTTGCATAAGTCACATCATCCTCTCTATTTATTACTGTATGTGCTCCATTGTCTGTGTTTTATAACAAAAATGCAGCTATATACCTGTTTGCAGAGCGCCGATCAGCACTCACATGACGCGCCGCCTCTCTCGGCCTGACAGCTGCAGTGGGCGTGGCCAAGGATCCCCCACTGACGTCAGTCAGGAGAGAAGGAGAGACGGTGGGTCACGTGAGCACCAATTGGCACTCTGTAAACGGCATATTGCAGCATTATTTTTATAAAACAGACACAGGTGCACTTTACATTAATAAACAGAGAGGGGAGAGGATAGAGGAGAGGACAGAGGAGAGAGCGGATGATGGAAGCACGGAAACTGACCAGGGTGTCAGGGCTCAGCAGCCGTGATATACTGTGGTCAGTTTACATAGGGGAGGGCAGAAACTGGCAGTATCAGCCAGGTATTTTAGGTGATAGAGAGAACCAAATTACACAGCACATGAACAGGCTTTAAATGGACAGGATGTGTTTTTTTTTTTTTTTAGGTAAACACTTTAAACTTGGTATGCACGGTTCATCTTTTTTTGTTCAACTAGCAGGCTCAGGGAAAAATAAATTAAAAATTTCCTGCATCCACACAAGCAAAGTGGATGTAGGAATCCCCTGCTGTGATATTGTATTCTGTCAGAATAAACTGATCAGAGCTGCAGTCGAGAGAGGTTTCTCAATGTGACCGTTCAACAGAAACAGTTTAGGCCCCTTTCACACAAGTGTTCCATTTTCTTCATCAGTTCTGTCATTTTTTTTTTTTTTCGAAAATTGGATGCGGACTTAAGTTTTTATCTTTGTTTTTACATCCATTTTTTACATCACTTTTCTAACGAGTTTCACATTTTTGGAACGCCTAGAGTTTGAATTGGTCGATAATGTATCCAGCAATTCGAATTCTATTTACAAATATATTTCAAGTAGCATAATTACATGTGCAAATATACACTGACCGTATAGATATAGAATAATATTCTGGATATCCAAGCATCAGTTAAAAACAAGGATTTATGCCAGTCCAGAGGGTGAGGAGTGGAGAGATCCAACTCAGACTAACCACAAAGGGCACCGCACCCAACCCCAAATGGAACGCCACACCATGGGCCAAGAGATATAATAATCTAACATTATAAAATAAAACAATCAGTATCCAAAAATTATTAAAGTATGATATATTATGCTATATAGAACCTATCATATTAACCACCGGGGCCTATAGGATAGAAAGGAGCTAGGTAGAGAGCTCTAGAGTATTCAGAAAAATACCCAAAGAGGATACAGGCATAATAATTTCTTCCATTCACCTAAAAAAAAAAAAAAAAAGTTTTATACAGGTACAACAGTAGCAATTTCTAAATGTACCTGATCCAACGTTGTATAGCATGTCGGTCTGGATGCTTTTGGAGGGCAGCTTATAATGAGCTCCAGGAAGCCACGTGTTTTAAAAGGACTAGGGTGGGCGGGGTAGGATGATTGATATGCGTAAGAGAGAAGGGGCCAGACTGTGATGTGTTGTGTGATGTGTTCATTAACTGAAAACCTGAGTAAATTTGTTGACGATATTAACGCCCACACATTATGAACTTGTCAAGTTACATACGTAATTCAATACATTTGTTACAGAATGAAAAAGGAGGGCACTAATTGGGACCCACCTGCATGAGACTGTGGCCAGCACACCTTTAGTGAGGTTTATAGCTAAGGGGTTAATAGGTTGACTGTGTAACTAAAAGGTTCTAATTACAGGTGTTAAAGGCCCAATGGTATTGCTTGGAAGGTGCTGGAAGCTCTGGACAGCCTATAAAAGCACAGCTGCAGTGGGGCTCATTCTCTTCCCCCCTGGACCGGATTAGCAGAAGAAATACTCCCTCCCTCCCCTAGTCGCGTGCAATTTTATGTGGTAGGGTCACCCCAGATTCCCGGGGGGGGGGGGGAGGGGGACTGTTTGGCTAATTAAAGAGAATGGTTACTGGCTGACCAAGTTCTAAAAACTGGGCAGGAATTTGGTATTTTATTAAAGAATTTGTTAAATGGTTAAACCAATAAAGTTGCCGCGGCCAATTAATTTGCCAAAAGGTTGTCTGTGTTTATTTATTTCATTTATGGGTGGTATAAAGGTGGGAGGGTGTGTGGCCTATGGTCTCACATTGATGGACTATACATTTCACCTACAGCATCCTTGGTTGCAATTCATGTAGAGTCACTGTACAGCTCCATACCACACGATAATGGGCTGTCCTGTATGAAACACATTATAGCTCAGAATAGCTACTTTGAATGGAAACTCAACAATTTTGTTGTGTCTCGGGGAGTGGGAACGCACGATAGGCCTATCGGAGGACCTGCTCCCCTTCATGGAAAATGTGGTTCTCTGATATCATTATATTAACAACATATTTTTAGTCTGGGATGGGCCCCCAGAGAGTTGAAAACTTTTTCTCCAATCCACCAACAACGCTTTCAATGTGGGTTTCACAATGACCCACGATTTGAATTCCATCACCACATGCAGTCCAAGATGGCATCTGGCCTCCCCACTCGGCTAAAGAAGCAACTTAAAAGCTGTTCTCAAAGACACTGAATAAAGACACTACAGCTAAATGGATGACTACCCCCTTTGGGGTTTCTTGAGATACTCCTGGGGAGCCAGAACATGATCCTGCATGCCTGGATGAACCTGCTGAGCTCCTCTGGGACACACTGAGTACTAGGGGTGCAACGGATCGTCACCGATCGTGGTCACCCCACTTGGATCGGCACATGCCACGCTCCGCGGTCTCGACCTTAGGAAAGGTCGTGGCTTCGGCCTAGCTCCGAAGTGGCAGCCATCTTTCTACACCCAGGCCGTTTACAATGTGATCACTCCGACGGTCATGACGCCGGTTTCTCTCTCCCCTCTCTGTACTAATCTGTACAGTGGAGGGGAGAGATCGGATGGAAGCAGCCATCCCTCCATACCCGGCCAATACCCTGCCAATACTCTGCAATACCCAGCCAATACTCTGCAATACCCAGCCAATACTCTGCAATACCCAGCCAATACTCTGCAATACCCAGCCAATACTCTGCAATACCCAGTCAATACTCTGCCACACCCAGCCAATACTCTGCCACACCCAGCCAATACTCTGCCACACCCAGCCAATACTCTGCCACACCCAGCCAATACCCAGCCATACTCTGCAATACCCAGCCATACTCTGCAATACCCAGCCATACTCTGCAATACTCTGCGATACCCAGCCATACTCAGCCAATATTACAGTAGGGGAGATTGTGGATATTACAGTGGGGACTATATGGTGGTAGAATCTTCATAGGTTTTTTCAAATTCAGTTATTATTTGCTGAGTTGTTTGATCCGTTGCACCCCTAGTGAGTACCCCTGCTATCCTGACTGATAGTGATCCCAGTGCCCGCAGTTCCCAGGACCCTGAGCCTACACTCAGAGAGATCTTTTGAATAAACCTCTTTTGAGCATGTAATTTTTTTTATTTGTTTCGCTAACACACATCTCATACAAAGTCCCAAATTTCCCCTTTTCCTTAACAATCAGAGAGATCTTTGCTGCAATCACCTCCTGCAACAGTAATTTATTTATTCTCACCACTGAATTTAAAGGAGTGAAAACAGAAGTTGCATTGATCAGACAAGATATGCAGAAATTAAGGGATCACACAGCTGCATTTATAGGCCGTGTAAGCACTATTAAAGACTATATTGCCCCTTTACAGCATGAGATGAGTCAGGTACAGGCCCTAACCTCTGGCCATGCCGTACACCTAGAAGACATTGAGAACAGGATTAGGAGGAGTAATGTGAGGGCTGTGTGCATCCCAGACAAAAGAGAGGGGAAGAACCCAGTAACTTTCATAGAACACTGGCTTGTGGAAGCTTTTGGTGGGGAAATGTTTTCTCCTATGTTTGCAGTGCAGTACCTGGCAGGCCTGCTCGCCCTGGAGAACCTCCATGACCTTTTCTGTTTAAGCTCCAGAATCTCAAGGATCGTGATGCTATCATATACCAGGCCAGACTCAAGGGTGAGGCGATAAAGGTGGATAATGTCTGGATCTCTTTCTATCCAGATTTCTCTGCTGAACTGCAATGTAGGAGGGCTAAGTTCATGGATGTCAAGAAAAGATTACGTTGTTATGTTTCTTATGCAATGCTCTATCCTGCATAATTGAGGGTAACAGTGAATGATCACACCCACTTTTTGAACATCCTGCTGCTGCATCCAACTGGCTGGATAGAGAGGAACATACCCTGCAGAAACCTTCCCGTAACTGAGCCACTAACACTTGGCCTCTTTTCTTGCTTATTGTTCTATTTCCAGATGGAATGCAAGTTTGGTACAGGAAGTCCCCGAGTTTCGAACACAATAGGGACTGTAGGTTTGTTCGTAAGTCGAAGTTGTTCGTAAGTCACAACACTGCATTTGTAAGTGTAACTTCCGGTCAGAACACTGCATTTGTAAATCTAACGTCCACCTGTGCATGGATGTGGGATGTTCCAGGGGTGTGTTATGTTATCTGGGGCTCTTTTGGCCATGCAGTACATGTAGTACTGCAGTATGGGATGTGTCCGGAGGTATCCAGGACCAGCGTGAAGCACAAGTGGCTGGCATTTGAGGCCGTTCGTAAGAGCCCTTCGTAACTCGGGTGTACGTAACTCGGGGACTGCCTGTATATTCGCTCTATTACCTATACCCCTTTAAGGTGGTAAGTTTACCTCCAGTTGATGTATTTTATACTGCTCTTCACCACGTGGAACTGGCAAGTCCCTTTGGATCTACAGGATAAAGTGACAAAGGCCCCCCTAACTTCCTGTCCCGTGTGGACATACCGCTCATGTTTGACCCCATCTGCTTTTGGGGTCTTTTTTTTTTCTATTTTGTGTTCTTTGGCTCTATGCCCCCTACGGGGAGTTATGTTGGTCTACATTGGACCCTTGCAAAGTTTGCTGAAATGTGTGCCTACTGCATCATTAAAGTGACTGCCTCCCAATCAGCTACTCTAACTATGTGCTCCCATATGTCTGCGACTTGCAGAATCTCAATTTTCCTCTCCCTTTTTTTGGAATGCTTACCAATTGCCTGGTCCCTGTGACTGGCTCAGTGCAGTGTTTTTCTTTTCTTTTCTGCCACCTACTATGGGGCTGCTAGGTCTACTGTTTTTTTTTTTTTTAATAACAATTTTTATTGAAGAATATAAGTCAGTACAAGCAAGTCAAACAACTTATATATAACAGCAGATGGTCAGGTTAAGAAATACCATTGGACATCAGCGGACGCAGCCGCTGTCGAATATGTATTTATTACAATGTACAAAAATATGAAAACTAAAAAATCAGGGAACATAACTAAAGAACAGAAAGGACAGAGGCCAAACGGCCCCGTAGAATAAAGACAGTTCAAATTATATCCTACTAGGACAGTATAAAATGTAACCTAAACATCAGTGTGTGGGTTTCCTCTCCTCCCTTTTAATTGATATTAAACTATCACCTTTCAGCTTCCGTAATGGCATCAGTATAAATGCCCGTAAGTCTCTAGAACATGCGGAATCGTCTATGGTGTTCTGAGTTTTCAAGTGTGGGTAAGTCCTCTTGCATAGATACAGCAGAAGCCTCTATAGCTAATTGAAATACCAGTAAGGTAATATAATTCTATGCCTAAAAACTTGTCCAATTAATATAAAAATGGGGTATATGTGTAAAGTAAAGCGCTTCTTACAGTACAGTAAAACAGCGTCATGAAAATGAAAATAGTGCATACTAGTGCTCATGAAGGGCTGTTTCGAATAATACTTTTGTATTGGTCTGTGGTTTTAAAATGAATCCAACATGTCCAAATGGTCGTGAATTTTGTAGGTGTATCATGTGCTTGGTGGATAAGGTCCTCCATTGACATGATCGTATCAATCCGATTGAACCAGTCAATTAGTGATGGAGGGTTGGGCGTGCGCCATTTGCAAGGGATGCACAATCTAGCGGCGTTTACCATGTGCATAGCCAAAGATTGAAAATAAGAGCGTGATGGTTTGTTTGAATAATGTAGTAAGAATTGAGCTGGAGAATTGTCTAATCGATAGGTAGAGATATCGGTTATCAGCTTGTGAACCTCTGTCCAGAACGGCACAATTTGGGGACATGTCCACCAGATGTGAATAAATGTACCTATTTCCGTCTTGCACCTCCAACACATCTGTGAGTTAGCAGTGCGCATTTATTGAACCCTTATGGACAAATCTGAAAATATCTTCCCAGTCTGTCTCAGGAATGTGTATCTGTAGATCGGAGGCCCACTTCTGCCTTATTCGCATATCTGACTTATCACATTCTTTAAAAAGGAGGGAATAAGTGAGCGCAATCAAATGGCGGCGGGGTTCTGTGACATAGCATAGATCTTCGAAATGAGTCAACGTTCTGGACCATTGTGGTCTGGGATGATTATTGAATAAAAAATGACGGATCTGTAGGTACGTCCAAAAGGGGAAGGTATCGTGAGCTGTCAGGGCTGCTAAGTCGCTTCTAGAACAAATTGTGTCATTGCGAATGAAGTGCATTGCTCTGACTGTGGTGTGAGGCCAATCTGGTTCTAGAAATGAAGGGTGTAACCCGGGGCTAAAATCTGGATTACCCCTAAGGGGGGTCAAGGGCCCATTAGCTGATGAGATGCCGTAATGGACACTTGCCCATTGAAGGGCGTTTAATGTTGGGGCTATCAAAGGATGAGTTTTGTGCAGTTTAAATTGGAGTTTGTAATCAATCCACGGAAGGGAAGTCAAAGGAATGGAAGAAAAGGCTTGTTCAATATTGACCCAATCTTTAAGTGGTGCGTGATTGTGCCAATCAATCAACCTGGTAAGATGGCAAGCCACCTGGTATTTGCGAATGTCAGGTAAGCCTACTCCACCCCTAAGCTTTGGTGAAGTCAATTTTGAGAAACTAAGACGGGGACGGCCCTTATTCCAAATAAAACGTGTGCATAAAGTTCGATACGTGGAGAAGAAGTTTGGGGGAAGTCGTATCGGGATCGTCTGGAGTAAGTAGAGGATGCGTGGAAGAATGTTCATCTTGATTATGGCAATCCGCCCGAACCAAGAAAAACGTTCTGGGGACCACTTCAGAAAGTCAGCGGATATCTTCCTCAACGGGAGGGTGAAATTAAGAGTATAGAGGTCTGCTAGGGAGGCAGGGAGTTGGATGCCTAGGTAAGTGATGGATTTAGATTTCCATAGAAAAGGAAAATTAGTACGACAGAGGGAACATACAGATTCGGGTAAGGAGATATTCAGGGCACTAGATTTATTGAAGTTTATCTGTAAATTTGAAATGGTCTTGAAATGAGCAAAATCCTGTAATAAATTGGGAATGGTGGTAAGGGGGGCGGAAAGAAAGAGGAGAATGTCGTCTGCAAATGCAGCTACCTTATACGTATGGCCTTTTACATCTATTCCTCGAATGTCAGGGTTAGCTCTAAGTCTTCGCAAGAGAGGTTCTAGGGTCAAAATAAAGATAAGAGGGGACAGAGGGCATCCCTGACGCGTACCATTTGACACGGAGAAGGCATCCGACAGGTGACCGTTAACCCTAACCTTTGCCGTAGGGTTTGAATAAAGGGCTTGTATTAGATTTAGCATTTTTGGGGGTAGGTGTATCGCCTTGAGAACTTCTGACATATAGTCCCAGGCCACTCTGTCGAATGCCTTCTCCACGTCCAACGACAGCAGAAAACCAGGCTTCTGAGATGTAGTGATCCAATGATTAATATTTATTGCTTTCAGGGTGTTATCCCTAGCTTCCCTACCAGGGACAAACCCTACTTGGTCTAGGCCGATAAGTTGAGGGAGAAGCGGTAATATTCTATTGGCCAAAGTTTTTGCGTACCATTTTAGGTCAACATTTAAAAGGGAGATAGGTCTATAATTGGTCACAACAGATGGATCTTTGCCGGGTTTAGGAATTACCGTGATGTGAGCTTGCAATATATCGGCTGGTGGGGATATAGGTTCAGAGAGGGATTGAAAGGCCGAGAGAAAATGAGGCTGCAGAATGTCTGCTAAGGTCTTGTAATATACTACGGTGAGGCCATCGGGGCCTGGACTCTTGCCTGGTTTAAGTTGCTTTAAAGCTTTCGCTATTTCTTCTACCGTCAGGGGAGAATCCAGGTCTCGAGCCGTATCATCTGAGATGGGGGCGGGGCTGTATTGGTGTAAGAAATCTTTAATGCGGTCAAGTTTCGACGGTAGGCTGGAGAGCGGGTCCATTGGGGAAAGATTGTAGAGTTTAGTGTAGTATTGAACAAAATGATTGGCTATATCGGTAGATTTATGAAGCCGTCTTCCTGTAGGATCTGTTAGCGAGTGGATAGTAGTGGATGCTCTTTTGGCTTGGAGCGCTCTAGCTAGCATTTTGCTGGTTTTGTTGCCATATTCGTAAAATGTTTTTTTGGACAGAATGTATCTACGTTTGACTTGTTTATCTAGCTAGTGCTTGTGTGCGTTTGTGTACTAACTCTAGTTTCTTAATATGGGCTAGGAGATCAATGTATATTTTCTTTTTTTCCCGTTTCCGTTTGGCTGCTAAGGCTATAAGGGTTCCCCGTATCACACATTTATGAGCCGCCCAGTTGTTAAGGGGGGAGGTGTCCGACTCACGATTTTCCTTAAAGTAATTTTTTAACTGGGTAGAGATTTCTGTTAACATGACAGGGTCTGTGAGCAGTGAAGGATCGAGTCTCCATATAGGAGCTGCTGATTTGGTCTTTGGGAACTGTAGCGTCATGGAAATCTGATGATGGTCCGAAAGAACCATTGGGTCAATAGAAGCGGTTTGTAACAGTGGGAGATCCTTCTGCGAGAGGAAGAAGAAGTCAATACGGGAGTATCTGTCGTGGGGGGCTGAGTAGTACGTAAAGTCTTTGCAGTCTGGATATAGTGTTCGCCATGTATCGTGTAATAAGACGGTCGTCAGCGAGGAGTTAATGGATTTCAAGGCTCTGTAAGGAATTGAAGATGTGCCTGAGGATGTGTCGAGGATGGGGTTAAGGGGAACATTGAAGTCCCCCCCTAAGATTACTATCCCTTCTTGAAAAGAGATCAGAGAGGATGTTATTTCTCTAAAAAAATTAACTTGCTGGGTATTGGGGGCATATAAATTGACCAGGGTGATAGTGGTGCCAGCGTATGTACCTTTAAGAAAGATGAACCTACCATTGGGATCTATAAGCTGGTCAGTAAGTACAAAGGGGCAGTTTTTGTGGAAGATGATAGACACTCCTTTAGATTTCGTTAACGGGGAAGTTGCATGGAAGGCAATGTTGTACCTATGATCACAAATTTTTGGGATGGAATTGGTCTTGAAGTGGGTTTCCTGCAAAAAAATGATATCCGCCAAATTTCTGTGCATTGTAAGAAGAAGCTTGGAACGCTTCTCTGGAACATTTAGTCCTTTAACATTAAGCAAAACAATTTTCACTCTAAGAGGAATTGAGGTATCTGTGCGAGTAGGCATTGTTATTCTATGAGTTTAACGGAGAGTGAGCGTCTGTAAGAAGTGTGTGTGTCGGTGAGGAGAGTAAGGCCCAGCGACCTAGAGGTGGGTGTTCGTAATAAGGCAAAGCTTGTACTGATGTTTGAGGTCTGTAAGCGCTCAGAAATCTGAGCCTGTCCCCAACTAAAAGTGTAGTCAACTAGTTATTGTCGGGGGACTATACAATAAATGGCAAGGGGTTCTCTAGGATCTTCAAGGGATCCAGGGAACTACAAATGTACAATTGCCATGAATAACCAGTGGCGTCACAAAAAAAAAAAGGGCGTGTATGTAATGTGATAGTAAGGTGCCACCGTTGTGGGGTTGGTTTAGTATTAGACTAAGTCAAGGGTGCAGATGTGTATAATCAAATACTTTAGATATGTAGCAAGATTAAGGTCAAAGGCCTCCACCTATTCACTATGGAGGTCTAAGGACCAACTTTGAACAATTAAAGAGTCACAATAAAATACCGTCCGTCCGGCCCATGGCCCAAACCATAATCATCATAAGATTAAGGATTATGGTTAGGGGAGGGCTGTGTCTGGTGAATAATTATTGCGTTTAGGGGTCAGGGCGCCTAGCTCAAGTCAATCACTGCGTTGGTAATGTACAGGACAACTCTCGGTGCATAGGGGGTTTCCCCCTATATGAGGTTAGGACATCTGCATTAAAACAGAGAGCACGATATGAATACGAAATCACTGGTTTGAACCATTCACTATGTAGATAACTTAGCTATGAAACTACATCTGGGACTGTAAGCTGAGGTAACAGAACAGCATACATATATTCCATAGCAAACATAAAACATAAAACAGTGAGAACTATCTAACTCTCTCCCCTGCTAATAGTACTTGTGCCTCTTACTTCCTACTGAGATGTGAGGCAGCCCGGTCTAAAAGCTGGAGCAAAGAAACATTCTATAAGCAGTGCACAGCGTCTTACATGACTCTATACAAAGGTAATTTTCCATCATAGAGAGGGAGCTGTTCTGGGGGTGAGTGCCAGAAGAGGCCCCACTCGAGACGGGAGGAGTCCGCGGGCAGAGCGAATCCCTCAGATCTTATCAGCCGTCTGAACCATAATCACAAGCAGAGGACACAACATCCCCCCTCCCCCCCGCCCTGCATGAAGCCTCCCCCCCCCCCGCTATTCGTTGCATCTCACAGGATGTCAAATCAAAAGTGGTTATACTAAAACCTAATCCTCCACCAGTGTTATCCATCCTATCGTGAATAAGGCCAGTGAAGATTTTCTCTTATAATAGCTTTGCAGCTATGAGTCTCTTTACATACCCTCCACCAGAGTGCAATGGATAGCTCCCTTTCACTGCTGTAAACAAACAAAATTATAGACTATAGAAAAGTCATGGGATTGTCCTTCAGCATCTCATCCAGGAGTCTGTGCCTAAGTTAGGATAAGGATCTGGGTGTCATATCAAGGTGCTTAGCAGCCAGGGTCTGCGTTGACTACAAATGGAAAGATATGTGTCCCCCGAGCAGAAAGGCAGAACGAATGTTCAGCGCCGTGTGGTGATGGAGAGACATCGATGTCCGGTTCCCGTAATGACGAATCGTTTGGTCCAGCTATGTAGATTAAGAAAATCGGGTAGCAACCCAAAGAGTCCAGCAGGTGTTAAAAGTTCCAACAGCATAGACACATCAGGAGTAGGTATCATTCTGAAGGGGTAGTCAGCGGGTCGTGGTTAGAAATAAGACATCGCTTAAAGTTCGGTGTCAGAGCATCCAGGCAATTAGCATTATGACCGGGCTGAGCAAAGAGTGACGTTAGCATTGCAAGTATAAAGTTTATAACAAAAAACAGTCAAAAAAGAGAAAAAAAAAAACGGAACATACATCTGGGAAAAATGCTCACCACTTCAGCGGTCTCTGCGGGCTCTCCGCGGTAATGGCGCTGCCGTCGGGCTAGCAGGGGGGAGTCTAGCTTGAGGTCCCCCACCTGGTCTGCCTGTGGACGGTGATCTACGGCGCCGATAGTGAGAGGTTTGGGTCTCCATTAGGTCAGAATCCAAGCCCGAATAGCTGCGGAGAGGGATGTGGAAATCGGCATACCAGTTCGGTAAGTCCACATATGGTATGTCCAGCGTACGGCAGAAGAGGTCCAGTTCTTCAGGAACTCTCAAGGTAGCTATGCGGCCCAGATGTGTGGCTTGGAGGGCGAATGGGAACCTCCAGCGATATCTTATCTCTCTTCGTTTGAGAACCTCCAGCAGTGGACGGAGGTCTCTTCTGTGTCTAAGGGTGATTGCCGACAGATCCTGGAAGATTTGGATTGGGTGTTCCTCGTGTAGCAATTGCGGTCGTTCTCGGGCTTTCCTTAGAATGTCCTCCTTTATTGAGAAGTCATTTACAAAGCACACCACATCTCTCGGCGGATCTGCCTCTTTACCCTTGGGGCGAAGAGCTCTGTGAATGCGGTCCATAGCGATGGCAGTTTGCGGAGGTCTTTCTAGCAGACGATTAAAGATGGTTACAACCGCCGGTACAAGCTGATCTTGGTCTATTGATTCCGGTAGGCCGCGCACTCTTAGATTATGCCTGCGGCCCCGGTTATCAATGTCCTCAACGTGCCGCTGGATGTCACGGAGCTGCATTGTGTGAGTGTCCACCCACCGATCGGTTCTTTGAAGCGCCTGTTGTTGTTGCAGAGCTTGATTTTCAACCACCTGTACTCGGCCGGAGATCACTTGCAGTTCACGGCGGAGGTCAGCTATGGCGGCAGTGAGTGTGTCCTTTATATCGGTCGCCACTGCCCGTAGGTCTTGGAGGCTTGGGTGTTAGTGGTGCGACTGAAGGGTGGCCTCCGGTGCTGTTGGTTGATCTGTAGGAGTCAGCGTGATTCCGATATGGCCGCGGGCGGGAGAATTAGCCGCCATATTAGGTCCCTGGCTTCTGAAGAGCTCCGGGATCGTTAAAGAAGCACGGGTATCTGCGTCCCTTGGAGAGCGGGAACGCGATGTCGAGCGGCTTCGGGATGATGTGCCCATGTTCCGTTAATGAAACAAAGCAAATAGTCCCCAATAGTGGGAGTTTAGGACACAGGCCGGACGGAGCTCAGGAGTTAAGCGGCCATCTTCGTCCAAGGCTAGCCACGCCCCCCCCTACTGTTATTGTTAGAATATCATCATGGCCGTTGACTGTAATCTTATTTCATGAAATGTGTGGGGTCTGGGTGATGTGGTGAAATGTCAGACACTTTTTTCTATACTTAAGTCATACTGCTATTTCTGTGGTGTGTCCGCAGCAAATGCACCTACAACCCACTACTCTAAATTGAAAAGCTCTGCCTATCAAGTGCAGTTTCACTCCACTCATGCATTTTCCAGAAGGGTTAGTACTTTAATCTCTAATGATATCTCTTCTGAACTAATACATTCCCGGGTGGATGATCAAGGCAGATACATATTTCTACTATGTAAGTTAGCTGGCATGCTCTGTATTATAGGCAATATTAATGTCCCTCTGGCCTTCTCCACAGATAGACTCAACTGTTTAGCACAATTTATGGCTTTGTATCCTGATACACCTGTTTGGCTTTTGGGGGACTTTAATAATCTCCTAGACAAAAAGCTAAGCAAGTTATCACCACCTGGCAGACCCTCCGGATGTCCTGGGTGTGCAACCTCATTTGCAAGGCTGATCTGTGAGCTTGGTTTGGGAGATGTGTGGAGGGACAGATATCCAGACAGGAGGTGTTATTCATGCTATTCTGCCCAAACGCTTACCTTTTTAGATTTTTTCAACTCTGTTATGCCTTTCAAGTGCAGTTTCGGGATGTAGGGGTGGAATCCTTGCCCTCAAATCTCAAAAGCTTACTGATGCGAGAGGCCCTTATTAGGCCCCTTTCAGTGACCTATAAAGAGTTCTAGCCCTAGCCAGATGTCCGCCCCCGGGGGTGGCAAACCCTGTTAACAGGGAGCTACCCATGCCGTACGCGCCTTTGGGGATTTTGTTGGTAAGCCATGGCTCTATCTATTTACTATTATCATTATAAATAATGCTCCTTTTACTGAATGAATGAAGTAAATCCTTATTGTAACCATAATCTGGTTTTGTGCACAATTTTTGCATACTTCTAATCAAGAGCTATTATCAACTTAAACTCCAGATACGCCCTAAGATCTCCTGAAGAAGCGACCAAGCGAAACTAGTTGAGAAAAAGAATTGCTATCAGTCTGGGCATCAACTTCCGGATCACTGGCTTTCTCCAAGATAGAGGGCTAGACATGATTACACAATGTGGTTGTATGCCATTATAAAGTATGCATTGGCTATGTAATCAATGTTTAAATTTATATACATTTTTCCCCTTTTTTTCAAAATAAAAATAATTGTACATTTACTCTTGTCCTATTTGTGGTATCAAGACAGTCCTCAATTCCATTGGTATTGCACGGTGAGATACTGGGAGTAATCCATGCTAATCCCCCTTTCTTGCAACATAATTAATGAGGATGAGGATACCAACCCCTAACTCAATTATATTGTTTTCAATATAGGCACTTTGATCGATTTCCTAGCCAGATGTAGTCAAAATGGAAAGCTGAAGTGCCCAACATACAGGGGGAGGACTGGGATGATTTGTGGACTCGACCCTTTCAACACCTAGTATTGGCTAGTGATAGGTTGAGTCAATTGAAATTTCTACACAGGAGCTACTATACCCCGGCCAGATTAGCCAAGATTTTCTGCTCTGTCTCAGCTGAGTGCTGGAGATGCTCTTCACCCACTAATGCAGATCCCATTTTCTGGAGGTACCCACAAATTCAGCAGTTTTGGTCTGAAAGTCACTTCCTGCATCTCCGATCTTCTGGCAATACCAATTCCTATGACTGTGCAGGTTTGTTTGCTGGGTCTAGTAGATGAAGTGATGCTTTCTGCTGAACTGGAAAAGGCCGGGGGCTCCTGACATGGTATTTTGGAAGGGCTTAGTGAATTCAGTGATGCCATAATATAAGGCTACGTACACCACCAGAGGCTGCAGAAAGAAATTTGACAGGTCTATGGCAGGCATGGTACAATTTCAATGACACAGTAGGATAATCAGTGGGTCTAATTAATAACTGCAACATGGGGTGGTGTATAACTTATTAATGTTGGGTGATCCTTTGGGACACAGGAGAGTAACTAACTTTACATGGTTAAAATCCCAGTATACAGACTGGTAACCGATGCTGGGCAATTGCTACATATACATGATGTAGGTTACCAATCATTCTCTATCACTTCTCCAGATATGGCAGAAGTCCTGGGTTGAGCGGTGACAAGGGGGGGGGGGGGTACATTGTTAGAATGTAATGGTTATATGCAACTGCACTGTAACTTTTTGGGCCCTGTGTGGCCGTGGAAGCAGGTTGATTCTATGTTATGTTAAACCTTAATAAAAAATAAAAAAAATAAGTATTCTGGAAATACTCTGGGGTTCATGTCAATAATAATAATAATAATAATAATAAGTCAATAAGTCAGTCCTTTTTTCCCTCAACCATTTGAAACCTCAGGGCAGTTACTAACACACCACTCCAATGGGTAGACGAATTTAAATATCTTGGGGTAATTGTCAGGGAATACATGGATGACAATCTCTCCCCTCTCTTGACCAAATTTGGCAAGAAATGCCAGCTTTGGAAGACTCTGCTGCTATCTCCAGTAGGCAGAGTAAATCTACTAAAAATGGTCTACCTTCCCAAGTTCATATAATTTATCCCCAAAACCTTTTTTTCAAAAACTGGACTCCATTGTCTCCAATTTTGTCTGGGCTGGGAGAACCCTGAGACTGGCAAGGAAGTCGCTCCAACTCCCCCTATCCCAGGGGGTCTGGCACTGCCCCACTTCCAGCTTTACTTCTGGGTGGTAGTCTTGGTAACTGTCCGGTGGTGGTTTAACCAGCCCAGGCAGAACCCGTCTTACCCTACAGAGGGCCCAAGGCCCACCCCCAAATAATGACTTTAATGTGCACGACCATATAGGTATGGCAAAGGGCAAGAGACATTTATAAGTCAGATTCTGCCATCTCCCTCCATTACGCCCCTCTGGGGCAACCCCTCCCTACCACACATTTATGGACTCCCAGACCCTCAGTTGTGGGCACCCAGGGGGATAGTCACCACTAAACATATCTATACTGATGGGTCCTTTTTCTCCTTTGAGATTCCGAAAGCTAAACATAATATCCCTGCCTCTATGATGTTCAGATACTATCAGCTCAGACATGTGACACAAGCCCAGTTCCCTGACCCCTTGACCCTTCAGACTGATGCAATCGAACGGCTGCTCATAGCTAAAGTCATGGAAAAACCTCTGTCCTCCCTCTACTTTTACCTCTCCATTGCATATATGACACCCCTGCTCCAGATGTGGTGTGTCTCCCGGTACCTTTTTCCATATGGTGTGGTCATGCCCTGAGCTGCCTCCATACTGGGAGGGAGTGCTGGGTATCCTGGACATGTTTGGGGATTGGTCCCTTGGGTGGGATCTGGCCCTAGCACTATTAGGCAATATGGAAAATACTGAAGTGTCTAGACACCAGAAATTGTTCCTGTGCTATGCTCTATATTATGCCAGACGGGAGATTCTCCTCAGGTGGAAGCAGCCCCCCCCCCCCGGCAACATATGTGGACAAACACGATAAACTCTGTCATACGTTTGTACAAGCTAACATACGAGAGTAGAAACTGCCCTAAAAAATTTGATAAGGTCTGGTCTCAATGGGTTGATGCACATGGTAGGAGCCCTAGGGCAAATAGGGTACTACCTGATGTTCTGGTTCCCTCACACAGTGTCTCATGGCTGCAGCTGGTAATGTTCTAAAGTGGGATCCTTATAGCCCCCCCTTCCCCTCCATCTTTCCCCTCCCCCCTCTTTTGTTCCCTCTTTTCTCCCCCCTTCCAAAAACCCCGTTTCCCACTGTGATTTCGTAACTGCTACTAGTAATACGATTGCTAATATGCTTAAACTGTTAGACAGTAATATGTTTGGATGAAAAATTGAAAAATTGAAAAATTGTAGAGAAATATTGGCATGTGCTCACAATGGACGCCAACTGTAAGACAATGGGAGTGGTATATCTTCTTTTATGCGACTGCTCATGTTTTTACGTTGGGAAGACAAAAATTGAATTTTGGAAACGCATTTATAGACCCATCATCTCTATGAAAATATGTAATCCAGAACTACCCTTGGGTAGACACGTGACTGCCCTACATAGCGGCGTCTTTCCTAAATATCCTTTATAATCCTGACTCGGATACACCCAGGTATACAAGGAGGTGACTGGAATAAAATCTTCCTACAAAATGAACAGGAGTGGATCTTTCGCCTCAATGCTACATGTCCCCCAGGCCTAAATGAATCTTTATCCTTCAGAACGTTTTTAGAGGGTTTACATCATGTGGGCCAGAAATGTAATAATTTACTCTCCAATCTTATTAGGAAAGATTATTTCCTGTTTTCACCTGTCTCTACAATTATTCTCTAAGTGCCTCTATGTGATCTTTTTTCACTATGGCGTCTGTTCTTTTGAATCTATGTTTCTTTCTCAATAGGTCTATTGCACAATGGTTTTGTTTTTATTGACTGTTAAGATGTATTGTTCAGGTTTCATATCTATAATTATGTATGCCAATCGAGAAATGTTTCACTAATGAAATGTTCAAAACGATGTACTTCCATGGAAGCAAATGTCTATATAATTTAGATTTTTTGCTGCCTGCTATTTCCCATTTTGTCCTCCGGGCGGAGCAACTTGGTCTGGTCCAATTTCTCTCTGCTCACACGGTGCAGAAAGGCCACCAGTGATGTCTTCTGTCTATAGCCGTCGGCCTTTGCTTTTGGGTGTCTGATGGCTGGGATGAGTCCTGGTTGCCATGGTACCATCATGAGCCGTTCAGCTGCTGGCACTGGTCCTCATCACCACACTGATGGGCGTGGCCTTTCCATCAGTGCTGGCGACGTCGGGCGCCGCACTGTTTTGGTGTCCAGGGTTGTCAGCTGCCATTGCCACGCGGCCACAGGACGCGTGACTGGGCACCGACTGCTCAGGGGGCACTCTTCACAGCCTGGTCCCTTCTCTCTTAAGCATACACTGCCAATAATCATTCCCCGCCCACCCTAATCCTTTTAAAACTTGGCTGTCTGGAGCTCATTGTAAGCTGCCCTCCGTAAGAATCCAGACCTATATGCTATACAATGTTGGATGAGACAAATTTAGAAATTGCTACTGTTGTAGTTCTACCCATATGTAATAAATACGAGTTGTATATTTAAACATTTGAGAGACACATTTCAATGACCCAAAATAAATAATTTCTTTGCAGACAGGCTATCTTAATTTATTGTCAACCATCACAGACCCTTTTAAGAGAGGTTCTGCTTAGAATCTTTCCTGATCTCCTTTCTTTTTGGATGGTATTTTCTAGGTAAATGCTGATTTTAAATCCAGTCAACATCATGCAGTTATGTAGCTATTTTTCCCTTTTTCAATTCACCTGTATGAAACTTTGTTTTTTTTAGGTGAATGAAAGAAATGATTATGCCTGTATCCTCTTTAGGTATTTTTCTGAATATTCTGGAGCTCTCTACCTAGCTCCTTTCTATCCTATAGGCCCTGGTGGTTAATATGATAGGTTCTATATAGCTGTATAATATATCATACTTTAATCATTTTTGGATACTGATTGTTTTATTTTATATTGTTAGATTTATTATATCTCTTGGTCTATGGTGTGGCGTTCCATTTGGGGTAGGGTGTGGAAGCAGTGAGATACCCTTTGTGGTTAGTCTGATTGGGATCTCTCCACTCCTCACCCTCTGGACTCCTGGTTAACCTATCCTTGTTTTTAACTGATGCAGATGTCCAGGAAATTATTCTATATCCATATGGTCAGCACATAATTTCACATGTAATTATGCTACTTGAAATATATTTGTAAAGTTTCTAATTATATTTCCCTTTGTTACTATAGATACTATTGTTATAACTATAACCAATTTCCCCTGAAAAAGAGGTACAACCTTATATCTTCAAACGCGCTGGGTATCACTATGTTTATGTGTGTTCCACCAACAGAGCGCTGTGGTTCTCTGTATTGCAACTTGAACTTTCTGTTTTAATATTTTCAAATAAAATAAATGATATTTAATACAATATTACTCTATTATTTTAGAGTCTATGCCCTTTAAAGTTCCATTTAGAGGGGTTCTTTCTGAGAACAGAAGTTCACAGTTTTATAAACAGTCTTCATAGTAGATAATGTTTCTCTGAGAACTATAGAGAACTGAACTGACAGAAAACTCCTCAGTTTAATAAACGTAAACCTAAGTGTGTTAACCGCAGAACCACCAGGTGAAAAAACTTGAAAAAAGAAAACCAATACAGCCACCACAACTACGAACTGGTAACCTGCATATTATTTTTTTGTATTGGGGTTAGATACACTAAGTTTTCAGGTACCGCATTATTCAATTATTTAAAAAAAAAGTCCTGTTTTTTTTAATTTTATCTGATTGGTTATTCAAATTAAACAAATCTACAATTATTTAAGAAAAGATCATCATTTTATTTTTGGCACCTATCATTTTATTTTTGACACTTATTAGTGTAAAAATATTAGAAATAACCTTGTGCTATTGCAAAAACCCTTAAATTGAGTGCAAGTGAAAACAAAATGAACAAAAAAAGCTTCTCCCCAATAGTATAGGAAATACCTAAATTGTAAAACTAATATAGTCGTGAGGGGGCGCTAAAACAAAAACACAAATAATATACTGTGGAACAGTTGACAATAAAGTTCAAAGTGCAATTAAACCAATTAATCCTGATTTTGACAATGAAAAAAAGTCCTTATAAATAAAGTTCATACAAAGTCTTCTAAATCAATGGATTCCTTAATTTTTCAACGTGAAATACTGTTTTAAACCATCACCAGCAATTGCTTATGTAGCGGCAACACTTTTGACAAGGTATCCGCTATGTACAAATTTAGTTTTTCCTTAGAACAGTAAAGGGGTTCTGAGGGTTGATTGTACAGGTTTAACTTCGGCATCAGTTTGGCTGGGCTGTGTTAGGGTTCTGCCTGGTCATGTGTACAGTTAGGTGCACATGACAGGTCCAGAACCAGGCCTGGTTGGACGCTTTGAGTATCAGCGTTCCATGGAGCCAATCAGTGGGTGCGTCTGGCCCCGCTGGGGAGTCTGGGGAAGGGTACTTAAGATGCTGAAGTCACGTGTTCGGGGTTCCTGAAGCTGGACCGGGGTAGCCCCGCGAGGGGTCCCTGTCACGGGAGTGGGTGCCGCCCTGCAACATGGTCAGTTTGACTAGCCCCATTAGACCCGCATGGTCTGGGGTAAGGATCCATCTGGTCTGAGGCGCAGTAACTGAGGGAGGATTCAAGGCGTCCGGGTGTGCTCTCAACTTGGAGGGGCACCACAGCTCGTGTAAGCGATCGGGGGAGGACTCTTTGGAGGAGGGCCAACAAGCTGGCATCCCAAGAAGTGCCCAGTTGCTGGTTTGTCAAGGACACTAACGAATCCACGTTTTTCCAGTGCTGCCAAAGAGACAGAGGACATTCCAGGTACTGAGGAAAGGTTCCTGTTCCTTTTCGGTTGCAAATTTATTCAAGGTTAGAGACTTTGCAAGTTCCGGATTAAAGTGCTGACTGCCATAATCTCTGGCTAGAGATTTATTCAGCTTTGAAGCGCCCAGCTGCGAGTGGCTACTCTCACTCTCTGGGTTGCATTAGAGACTTTCTAATGATTAGCAGTTCAAGGTGCCCGACTTTCTTCACCCTTGCCCTCTGTTCCCATACGAGACTGTGTTTGTTGGATGTTACCCCTGCAAATAAAAACCTTTCTAAAGGACTTTTATGGTGTCAGCGTCCAAAGTCATTGGGTACTAACCCTGGGAACCCCTAGACCTGGAAGAACAAGCAAAGCGGAGGTAACCGGTAAGCCCAAAAGTCAAGGCCACCCCATTGAGGGTTATGGCCACTACACTTATTGAGCTTATTTTATTGCCCCCTCACACCTATATTACTTTATAATTAGACTGACACTAAACTAATAACAGTGCAGTGTAGCCGTGCTGCTCAAATGGCAAATAGTACTCTACAGTGCAAACAGTACTTCCAGGTGGACTGGAGCCAACACTGAGATTTTGATTATGAAGAGGAGCGCTGAGAAGCTGAAGAGAGTAGGGGAGGAGGAGTGCTGAGATGCTGGTGTGAGCCACTGGAACCAGGAGCTGCTGTGGCCAGATGGCTAAAAGGTCAAAGCAGGAGCAGGAAGAAAGGACGCTGGGCTCTGAGACATCAGTAAGCAGGAGCAAGAGATGAGGACACCAGGGGCTTTGTGAACAGAGAGCAGGCAGAGTGGGAGGAAGAGGAAAGGAACCTGTGAGCAGTGAGGGGGAACAAGAGGATAGGACACTGAAGGCTGTGTGTGCACAGAGAGCAAGAGCAAGGGAAGGGGCTGCAAGAGACTGTGTGATCAGTGAGCAGGTAGAGCAGAGTAAGAGGAAGAGGAAGCTCGGCGCTGTGAGCAGTGAACGTTGGAGTTGGAGTAAGGGGGTCACTATCTTGTTACATTCCCAGAAAGTTACGGGTAACAACTAGCACTCAGAATTGAACTAGTATGTAAAGTTAACAATATATTGTAAAAAAATTTAAAAATGTTCCCTCTATTTTCCCCAGGATTAGTGTGTAATGTGCAACAGGATTGGTGATGTGACATCCTGTGCCATATATACGTTCCTTCAAGGGTAAATACTGATGCACAAAATGTGAACAAGTTGTTTTGTTGAAATCCCAGATCCTGAGTCTAAGCCTGGCCATATACTGTACAATTTTCTTGTACAAGTTTCCTTTAGATTTATCAAAAACATAATAGGCAGTTAAACCTAAACACTTTTAATTTGTATGCAATCAGACAGGCCCTTGCACTACAAAGTTGAAGGTAAATCTAAAGAAATTGGTGTATTGCCAGCCCAAGAAATCATCTGGCAACACTGCAAAGTATCAACAGCCTGAAAAGGAGTTTGGACTGTACCCATTAGGTGCTGACTGGGGCCAGTGTAGAGGAGGGTGATCATATGAAGGGGGAGGCACAAGAAGATGGTATTTGGGTGACAGTTATAAGACAAGGTAGAGGGAAAAGCTTTAGAGAGGCTAATCCTGAGTAGTCACATCCCAATAAATAAGCCTGGTTGTGTGATGTGGGGATATCAGTACAGAAGTGGCATTGCTAGAGCAGAGTACCTCACCTAGCTGCCAGTTGAAAAATTCTTCCAGTGAAGATGGGGACACGGTTACAGAAAAGTATTAGAAGGACAGATAGGGCAATCTGTCATAAAGAATGTGATCACCAAACAGTATGGTGTTTACCAGGCACTTTGATTTGGCACATTGTGAATTAGATGGACAGATTGTTGGGTGGTGCTGGGGAGAACCCAGCTATCAGGGTACATACTGGTACAAATGATAACGTTAGAGGAAGATGGAGCATCCTAAAAAATTATTTCAGGGACTTAGGTGCTATAGTAAAGGACTCTCCTAGTATTCTCAGAAATACTGCCTGTACCTGTCAGTAATTTAGTCTACTGTATATGCATATATTCTACCTTTGCTTCATCACTTCTCATTCCTTGGATTAACTTCTCAAGTTCCTGAAACAAAAGAAAAACAAAAGATTAATAAACTGAATAAATAAAAAGAAATTAAAAATCATTCTATAAACATTAAAGACTATTTGACAACATTGAGTTAAACTGAATTAACTCTGGGTTAATGGCTGGTACATTCAGGTAATTGACACTGGCAAAGCTTTAAGGAAACGCCCCCTGGATGCCACTGCTATAACCCTACCTCAGTGAGTCCTCAGTGTTGTAGCAAGCAATCCAGAAAAACACTGGAATAGGGTTAGGACGGCCTGTGTCCTGTACTGCACTTTAAGCTATGGAATTTACAGATAAGTCAAAATGTATTTTATTTTACAGTACAAGATACAGGCTCGATATTCATAGACTCTAGGACATCCTCAAGCAATGAATAAGAAGGGTGGACAACAACAAGGCAAACAAAACTGTGCCAACATAACAAAGGTCAATAGACTGAACTCAGAGAGCTCAGCTTTCAGTGCTCTCACACTTTGAATGACAATTACTCAGGCAACACTGTACCCATATGAAATTTGCGTCCCTTTTTTTCACATAAATAGAGCTTTCTTTTGGTGGTATTTAATCACTAGTGGGTTTTTTATTTTTTGTGCTATAAATAAAAATAAGACTGAAAATTTTGTGAAAAAATGCCCTTTTCTTTGTTTCTGTCATAAAATGTAGAAAATGTGTAGTTTTTCTTCATAGATTTTGCCCAACATATATACTGCTACATACCTTTGGTAAAAATAATCCATAATAATTAGTGTAAATTATTTAGTCTTTGTGAAAGTTATAGAGTCTACAAACTATGGTGCCAATCTCTGAAAATGTACCACACCTTATGTACCGAAGGCCAATCTAATTTTTTAAGACACTAACAAGTCAGGAAAGTACAAATACACCCCCCCCCCGCCCCAAATTACCTCATTTTGGAAAGTAGACATTCCAAGGTATTAATAAGTAGCATGGTGAGTTTATTTCCCCACAATTCTTTGCAAAATTAAGATTTTTTATTTTTTACAAAATTGTCATATTAACAGGTTATTTCTCTCACAGAGCATATGCATACGACAAATTATGCCCCAAATACATTCTGTTACTCCTTTTGAGTATGTTAATACCACATGTGTGAGATTTTTACACAGCCTGGCCCCATACAGAGTAGCTCAACATTGACATAGCACCTTCAGGCGTTCTACAAGCATAAATTACACATCTCATTTCTCAACCAACTATTATACTTTTGAAGGCCCTGGAGCACAAGGACAATGGAATTGCCAACAAAATTACCCAATTTTGGAAAGCAAATACCCCAACGTATAATCTACGAGGCATAATGAGTCTTTTGAATGGTTAATTTTTTCCAGATGTTTTTGGAAAATGTGGGAAAAAATGAAAACACATTTGTTTTTTTACACAAAGTTGTCCACTTATAAGATATTTCCAACACATAGCATACATCACACACCAAAATACATTCTGCTGCTCCTCCGGAGTATGGTGATAACACATGGTGAGACTTTTACACAGCTTGGCCACATACAGAGGCCCAACATACAAGTAGCACCGTCAGGTATTCTAGGAGCATAAATTACATATATGATTTCCTGCCAACCTATCTTTGCGAAGGCCCTTCATATTTCTAACACATAGCATGAACATACCAAGAATTGCAATCCAAAATAAACTCTATTGCGGAAAGGGTAAAAAAAAAAAAAAAAGTTTAACCTGTGCTTTTAGTAGTGTTCACAGAGGAGAGCACTGGTCCAGGCAGCAAGCAGGGATGTGCTTAGCAACAGTAATAGTAATTATCCAGGCAGCAGGCAGGAATATTGTCTATAGTCAGCACAAGGATATTGAAAGCACAGCCAAAGCATTTGTATATAGGAATCGTCCAGGCAGAGCAGCCAGCACAGCCATTAGATCCTGGTACACTTATCTATAGACACTCATTATTGTATTGTTCTCCAGCCCTTCATAAACATACTGCCTCTTGCTACAGCTAATAATTTACATAGTCCAGGTAGCAGGCAGAGGTGTGGTCAGTTCATGTGGCAGGCAGAGGCATGATGGCAGTAAGTCAGCAGCAGGCTGAGGGCCGCAATCAGGTAAGACCTGTGCACAGGGACACAGGGGTAGAGGCTTTGCCCACCCAAATATCTATGAAACCCAGAGAAATTAAAACAATTTGTTTTCTCCATCCGGAAAAACATTTCTTGAGCCCCTAACGTGAGACCCCTGTGTATTACAGTAGCAGGGCAACATATCAGTCCAAGCAGTAGGTAAAAGCATAGTCCATAAAACAGGCCAGGGCAAGTTCACATGCAAGCAGTCCAAGCAGTGGGCAGAAGCATAGTTGATAAAACAGGCCAAGGTCAGTTCATGTGGAAGCAGTCCAAGCAGTAGGCATAAGCGTAGTTGATAACAGGCCAGGGTCAGTTCACATGGAAGCCGTCCAAACGGTAGACAGAAACATAGTCAAAAAACAGGCCAGGGTCTGTTCATGTGGAAGTCAGTAGCATGGTTATTTGAGGAAGCATGGATGATGAAAATGGGGAAATGGTTAAAAATATGGGCTAATATTTTAGGGATGTGTGATAAAGTTGGAAGTATTCACCAATGCAAAGGCCGGGTTTAGAGGGACAATGATAGCTGGTATCTCTTCGAAATCCTCTTTTGCTGCACACGCAACATTTTTTGCCATCTTCGGCCTGCTTCAGATGGTGGAATGTTGTACGGGAAGTGGCGCTCATGAAGTCGGCTAACAGCATCAGAGCGAAGGTCCTCTGGGGGGGGGGGGGGTCTTTGTTGATAGATGAGGGACGTAACAACTTATTTGATGAATTTTAGGAAGGGGGCGGGGCTTTCGGTGGATTTGATGTAGACTATGTATGCATTATAAATGGCCAGATGGATAAAAAAAATTACTACCTTCTTGTACCAGAAACTGGACCTCCTTTTTGTCAAATAGGGCAGAATCATCTAAATCCACCCCCCCCCCCCCCCACCATGTAGAGATTGTAATCTTGGACACATGTTGGCTTTTCAATGGGACCTTGTCTTCTTTGAACCTCAATTGTAGTGTCATTGTAGATACTGGACATCATTCCACCTCAAGGCCAGTACTTTGTTGCTTCTCAAAGTTTCTCTTTCCCCCCTTCGCAGCTTTTTGTTCATTGAGATTGTGGAAAGCCCTTCCTGTTCTTTTTGGAGGTTCCGCAGGCCAGGGTTTTTGCGATGTATAATGCCGCTTACACACGAGCGGAATGTCCGACAGAAAAAGTCAGATGGAAGTTTTTCATCGTATATTCAGATCGTGTGTATGCCTCATCAGACTTTTGTTTTTACGAAAATTCTGACGGACCTAGAAATAGAACACGTTTTAAATATTTCCAACGGAACCAATTCCTAACGGCAAAACCGCTCGTCTGTATGCTATTTCCGACGGAGCAAAAACGACGCATGCTCTGAAGTCAGTATGAGACGGAAGCGCTCAGTGTGGTAAAACTAGCGTTTGTACTGGAGCTAGCACATTCCTCACACTGCTAATGCTGTGATATTTTAATGCAGCGCATTCTTTTCTTCTTTATAATGCTGGAAGAATAAAGTTGTTTTGCTGCTCATATACACACACACAGTTCTCACAAACTGATTTCTTTATTGTTTATCCCCATCTCATGAATAATATTCCAAGTTTTAAAAGGCTTCCCTAATGAGGCCCAGTGCTGCCTCCTCCGTCATTGTCCCCTTCCTGGGCTTTTAGGTGGTAAGGCAGAGGAGAGGCACCTGAGATTGGGTGAGGCTCCTACTGTAGCGAGGAGGAAAGCCCAGAGCCCAAAAACGTCCAGGAGGAGGAGATTTAAGTCCTCCAACATGGCCTTTGAAGAAATGGTGGACATCTCGCGTGGGAAGGATCATGATGGTAAAAAATGGACCGTACACCCAGCCGAATTTGTGCAAGACCAAAATCATGACAACAGTTGTGAAGACTCTGGATCAGAATTTTGGGGTATGACGCTCCAAAGACCAATTAAGGAAACGCTGGTCCGACTTGAAACTGAGGGAGCCAGATTAGTATAAGAATATAGAAGAATAATAAAGAAGGTGATTCAAAATAGTAAGTACTTTCCGTGTGTTCCTATTATGATTAGTAACTTGCAAGCTGCTCCATGTGATTTTCTTTACTGTTGTACAGTTTTAAATGGTTTCATGTCTGTGGGCAGAGTAATCATTCGTAGGAAACATCGTTCGTAGGAAACATTGTTAGCTTGTAAATAAATATGATGTTTTTAGCTGATACATAGTTTTAACTACATTTTGGTCATGCTAATTTGTCTTATTAAAAGAAGTTTAGGACATTGTTGTCCAGATGTCTTTGAAACTAGAATGAATTGCACATTTGATTCAGTGGAATGTAAGGAGAGGACACCCAGCAGCTGTTTACACATTTGGACTCAGGAGCACTAGTGTGGGACACCAGAGCACATTTATTGGGGTGACCCACACAGGTGCTCCAGTGAATACTTGGGATGTCTCCATCTGTGAAACTTGGCCAAAAAAGTATTCCAGCTTGGTTAAAAGGGAATTAATCATGTCTTCAACTTGGATCTCTGCCCAAACAGACAATTGTACACCACTTTCAAGCAATGTTTCATATTCCTATTTCTGGACTCAAATATCTGTGTGCTAAGTATACCTTTTGTTTCATTCTCATAGGGGAGGAAAGACAGACGACAACACTCAGAGGACACCAGGGACCCCCCACATCACCAACAAGACTGGCAAATCAGCCCAAGCCCCGCCCCCCCCCCCCCGAGGATCTGGAGGAAGGAGAGGTGGAGGAAGTGGGTGAGATGGGCACCCCAACAGATGAGTGTCTGACACCCCAGCTTCGGGTAATAAAGGGTAGATACAGGTGTATACTGTGCTAGAGGCACACAACACCCACTAACTCCTGCAGATGTGTCAGGGCTGGCTTAGCCCTTCCTTCTCTGAGCTGGCTGCTCAGCTGTCAGCTAATTGCCAGCTCCCATCTCTCTCCACAGTTACCAGCTGTTCCTTATCCAGCTCAAATGACTTGCCTACTTAAAGCTGTCCAGCTCACTTCATATCTGCCTTCGCCCTTGGTCACATCACAAGAAAACATCTCCTGCGGTTATGTTCTGAGACTGGATTGCTGACATCCATTCTGGCTCCTTATCCTGCTTTCTGTTGGTCTACTTGGATCCCTGACTTCTGGCTTGGCTGATTACCCGATCTGGTTATTGAACTCTGGACTGGCTGACTACTTGATCCGGTTACTGGACTCTGGCTATGCTTTGACTACGCTTTCTCTATCTACCTTTTTATTTTTATTTAATAAACAGGTGTGATTTAACCACTTCAGCCCGGGACCAATTAACAGCCTAAGGACCAGAAGTCTTTTTACAATTTCGCACTGCACTGCTTTAACTGGTAATTGCGCGGTCATGCAATGTTGTATCCAAACGAGATTTGCGTCCTTTTCTTCCCACAAATAGAGCTTTCTTTTGATGGTATTTGATTGCCTCTGCGATTTCTACTTTTTGCGATATAAATGGAAAAAGACCGAAAATTTCGAGAAAAAAAGATATTTTCTACTTTTTGTTATAAGAAAAATCGAATAAACTCAATTTTAGTCATACATTTAGGGCAAAATTTATTCAGCCACATGTCTTTAGTAAAAAAAATGTCAATAAGCGTATATTTATTGGTTTGCGCAAAAGTCTATAGCATCTACATACTAGAGTACATTTTCTGGAATTTACACAGCTTTTAATTTATGACTGCCTATCTCATTTCTTGAGGTGCTAAAATGGCAGGGTAGTACAAACCCCCCCCCCCCCCAAATGACCCCATTTTGGAAAGTAGACACCCCAAGGAAATTGCTGAGGGGCATGTTGAGCCCATTGAATACATTGAATACATTGGCTGTGCTCTCAACCAAACTATCAAACCATCCAATGGCTGTTTTCATAACGAATCACATGTGCAGCACCATAGCAGTTGAAGATTAAACAGAGGCAAAGATGGCAGCTTCCTTGGCTGAAAACGATTTCATTCTGCATAGTCCGGAGGACTTATCTGATCTCTTTGCTTTCCTGGAGACATCACCTTACTCGGGCTCAAACTGGCTGCAACTTTTGCAGAATAGACCGATGCACTCAGGTGCACCCATTAACAGACAGGGCCTACTGCCTTGACCATCCAGACCGAGGCAAAGTACTGTTATGCAGGATGATGTCCTACTTGACAAACGTGAAGGGACTCAAGGTGCCTGAAAATGGAGCCTGCTTCTATATAACCTAAAACCTCTCCGGATGTAGTGTTTATCCAAGAAACACATGTCGAAGAAGGTAGAGCTCCTCCCCTCCAAAACAGATTCTATTCGCACTCATATCATGCCTTTTTTTTAAATCAGAAAAAAAGTGTTTTAAAGTAAAAGAAAATATAAAGTACAAACATTCAAGTATAGACTCTATATGCAGCAATAAAAAAATCAGGGTTACATTTTACACTACATAAAGTATGATCTTGTTTGCAAAGTGTTCACACTGTTCAATAGCTGTTGATGATACAATAAAAAAACAAACATAACTCAGAAAATAAGAAAAACAAAAACAAAAACTCTTGCAGTTTGTGTAGTTCATCCATACCAAGGTATACAATACACTGAATTTTACCACTTCCATCTGACACCCCATACACAATAATAGATGGCATTCTCAAGTTTGAAGTAGTCTAGTAAGTTATAAGCTGAGATAGAGCCACTCTGCCATATTTTTGGGAATTTCAGAGGAGTATTTTTGTGAAGGTAGGTATGTTTTTTTCCATATTAGGATATTATTTATCTGTTGAATCCACTGCCGACAGCTAGGTGTGTGAGGGGAACCAGAATCTTGCCATCAGTTTCCTAGCTAGATAAAGCAATCTAACAAGTGCTACATAAATAGGTGGGGAATATAGTTGCACCAATCCACCCAAGATACATGTAACTGGGTTAAAGTCAAGTTTAACTTGATACACATTATTAATAAACTGGATAACATCCTGCCAGTATCTGATCAGTTTGGGGCATCTCTATAACATGTGGATTAGCGTTCCCTGGTGTATTTGACACTTCAGGCATATGGGAGAATCCCGTCTACTCCTCTTATGTAATTTTACCGATGTGCGGCATGCACAGTGAAGGATAAACATGTGAGACAATTTATGTGCTGCCGATACTGATACCATGGGGCCAGTCGCCAAAACGTGCTCCCAGGTGTCCCTGTCTATAGGGCCAACATCTACCTTCCATTATTCTCTGCAAGGCAGTAAGTACGGGGCCTGAATACAGGACAATAAGAAATTATACATCTTAGAAATTATCCCTTTCTTATTAGAGGTGGAGAAAACTTCAGTAAGGAACGTGGAGTCCTCCACCTGTAAAGTAGAATTCCTATCCTGTACCCGGAGAGCATGACGCAGTTGCACCTACATATAATATCTATTTTGGAGCAAAGGGAACTCAATGAAAAGTTGGTCAAAGGACTTCACTTCCTGCCCGGTAAAAAGTTGTGATAAATATTTAACTCCGGCTGCTATCCAAGTTAAAAAATGTTCAAGTTTAATCAGTTCCTTGTAGGACCTATTACGCCAAATAGGGATGCAGGGAAGAAAACCAGTGAGACCCAACCTACACTTCAATTCCACCCAAAGTTTCAATAAAAGCTGTATTGTGGGACATTGAGAGGGCAGTTCTGGCAGGCCCATTTCCAACTGAGACACAGAGGAGAATTCCAATAAGGAACGTATCAAGGTCCTAGAGGTGTCCACCACAAGTGGGAGGTCCCATCCACTCAAATGCTGTAACTGGACAGCCAGAAAATAAGTAAGAGAATGGAGAACTGCCAGTCCCCCCCTGAGATCAATTTAACCCTTGCTACTCCATATTTACAAATCAACTCCTTGTACTGGGAGTCTATGTGATCAAACCAATATTTTGAGATCCACACGGGGCGTTATGGAGAACGCACAATAACTGGGGAGCCCACTCCATTTTGATTAGGTTGGCTCTGTCAGTAACAGATAAAGGTAATTTATACCAACTGGTGCACATCTGCTTACATTTTTGCAGAATGGGTTTGAGGTTCAGTGCTATATATTCTCCCATATCCCCCGTCACAGTAAACCCCAAATATTTGAATGAATTAACCACTGCCACCTGGGAGGCTTTCAGATGGAGAACCCGGGGTAAGTGTCTAACAGCAACAACAAGGATTTATGCCAGTTAATGGCAAACCCTGAGTGCTGTCCAAATTTATCATTAAGTTGCATGACAGCCTCCAGGGACCCAACTGTGTCCCCAGGTATATCAGAGTGTCATCAGCATAAAGGGACAGTTTGTCTACCCTCACCTCTATGGAACCCAACAATATCAGGGGATGCTCTCACCATGGTCGCCAGAGGTTCCAGCTCCAACCCTGTCTAGACATCCCTGCCTAGTGTCAGCACTAGGATCCCTTTAGGACCCAGCATAACTCACCTGACACAGCCTTTGCCTGGGAAACAACAGTGATTGGCCAGCATACCTTTAAATCACCTGTATAAGCATTCAATCAGTGCTTAGAGTTTACCTTTGTGTTTGATCCAGCTTATATCTGCTCTGTGTATTTCATGTATGACCCAGCTAGGTTGACTAATATTGCTCGCTTCTGATTCGGTACCATTTGGACTCTGATCTACCTGTGTATGGCCCAGCTTGCCTAGACCATGCCTGATTCTACTGTAGTACCTTCATCTGCAGAGGTGAAATACAAGCACCAGCTAACATCTATCCTCACCTGCAGCGGTGAACTACAAAGTCCAGCAAACATCTACCTTCATCTGCAGCGGTGAACTATAAGTCTCAGCTGACCTGCTCATGGTATGTGAACTTGTTCTTTGAACTCTTTGCATAATCAGCACACCTGAACTGTTACTTGTTATCTGCTCCTACCCTGACATTAACACGAGCCATACATAAAAAGGGAAACCTATCATGGATCCTGAGCAGGCTCCATTGTTTGCACAGGAACTTTGCAGTTTATCCCATCAAGTCTAGGAAATGGCCACAGAGCTCACCAAGGTGCAATCTCCTTCCACCGCTACAAAAAGTCCATCTGAACCAAAAATTCCTTTGCCCAACTGGTTGTCTGGTGACCGTAAAGCGTTTTGCAACTTTAAAAACAGCTGCAACTTATATTTCAAGTTAAAGCCATCCTTGTCTGGCCCTGAAACTCAGAGGGTTCAAATCATTATCTCTCTACTACAGGGTGACACCCAGGCTTGGGCCTTTAACCTGGAACCAAAGCATCCAGCCCTGCTAACAGTAAATGCCTTCTTTGAAGCCCTTGAGTTGCTATATATCATGATCCAGATCATGCTGCTACTGCAGAATCAACCCTGCGTAACTTAAACCAAGAAACGACCACAGCTGAAATGTATTGCTCAGAGTTTCGCAGGTGGGCCCCGGAATCTGGCTGGAATGATGCAGCTCTCCGCAGTCAGCTTAGAATAGGCCTTTCAGATGCAATTAAGGACGCTCTGGTCAACTTCTCCTACCCAACCTCACTGGAGGAGGCTATGTGTCTAGCCAATAGAATTGACCGCCGCCAGCGAGAGAGGAGGCGAGAACAAACTATGGCTGTGGCAAACTATATACCTCCCTTGCCACCTGACTATTCCTCCTCCAGTACCAAATCTGAGGAAGAACCTATGCAGTTAGGCTCCACACAGTTATCTGCCCAGGAACACACACGCCGCCGTAATATGGGACGCTGCTTCCATTGTGGCCTCAAAGGTCATATGTTCTATTTGTGCCCTACACGTCCGGGAAACTCCAGGATCTAGGTGATTGCAGGGAGGTCACATAAGGTCTGTTCTCATCTCCCCAGGGGAACAATTGTATACTTTTACCCGCTGTCATTCACTTTGAGACAGGGGCTCATGAAATGCTGACCTTAGTACATTCTGGAGCCGCTGAGAATTTTATTGATAAGACTCCGATTACCTCTTTGTCCCTGGAAACTCATGCTCTAGATTGCCCAGTCCACCTTATCTCGGTGGATAATCGGCCTCTCTCACAAGACCTAGTGCTCCAATCCACCAACCCTTTCCAGTTACAATTGGAGGCTTTGCATTGGGAGAAGATTTCATGTCTTGTCATTGACTCTTCATCCACTCCTTTGATCCTAGACCTTCCTTGGCTTCAGAAGCACACTCCTGTAATTGACTGGCCAACAGGAAATATTCTGGCTTGGTCCAATCAGTGTAAAAAGAACTGCATCCAGCACCCTATTTGACTTGCTACCTGTCAAGTGGGAATGGAACAGATTCTGCTTTGTTATAAGGACTTTCGGGATGTGTTTTCTAAAGGCATTGCTGACACTTTACCTCCTCATGGCAGTTATGATTGTCCCGTTGGCCTCTTGCCTGACACTACACCTCCTCGAAGGAGAGTCTTTCCACTGTCTGAACCAAAGAATCTTGCTTTGCAAGAATACATCCAGAAAAACCAGTTAAATGACACCTCAAATTTATTTGGTATTTTTAAGGCAATATAGAAAAAAATATATTATACTAAAATGTATATGAAAAAATATATACATTTTTATTACAAATATCAAACAACATTACAATACCTACAAAAATCCATAAAATGACATTGTTGTGCTAACATATGTATATGGCATAGAATATTACTACATGCGTAGACTCTATACAGCAAAACAGGCAGCTCTTTTCCTACGCGTTTCGAAAAATATGTATTAATAATTTCTTCTTCAGGGAGGCCACTGTCTGTAAGCACACTATAATCTGGTGTTCATCCGTGCAGGCGGCGAATGGAAGATTTTTTTTTTTATTTATTGAATTTTTCCTATTACAAATTTCACATTCAACAATACAGCCCTGTTGGAATTGAACATGATACATCTAAAGTTTCTACATATCTGTTGGTACAACCAAGCACCAAACACTATCTGCATAGCAGAATGAGTTCTATTCAGCCCACCTGGTGTGTACGGAGCTTTAAAGAGATTTAGGTCAATGACAGTGCCGTTCTGTCTGTAAGGACAAAAAGGGACCTAATGAGTGGGAAGGGCGTCCGAGATCGAATCACAAGATGTGAACCCAGTCGGAGCAGTTGCCATTCATGGGCAAACACTGCCCCCCAGAGGCCAAATATGGCAGGACTGTCAGAGATATTTAGCCTGGGGGAGGAGACGCCCCAGAGATGCTGATTGGTCCACAGGCAAAGGGGGGTGGGCAATGGGGTGTGGTGTGACTGAGGTGTGTTTATCAAAAGGGATTCATCAAAGAGAGCTGTCTCTCTCTCCATCATGAGGCTCAGCCGCGAAGATCTGCTAATTATTGCTTATATTGTATTCTGATTGCATGCTATGTACTCTTGTAACTTCTATTGATACCTTATGCAAGCTTTCTTATTTCCTTGGGAAATAAATGAGATTTGATCGATCCTAGGACCGTGTATTTGGTTTCATAGCTAATTGTTATAGTATTGTGATATTAACGATAGCATGTGCTCAGAGTATAGATAGATTAACTAATCTATAGGGGCTAGACAAAGTAATACATAACTGATAATAATAGTTGGTATTGATCAGTTACTTCATTTGGCACCCCAGAAAGGCGTGTAGAAGGTATTTTTACACAGAATCCAAAAAAACCTAATGTATTTTTGTTTCTGAGTCCCTGTAAGCACAAACCCTCAAAGACACCCAGAACTGAAAATCATCTCTACTGTGGACAAGATTGGAGCTGGCTCACGAATTCTGAAACCACGCTTGGATGAGCATGAAAATTCTGTGAGATATTTCACCGGTGAAACGAACGCGTGGAACCTGGTGAGAACTGTGGCTGATATATGTACGTTAATGTTGTATTGTGCTGCAGACCTGTAACCAGAGAGCAAATTGGTGCACTGGCGAGATAGGGACTGATCATCCCTGGTTATGTGATATAACTGCAGATTGACAGGATAACCATACAATTTTGAGAGAAAAGTGGAAATCCCCACGTGAGTGTGAAAAAGCTCTGTCCCAATAGAAATTCCCTGTGGCCTGCAATTGGAGAGAAGAGCATTGATTAAGAGTGTGTTCTGAAGAAATTTGTGGTTAAACGGATTTGTATGTTTTTTTTTTCGTTTTTTCCTTTTGTGTTTTTTTTTTTGTGTTTGGTGTGGGACTATAGGTGAAAGGTAGCTTCTAAACAGCTTTATCTGTGTCTTTGTGTGTGCTTGGTATCTGTTCGTCTAGAGTATTGCTAATGCAAAGTGTTGGTTAGAGATTGACAGGAATTACCATACATCTGAGGAAAAAGGAAAAAAAAAGTGGGGGAAATATAGGTTTTTATTTCTACCCACGTGAGAGTGAAATAGCTCTGGTAAGATGACCTGCAACCTAAGGCATTGATTAAGAGTGTGCCTTGTGTCTTGTATGCTGTAGAACCTCAAGTCACTGTAGATTTAAACGGTTCGTATCTGTTTTTTTTTGTTTTTGTTTGGTGGTGGGACTATAGGTGAAAGCTAGCTTTTAAACAGCTGTATCTGTGTCTTTGTGGGGGTTATCTATCTGTTCGTCTGTGTCTATTGTCTAAGAAACTGGTTGAGCAACTTTAGTGTGGGTAGGCTAATTAGCATATCAATGGAAGCCATTGAAGGTTTCATTAGCAAGCATGGTGGTATTATATCTCAATCTACACAAGAGAGTCATTTAATACACCAATTTGGTGAACTTTTGAGACAATTTAATACACATAACGATCTCATAAGTAATAAGTCAAAGAAAGGCAGGAAACAGAGAATGGCCAATGCCTTATGCATGTTAGTGAGAATGAAAGAAATTGCGGAACAAAAAGAATTAGAATGGTTTGCTGAAAGAGAACAAGTAATGTAACAGATAAGAATTATATTAATGGGGATTGAAAAGGCTGATGCAGATGCTCGTAATCGGATTGAACTGTTAGTGACTGAGAAATGTGTATTGCAACAGAGATTAGATGAATTAGAACAAACGTGCAAACTAAGAGAAAGTTGCATCGCCTCTTTGAATCAAAGGGAGGCTGATAATTTGCAGGTTATCACAATGCTTAAGGCACAAGCAGCCATAATGGAGTTATCCTCCAAATGTGCAATGGTGGAGGTACCCTCCGCACATGCTAAGTGTACAGAAAAGCTAGAAGTGAAACATGAAGAAAACCTGTATGCCATTATCACTGCAAATGATATTACTGTGATGGGAATCGATGTGGAAGAGGCAAATAAAGGTGCGATAACTGCACTTGAAATTGATTCAGGAGTTGAAACATTGGAAACTTCTGAGGACTCCTCAGACGATGAAAGTGTAAAGTCTGTTCATTCCAATCGCAGTAATATTATCCAGCAATGTGGGTTTCCAGCGCCATATGCTCAAAGAAGAACTTATGCAGGGAAACCAGAGCTCAAATGTTTTTTTTGTAAAAGGGGGGGTCACATCGTAAAATATTGTTGGGCGGCGAATAATGATATCAAATGGAGATCATACTCGAAAACGACCCCAAGGCGTTATGTGTGTTATTCAGCCAGGTGGGGTAGCCCTCCAAAGCATGGAACCCATAGTAATCAAACCCATTTCCCGTGTAAGGCCCAAATGCGGGGTCTACAAACTGAAAAGCAATATGTAGGACAGTTGCGTAAAGTCGAAATGGAGGTAGACGCATGGTTATTCAAATATAGCACTGGGGGAAACAATGTTAGCAGAACTTAGTGGGCTGCAGGCATGGTAAGAATATTCTGGTCAATGTTTCCCTGCTATGAAAAAGGTTTGATGTGAGTTTCAGGTTCAGAATATGATAGAGGACCTTGATATAGATATACATTTTTTTGTATTTTCAGGATAAACCTCTGAATTGGTATTGTGTTTTGTTTTTTTGTGTGGTTAAAAGATGTTTCTGTTATGAGTATTGTTTTTCTGTGTTTCTTTACTCTTCTCTTATTTTCAGTCTTTGTAAACTTTTCCTGAGTAATATCCAATACTGCTGCTTAATATAAGAATTGTGTGTAATCACTGTCTGTGTGTTCCTTTTTCCAGAGACCAGCGAAGAAGTTAAACTGGTTTGGATACTGACATTTGCATTTGTTTGCAGGTCTGTCAAAGTGAGAACAACAGTGGGAAAAATATAGCAGAACAGGGGTTAGGTTATTGTAAATGCATAATCAATTATCACATGGTACCACAAGCTCATTAGTTAGTAATTGTTTGCAAACAATGAAAAATAAATAGTACTAAAGAGTTATAAATGAAGCTACAATGTTGTGATGAGATACATATGCTTTGTTTTGTTTTTGTTTTTTTGTTTTTCCCATTAACTAATTGTATTTCAGATTGGAATGAGCACTCTTCTCAGGAGAAAAGTCCATTGATGTTGAGTGTTTGTCATTGTTTTATGGTGGTTGTCTTGTCATGTTGTTTGTGTGATCATGGCCAGATTTTTAATTTTTCTACATTTTTTTTTTATTTTTTTCTCGAAATTTTTTTTTTGATATTGGTTTAGTTGTCTATTTTATTTTTATTTTTGTTCAGGTGGAAAAAGTAGTAGGTTTAATCCACCTGAAAGGGGGGTAATTGACAATGCCCTCAGTTAGAACCAGTCTAGCCGCTGGAGTGTTTTCTTTGTTATATTTTCATTCAAGTGTAAAAGAGTTCCAAAAGGTATAGGCTTTGTCCACCTGAAAGGGGGTAGTGCATACATCATAAAGATACATATAAATGCATTGTCTTTGTAGCTTGTGAAATTTGAAAGTGATTTGAAAGCTTATAACATTTTTGAGAAGCAACACTGACGTTCAGTTTTAGACATTTTAGATCATACCATGGGGATCCATTTTACAGTGGGTTCAGCCTAAAGAGGTCATGGTTGTTTGGATAATTTGGTCAGAGTTGCAGAAGCCAGGAATACTAGGGTCCTGGGTTCCAAGGAGAGAACGATCAGTAAACATGGTAAGCGAGCAGATATTGTGGATAAGAATTTGATACTGCTCTTGTTTTTCACTTCCAGAATCCTGGTGGAGCGAGAATTGGAGAGGCTTCTGGAACATGGATGACAGATGATCATCTGGTTGGCAGTTTGTCTGTGCCACACCACAACGCAAATTTGTTCTGATAAACATCAGGAGAGGAAAAAAAAACCTGAAAGATTCAGATTAATACTTGTTTTTTTTCTTATGGACAATGTGGTGTGAGTGCTGAATCTGAAACAACAGAGCTTGTGAAATATTTTTGCTGAAGTCTCTCCTGATGAATGCAAACATGTTATTAATACATGTGCAATGGGTTGGAGGTTGGGGAAGGAATATGACACATCCAATCCGTCAAAACATGAGAATGTAAAATATGTTTTTTTTTGTTGGAAGGAGGAATTGAAAGAAGAAAGGTTTTAATGTATGACATGCATTGATGTAACCGAGTTAATATGGTGCAGGTACCCAGGAGGCAGGCTGGCACTTATGCATAATAAGGTAGCTGTTGGCCAGACTAAAAGGTGCCAGGTGACACAACAATGGGGTGAAAACATCCTCGTAGGGGTGGTGTCTCAATCCTAGCGGTCCTATAGAGAAGCTTGGGACACCAGAACTAGACATGGGGAAGATACGCCTGGTTGGTGTCTCACCTGAGAGGTTGAAACCCTGCACAGATAATGCCAGTGAATACACAGGAGTATGCTCCATTAAAATAAAGGGAACAAACGCTGGCTACCAGGGTACAGTATGACTTCACCACATGGCGCTGCGACATCTCATGGTGGTTGATAAAAAAACTATCACTCTATATGTGCTGAATATACACTAAATCAAGTGCGGTCTTTGTACCAGTGACTTACTCCCAGAGATGCGATGAAGTCCATGTAGGATGCTTATTTCTGAGGAGTAACCCAAAAGAGAAGGGATGTATTCAGCACTATATTGGAGGGGGATAATAGCTGGGATGGGTGTTGTTAATGGAGTGGACACCGGCCTCCTGAGGAACAAACTCACAGCCATAGCTTCAGAGAAGGAGCGTGACTTTGTTACCCAGAGAGATTGGTGTAGTCCTTGATAACATTTAACAAAGTCACAGAAACACCCAGGTTAGAGTGGCTCCGGATCTTGTCAACCATGTTGAGAGGTTGGTAGAGAGTGTGATGGTACAGGACAGAAACCTGTCATTGGCTCTGGCGTGCACTCTGTGTCAGGTGGAAAATATCAGCCAACATCAAGCTGATTGTACCGTCTCTGTATGAGGGGCAGTGACCTGATGAGTTAGCATCACCGCTCAGTAAGATTTTGCCAAAACACGTTGCTTACACTAATCCCAAGTAGTGGTCGAATGCCTGTATGGGCTGTACTAATTTGGATTGTGAAAGGTGTTATGCTGTATGTTCCCATATACAGAAACGCAGACTCGGTCTGTATATTTGGTGGCATCAATGGGCTTACTGACTGGGGATTCTATCTTGTTGCATTTGAGGCTATATCACACATGTGATCAGAGATGATGGAAGCTGGAGGCAGGTTGATATTTCCCTTTGTCGGAAGCATGACCATGATGTCCTTTGTATGCCAGCTCAATACATGGGGATGAACGAATAATGTTGGGAAGTTATTTCTCTCTGTGTTCTGGATGGAGAGATCATTGTTGGGAAGGAGGCACCCGGGTATTATTGAGGACATAGGCGAGTTTGTTTCTTTGTCCTAAAGAATACCGGTGTAGTGTTAGTCATGGAACTAGAGGGTTCCTTGAACCTAACCATAGGTAGAGGTGCATATATGTATAACATGGGCATGATCTCTGAAATCCAGGCACAGGGGTGGAATTGTGTGGGTTTGGTCATTGTTGTAAATTGATATGTGTAGTTAAGCGATATTTATCTAGAAGGGTCTCCCATTTGTCTATGCAAGTTGAGGGACGATTTGACGGTAAGCTCTCTGTGTACAAGTTAGAGACTTTGCTGCCAAGTCAGAGCCCTGCAACACCGCTATGAGCAAGTTTGCCGAATCACGACCCGTATGTACAGTAAAAGATTATAGGAGGTTGGGAGTGGGGTGCATAATTGGAGGGGACACATATGTATGTATATATTATGGTAATAAGTGGATTTATTTTTGTGGTAGAGTGTGACCTATGTGTAGTGTAGGCTAGTAATATGGGCAAGAAAGGCCCTCATCGAAACTCAGTAGTTGAGAGCTGGATGAAATATTGCTCTGAACGTATGCTGGTGAATGGTGATATGAATGGACACCCCTTGCCTGTACTGCCGTCCTGAAGATACCGAAGATACAGAATGGTGACATGGAAGCTGTCGCTGAAGAATGGTGGTGATGTGTCACTCAGTGGCAAAGCGGCACGTGTTGGGAAGCATCACATGGTAAAACAATTATGGACTGCTCCATAGGACCTGTTTCTGCACATGTTGAAAGCACAGCGCGGTAAGACAATTGTGTACTTTTCCATGGGAGATGTCTCTGGAGCGCTCGTTGAAAACAACCACACGTTACACAAGCTAAGGACTGTGTCACAGGTACTGGTTCGGAGACACAGGTTGGGGAGCAACACACGTTAAGACGGTTATGGTCTGTTCAATAGGAGCCGTGTTTGAAGAAGGGTGGTATGCGCCTTTTAGGCGCAAATCGGTTTTGTTGGAATTGAACATGATACATCTAAAGTTTCTACATATCTGTTGGTACAACCAAGCACCAAACACAATCTGAATGAGTTCTATTCAGCCCACCTGGTGTGCACGGAGCTTCAAAGAGATTTAGGACAATGACGGCGCCGGTCTGTCTGCAAGGACAAAAAGGGACCTAATGAGCGGGAAGGGCGTCCAAGATCGAATCACAAGATGTGAACCCAGTCGGAGCAGTTGCAATTCATAGGCAAACACTGCCCCCCGGAGGCCAATTATGGCAGGACTGTCAGAGATATTTAGCCTGGGGGAGGAGACCCCCCAGAGACGCCGATTGGTCCACAGGCAAAGGGGGGTGGGCAATGGGGTGCGGTGTGACTGAGGTGTGTTTATCAAAAGGGATTCATCAAAGAGAGCTGTCTCTCTCTCCATCATGAGGCTCAGCCGCGAAGATCTGCTAATTATTGCTTATATTGTATTCTGATTGCATGCTATGTACTCTTGTAACTTCTATTGATACCTCATGCAAGCTTTCTTATTTCCTTGGGAAATAAATGAGATTTGATTGATCCTAGACCGTGTATTTGGTTTCATAGCTAATTGTTATAGTATTGTGATATTAACGATAGCATGTGCTCAGAGTATAGATAGATTAACTAATCTATAGGGACTAGACAATGTAATACATAACTAATAATAATAATAGTTGGTATTGATCAGTTACTTCAAGCCCCTATTGAGATAAGGATACCTCTGATGTAGGCCTTATGCGCCTCCCATAATGTAGCATGTGATATTTCATTTGTATCATTCATCATAAAGTAGGATTCTATCTCCTTACGAACTATTTATACATCTTTTTTATCTTGTATAAGAGCTTCATTTAATCGGCAATTATTGTTGAGATTCCTATATTTGATTTGGGTATCCTCTCCAATGCATTATGGTCTACAAATATATAATCTATTCTAGTATAGGTCCCGTGTCCGGGGGAATAGAATGTATAATCTTGTGTTTTAGGGTGCATAACTCTCCAAATATCTAATAGCTGATATTGATGCATTTTCTGTTTAATTATGTCCAGAGCTAAGCCTCTAGTCCCCCGCACATGGGACGTACTATCGACTCTCGGATCCATGCAAAAATTTTAATCTCCGGACGACACTGCCTCTCTTAAACCCCATGAGTTTCCCCATAATTCCCCTCAAATAATTTGTTGGGTTCTTATTAGGGGCATATATATCTGCTAGTGTACATTCCATATCCCCTAACCTCCCCCTCAAAAAGAGGTATCTACCTTCAGGATCCGTCTCCCTTTCCCCTAATTTAAACCGTATCCCTGCCGCAAATCCAATCGCCACCCCTTTAGCTTTCTTTGTAGTTGAATCCGCATAGTACCATAATGGAAAATCCCTAGAGAGCAATTTAATATTTGTATCCAGCAGAAGATGTGTCTCCTGTAGAAATACTACTTCAGCTCCATATCGCTTTAGCTCTCTAAGGATTTTATATAGTTTGGCTGGTATGTTCAGTCCGTGGACGTTATATGTCAGAAACATAATTGTTATTTGCTACTATTACCTATTCCAATTGACTGAGAGGTATTCCTTCCCTCTTTCCCCTCCCCTCCACCCCCCTTCCAAGCCACATCTGGCCAGGTTCCCCAGCAGAGCGAAATTATGATATAGGCAACAGAGAACTTTTAGCCATAAAGCTATCTTTTGGAGGGATGGAGACATTGGCTGGAGGGAGCTCGCTATCCATTTATAGTTCTGACTGACCACAAAAACCTTGAATACATCCTTTCTGCTAAAAGACTGAACTCATGTGAAGCCAGGTGGTCATTGCTCTTCTCCAGATTTAACTTCACAATTTCTAATTTACCAGGGCAGTTCTGCAAGGACTTGATGAACTAAAACTAAAGAAGGTGCCTGGCCCCATACATATCAAGAAAGGTATCCAAGCATTAATGAAAAGGAAGGATATTGTAATCAGAACTGCAAACAAAGGCGAGGGGGGGGGGGGGGGGTTGTGATACAATCAAAAGAACAATATCTGAGTGAAATTGACCGACAATTACAGGATGAATCTACATACACTAAACTACTGGGTAATCCAACAACTCAATATAAAAAGGAACTGGAAAAATTAGTACATTTGGGAGGAAAAAAGGAAATTCTAAATAAAAAAGAATCCCAATTCCTAGTTCTGGAATCCTGTAGAATCCCTGTAATATATACAGTTCCAAAAATTCACAAAGATAAAATTAATCCCCCAGGAAGACCAATAGTAAATGGGATTGATTCTCTCACTTCCAGAAAGGGACAGTACTTGGATAACTTTATACAATCAGCTGTACAGCAAACCAAGGCATACCTGAAAGATACGAAGCACACCTTAAAGCTCTTAAAAGAAGTACCCGTATTAGAAGGCAGATCATTATTAGCCACAGCCAATGTAACGTCACTGTACACTATAGTGCAACACCATCAGGCCTGTGAGGCTACAAAATGGCTATTAAAAGAATACACTACCCTTATATGTAGGCAAAGGAAATTTTTTGTGAAGTGTATTGATTTTTTTTTAAATATAACTATTTCTGGCATAATCAATGTTTTATAAACAAACCACAGGCATAGCAATGGGAGCAAATTTGCCCCATTTATAGTTTTGGACTATAACACCCAACATAACGAAGTAGAGAAACTAATAAAAAAAACACTGGCATATATTGAAGAATGACAGACATTTAAAACAGATATTACCAGAGGTATACAAGAGAACCCCTACTTTGAGGGATATTATTGTTAAAAACGTAGCAGAACCACCACCGGCAAGTGGGTACACATTTTTTTCAGGGAAAGGATTCTAACCCTGCAAACAATGCTTTGCATGCCGTCATAAAAAAAAAAAAAACACAAAATAAAGTAAATTCATTTATATCTACACACACTGGACAAAAAAATACCATTAGAGATTTCATTAGTTGCCACACGGAGGGGGTGGTATATGTTATACAATGCAGTTGCAACTTACAATATGGTTAGAATGAGGGAACATGTCCAAAATATATATAAAGCTTTCCCCAAACATGATGTGAGCAGACATTTTTCAGAGGTACACAACAAAGACCCGTCACAATTAATATTTTGGGGCATAGAAAAATATAAAAAAATGGAGAGGATCCCATAAAATTAGATCTATTAGCCAAAAGGAATCAAAATGGATCCACTCCTTACATACTTTAGTCTCAGATGGGTTAAACGTGGAATTCGACTTAAATCGTTTTTTAAGTAACTTTTAAATCTCTGTGTATTAATACCTTTTATACATAATTTCAGTTTTTTATATATACAGGTTAATATCTAGATTAATTAGATTTTTTCAGTATATACTATATATAAATTTTATATGTATATATTTTTTATATATTTTTTTCTTGTTAAATCTTTTTATTGAATTTCAAGAGAAAGAAAAAAGGGAAGTTTACAGATCATAACAAGCATCATATGAGTATCGTAAATTAACAATATAGTTATAATCAGGTATTGATCACATAGATTAGGTATGTTATAAGTGAAAGTATAAGTAACATAGAGATTGTATACAATAATATTATAAGTACTGAACTAAATTAGGAACGAACTATATGAGAGAATTAATAAAATATCCCTCCAGACTACCTGTCCACCCCAAATGGGTTCAAGCTGTGAACAGGTGGGGGCAGATATAATTAAAAAGTAAAACTCTTTTCCTGGTTAACTTTAGCTCAGCACAACCAGTATTTAAAGAAAGTTTTGAAGAATAGACCCTCTAAAAGAGAGATCGATTCTCTATGTTGATGAGAAATAAACCAACTTTTGAAATATAAAACATAAATAAAATAAAAAAAAGAAAAAGAAAAAGAAGAAGAGGGATAGAAAAGGAGGAAAAGCGAGAAGAAAAGGGATTAGATGAAAACTCTCGAGGTAGTGACCTGGTACATGACATAAATCAATAGCACAACAGCGATACACAAGGATTTTATTGTGGGAACAGCAATGACTGGTCAAAATCAGAAGGAAAGAAATGTTTAACCCATGGTTGCCAAATCATGTGAAATGTACTAATATTATTGTTTTCAATAGCTGTCATTTTATCGAAAATGAGAGCTTTGTTCAGTCTGCGTTTGGATTCCGCCACAATAAACTTTTTGGTTTTCCATGCCTTAGCTATGGTTTGTTTAGCTGCCGTAATAATATAAACAAGTAGTTTGAATTGTGTCCATGTGAGTGAATCTGGTTTGAGATTTAAAAGTGCAATAGCTGGGTCTGGGGCAATATAGATATCTAAAGCTTTAGAGGCCATTGCAAATCAAAATTCTTGCACCACCGGACAATCCCACCATATATGAAAATGAGTACCAGGAGAGGAGCAACCTCTAAAACAATGATTAGGGTAAGATGGAGAAAATTTTGCAATCCTTGCTGGTACTAGGTACCATCGTGCCAGAACTTTTTCCAAAGCATAGCAGTTGGGAGATGATGATTTAGTAGCTAACCAAATGTTGGACCAGTCATTGTTAAATATTCAACCCAAATCATGTGCCCATTTAACAGAATATGATGGAAGTACTTCATTGGGGGTAGTAATAAGGGTTTGGTACACATATGAAATTAAACCTTTAACATGTGGGTCACTTATACAAATATGTTCAAATTTAGACATCTAAGTGCTAAACCTGACCCAATAAGAGGCATATAGAAAGTTTTTAATTTGTAGATATCAAAATATCTCATTGTTTGAGAGCCCGTAGTTCGTACATAGCATAGGGAATATTTGAAAGGTATTTGAGGATAATAGCTTATAGAATCTAGTCAGATTAGTAGAAGACCATGCTGAAAAAGATTTCGAAAATGTCCATGCAGGATAAAAAGCTGGATTCCCTAGAAAGGAAAGAAGTGGATTATGTACTGATTGTAATTTACATGAACTACCAAATCTATCCCAGATGACCAATGAATGTTTTGTGATAGGATTAGTCAGATGCGATCTGTCCTTTGGCTGAATCCATAGTAGATTGGCCACTGATATGGGGTCACAATCAATGGCTTCAATAGATACCCATAAAGGTATGTCTTCTGTTCAATGATATTTAGGGAGTATCGATAGTTGAGCTGCAAAGCAGTAAGAAGCGAAGTTAGGTAGCCCCAAGCCTCCACTGGTTTTACTAAGATATAAAGTGGATTTAGGTATATGGGGTTTAATATTCTTCCAAATAAAAGACATAATTCTACGCTGTGTGAGTCGTAAAAAAATATGAAGGTATGGAAATGGGAAGTACCCTATATAAATATAAAAACTTAGGCAGTATTGACATTTTTATTGCGCTAATCTGACCCATCCATGATAGTGGTAGTGCGGACCATTGCTTTAATAAGCCTGTAACTTGCTTCAGCAGGGGTAAATAATTAGCTGCAAAAAGATCAGAAAGTGAGGATGTAAGGTGTACACCTAAATATGGTAATTGGCGATCAACCCAATTGAAAGGTGGAGAGGATTGAGCCTGTAATAGGTCAGAGTGTTTTATAGAAATATTCAATGTATTTGATTTGGTGGGGTTTACAAAGAGACCGGAAATATGTGAAAATGTATCCAATATTCACAGAAGAATTGGGGCAGAAATGTGGGGATGAGATAGATAAATAAGTATGTCATCCACATAAAGACACAGTTTATGGTGATGCCCATCTAGTTCAATACCTTTGATATCTGGGTTAGATCTAATTAAATTGTGGCAAAGGTTCCATAAGTAGGGCAAAAAGTAGTGGGGAAAAGGGACAACCCTGTCTTGTGCCTCTTCTGATGTCTATTATTGCTGCATATTTAATATACGCCCTGGGATTGTTATAGAGGGAAGAGATCCAAGTCAGGAAATGATTACCAAAACAACATTTTTTGAGAGTAAATTGCTTATAAGGCCAGGTGACTGAGTCAAAAGCCTTACTGATATCCAAAGATAGAAGGCAAGTTGGAATACGTCTGTTTTTAGCGGCTTGAAAAAGTAATAGTGTTCTTCTAATATTGTCTCCTGCCTGTCTCTTGGGTATAAAACCCGTTTGGTCTTGATGAATTAGGTGACCTATAAAATTATTCAAATGAGACGCAAGGACCTTAGCTAATATTTTAATGTCTAAGTTAAGGAGAGAAATAGGACGATAATTAGACCAGATAGTTAAATCTGATCTTGGTTTAGGTAACATAACTATAATAGAAGATAATGACTCAGGCTGAAATAAATGACCCAAAAGAAGGGAGTTGAAGGCTCTGGTTAAGACTGGTGTTAAAATATGCTCAAAGTTTTTATAATACGATGCCGAGTAGCCATCGGGGCCAGGCCTTTTATGTAATTTTAGTCCCTTTATAGCAGTCTGAACCTCATTAGTAGTAATAATAAAGAAGAGGGGGTCCCCTGAGGGTGGACTTTTAAGGCACGTACAAATTATAATAGTATACAAATTATTTTATTACATAAAACCAACAAAAGGTAATTGAATATACAGTATATATTAGAAAGTACACCAACAGGTATATAAACAACCAGTATTGATGCTATGTCGTATCATTCATTTGAACAGAAAAACCCTACGCGTTTCGGAGCTTGGAAAAGCATGTCCTTCAGGGGTGTGTAGATACAATGTTTCTGTATCTGGTTTTATGTAATAAAATAATTTGTATACTATTATAATTTGTACGTGCCTTAAAAGTTCACCCTCAGGGGACCCCCTCTTCTTTGTTGTGATGTTTTAGGATGTGGCACAACAAATTTACGTGACCCTGTCATACCCTCTCTTTTGTTCATTAGTAGTAATAGGGCTTTCTAGTCTCTCTCTTTGTTCAATATCAAGAGTAGGGAGATTAATATTAGAAAATAGCCTGTCCGCACTGGCCTGATTGAAATCAGTAGCAGGAGAGTAAATTTTAGCTAATTTGGAACAAAACACCTCTAAAATTTTGACTGGATTACTGGTATATGAATCACGGGACATTTTCAATCTTATGGAGGATCTGATTTGATTTATTGATCTTAAACTTCTGGCCATAAGGGAGTCTGGTTTATTAGCTTTGAGGTATTGTGTATGTTGGCGTTTACGGAGGAGTTTATCTGCCGAATCCGTTAAAAATAGATCTAAATCTAAACAGGCTTTATCTCATTTAGCATTATTAATGGCATTTGGGGAAGATTGAAACGTATCATGACAGGAAGTGAAGTTAGCTTCCAGCTTTGTAAACATGAGTTTACGTTCTTTTTTAAGCTTTGCAGCTAGTTGTATCAACTTACCCCAAACAAAGGTTTTATGGGCTTCCCACAATGTCAAGTCAGAAGTGTCACCAGTATCATTAAATGAAAGATAGTAATCAATCTCTTTTACTATCGTCTGTCGATGTAGAGGGTTAGCTAATGTAGAGTCGATTATGCACCAAGTGGTATCATGTGATCTGGGTATTATAGAAGCAATAGTTGTGAATATGGCACAATGGTCAGACCATGTGAACGGGATAATATTAGATGATAGAATTTCAGGTAGCATACTAGAAGGGACCAGAATATGATCAATACGGGAGAAAGATTTATGTGGGTAGGAGTAATATGTAAAACGTCTACTAGTCGGATTGGTTTCACGCCATGTATCAACCAGATTATGTTTGGCAAGTAAATGTTGAAGATTAAGCTTATTAGAGCTAGTGATAGGGGCTGGGGGAGACTTATCTAGAAAAGGAAATACCATCATATTCGGGTCACCACATAGGACTACAGTACCAAATTTATGTGTCTCAACCACTTGAAAAAGATGGGATAAAAAAAAAAATTCTGTTTTTTTATTTGGAGCATAATATGAAACAATTGTAATAGCTATATCTGCTATACATCCAGTAAGGAGTAGATATCTACCTTCAGGATCATTTAGTTGTGTTAAGAGGGTGAATGGCATGGAACGGTGAAATCCAATAAGAGTTCCGCATTGTTTAACCACTTCAGGACCGCCGTATTGCCAATGTACGTCAACACAATGGCACAGGCAGGCACAATCCCGTAGATGTACGTGCCTGCCTTCCAGCGGGTGGGGGGTCCGATCGGACCCCCTCCCGCTGGATACGACGGTCCGGTTCGGTCCAGGAGCGCTCCGTGATGAGGGGATGGCCGTTGGTTTTCGGCCACCCCCTCTGGATCGCTCCTGGCCAATGAGAAGCTTCCTCCCACTGTGTATTGTTTACACAGGAAGGAGGAAGTGATGTCATTCTCCTCGGGGCGGTCTTTTTGACCGGACTACGAGGAGAAGACTAATAGTAAGTGTGCACCAACACTACACTGACATGTAGGTACACACAGGCACACAAACCCCCCCCCGATCGCCCCCCCTCCCCCCCCAGTCACAGTGTCACTGATTGCATTGATCATTTCTTTACTGATCAATGCATTCAGTGTCAGTTGTGACAGTAAAAACTGTCAGGACAGTTAGTGTTAGGTCCAGGGTAGCCCCCTATCACCCCCCAATAAAGATTTAACCCCCTGATTGCCCCTAGAGTTAACCCTTTCACCCCCTTTTGCCAGTGTCACTAAGCGATCATTTTTCTGATCGCTGCATGTGTCGCTAGGTAGCTAGTTATTTTTTTAGGTTCACCGCCAGGTTTTTATATCGCTAGGTACCCCGATATACTACCCAATAATGGTTTTAACCCCCTGATTGCCGCTAGTTAACCCTTTCACCCCCTTTTGCCAGTGTCACTAAGCGATCGTTTTTCTGATCGCTGCATTAGTGTCGCTACAGTCGCTAGGTAGCTAGTTATTTTTTTAGGTTCACCGCCAGGTTTTTATAGCGCTAGGTACCCCGATATACTACCCAATAATGGTTTTAACCCCCTGATTTCCGCTAGTTAACCCTTTCACCCCCTTTTGCCAGTGTCACTAAGCGATCATTTTTCTGATCGCTGCATGTGTCGCTAGGTAACTAGTTATTTTTTTAGGTTCACCGCCAGGTTTTTATAGCGCTAGGTACCCCGATATACTACCCAATAATGGTTTTAACCCCCTGATTGCCGCTAGTTAACCCTTTCACCCCCTTTTGCCAGTGTCACTAAGCGATCATTTTTCTGATCGCTGCATGTGTCGCTAGGTAGCTAGTTATTTTTTTAGGTTCACCGCCAGGTTTTTATAGCGCTAGGTACCCCGATATACTACCCATTAATGGTTTTAACCCCCTGATTGCCGCTAGTTAACCCTTTCACCCCCTTTTGCCAGTGTCACTAAGCGATAATTTTTCTGATCGCTGCATGTGTCGCTAGGTAGCTAGTTATTTTTTTAGGTTCACCGCCAGGTTTTTATAGCGCTAGGTACCCCGATATACTACCCAATAATGGTTTTAACCCCCTGATTGCTGCTAGTTAACCCTTTCACCCCCTTTCACCAGCGATCACAGTATAAGTGTCACTGGTGACGCTGGTTAGCCAGTTAGTTATTTAGGTTCCCCGTCAGGTTTTTATATAGCGCCAGGGACCCCCATATACTACCTAATAAAAATTTGAACCCCCTGATTGCCCCTAGTTAACCCTTTCACCACTGATCACCGTATAAGTGTTACGGGTGACTCTGGTTAGTTTGTTTTTTATAGCATCAGGGCACCCACCATTTATTACCCAATAAAGGTTTAACCCCCTGATCACCCGGCGGGTGATATCAATTAGGTTTTAGGGTCAGGGTCTGCGTCGCCCCAGGCAGCGCTAGGTTAGTGCCAGTACCGCTAACACCCACACGCAAAGCATACACCTCCCGTAGTGCTATAGAATCTGAACAGATCAATATCTGATCTGATCAGATCTATACTAGCGTCCCCAGCAGTTTAGGGTTCCAAAAAAACGCATTGTTAGCGGGATCAGCCCAGATACCTGCTAGCAACTGCGTTTTGCCCCTCTGCCCAGCCCACCCAAGTGCAGTATCGATCGATCACTGTCACTTACAAAACACTAAACACATAACTGCAGCGATCGCAGAGTCAGGCCTGATCCCTGCCATCGCTAACAGGTTTTTTGGTAGCATTTTATATTTAAATCCGGAAGGCAGTGCTTGGTTTTCGGGGTTCCGTACGTGGCTAGGCTCCCAAAAAGTCCCCCACATGTGGTATCCCCGTACTCGGGAGAAGCAGCAGAATTTATTTTGGGGTGTAATTTGACTTCTGCCCATAGCATGTGTGAGCAATATATCATTTAGTGACAACTTTGTGCAAAAAAAAAAAAGTTTGTAATATTCCCGCAACTTTTGGCAAAATATAAAATATTCCATGGACTCAACATGCCTCTCAGTAAATAGCTTGGGGTGTCTACTTTCCAAAATGGGGTCATTTGGGGGGGTTTTGTGCTATTTTGGCATTTTATGGCCTTCGAAACTGTGATAGGTAGTGAGGAGTTAAATCAAAAATTTGCACCCTTAGAAATCCTGAAGGTGGTGATTGGTTTTCGGGGTGCCGTGTGCGACTAGACTCCCAAAAAGTCCCACACATGTGGTATCCCCGTACTCAGGAGAAGCAGCAGAATGTATTTTGGGGTGTCATTTCACATATGCCCATAGCATGTGTGAGCAATATATCATTTAGTGACAACTTTGTGCAAAAAAAATAAATTTGTAATATTCCCGCAACTTGTGGCAAAATATAAAATATTCCATGGACTCAACATGCCTCTCAGTAAATAGCTTGGGGTGTCTACTTTCCAAAATGGGGTCATTTTGGGGGGTTTTGTGCTATTTTGGCATTTTATGGCCTTCGAAACTGTGATAGGTAGTGAGGAGTTAAATCAAAAATTTGCACCCTTAGAAATCCTGAAGGTGGTGATTGGTTTTCGGGGTGCCGTGCGCGACTAGACTCCCAAAAAGTCCCACACATGTGGTATTCCCATACTCGGGAGAAGTAGCGGAATATATTTTGGGGTGCAATTCCACATATAACCATGGCATGTGTGAGCAATATATCATTTAGTGACAACTTTTTGTAAAAAATTTTATTTTTATTTTTTTTGTCATTATTCAATCCTTTAGGACAAAAAAAATAAATATTCAATGGGCTCAACATACCCATCAGCAATTTCCTTGGGGTGTCTACTTTCCAAAATGGGGTCATTTGGGGGGGATTTTACTGCCCTGCCATTTTAGCACCTCAAGAAATGAGATCGGCAGTCATAAATTAAATGCTGTGTAAATTCCAGAAAATGTACTCTAGTTTGTAGACGCTATAACTTTTGCGCAAACCAAAAAATATACGCTTATTGACTTTTTTTTTACTAAAGACATGTGGCTGGATAAATTTTGCCCTCAATGTATGACTAAAATTTAGTTTATTCGATTTTTCTTATAACAAAAAGAAGAAAATATCTTTTTTTTTCAAAATTTTCGCTCTTTTTCCATTTATATCGCAAAAAAAAAAATCCCAGAGGCAATCAAATACCATCAAAAGAAAGCTCTATTTGTGGGAAGAAAAGGACGCAAATTTCGTTTGGGTGCAATATTGCATGACCGCGCAATTACCAGTTAAAGCAGCGCAGTGCGAAATTGCAAAAAGACCTCTGGTCCTTAAGGTGTTTAATGGTCCGGAGCTGAAGTGGTTAACCGTGGTAGAAGCGGTAAAAAATTGTGGGTATGAGGAGGAAAGAAATTTAGGGGCAGCTTTGTCAATAAAATGGGTTTCCTGCAAACAGATTATATGTGCCTTCTTGGCCGAGAAAGATCTCATTGCTTTTGTTCGTTTGTGTGGGATATTAAATCCTTGTACATTAAGAGATAAAATATTTATGGGGGCCATAAAAAGTCTAAGTAAACTAGCTCATAATAAGAACAATGACTTGAGCTTAGACTATGGGTCACCATCTCGAGAGAAAAAAGAAGAGAAGAAAGAATAGAATAAAGAAGAACATAGCTTGGAAGAATAACCCTAATATGAAAAAACTGTGAATTAATGCAATAAGAAATCGCTAGGGTATGAGAGCAACTCCTGGGAGTTAACAAAGGACTCACAGGGGCTCCACAGCCATCATCAGAGTCTCGCATAATAAAAGCAAGGATCTGAGGATGGCAAAAGGGCAGCAAGTAGTTCCTAAAGTGATGAATCACGCCAGAGAACCACAGGAACTATACAAAAAGCATCTATACTATCATAATAATAACTGTATATATATTATCCAGAAAAAAAAAAAAAGGGGGGGGGGGTTGGAAGACTATCAAGACCATAACCTCAGGAAATGACCACATAAGTATCTTTGACTGATATGAGAGAGGGAGACAAAAAAAAAAAAGTTTTACTGTATATAGAAGAGGGCCAGCAAAGAATTGTAAGCCAAAGGGCCATAAAGTTGCAAAAATGTGTAACTTAAAAATTAAGTTGTTTCAGAAAAAGTGGAATCCTGCAGTTCTGAAAAAGAGGAAATGTATCAAAGAGGAGAAAAAAATATATATTTATTTTAAACTCAGTCCATAGAGTCTTCAGTATTAGGAGGCTGATGTTCAAATCGGCCACGTTTATGCTGATTATGGCAAGAAGGAGTAGATGACTTAGAGCTGGTTGCAGTGTTTTGTTGAGGGGACCTGGAGGCTGATCCTCTGCGGAATTGGTCTTTAATTGTGGTTTGATCTGCAAGACCTAATTTGACCAAGGCTGACTAAGTCCTCTGAAGAGCGACATACATATCTGGTTTACAGATGTGTGAATTTGAGGGAGAAAGGAAACCCCCAATGATAAGTGATCTGGTGCTGTTGAAGTATTTGTAGCTGTGGTTTAAGAGCTCGCCTTTTAACCACTGTAATAGGAGATAAATCTGAGAAGAGTTGGTATACTTGTCCTTGGAACATTAGGGAACCCTTTTCTCTCACTGCTGCCAACAATTGTTCTTTTGTACGAAAATAGTGCATTTTGGCAATTATGTCCCTGGGAGGGCCATTAGGTTTACGTGGCGCTAATGCTCTATGCACTTTGTCCATTTCTAATCTCTCCACAGAGATACCAGGGTGCAATTCCTGAAATAAAGCAATCATAGTGGCATTCACATCCATGGCAGTCTCTGGAATTCCCCTGATCCTCAAGTTGGCCCTTCTGTCTCTATTCTCCTGGTCCTCTAAACGTGACTGAAATATGACATTCTCTTCTTTGAGACTATTAAATTCAGAAATGTAGTGCTGAGTTTGACTTTCAATATCATCTACTCGTATCTCTAATTCAGCTGTTCTCTGACCCAGCTCTCTAATTTCTCTTGTCAGTTTGTCAGTAATATGATCTGATGTCTGTTTCAAAGCCTTCTGTAAAATATGCTCAAATTTTTTAAATATGACAGATTGAAACTCTGATTCTAATATCCCGAAGCACCACAATCAGAGTCCTCAGTATTTTCTGTGGTGTTTATATTGGATTTAGGATGTTTAGCCAGCTGTGAAGAATGAGGCTGTGAGGAGACTGCTGCAGCCATCTTGGAAGACAGCTGAGGTAATTTATCTTTGCTTGTTCCACTTTTAACCACTTCCCGACCGCCGCACGACGATGTACGTCGACAGAATGGCACGGGCAGGCATATGGGCGTACCTGTACGTCCCTGCCTTCCCGCGGGTGGGGAGCCCCCCCCGGTGCCAGCGGCGGTCGGTATCCGTGCAGGAGCGATCCGGGATGAGGGGGCGGCCATTCTTTCATGGCCACCCTCTCGCGATCGCTCCTGACGAATGGGAGTGAAGCATTGCATCACTTCCTCTCCTGTAATGTAAACACAGGAGAGGAAGTGATGTAATCTCTCCTCCGTGACGGTATTTTTCGTTCCGGCACCGAGGAGAGAGGATCGGTGAGTTGCACCAACACGACACTTCACAGTAGAACATGCCAGGCACACTCACACCCCCCCTTTACCCCCCGATCACCCCCCCAATTACCCCTGCCCCCCCAGTCACAGTGACACCAATGCATTTTTTTTTTTTGCATTGGTGTCATTTGTGACTGTAATAACTGTTAGGGCAGTTAGGGTTAGCCCCCTTTAGTTCTAATGTACCCCCCTAACCCCCCCCAATAAAGGTTTAACCCCGTGATCACCCCCCGTCGCCAGTGTCACTAAGGCTGGGTTCACATTGCAGCGGTTTATGAGAACGGATGTGATTCGCACCGCACTGCAGTGCAAATCACATCCGATCTCTGCGATTCGAGTTCAGCCATTCGCCGCACCCGCCGCAAATTCGCACGGGACCCTTTTTTTGGTCCGCAGCAGAATCGGATCGCATGGGTGTTCACACCATGCGATCCGAGTTTGCAGATCGCACTACGATATGCAAACTGATCTGGGGGTGTCATTAACATTTCACTGACACTCCCAGGAGTTCGCATAGGGCAGTGTGAACTGCCGCCGGGAGGCATGCGATGCGGGAACCCGCCGCGGATTCGTGGCGTTCCCGCATCACTCCAGTGTGAACCCAGCCTAATAAGCGATCGTTTTTCTGATCGCTGTATTGGTGTCACAGGTGACGCTAGTTAGGCAGGTAGGTATTTAGGTTCGCCGCAGCTTTTTATAGCGCCAGGGACCCCCATATACTACCGCATAAAGCCCCCTGATTGCCCCCTAATTAACCCTTTCACCAGTGATCACCATATAACTGTTACAGGTGACGCTGGTTGGTTAGTTATTTTTTTATAGTTTCAGGGCACCCGCCATTTATTACCTAGTCTCACTAGTGTACCCGTAAATTTAGGGGTGTCTACTTTCCAAAATGGGGTCATTTGGGGGGGTTTGTGCCATCCTGGCATTTTATGGCCTTCAAAACTGTAACGCCCTTAGAAAGCCTGAAGGCGGTGCTTGGTTTTCGGGGTCCCGTACGCGGCTAGGCTCCCAAAAAGTCCCACATATGGAGAAGCAGCAGAATTTATTTTGGGGTGTCATTTCACATATGCCCATGGCATGCGTGAGCAATATATCATTTAGTGACAACTTTGTGAAAAAATAAAATAAAATAAAAAAGTTTGTAATTTTCCCGCAACTTGTGGCAAAATATAAAATATTCCATGGACTCAACATGCCTCTCAGCAAATAACTTGGGGTGTCTACTTTCTAAAATGGGGTCATTTGTGGGGGTTTTGTGCCATCTTGGCATTTTATGGCCTTCAAAACTGTAATAGGTAGTGAGAAGTGAAATCAAAAATTTACGCCCTTAGAAAGCCTGATGGCGGTGCTTGGTTTTCGGGGCCCCGTACGCGGCTAGGCTCCCAAAAAGTCCCACATATGTGGTATCCCCGTACTCAGGAGAAGCAGCAGAATTTATTTTGGGGTGTCATTTCACATATGCCCATAGCATGTGTGAGCAATATATCATTTAGTGACAACTTTGTGTAAAAAAAAAAAAAAAAAAAAAAAAAAGTTTGTAATTTTCCCGCAACTTGTGGCAAAATATAAAATATTCCATGGACTCAACATGCCTCTCAGCAAATAGCTTGGGGTGTCTACTTTCTAAAATGGGGTCATTTGTGGGGGTTTTGTGCCATCTTGGCATTTTATGGCCTTCAAAACTGTAATAGGTAGTGAGAAGTGAAATCAAAAATGTACGCCCTTAGAAAGCCTGAAGGCGGTGCTTGATTTCGGGGCCCCGTACGCGGCTAGGCTCCCAAAAAGTACCACATATGTGGTATCCCCGTAGAAGGAGAAGCAGCAGAATTTATTTTGGGGTGTCATTTCACATATGCTCATAGCATGTGTGAGCAATATATCATTTAACCACTTTAAGACCGGACCATTTTGCTGGTAAATGACCAGAGGTCTTTTTACACTTTGGCACTGCGCTGCTTTAACTGGTAATTGCGCGGTCATGCAATGTTGTACCCAAACAAAATTTGCGTCCTTTTCTTCCCACAAATAGAGCTTTCTTTTGATGGTATTTGATTGCCTCTGCGATTTTTATTTTTTGCGATATAAACGTAAAAAGACCGCAAATTTTGAAAAAAAATGATATTTTCTACTTTTTGTTATTAGAAAAATCCAATAAACTCAATTTTAGTCATACATTTAGGCCAAAATGTATTCAGCCACATGTCTTTGGTAAAAAAAAAGTCAATAATTGTATATTTATTGGTTTGCGCAAAAGTTGTCACATCTACAAACTAAGGTACGTTTTCTGGAATTTACGCAGCTTTTAGTTTACGACTGCCTATCTCATTTCTTGAGGTGCTAAAATGGCAGGGCAGTACAAAACCCCCCCAAATGACCCCATTTTGGAAAGTAGACCCCCTAAGGAAATTGATAAGAGGCATGTTGAGCCCATTGAATATTTTATTTTTTTGCCTCAAGCGATTGAATAATGACAAAAAAAAATTTTTTTTTTTTTTTTTACACAAAGTTGTCACTAAATGATATATTGCTCACACATGCTATGGGCGTATGTGAAATGACACCCCAAAATAAATTCTGCTGCTTCTCCTGAGTACGGGGATACCACATATGTGGGACTTTTTGGGAGCCTAGCCGCGTACGGGGCCCCGAAAACCAAGCACCGCCTTCAGGCTTTCTAAGGGCGTAAATTTTTGAGTTCACTTCTCACTACCTATTACAGTTTTGAAGGCCATAAAATGCCAAGATGGCACAAAACCCCCACAAATGACCCCATTTTAGAAAGTAGACACCCCAAGCTATTTGCTGAGAGGCATGTTGAGTTCATGGAATATTTTATATTTTGCCACAAGTTGCGGGAAAATTACAAACTTTTTTTTTTTTTTTTTTTTTTTCACAAAGTTGTCACTAAATGATATATTGCTCACACATGCCATGGGCATATGTGAAATGACACCCCAAAATAAATTCTGCTGCTTCTCCTGAGTACGGGGATACCACATATGTGGGACTTTTTGGGAGCCTAGCCGCGTACGGGGCCCCGAAAACCAAGCACCGCCTTCAGGCTTTCTAAGGGCGTAAATATTTGACTTCACTCCTCACTACCTATTACAGTTTTGAAGGCCATAAAATGCCAAGATGGCACAAAACCCCCACAAATGACCCCATTTTAGAAAGTAGACACCCCAAGCTATTTGCTGAGAGGCATGTTGAGTCCATGGAATATTTTATATTTTGCCACAAGTTGCGGGAAAATTACAAACTTTTTTTTTTTTCACAAAGTTGTCACTAAATGATATATTGCTCACGCATGCCATGGGCATATGTGAAATGACACCCCAAAATAAATTCTGCTGCTTCTCCTGAGTACGGGGATACCACATATGTGGGACTTTTTGGGAGCCTAGCCGCGTACGGGGCCCCGAAAACCAAGCACCGCCTTCAGGCTTTCTAAGGGCGTTACAGTTTTGAAGGCCATAAAATGCCAAGATGGCACAAACCCCCCCCAAATGACCCCATTTTGGAAAGTAGACACCCCTAAATTTAGGGGTACACTAGTGAGACTAGGTAATAAATGGCGGGTGCCCTGAAACTATAAAAAAATAACTAACCAACCAGCGTCACCTGTAACAGTTATATGGTGATCACTGGTGAAAGGGTTAACTAGGGGGCAATCAGGGGGCTTTATGCGGTAGTATATGGGGGTCCCTGGCGCTATAAAAAGCTGCGGCGAACCTAAATACCTACTTGCCTAACTAGCGTCACCTGTGACACTAATACAGCGATCAGAAAAACGATCGCTTATTAGGCTGGGTTCACACTGGAGCGATGCGGGAACGCCACGAATGCGCGGCGGGTTCCCGCATCGCATGCCTCCCGGCGGCAGTTCACACTGCCCTATGCGAACTGCTGGGAGTGTCAGTGAAATGTTACTGACACCCCCAGATCAGTTCGCATATCGCAGTGCGATCTGAAAACTCGGATCGCATGGTGTGAACACCCATGCGATCCGATTCTGCTGCGGGCCAAAAAAAGGGTCCCGTGCGAATTTGCGGCGGGTGCGGCGAATGGCTGAACTCGAATCGCACAGAGATCGGATGTGATTTGCACTGCAGTGCGGTGCGAATCACATCCGTTCTCAAACCGCTGCAATCTGAACCCAGCCTTAGTGACACTGGCGACGGGGGGTGATCACGGGGTTAAACCTTTATTGGGGGGGTTAGGGGGGTACCTTAGAACTAAAGGGGGCTAACCCTAACTGCCCTAACAGTTATTAGTCACAAATGACACCCGCCGGGTGATCAGGGGGTTAAACCTTTATTAGGTAATAAATGGCGGGTGCCCTGAAACTATAAAAAAATAACTAACCAACCAGCGTCACCTGTAACAGTTATATGGTGATCACTGGTGAAAGGGTTAACTAGGGGGCAATCAGGGGGCTTTATGCGGTAGTATATGGGGGTCCCTGGCGCTATAAAAAGCTGCGGCGAACCTAAATACCTACCTGCCTAACTAGCGTCACCTGTGACACTAATACGGCGATCAGAAAAATGATCGCTTATTAGGCTGGGTTCACACTGGAGCGATGCGGAAACGCCGCGAATCCGCGGCGGGTTCCCGCATCGCATGCCTCCCGGCGGCAGTTCACACTGCCCTATGCGAACTGCTGGGAGTGTCAGTGAAATGTTACTGACACCCCCAGATCAGTTCGCATATCGCAGTGCGATCTGCAAACTCGGATCGCATGGTGTGAACACCCATGCGATCCGATTCTGCTGCGGGCCAAAAAAAGGGTCCCGTGCGAATTTGCGGCGGGTGCGGCGGGTGTGGCGGGTGCGGCGGGTGCGGCGAATGGCTGAACTCGAATCGCACAGAGATCGGATGTGATTTGCACTGCAGTGCGGTGCGAATCACATTCGTTCTCATAAACCGCTGCAATGTGAACCCAGCCTTAGTGACACTGGCGACGGGGGGTGATCACGGGGTTAAACCTTTATTGGGGGGGTTAGGGGGGTACATTAGAACTAAAGGGGGCTAACTCTAACTGCCCTAACAGTTATTACAGTCACAAATGACACCAATGCAAAAAAAAAAAAAAAAAAAAAAAAAAAATGACATTGGTGTCACTGTGACTGGGGGGCAGGGGTAATTGGGGGGGTGATCGGGGGGTAAAGGGGGGGTGTGAGTGTGCCTGGCATGTTCTACTGTGTGTGTAGAGTGTTGGTGCAACTCACCGATCCGCTCTCCTCCGTGTCGGAACGGAAAATACCGACACGGAGGAGAGAATACATCACTTCCTCTCCTGTGTTTACATTACAGGAGAGGAAGTGATGTCACGGGGGATTTCCATTCGTCGAGAGCGATCGCGAGGGGGTGGCCATGAATGAATGGCCGTCCCCTCATCCCTGATCTCTCCCGAACGAATGCCGACCGCCGCAGGCACCGGGGGGGGCCCGATCGGGCCCCCCACCCGCGGGCAGGCATGGACTTATATATACGCCAATATGCCTGCCCGTGCCATTCTGCCGACGTATATCGTCGTGCGGCGGTCGGCAAGTGGTTAATGACAACTTTGTGTAAAAAAAAAAAAATATATATTTTTTTGTCATTATTCAATCGCTTGAGGCAAAAAAATAAAATATTCAATGGGCTCAACATGCCACTTATCAATTTCCTTAGGGGGTCTACTTTCCAAAATGGGGTCATTTGGGGGGGTTTTGTACTGCCCTGCCATTTTAGCACCTCAAGAAATGAGATAGGCAGTCGTAAACTAAAAGCTGCGTAAATTCCAGAAAACGTACCTTAGTTTGTAGATGTGACAACTTTTGCGCAAACCAATAAATATACAGTTATTGACTTTTTTTTTACCAAAGACATGTGGCTGAATACATTTTGGCCTAAATGTATGACTAAAATTGAGTTTATTGGATTTTTCTAATAACAAAAAGTAGAAAATATCATTTTTTTTCAAAATTTGCGGTCTTTTTACGTTTATATCGCAAAAAATAAAAATCGCAGAGTCAGTCAAATACCTTTAAAAGAAAGCTCTATTTGTGGGAAGAAAAGGACGCAAATTTCCTTTGGGTACAACATTGCATGACCGCGCAATTACCAGTTAAAGCAGCGCAGTGCCAAAGTGTAAAAAGACCTCTGGTCATTTACCAGCAAAATGGTCCGGTCTGAAAGTGGTTAAATTGACCTTTTGTACCCTTTAAAACCATACTTATATGTGCCTGAGTCTTAGTAGTAGGTTTTTCTCTCGTTTTGTGTAGAATTAGGGACTTCTGTGACCTGTAGTCCTCCGGCGTGTTCGTCACAGGAGCGGAGCTCTAAGCCGGCATTACTGTCCTCCTAGGCATCCGCATATGCTCCTTTTATATATTTTTTTTTATATAACCTTTTTATAATTAATGCCACAATCAGTGACCCATTGGGGGGGGTATAACATCAAATAATAGCAATATAATTAAATTATTTTTGTATTTTTATGAATGGGACATAGTGCTCCACCTTTTCGTAATTAATTTTAATATCTTTATTTCATTTATTTTTTAAAATACATTTTAATATAATTCAGGATTCATAAATAAAAATCGTTTTCAGGTTTGTGATTTTAACCATAGGAAGTTTTTAATATAGTTTTGTGCCAGATCAAAGTGGACAGCGTGCTTATATGAGACACACATTCACTGTAATTATAATTGCCACTTTACTCACTATATGCGGTGATATTAGGAGTTTTACTAACCAACAAAACGGCACATGTTGGAGACAAGTATCCAACAATATGGCTGACGAAACACTTCCTGTTCTGGTACTTAAATTGACCAGGTTTTTGACAAATCCCCTGATGAAGTCACTACCTGTGACATAATGCATAGGGAAGTTACTGGATTAACCACTTAAGGACCGCCGTATTGCCATTGTACGTCATCACAATGGCACAAGCACGTACATGTACGTGCCTGCCTTCCAGCGGGTGGGGGGTCCCGCTGTATACGGTGGTCCGGTTCGCTCCAGGAGCGATCCGTGATGAGGGGATGGCCGTTGGTTTCTGGCCACCCCCTCTGGATCGCTCCTGGCCAATGAGAAGCTTCCTCCCACTGTGTATTGTTTACACAGGAAGGAGGAAGTGATGTCATTCTCCTCGGGGCGGTCTTTTTGACCGGACTACGAGGAGAAGACTAAAAGTAAGTGTGCACCAACACTACACTGACATGTAGGTACACACAGGCACACAAACCCCCCCCCCCGATCCCCCCCGATCACCCCCTCCCCCCCCAGTCACAGTGTCACTGATTGCATTGATCATTTCTTTACTGATCACTGCATTCAGTGTCAGTTGTAACAGTTAAAACTGTCAGGGCAGTTAGTGTTAGGTCCAGGGTAGCCCCCTATCACCCCCCAATAAAGATTTAACCCCCTGATTGCCCCTAGAGTTAACCCTTTCACCCCCTTTTGCCAGTGTCACTAAGCGATCATTTTTCTGATCGATGCATTAGTGTCGCTACTGTCGCTAGGTAGCTAGTTATTTTTTTAGGTTCACCGCCAGGTTTTTATATCGCTAGGTACCCCGATATACTACCCAATAATGGTTTTAACCCCCTGATTGCCCCTAGTTAACCCTTTCACCCCCTTTTGCCAGTGTCACTAAGCGATCGTTTTTCTGATCGCTGCATTAGTGTCACTAGTGTCGTTAGGTAGCTAGTTATTTTTTTAGGCTCACCGTCAGGTTTTTATAGCGTTAGGTACCCCCATATACTAGCCAATAATGGTTTTAACCCCCCGATTGCCCCTAGTTAACCCTTTCACCAGCGATCACAGTATAAGTGTCACTGGTGGAGCTGATTAGCCAGTTAGTTATTTAGGTTCCCCGTCAGGTTTTTATATAGCGCCAGGGACCCCCATATACTACCTAATAAAAATCTGAACCCCCTGATTGCCCCTAGTTAACCCTTTCACCACTGATCACCGTATAAGTGTTACGGGTGACTCTGGTTAGTTTGCTTTTTATAGCATCAGGGCCCCCACCATTTATTACCCAATAAAGGTTTAACCCCCTGATCACCCGGCGGGTGATATCAATTAGGTTTTAGGGTCAGGGTCTGCGTCGCCCCAGGCAGCGCTAGGTTAGTGCCAGTACCGCTAACACCCACATGCAAAGCATAAACCTCCCGTAGTGGTATAGAATCTGAACAGATCAAAATCTGATCTATACTAGCGTCCCCAGCAGTTCAGGGTTCCAAAAAAACGCATTGTTAGCGGGATCAGCTCAGATACCTGCTAGCACCTGCGTTTTGCCCCTCTGCCCAGCCCACCCAAGTGCAGTATCGATCGATCACTGTCACTTACAAAACACTAAACACATAACTGCAGCGATCGCAGAGTCAGGCCTGATCCCTGCGATCGCTAACAGTTTTTTTGGTAGCATTTTATATTTAAATCCGGAAGGCAGTGCTTGGTTTTCGGGGTCCCGTACGTGGCTAGGCTCCCAAAAAGTCCCCCACATGTGGTATCCCCGTACTCGGGAGAAGCAGCAGAATTTATTTTGGGGTGTAATTTGACTTCTGCCCATAGCATGTGTGAGCAATATATCATTTAGTGACAACTTTGTGCAAAAAAAAAAAAAGTTTGTAATATTCCCGCAACTTGTGGCAAAATATAAAATATTCCATGGACTCAACATGCCTCTCAGTAAATAGCTTGGGGTGTCTACTTTCCAAAATGGGGTCATTTTGGGGGGTTTTGTGCTATTTTGGCATTTTATGGCCTTCGAAACTGTGATAGGTAGTGAGGAGTGAAATCAAAAATTTGCACCCTTAGAAATCCTGAAGGCAGTGATTGGTTTTCGGGGTGCCGTGCACGACTAGACTCCCAAAAAGTCCCACACATGTGGTATCCCCATACTCGGGAGAAGTAGCGGAATATATTTTGGGGTGCAATTCCACATATAACCATGGCATGTGTGAGCAATATATAATTTAGTGACAACTTTTTGTAAAATTTTTTTTTTTTTTTGTCTTTATTCAATCCCTTAGGACAAAAAAAAAAATATTCAATGGGCTCAACATACCCATCAGCAATTTCCTTGGGGTGTCTACTTTCCAAAATGGGGTCATTTGGGGGGAGGGTTTGTACTGCCTTGCCATTTTAGCACCTCAAGAAATGAGATAGGCAGTCATAAATTAAAAGCTGTGTAAATTCCAGAAAATGTACTCTAGTTTGTAGACGCTATAACTTTTGCGCAAACCAAAAAATATACGCTTATTGACATTTTTTTTACTAAAGACATGTGGCTGAATAAATTTTGCCCTCAATGTATGACTAAAATTTAGTTTATTCGATTTTTCTTATAACAAAAAGAAGAAAATATCTTTTTTTTTCTAAATTTTCGCTCTTTTTCCATTTATATCGCAAAAAATAAAAATCGCAGAGGCAAATACCGTATATACTCGAGTATAGGCCGACCCGAATATAAGCCGAGGCCCCCAATTTACCCCCAAAAAAACTGGCAAACTTATTGACTCGTGTATAAGCCGAGGGTAAGACATGCCTGTCCATCCCTGTGTGTGTGTCCGTCCATCCCTGTGTGTCCGTCCATCCCTGTGTGTCCGTCCATCCCTGTGTGTCCGTCCATCCATCCCTGTGTGTGTGTGTGTCCATCCATCCATCCATCCCTGTGTGTGTGTGTCTCCATCCATCCATCCATCCATCCCTGTGTGTGTGTGTCTCCATCCATCCATCCCTGTGTGTGTGTGTATCCATCCGTGTGTGTGTGTGTGTGTGTGTGTGTGTGTGTGTGTGTGTGTGTGTGTGTGTGTGTGTGTGTGTGTGTGTGTGTGTGTGTGTGTGTCCAGCCTACCTGTGTCCCGAGCCTTTGTCCCGAGCCTCCGTCCCGTGCCTTGCCTCCTTGCCTCCGTGCCTTGCCGCCGTGCCTTGCCTCCGTCCCGTCCCGTCCCGTGCCGTGCCTTGCCTTGCCTCCGTCCCGTGCCCTCTTCGTCGGCGCCTCGGCGGCCATTGTAAAATTCAAAAGCTGCGCCGCCGCCTTCGCCTGTGATAGGCGGAACACTGAATTTCCCAGCAGCCTGTGTTCCGCCTATCACGTACATCGTATCATCCTCGTCCGTAGTACGAGGATGATACGATGTCCGTGATAGGCGGAACACAGGCTGCTGGGAAATTCAGTGTTCCGCCTATCACAGGCGAAGGCGGAGCCGGAGGCGCGGCTTTTGAATTATAGAATGGCCGCTGTCTGTCTGCTCGACACGCTGATCGAGCGGGCAGACAGCGATGACTCGAGTATAAGCCGAGGGGGGCACTTTCAGCCTCAAAAAAGAGGCTGAAAATCTCGGCTTATACTCGAGTATATACGGTACCATCTAAAGAAAGCTCTATTTGTGGGAAGAAAAGGACGCAAAATTCGTTTGGGTGCAATATTGCATGACCGCGCAATTACCAGTTAAAGCAGCGCAGTGCGAAATTGGAAAAAGACCTCTGGTCCTTAACCACTTCAATACAGGGCACTTTCGCCCCCTTCCTTCCCAGCCCAATTTTCAGCTTTCAGCGCTCTAGCGCTTTCAGTGACAATTGCGCGGTCGTGCTACACTGTACCCAAATGAAATTTTTATCATTTTGTTCGCACAAATAGAGCTTTATTTTGGTGGTATTTATTCACGACTCCGTTTTTTATTTTTTGCGATATAAGCGCAAAAAAGGGGAAATTTGGAAAAAAAAAACAATATTTTATTTTTTCTATTTTAAAAGAAATCCAATAAAATCTAATTTTGTCATAAATTTAAGCCAAAATGTATTCTGCTACATATTTTTGGTAAAAAAAATTCCGTTAAGTGTATAATAATTGGTTTGTGTGATCACGGACATATGTACGCAAATGATCATGTACATATGTGTGCAGGTGATCACGTACATATGTGTGCAGATAATCATTGGGACATGTGATTTTAATGGGACATATGTGGGGGACATGTTTTTATTATTAGAGACATGTGTTTTTATTATTTGGGGACATGTATGTTTTGGGGACATGTGTGGCGACATTGTGTTTATACTGTGTGGTGTGTTTACTGTGTGGTGTGTTTACTGTGTACACTAGACTGGTGATCAGTGAGTAAAAAGCTGTAAAAAGCAGCTCATACTCACTGATCATCAGCCGGCTGCAGCGATCTGCTCTCCTCTCCTCAGCGATGACTTCTGTGTGAGGAGAGGAGGAGCCGATTGCCTAGCAACCGGCTGTTTGTTTACATCACATGACGGCCGTGATTGGACACGGCCATCATGTGATCAGGAGGGCCAATCACAGAGCCCTCCTGCCGATCTGAGATGCGCCGTGTCCGGGTGACACGGGCGCATCGGGATCGCGCCGCTGCGTGCGCGATCCCGCTCCTCCTGATGGACGTTCCTGAATGTCCTATCAGGAGTAGACGGCTCCCACCCGGCCGTATATGTGCATTGGCCGGGTGGGAAGTGGTTAAGGTGTTTATTGGTCCGGGGCTGTAGTGGTTAAGGAGCAACTGGGAGTGACGCATAGAGACGTTTGTAACACCGCACATTGTTTGATATGCCTGCCGTTTTCAGAATTGTTGTAAGTAGACATTTTTTAAACATAAATAAACCTATTTGAGACATATTACGTTATGGGATCCTCCCGCTTATTCCCCGCTTTCATTTGCCGTGGATGAACGGGCGAACTAACCAACTGGGAGCCATTGTTGCAATACAGCACTCTCAAGGATATCATCCCTGGTTAACACACTCAGGATGGCTTATCATTAGAAATATCTGAGTGCCATTTCTTACCCTTTTAGAGGTAAGAGCATAGAGAGCACTGAGTGGAGCACACGAAGAGTACACAGTGGATGTCACCTGAAGAGTTTGCCTGTCACATTGATGCACACCAGCACTTTTTGCACTAATCTGCATGTTTACTGTTTATGGATGAACGTTTATGGGTATCACTACTCAATGTAAATAGGACTGTATTGGTACACCTACACACTTAAAGGTGTACACAAAGGATCATTTGATACTTGGCACTTTATGATAATCTTGCGCCATTTTGCACTATTTAGCGTTCGTTCAATTATTAATATTTAGCTGATGATTTTCACGATTTTGCACTATATTGATTGTTTGTTTTAATTATCTGCACAGCAGCAGCTATTTTATTCACTTTATGAATTTATGGTAATGTGTTGCGCATTTTTTGGAAATAATTTATTTGCGTAGTTTGCACAGTAGCAGTTTGCTACTGCACAGTAGCAGTTTGCATAACAGCTAAATAATCGTATGCACAGCAAATAATTTATTTGCGTCGTTTGCACCATAGCAGTTTGCACAGCAGCTAAATAATCGCATGCACAGCAAATAATTTATTTACGTCGTTTGCACAGTAGCAGTTTGCACAACAGCTAAATAATTGTATGCACAGCAAATAACTTATTTGCGTAGTTTGCACAGCAGCAATTTGTATTAGGATTCACCATTAGTATTGATATAATTATTGATTTATTTCACTTTATCTATGAGGTAGAATACATATCAAACAAGGATATTCCATTTTTGTAGTAATATATGGTATATAGTTTGCGTGATCACCTTTTTTATTTATTTTTGTTCAAGTGCATGGTATACACTTTAGGTCTAGTAGCAATCTAACCAACATACCGCATTCAGATATTTGTCACTTTGATAGCGCGAGGGAACCCCATTTTTTCTATATCCACTAAACTTTTGAGATTATCTCTCGCAACCTCTGGTGGTCATCGATTAGGCAGGATGTATTAGCCTTCGTCCAGGCCTGTGAAGTTTATGCCAGAAGCAAGAGCAGTACCTCTAAGCCCCCCAGTCTCCTATGTCCTCTGCCAATACCTACCTGTCCAGTTCAGTAAGATGGCCCACTTTGTTCCACTTCCGAAACTTCCATCTGCTAAAGAACTGGGATCTTTATTCATTAAACATGTTTTCAGGCTCCATGGAGCACCAATTAACATTGTCTCAGACCGTGGCTTTCAGTTTATAGCCCAGTTTTGGAAGGCCTTTTGCTCTCAGCTGGGGATTAAATTATCATATTCTTCAGCATATCATCCTGAGACAAATGGCCAAACAGAAAGGACTAATCAGACTCTAGAGAAGATGGTAAATTGTCTGATGGCCAATGATAAGGTGGAGTGGGTCAACATCCTTCCATGGGCAGAGTTTGCCATTAATAATCTTGCCAGCACATCTACAGGGACCTCTCCTTTCTTCTGTGTTTTTACGGGTTGCATCCTCGTGTGTGCTCCTTTGATCTTCCACCCTCTGATGTTCCAAATGCCAACACCACAATTGAAAATTTCTCCAAAATCTGGTCCGATGTAAATCATGCTATTTCTCACTCTGTGCAGGCTTTTAAGAAAATGGCTGACAAGAGGCGCTCAAAAGCACCAGGATATAAAGTTGGTGACAAAGTGTTGCTATCATCTAGGAATCTGTCCCTGCATGTTCCATCTAAAAAAAATTGGCCCAAAATTCATCAGGCCCTATGAAATTTCGGAGATTGCTAATCCTGTGTCCAATAGATTAAAATTTCCCCCATCCATAGGCAATCCAAATGTCTTTCATGCTTCATTGTTGAAACCTGTTCATTCCAGAACCAGAATGAACCAGAACCTGTGGATGTGTTGGACAGTCAGGAATACAAAGTGCCATTTATTCTTGATTCCAGACGAGTGCGCAATTCCTTACAATATCTCATTCATTGGAAAGGTTTTTCGGCCCAGAGGATTCATCTTGGGTCCCAGCTCGTGATCTTCACGCTGACCGACATAAGAAGTTCCATCTTCGTTATCCAAGTAAGCCTGGGGGTGCAGGAGCAACCCCTCGAGAAAAGGGGGGTACTGTCAGTACTAGAATCCCTTTAGGGCCCAGCACAACTCACCTGACACAGCCTTTGCCTGGGAAACAACAGTGATTGGCCAGCACACCTTTAAATCACCTGTATCAGCATTCAATCAGTGCTTGTTTTAGAGTTTACCTTTGTGTTTGATCCAGCTATCTGCTCTGTGTATTTCGTGTATGACCCGGCTAGTTTGAGCCTGCTTGCTCACTTCTGATCGGTACCGTGTGGACTCTGATCTACCCGTGTATGACCCAGCTTGACTAAACTATGCTTTTCCTGATTCTACTGTAGTACCTTCATCTGCAGCGGTGAACTACAAGCACCAGCTAACATCTACCTTCATCTGCAGTGGTGAACTACAAGTCCCAGCTGACCTGCTCTGCTTAGACCTGCTCATGGCATGTGCTCTTGTTCTTTGAACTCTTTGCATAATCAGCACACACGAACTATTACCTGTTATCTGCTCCTAGCCTGACACCTAGTCCTACGATGCAACGGAAAAGCCTCAGAGAGAACCCCATTAATACGAATTCTCAGACCTATTGTCTGGATTATCTACTGGCAATTGTATGTTTAGAAATAGCCTTCTGATATTCAGTTCCGTTGACCCTGCGGGTATGAAGCCTGATTGATCAAGATGTATCAGTTCAGGTACTACCTTTGCCAAACGAGTGGAATGCACTCTGACCAACTTAATGTCGGTATTTATTAACAAAATTGACCTATAGGAGTCAGGCACTAAGGCCCCATTCACACGTGAGCATTTTGCAGCTTGCAGCCTGAAGCTACAAAACGCTGGAGGGGAAAAAATCTATTATTCTCTATGGAAATGGTTCACATCTCCACTCCAAAATGCCTGAAGTCAGAAGCTCCAAAATGCCTGATGCTCAAACAAGTTCTGGAACTTTTTTTTAGGCAGATTTGGGGGATGAGAGATGAGAGGCTCCTCCCTACAGGAAACACAATCAGTTCACAGCTGTTTAAAGGGCCCCACCTTACCCCTTGTCCCTCAGTTGTTGTAAAGTAATTCTCCCAACCAATTCACAAGGGGTCTTTAGACACTTAGGCACTTACCACCTATTGTATACATTCTCCTCAACCTTAACAGGGCAGGAAGTAGGCCTGCCATCCTGGAAGGTTTTGTAGAAACACCATTATCAGTAAGTAACCATCGGGTTTCTCACCTCACCTTCCAGGACGGCAACACATGAGAGAATAATAAAGTAATCCATAGGCCTACCTTAGGGTGGGACCACTGGCTGCAAGATTCTCCTGCCAAATGCCAGGTTCTGCAGCATCTTTTACCTCCACTTTATTATGACTGATGAAGGTATCTTAGCAGGATCAGGAGGCCGATTAGCAGGTTTGCTCCACCGATTCCCTGCCTTCTCCACTTTGGATGCAGGATCTATGTGGAGTGCTCTTAAAGATCAGAAAATCAGCAATCAGAAAACCTGTAAAATTAGTAGATTAGAATGGTTTGACTGACTCAACCATCTAGCATTTGTGGCCTAACATACCTGTAACCCTTCTAATGCCGCGTACACACGTAGCGGACTATCCGGCGGACTTCCCGCCGGACTTTCCGAACGGGCTACTTGCCCACACACGGCACTTTTTCAGCGGACTAATATGGTGTATTAAGTCCGCCGGACTATCCGCCGTACTTTTGAAATGAACGGACTCGCCCACACACGCGGAGGAAAGTCCGCTCATTTTGAGTGTGTCTCCAGGTAGGCGGGGCCCGCGAAGGAGACGTCGCTGGCCCCGCCACCTGGTATGGACTTAAAGGGGAACCTCAAAGCCGAAAAAAAAAATTTCGGCGTGGGGGTCCCCCCAGGTCCACATCAGACCCTTGTCCGAGCACGCTACCCGGCCGGCCAGGAAAGGGGGGGACGAGCGAGCAGCCCCCCCTCCTGAGCCGTACCAGGCCGCGTGCCCTCAACATGGGGGGTGCCTTGGGGAAGGGGGGGCTGCGCGGCCCCCCCACCCCAAAGCACCTTGTCCCCATGTTGATGAGGACAAGGGCCTCTTCCCGGCAACCCTGGCCGTTGGTTGTCGGGGTCTGCGGGCAGGGGGCTTATCGGAATCCGGGAGCCCCCTTTAATAAGGGGGCCCCCGGATACCGGCCCTCCACCCTATGTGAATGAGTATGGGGTACAATGTACCCCTAGCCATTCACCTGTAAACAAAAGTAAAAAAAACCCACAACACACAAGGGTTAAAATAGTTTATTGCACAGCTCTGGGGGTCTTCCATCTTCGGGGGTCTTCTCGCCGGACTCCTCCGCTATCTTCTTCTAGCTCTTTTGCTAGCGGAGGAGCCCAGCTTTCTTCCTCCCCACCGCCCTCTTCTTCCGACTTTGGGGGTCTTGTCCCCCTCTTCGGTTCTTCTGCCGGGCCACGTGCCTTCTTATAGCTCACAATGACGGGGACCGGGCGCGTGGCGACTTATATAGGGACATCGCCGGATGATGTCCCCACCCATTATGGTGTCACAGTCCCAGAGAACAGAAGGCGGCGGCGACAGAAGACCGGGCCACCGCCTGTAAAAGAGCTATAAGAAGGCGTGGTGGCCAGGCAGAAGAACCGAAGAGGGGGACAAGACCCCCGAAGTCGGAAGAAGAGGCCGCGACGAGGAAGAAAGCCAGGCTCCTTCGCTAGTAAAAGAGCTACAAGAAGATAGCGGAGGAGTCCGGCGAGAAGACCCCCGAAGACGGAAGACCCCCGGAGCTGTGCAATAAACTATTTTATCTGTGTTTTTTTTGTACTTTATTTTACAGGTGAATGGGTAGGGGTACATTGTACCCCATACTCATTCACATAGGGTGGGGGGCCGGTATCCGGGGGCCCCCTTATTAAAGGGGGCTCCCGGATTCCGATAAGTCCCCCGCCCGCAGACCCCGACAACCAACGGCCAGGGTTGCCGGTGTTCTGCCTAATAGAGTCCGCCCATCAAATGGTGTCCGCTCCGTACTGTGCATGCGCAGTACGGAGCAGACGAAGCTTCGGAAAATCTCCGAAGCTGAACGGCGCCTGCGCCGTGAGTGGAGGTGGTAGCCCCACCATCCAAGCGGACATAGGGTTGTGAATTTTAGAGGGACCCTCGCGGGCGAGCTTCGCTCGCCACGCTTCGGGCTTGGCCTCGCTGCGCTCGGCTCTTTTTTATTCTAACTCTATGTCCACTTGGATAGTGGGGATAGAACCTGGACTCACGGCGCAGGCGCCGTTCATCCTCTGCAATTTTCGGAATCTGTGTTCCTGTGTACTGCGCATGCGCAGTACGCAGGGGACACTATTTGATGGAGGACGCTATTTGACAAGACACCGGGAAGAGGCCCTTGTCCTCATCAACATGGGGACAAGGTGCTTTGGGGTGGGGGCGCCGCGCGGCCCCCCTTCCCCAAGGCACCCCCCATGTTGAGGGCACGCGGCCTGGTACGGCTCAGGAGGGGGGGCTGCTCGCTCATCCCCCCTTTCCTGGCCGGCCGGGTAGCGTGCTCGGACAAGGGTCTGATGTGGACCTAGGGGGAGCCCCCACGCCGATTTTTTCAGCGTTGGGGTTCCCCTTTAATTCCATACCAGGTGGCGGGGCCAGCGACGTCTCCTTCGCGGGCCCCGCCTACCTGGAGACCCGCTCGAAATGAGCAGACTTTTCTCCGGGCGGGAAAAGTCCGCTCATTTCAAAAGTACGGCGGACTGGCATACGCACAGCCAGATTGTCCGCCGAAATGCGAGTCCGGCGGGAAGATTGGAGTGCAAAACTACTTTCTAAGTCCGCCGTACTTTCGGGTCAAAAAAGTACGCCGGAGGCTACACACGGGGGGATTGTCCGGCGGACTTGAGTTTGCCGGACTTTTCCACCCGATTGTTTGATCGTGTGTACGCGGCATAAGACTTCCCTCACATCTGAATGCTAGCATGTCAGCTGTGAAAGTGCTCTATATTCCAAGCCCCCTAAACACCTGCACGCGATTGCTTTAAAATTAAGTGAAAAGGAGCTTGGTAAACACCTGATTGTGCCTATTTCATTAATATCAGGTGTCCTACCTGATGCCTGAAACCATAATCTACTCCCACACCATTGGGTGCCTTTTGGTATTAATGAGTGTCGTGGAAATTTTTATTAATGTATGTTGTCAGATGTCCCCCAGTGTCAGTTTTGCTGTGATATGCTCATGCGAGCATGTTCGCACATACAGACGTTGGTGGAAGACCATTGGCTACGGAAACCTTCCCGTGGACATGGCAGATCTGTTTGCTCTTTTAAGGATGTTTGTTCATGCCTAACCGAGAGACTGGCCACCTCATGGCAACTGCATTAACGCTTCTAGTAAGCAGATCTGCATATATGAGAACTATAGCATAACCATACAAAATTATGGCCCACTGAGCAATGATAGAGTACGGCTTGTGTCATTGGTAGCAGTGAGAGTGTGCACATGGTCGTGTTCAGAGCCATGTAAGTAGTGTTCAAATTGTGAGACACTGTGTGTCCCTGTATAAGCGATGTCCCTATATAAGTCGCCGCGCGCCCGGTCCCCGTCATTGTGAGCGGAGGACTCGACATAGAGTTAGGCTAATATTCATTACTTGCTGGGTTATACTTCATCTCCAGGTGAATGGACACTGGTAGACCAAAGGCCTTTAGACAGGAAGTCATCCCCTCCCATACAGGTAGAACTTCAGTTGTGTAGAGAGCACTGAATCCTCAAAAAGAGGGGAGGAACCTCTGTGTTCCATGACGTACTCAAAGAAAAGGATTTTACAGGCAAGTGTGACGAAAAAATCCTATTTTCTTTTTCATACATCATGGGACACATACGCTAATATTCATTACCTGCTGGGACGTCCAAGAGCAATAGCCTTGAGAGGAGGGAGACACCCTGCCAAACAATAGCCGCCAGTAAGGATGAGCTCAGGCATGTCTGCAAACAGCACGTGCAGAGCCCGCCAGGAAGTCGGCACTGCGGATGGCTAATCACAAGCAGTGAGACATTGTCCTGATGCATGGCGGCAGAGATTGGGAAATGTCTCACTGCCTGTGTTTAGCAATGTGCCTCGCCGACTTCCTGGCAGTACAATGTGGCTGAAAGCTGAATCCTCGGCTGCTCGAACATCCACTTGATAACATTTTTGTGAACGTATGCACTGAAGAAGAAGGAGTCTGATCCTCGAATCTCCACAGATCTAGAAAAATAAACCTTGACTACCCAGACAACATCCAAAGAATGCAGTCATCTCTCTTCCACCTAAACGAGGCTGAGAGAAAAAGGAGGTAAAATAATGTCCTGATTTAAATGAAAGGCCAACACAACTTTTGACAAAAAGGATGGAACAGGTCGTACCACAACACTATCGTGGTCTAGGATCAAGTACCATTCCCTGCATGAAAGGGCCAACTCCGACACCCTTCTAGCTGAGGTGATAGCCATCAGGAAGGCTAGCTTGCGTGACAGCAAGTCTAATGGAATTTCCTTGATAGGTTTAAATGGTTGTTTCTGTAACACAGACAGCACCAAGTTCAAGTCCCAAGGACACATAGGTGACCTAATGGAGGGAACCAAGCGAGTTGCCTCTTGCATAAAGGTTCGGATCAGTGAATGGGAGGCTAAATGCCTTTGGAAGAATACTGATAGGGCTGAAACCTGACCTCTGATTGTACTCAAAGCCAATTTGATTTCCACAGCTGGCTGTAGAAAGAGAGAATTCTCCTAATCACATATTTCCGAGGATGCCATTTTCTGGCTTCACACCAAGCAATACAAGTCTTCCAGACCTTATGATAGATCTTCCTAGTGACAGCTTTTCTAGCATTCACTAGGGTAGACACCACTGGTCCCGAGATGCCATGGTACGGTACTTTAACACCCTGGCTTCAATAGCCATGACGTCAAATTTAGAGCCTGTAAATTGGGGTGGAGTATAGGACCTTGAGACAGTAGATCGGGGTGACGTGAAAGCGTCCATGGCCCGTCAACTGTCAGCCTCACAATATCCAGGAACCAGGGCCTTCTAGACCAGGCTGGTGCCACCAGAATGACTGGAACTCCCTCTCTCTGAATCCTGCACAAAAAAAGTGGAGGGAGAGGGATCGGAGGGAAAATATAAACCAGGGAGTGCTGGCTCCATGGAACTATCAGAGCATCTACTCTGATTGCCAAAGGATTTCTTGTTCAGGACACAAACTGCTGCAGCTTGTTGTTGAATCTGGATGCCAATAGGTCCACCTCTGGCCATCCCCAACATTTGCAAACTTCCTGGAACACCCCTGGGTGTAGGGACCATTCCCCTTGCATCCACATTCTGCTTCCTGAGTAGAGGCTGATTTTTCACTACATGTTTATTAGACAGCATTTCTGTCTTTGCTTTTTCAGACATCCCTGGCTACCGAGCACTCCCCTGCTTATGGGGTGGTGCTCAGGGGTCAAGTCCTGGGGAAAAAGGTGTGGGAACTCCCAAGATCCACTCCCCCACCAAAAAAAAAATGTAAAAAAAATTATACACTCATATGCACTAACGCTTCAAGTGTTATTTTTCATCCAATTTTCATATTGTGTGTATGAAGCTTAACTGTTAGTACATAAAAAAAACAATCCTCAATAACCATGAATACGGTAATTCTCTGAATAATCAGCATTCATTCAATTGTGCTTCCAGGCAAATGTGAACATCATGTTCTGATCTTTATTGGGGAATGGTATTTTGTATATAGAGTGTTTATGTGGTGAGTTACACTTTTCATTGAACAGAGTTTGGATAACACAGGGTTAAATGAAAAGGTCATAAATTAACTGCACATTATCTGGACAGAATGCTTGGGGAGATAGTGATGTGTTCCTGCTTAGGAGATGTGTGTTAGCTTGGGGGGCTGCAAACTCTGCAGGGCTCCAACACACACTCGCTGCTATTGCAACCCTTCACATATTTCTACATAAACTTCCCTCCTGGCATTAAACTTTGCCAGGTATTGTGCTCAGCTTACCACCCCAAACTGATGTTCCTCCCTCAGCTCACCTCTCTCCCTGCATGTCCTGTGAGCAGAATAGCTGTGCTCCTCCTCTGGGTTCTTTCATCATATGGCACTGAAGATAGAGGAGGGGGGGGGGGGGATTCAGTGGGACACACAGAGCAAGTATGCAGGAGACTGGGGGGGGGGGGGGATGAGAAGACAGAAAATCAGGAGGGGCCGGCGGGGAGGAGCACAGGGCATCACAAGAGGTCTGACTAAATAGAATCTCTTAGCAGCAGGGACCTGATCTATCCGTCAGCTAGCTGTTATTGACAGGTAGATCAAAGCGGAAGCTGTCATGGGGCCCCCTACTAGCAATGCCTGAATGGTCAGTCCACCCCTGGTGTGTGGCACTTACTATTGCGAGCTGTGTCGGCGGCTGCTGGTGTAGCACCTGCCAAACAGCTTGCATACTTTAACCAGTTGAGATTCGCGCTATAGCCAAATGACGGCTACAGCGCGGACCTCCTTTGCCGGGACTACGTCTATTGACGTCGTCCCGTGCACGAGCGGCCTGCGTGCCCCCTGAGGGGCGCGCGCGGCGCGCTCTGTGATCGGCAAGTCTATGAGACTCGCCTGATCACGGATCCGAGCAAGGGGTTGATCCCGACCCCTTACCACGTGATCAGCTGTTAGCCAATGACAGCTGATCATGTGATACAACGGAGCCGGTAATCAATCCCGATCACGGCCAGCCCTGCCAGTGCCCACCTGCCCCCTGCCAGTGCCACCCATCAATAAAAAAGTACCCCCCATCAGTGCCACCCAGCAGTGCCCACAGTGCCACCCAGCAGTACCCACAGTGCCACCCAGCAGTGCCCACAGTGCCACCCATCAGTGCCCGCAATCTGCCTCAACAACGGTGCTGCACCCCAGTGCCACATATCCGTGCTCATCAGTGTCATCTACCAGTGCCCATCAGTGCCGCCCATCAGTGCCCAGCAGTGCCACCTATCAGTGCCCATCAGTCCCATCTATCAGTGGTACCTATCAGTGCCCCTTAGTGCCACCCATCTGTGCCATCTTATCTGCGCCCATCTTTGCCCATCAGTGCCACCTTATCTGTGCCTATCGGTGCCACCTTATCTGTGCCTATCGGTGCCACCTTAACTATGCCTATCAGTGCCCACCAGTGCAGCCTATCAGTGCCCACCAGTGCAGCCTATCAGTGCCCACCAGTGCAGCCTATCAGTGCCCACCAGTGCAGCCTATCAGTGCTGCCTCATCAGCGCACTCAATGAAGGAGAAAAATGACCTGTTTGCAAAATTTTATAACAAACTATTAAACATGATTTTTTTATTTTTTTTATTTTGCATCTTTTTTTGTTTGTTTAGCAAAAAATAAAACTCCCAGCTGTAATTAAATACCACCAAAAGAAAGCTCTATTTGTGGGAAAAAATGATAAAAATTTCATTTGGGTACAGTGTTGTATGCCCACGCAATTGTCATTCAAAGTGCATCAGCGCTGAAAGCTGAAAATTGCTCTGGGCAGGAGGGGGGTTTAAGTGCCCAGTAAGCAAGTGGTTAAAGTCTTGCAGGACATGGCTGATAATGGGAACCGAGTTCCTGTTGTGGAAAAAGTGCAGGAACTCCGTTCCCATGTGTTCCCGCAGGACTTGAGCCCTGGTGGTGCTGCTTCATTGTGCTTTAAACCGTGGGACGGATAGCCATTTATCTAACACTACCTGTATGCTGTGCAATAGCAGGTATACTTTGGGGTACTATATCCATTCCACTAATAGCTTTTGCTAACTTCCTTGAGTCTATGTCTATATAAACAGCATACATTTAGTATGCATATTAGTTATTCCACAATTCTAATTTTAATAGTTTTTTTTCTGTCAGATCATAGAATCAATTTGGGTACACTCCATTGGGTGCAACATATGTGGTTAGGATATGCCCTCTGTGCCTAGCTTGATTGCCGAGTTCATGGTATTCTCCTGACATCTTGTACTGGTTTACGGATCTGATCCTTGCAGGCAAACTCTTACCCCCTCCCAATTTTTATCATGCTGGATGCCTTTTGAACAGTGATGTACAATAGTATACAGTTAGAATATTATATAATATATCTAGTGGCTATTACCTGTTGTTATATTCTGTGAACCATAGCTGTCAATTATGATTATCCTGTCCATTTATTTTGTGTTCTTTTACAATGTTCACAGATGAGGATATACTACACTATCAGCCCCTGAAGAAGAGGTTTTACCCTTTAATAACCTTGAAACATGTCAGTATTTTCTGGTTTCAGTTTCACTACTCAGGATTCACTAGTGTGGTGTTATGATTCTTATTGTGTTTGCATACATCGCTGTATTCTACTGTACATTATTTATTAGTAATCTTGCATCCATATGTTCTTATTGTCTTTCACTTTTTAACTTTTCTAATACATTTATATTTTAATACAATTCTGGAGACTCCTGCCTCTCAAAGTCCCACAAGAGGAAAAATTGGCCTACTATATTATAGGGACCATTCCCCTGGGCAGATATGCTGGCGGCTGAGATAATCTGCCTTAATGTTCTCTACCCCCGGCATATGGATTGCCGATAGAATCAGCACATGTTCCTCTGCCCAGGCTAGTATGATCCAGCCTAAGCTTTCCAAATACCGCACTGTGCATGTTATGCTCTGTTCTAGACCCTGTAGTGAGTGATCTCTGAGCAGGAGTTCATCCAAATACCGGAGCACCAGGATCCCTTGGGCCCTTAAAAGACCCAGTACTGGTGATAGGACCTTTGTGAACACCCGGGGAGTTGTAGCAAGCCTGAAGGGTAGAGCCACAAATTGAAAATTACATTCCTCTACTGAAAATTACAGGAACCTCTGATGAGGCTGAAAGATACGTATGTGTAAATACACATCCTTTATATTGCTGGAGGCTAGAAAGTCTCCCATCTGGAGTGAGGCTACTACTGAGAGGACAGACTCCATCTGAAATGACTGGATCATTAGATACTGGTTCAGTGATGTTAGGTCCAAACTGGGCCTTGTTTCTAGACTAGATGATGTAGTGCCTGAAGCAATAAGTCTCTTTTTGGAGGATCTGAGGGAACTCTGGATCTTAAAAACCTTTGAGGGGGGACCCAACGCAACTCCAGCTTGTAACCGTGGGATATAGTTGTGGTGACCCACTCGTCCTGAACTATTGTTCTCCAGATGTCCACAAAGTGCAGCAGCCTTCCCCCTACCCACTGGAGTGGAGGCCTCCCCTCAAAAACAGGGCTTGATGCTGGGTTTAGAAGAATTTTGTACCCAGGGCTTTTTCTGGCCTTGGACTTGCGGCTTGCCCCTGGCCCTAGTGCCCTGTTGGCGTGGGAACTGCCTTAGCGCTGAGACATTTGAGGAAGTAGTTTCTGAGGTTTTAAAGGAGGGATGCTTGGTGCTTTTCTTCACAGGAAGTAGAGAACTCTTCCCTCTGGAAATCTTTTGGATGTATTTGTCCAAATGATCACCAAATAAACATTCCCCATGAAAAAGGAAACGTTCCAACAACTTTTTACATGTAAGCTCAGCTGACCAGTTCTTAAGACAGAAAAGTCAGCGCATATGTACAGACAAGAGAGCCAAAGGAGAAACCTGCTGTATTGAATCCTTTAAGGTGTCAACAGCAAAACACAATGATCGAGGTATATCTGTCTTATTTTCAGCCAGATCATCCTCCCGATTAGGCCTGTCAGGTTGTCTGATCTGATCTTTTTTACGGACTGGCAGATACCAATTGCAGCAACAGCTGGCTCAATCGCTGAACCTGCCAAAGAAAAGGAAACTTTTAATAATGACTCCAATTTCTTGTCAACAGGGTCTTTCAAGCCCTGTGCATTATCTATCGGACAAGTTAAGTTCTTGTTTAAGGAAGAGACTGCTGCATCTACGGCTGGAATGCTCCACTTTTTAACAAACTTTCCATCCATGGGATATAAAAGGGAAAACCTCTTAGGAGGAACAAAAATCCTGTTAGGATGTTCCCAATCAGCATACAACAGAGGGTGTAAGGGGAAAGCCTGTTCAGCCTGAAGAGGCCTCAGGGATCCCAAAGAGGACACGGGAGCTCAGTAACCTCTGCAAGAGGCAACTTAAAGGCAAAACGAACCATTTCAGTAAGAGCCAGGATCAAAAGTCTCTGCAACTGAGAGGCAGACATCAAAATAGATATCTTCTTGTCCAGATTGCTTAGAAGCAGACTTATCCACTAGGCCCACCACAGAATCCTAAACTCTTCCCTATCCTCAACCCATTTCTGCTCCAGACTAGGAGGCTCCGGGAAGAGGGCTCTGTCACGCTTCTTGCCATCCTGCAGGATGGAGGCAATCATGCCAGCAATCCTGTGCTCTAACCCGGCTAGAGCTGAGGACAGTTCATCATTGGTGATAAAGGGTGAAGCAGCAGCACTGACTGTAGGCACAATACCAGACTGACGCAGTGGCTCAGATTACCCGGAAGCCTCTGGTCCTTCAGGGGTTACAACACTAGGGTTATGACTAGGTTCATCAGGAACTACTGACATAGGTGTGTCCTTCCCTGTAGTGTTAGTCCCGCTCCTCTTTTTTAAAGACATTTACTAGCCACAAAAAGAGAGTACATGGGTGTTGTATTAAAACACTTCAGAAGGGAGATAGGGCTCACCAAGCCCCTATGCAACAAGCACCTTTAGCTTGCCAAGCAACACCTGGTGATTCATGTGACCCGGGTAAGGAGAAATGAACTGCTGCAATTGCCTGGTTCAGAGCCTGCTCTGTGTCCCACAGCTGCCTTCTGGAAGCACTGCATGCTTGGCATACACAGCTTAAATAAGCTGTCTGTGCACCGGAACGTTCTCTGAATGAGTGCGCACCCACGTGCACTGTCCAGGCAAATGGACGTGGGTGCATTTGCATAACGCAAATCTTTATATGCCCAGATAAAGGCTATGGCGCATGTGCGCCATGGCCGCCAAACAAACTGCTAAGTCCAGCGGCGATTTTGTGAACACACATGCACCGAGGCAAAATGGTGCATCATCATGTGCCATCATACAGGTAAACAGCCAGACACAAGCAAAAAAGGATACATTTTGAAAACACCCACAGCTAGCCCAAAACTCCCCCATATGATCACCACACACAGGTGTCCAGCCTCTAGCTAGCTTTACTGATTGGTACAATCACTGGGACGCCCCACAATAAGTAAATAAAGGGGTTTTACTTACCAGTCTAGACGCAGGGTAGCTTAGAAACGAAGAGCCCAAACTTCACCCATCACGGAAGGTTCCTGTCACTTGAGGACCTTCAAGGACTGGGTACTCTTTTCATGTTTAGGGTCCACTCCCTTGGACCTGTACAGCAGCCTGCAGGAGTTCCTTAGCGCTGTGGTGTCCAGGATTCCAGAGACCGCATTACAGGCAAACCCTTGCAGGATCTTGAGTCCTCTTTGCGAGGCTTGGGTACCATTTATCTAAGCATATAAAGCCTGTGTCAAATAGATCTGATTGGTCAAAACCTTGATTCATTTAAGAACCGTTTGTGGGACTAGAGACCTGGACCTCAGAGAGCCGTGCCATCCACCTTGCAGACACTGGAAAAAAACTGAAGTACTTCTTGCATGGGAGGGGTTATATAGGGGATCAATTTCTGCCTAAAGACCTTTGGTCTACCAGTGTCCATTCACCTGGAGATGAAGTATAAACCAGCAGGTAATGAATATTAGCCTAACTCTATGTTAAATATAGTTACATAGTTAGTCAGGTTGAAAAAAGACACAAGTCCATCCAGTTCAACCTTAAAAACAAATAAATAAAATAAAAAATAATCGTACAATCCAAATACCCAATTTTATGCCCACAATTGATCCAGTGGAAGGCGAAAAAAAACCCCAGCAGAGCATGCTCCAATTTGCTACAGCAGGGGAAAAAAATTCCTTCCTGATCCCCCAAGAGGCGATCGGATTTTCCCTGGATCAACTTTACCTATGTTAGTACCTAGTTATATTATGTACCATCAGGAAAGTATCCAGGCCTTTCTTAAAGCAATCTACTGTCCCATCATCATGTCCCATGATGTATGAAAAAGAAATATAAAAAAAAAAGAGATAATTAATGAAGGAATATTTTAACTAGGCTAGGATCTAAACCATACCATTTAACAAATTAAATATCAATCCACATCTAATATAGCAAAACTAAACTTTAGTCCCTTCTAACCACAGTGGCCCCAGGCATCATATATATATATATGTATAAAAAAATGTCTGTATTATTGTTGAAAATATTTTTATTGGTAAGATAACCAGAATATCAACAGAAAAAAAAAAAAAAACACAGTTGGCATATTGTTTACAGAGAAGTGGCAACCAGCGTGCCAAATGGCTATCACCTACAGCAGTGCCGGCGCCTGAGATTTTGTGTACAGTCCTACAATCATTTTATGTCAAACAACAAAGAAAAAAAAGGAAAAAAAAAAAGAGTATGAGGAGAACAAAAAGGAGGAAAGAAGACAAAGAGAAGAGGGTTAAGAGAGGAGAGGGATGGGGAGGGGGTCTGCTGGTAGAGAATGGAAGAGAAGGACATTGAGTTATCTGTTGGAGTTCATCATCTGACTTTAGAGATCAGGATAGAGGGGGAGGAGGAGCTGAGCTCGGGGAGACTGGGCGCATTTCAGCCAGGGTATCTGAGGAGGAGAAGCGCCGTCAGACCGACCACAAAACTGTATATTTGTCGTAGGTGTTACTGTCCAGCGCCAACATCTCTTTCAGTGCCCCTGGACGACGTAATTTGTGACGAAACTGTGTAGGGAGGAGCGGCGTGCTGACGTCACCACTAAGAGACGCAAGGTCCCGGAAGGAACAGGCTGTTTATCGAGAGCCGGCCGGCTCGATTGGATTCATGGTACATGCAATTCTTTTCTTGTACATATATAAGTGCAATTCTGCTTTTTTATTCTATAAAATTTTACTGAATTACACTATGGAAGTCCTTTCTCATTTATAATATGGGGAACCTCTGACCACGAGCAACATCAAGAGTATCACGAGTGGAGCAGTGGGGATATCTTGCTGGCGGGTAGAGAGACCCTGGTTGGGTTATATAGCCATGGGCGAACTTGATCTCCTTAAAAAAAGATCAATTGAGCTGGTAAGTAGCAGTCATTTCTCAGGTGTAAGAACCTTTCTATCATAAACCATCACTATTGCTTGGGTGTATAACATTTGAAGTCACCTATGATCAGTGAATGAGGATTTGTTTTTATGAACTTATGCAAGTTAGTGTCACTTAATTGCTGAAATTTTATTTACTCTAAATACTATAGTGTGGACTGTTCCAGTAGGGCTTTCATTATCCCAATTACTGTGATTTATGCTCATATGGTTTGGATGTTTGGATATAGTTTCATCTTGTCATATTAATTTTGGTACAATGAGTATTGTATAGTGCACTAAGGGCTCATATACTAAGGATCATATATGCGACTATATGATAATATAATTTTTCACAGCGCAGCTTATTTTTTAGTTAATTAATGTGTCCAAACCAGGGTATATTCGTGCCCCATTAGGAAGCCAAGTCCTTTCAGAGTCGGGAGAGAAGGGGGATATAGTTTAATGTAAAAAGATTGGAAAGATTAACAGGGATTGTTAAGCCCAAGTTGGAGATGCCCTTGGTCTGCCATTGAAAGGAGTATTTGGAGCGAAGTTAAGACACGGTTGATGTGGATAAAGAGATTTTAAGGGCCTCTGTTTTAGAGATGTTGAGCTTAAAATTGCTTAGTAATCCGAAGTGTTTTAATTCCGACAAGAGGGAAGGGAGGGTTGTGTGGGGCTGTCGGGCATAGATTAGTAAATCGGAGATGAGATGTATGGTCTTGGTAGTGTAGTGTTGGTAGTGTTGTCCCGGGCTTCCCTGCCCGGGACAAAACCAACCTGGTCTCTATGTATAATCCCTGGAAGTAGAGGGGAGAGGCGGTTGGCAGGAACCTTCGCAAACATTTTTAGGTCTATATTTATTAAGGATATGGGGCGATAACTGCTGCATTGGGAGGGGTCTTTACCAGATTTCAGGAGGATGGATACATTGGCTGATAAGAGATCTCTGGAGGGGAGGGTAGTGTCATCAATGGAGTTGAAGGCCCTAGCCAGAAATGGTATTAACAGAGGTGCAAAGGTTTTGTAAAACCACCGGGTGTAGCCATCTGGGCCTGGACATTTGCCTAGTTTTAGTCCCCTGATGGCACCCAGAAATTCTGGTTCCGTCAAGGGTCTATCCAGGTCTGAGGATACCTGGGAGTCAATGGTGGGCAGCGCCGTTTTCAGAGATATAGGCCTGCATTGGATCCTGAGAGGAAGATGTAGGGTTATGAGGGGTTCCCTGTGGGAGATTATATAGTTGGGAATAAAAGTCCCTGAATGAGGTGGATACTGTATGCCTTTGGTGTTAAAGACCTTGGTCTGGTCTGGTTATGAATGATGGGGTGGCGGGGGGGGGGTTTAGGGTGAATGACCCGCGCTAGGTGTTGGCCACACTTATTGGCTATGGAGTAGTAGTAATTGCGGGCGCGGTCCCTGGCTATTAGGGAGTGAGAGTCTAGTAATTGGAGAAGGTCACGACGAGCATTTGAGAGCGTGACAAAGGTGGACGGGTCTAAGGTTTGTTTGTGAAAGTATTCCAAGTCTGAAATGGTGGTAAGTAGGCACCGGATGTTGTCTGATCTAATTTTCTTTAACCGTGAGCCATTTTGTATGAGAACACCTCAGACCACACACTTTAAGGCCTCCCATTGATTGAGTGGGGTGGTGGTGTCTGAGGAGTGGTCGGACTGAAAGTGTTGAATCGCTTTGGTAACTTCAGCAATACACACTGAGTCCCGTAGCAGATTGTCATTGAGACGCCACGATGCTCCTCTACACGATCGTGGGGGACGAGCAAAGGATAGGTATACCGGGGAGTGATCAGACCAGAGTACATGTCCTAGGGAAGTTTGCAATGGGATGTCTAATGCCGCGTACACATGATCAAACAATCGGGTGGAAAAGTCCGGCAAACTGAAGTCCGCCGGACAATCCCCCCGTGTGTAGCCTCTGGCATACTTTTTTGACCCGAAAGTACGGCGGACTTAGAAAGTAGTTTTGCACTCCAATCTTCCCGTCGGGCTCGCATTTCGGCGGACAATCCAGCCGTGTGTGTGCCAGTCTGCCGTACTTTTTAAATGAGCGGACTTTTCCCGTCCGGAGAAAAGTCCGCTCATTTCGAGCGGGTCCCCAGGTAGGCGGGGCCTGCGAAGGAGACATCGCTGGCCCCGCCACCTGGTATGGACTTAAAGGGGAACCCCAACGCCGTAAAAAATCGGCGTGGGGGTGCCCCCAGGTCCACATCAGATCGGGCAAGTAGCCTGTTCGGAAAGTCAGTCGGATAGTCGGCTACGTGTGTACGCGGCATAAGAGGGATTGTGAGATGAAGAAATAGTCTAGTCTGCTGTAGGCTATGGAGAAATAGGTGTAGTCTCTTTCTGTGGGGTAGTGTATGCGCCACACATCATCTAAGTTGTGAGAGTATAGAAGGGATTTGATGTGTGAGAATGAGGTTGTGGGTATGGATGACTTATCCGAGGCTGTGTCGGCAGATGGGGACAGAGTGACATTGAAATCACCTCCGGCGATAACACAGGCACCCCCAAAGGAGGATAGTCTGGTGAGAGTTGTAGCAAGGAAGCAAGCCTGGCCCATGTTAGGAGCATAGATATTGGCCACTGTAAAGAGAAAGTTATTGAGTTTTAATTTGATAAACACAAAACGTCCATTGTCCTCAATACAGGAGTCAAGTAACTCAGGGTGAAAAGATCTATGGAATGCAATGGAAACCCCTTTGGATTTAGCTAGAGGGTTAGTACTATGAAACCAGGTAGTGTAATGGGTATTGAGCCAGTACGGAAGTGTGTCTCCTGCAATAGTAGGATGTTAGCTCTTTGGTTGTGGAAGTGGTAGAGAATCTGGCTGTGCTTCTCCGGGGTGTTAAAGCCCCTGCAGTTGTAGGATGCTAGGTTAAGAGGTGGTGTGACTTCCATGATACGAAGGGGGAGTTAAGGGTAGTAAAAATAGAGTAATGAAAGTCCTTTGGGGACCAGTCCTGGGAGGATAGGAAACTATTAGAGAGAGTGTAAAGGGGAGTAAAGGTAGTAGGATAGGCAGAAAAAGAGAGTTCCAGGCTCCAGTGTCAGTAGAGCAGCGATACAGTATGTTTTGGTGGAATCAAGCACAGAAGGCTGGGGCCCTGACAGTAGAGGATGAGCAAAATTACTTATGTAGGCCACTAGGTGGCACCAATTTGTCATAAGTATGTACAGTAGATACAATATACAAAATGTGTTGTGGGGAACATCTCAAAACCAAGGTACGGTGCTAAAAACGTGCACCGAATATGCCTGGGGGGGAGGTTAGTGGTAGGCATGGAGGGGCCCCCAGACTCAACAGGGCAGGAAATGGGTATGAACAAAATAACCTGTCATAGGGGGAAAAAGTCATGAACAGCAAAATATAGCATGTGAACAGAACGTATGATAACAGTATGTGGGCGCAAGGTGGTCTTACCAGGAGAACAGTTACGTATCATTATCAAGTGCATGCTTCCCTGGATATCAAAAGTTAGAGTCAAACAAGTGAAGCAGTAGGCAATAAGATGAAATACGCATGGGAATGAATATCAGAACAAAAGAGGAGGGGGGTAATTGCAGAGGAGAGGACTGGTAAATTGGACTAAGTTCTTTCCTGAGTATCACAGTTCAGCCACTCCAGACCCGGACTGTAGAACCTGGTGTCTTACAGTAGCAACTTATTGGAAGGTGTTCAGTGGAGGGAAGATCAACAGGTGAATCTTGGAGAAGTTGTACTCAGAGGTTCTGAGTAAACGCAGAAGGTGATCCTGTTCACAAGAGAGGGGAAATGGATGACCAGGCGGCCTATAGAACTTTATTCATCGGGATCCTTGTGCAATGAAGTTCCGGGGAGCTGTTTGCAGCTCTGTTTTTGCCACTGAAGCAGGTATGGCAGTCCTGGGGTGGTGGGAGTGAAGGGCCAGTCCGGAATAGAGACATGAGGTAAATCCAGTGTGGTGGGGAATGTAGGGAGGTCACTGAGCATGCCGAAAATGGCAGTCTTGCCGTTGTGGTGAACGCGCAACTGGAAGGGAAAGGGCCATTGATATTTCAACTGACAGGATTGAAGTAACTGCGTGAGAGGCTTCAGAGCTTTAAGCATGGTTAAAGTTTGGCGTGAGAGGTCAGGCAGCATCATCATGAGGGTAGTGTTAAAGAGAATAGAGTCCTGAGTGCTGGCAGCACGCATGATGGATTATTTTATGTTATAGAAGTGCACTCCGAATAGGGTGTCACATACAAATGAGGGGTCAGGTTTCCTGGGGCCAGAGTTCCTGTGGACCCGGTCAAGTTCAAGGGGATTATCCTTGGGCAATTGAAATAGCTGATTGAAGATGGTTGTCACTGCCGCCTTTAAATCTTTGAGTTCCAATGATTCAGGGATTCCGCACACACAGATATTATTGCTCCTGTTTCTGTTCTCAATGTCATCTTGCTGGTATGCTAGTTGTTGCAGCATGACTGTGTGAGAATTAAGTATTTCCTCGAGTGACTCCATGGAGTAACAGAATTCAACAAATCCACCCAAAGAATAACTATTTATGGGCAGGTCCAGAAGATGTGTGTGAAATCCCCCTGATCTGCACCACAGCGCCAAATCTCAGATGAGCATTTATCTTTTGAATTCTGTGTGGCGTGATATATGCTCTATATACCAATTTAAATTGAATCATGCGGTCTCTCAAGGATATCGCAGAGGAAAATCCCACACAATCTTCCAAGTCTTCTATGTCCAAATACGGTATGTCTCGCATCCACCTAGCTCTAAGACCCTCCAATGGCAGGAGGGAAATTAAGGTAAAATGAGAATATAATCTAGAGGTGGACCTCTCCAAACATTCAGATCTAAGTACTGATTCTAGGGTGGATTGTATAATTATTAAACTATCTTGTGAAAACTGGGCGTGGAAGGTATGGGAAAGCTGAAAATATTGAAATAAAGGAGAACTAGGCAGATTAAAAGTTGAAGTAAGTGTAGGTAGACAGTTTCCGATCAGTGATCACCTGAGATATTATACTTGGTCCATGCAATAGGCTCAGGTAATTTATAAAATTGAGAAAGGGTAGCATTAAGCCATGAAGGAGCATTTGGTGAAATCGTATCCTTAACCTAACGCTCACATCTAAGGCCAACCTCCCAAACTCGAATAGTGTTGAGCATTGAAGCAGTCAACTGGTAGGGTGCCCTGCAGCCCCTGAATACAAGTACCTTAAGAGCTTCTATAGAACCTACCACCACTGCTTCCAGCTGAGTAGAGGAGTTGCATAAATCTAGACTTGTCCACCATGCGACCGTGACCAACTGAGTGGCAAAAAGAATATTCATATAAATGCGGGAAAGCTAAACCACCTTCCCACAAGGGTGCATCAGGGTGGTCAATTTATACCTGGGGTTCTTTGATCCCCATAGAAATGATAAGAAAAGTTTATTTTGTTTTGTAAAAAAGGACACGGGGAGCCACCGAGAAGAATGTCTAAAATAGTACATACATTTTTGTATAATTTCCATTTTTTGGAGGTTAATACGCCCCAGTAAGGATAATGGTAGAGACTTCAACATTTTCAACTTTAACCCAATATCTCCTAGAATCGGGGTCAAATTCAAGGAGATAAATTCAGAAGCTTGGCAAGAGATTACAACTCCTAAGTACTTGAAATTCTCTATCCACTTCAATAGAATTTCACTCGCAGCCATACTATGAGCCTCGGTATCAATTGGCAACAATAAGGACTTATACAAAACAAAAGAAAAACACTGCACTAATTCAATAATGAATACAAATATAGTGAAACTGCAATATTCCTGTGAAAAACACAGCCAAGATGCTGACACACAAACAAACCAAGTTCAAATTACCATTTATGGTCGAAGCCCTATGGCCAATATGGATATGAACAAATAGACTTACCATAAGATTTACAACATGAAATGGACCTGAAGTGTGCCCTGGTCTGATGGTCGGTATACCAAAATAAGGGGGCATACCCTTAGATTAGAAATGAATATTTTGTGAAGAGAAACGAATTTGAGAAATGCCCTGAAAAGGGGATGGGAGGGTGGGTGCCGCGCACCGGAAACCGACAAAGACCACAGGCGAGCAGGCTGGTTAAATACCCCCCGGGCTCCTCCCATAAATTCAGGCCACCATACTGGCCTTCCTACTTATGGTCGAAGCCCTATGGCCGATACGGATATGAACAAATAGACTTACCATAAGATTTACAACATGAAATGGACCTGAAGTGTGCCCTGGTCTGATGGTCGGTATACCAAAATAAGGGGGCAAAAACATTCAGGTAGGGGTGTAGTTTTATTAGTTTTAGCTTAATTAGTTGAGCAAGTTTGGTAAATGCTTGTGCCATTTCCACCTGAGGATTGGGGATGTACCGGGCGAGGTAGGCAGGGTTCCAACTGCTTAGTCTCTCAATGACGTGACTTGGGACCCATGCCAAGATGCTGCCAGGGGTGCTCCAATACTAAAGAGTGACCACGGTATGGACCGGGGTCGAGGTGTAGGCTGCGTAGAAGAACCCCATGTGTTTGGAAAACTGTCAGGTACACAAGTGTTAGCACGAAAAGGCAACAGGGGACTAGAGTTTACGCGTTCCGGTAGGAGTGACAGTAGGTGGTCAAGTATGGTTACTCGACACCAGGCACTGTTTGTTCTATAGAAATGGATATCTATCCTGGAGCCAGATTGCTGGGTTTAAGACACTGCAAGGTGGAGGATGAAATGGTGTTGGTAGTGAGCCAAGTGACGACTACGCAGAACTTGGCCTGCGGGATTGCTGAAGGTGAACTTGCTGGGCCATCAGAACCTGTAGTAGGCTAAGTAACTAGCTGTTTGTATGAGCAGGCTGGACAGAAGGCCAAATTGCGAACTAGTGAAGATAGTAGACCTGTCCCAGAAGATGGCAGCCTGGAATGAACATACAATGGACATTAAACTGGTGCCGCCAAGATAACTGCAGCAGTCTGCACAGGAAGGACATAACCGAGAGCGGTCCAGACCTGGCTTCATCAACAACATCAACCTCGGCCCAGTTGTCGGTGGTGAAAGCCACGGCCTGTCCTGTCCTGACATGACCCCAGAGTCGAGAGGCTGTCATGACCGGGTATAGCTTAAAGAGGGAGGAAGTCCAGGTAAACCCGGGGTTTAGGAGTATCCCTGATGCTATGGTTCTGTAAACCAGTGGTTTACCAAAATTGCAGCGAAGCCTGTGGAGGCTGCGGCATCTGTCACTACCAGGTGTGACAGGGGCATCGTAGATGGTATAAACATCGCTATACCAATCCATGCAGTAAGGAACCTTCCGACATTGATAGGTCTGCTATTGCCACAGCATCTAAATTAAGGATCTGAGAGGGGTCCTGTGTCTGTGAGAGGAAGATCAGGAGGCGTGACATAAAGATCGACCCTGGGGAATGGCCCGTATTGCAGATTTGAGCATTCGTCAGGTGGTGTCTGTGTAGAACCTGGCTGCCAGTGCTAGTAATGATAAATTGGCTAGGCCGTGGAAAACCACAAAGGGCCAGGTAGATGGCCGCTTGGATGACTAGACTGGGGAATGTGAGAGAATTTTATATGTCCCTAAAGACGGCAGTTGTGATGGGCGAGCGTTTGCCGTTGACTATGGGCTGATGCCTCTGGATGCCTCGTAGTGGGGATCTTACTGTATGGGCCGTAAAGACAGATGGCTCTCCGGGTCCTGTAAGGATAAGAAATGCTGAACGCTGGCTAGGTATAGCCTGACCGTGTTACAAGAAGAAGCCAGTTGCGTGTGTCAACACGATCCTGGTGCAGGATGGAAGTTGAACTCAACTGTCCTAAGGGAGAGATGACAGACAGGAAACGGTGAGTGGCTTGTAAGAAAAAGCCACAGGAGACAAGTGGCCAATTAAGTGCTGCTGAAAATGACGTGTAGCCAGTTTGTGTGTCACTGAGAATGTGCTTGCAAAAGAATGATTGCAAGAAGTTATGCTAAGTTGCGTGCCTTGGCATGATTGCAAAAGTTGTGTTTAAACATGTGCTTGCAACAATTGCACGGGAGTTTGTCACTGGAGATGTGTCCGTAGTGACTGTGAGAAATTCGTGTTACCGCATGTGCTTGCGAAGACTGCAGGAGTTGTGCTTGAACGTGTGTTTGGATGCGTGCTTGCAACGATTGCAAGATGTTATGCCAAGATGCGTGCTTGCAACGATTGCAAGATGTTATGCTAGGATGCGTGCCTGCAACGATTGCAAGGAGTTACACCAGGATGCGTGCTTGCCATGATTGTAAGGAGTTATGCCAGGATGCGTGCTTGCCATGATTGTAAGGAGTTATGCCAGGATGCGTGCCTGTAACGATTGTAAGGAGTTATGCCAGGATGCGTGCTTGCAACGATTGCAAGGAGTTATGGTAGGATACATGGGTAGCCAGGTCGAAAAAGACAGAAGTCCATCCAGTCCAACCACAAATCAAATAAATAAAGTATCGCACAACCCAACATACCCAATTCTACACCCACAGCTGATCCAGAGGAAGGCAAAAAACCCCAGCAGAGAATAATCCAATTTGCTACAGCAGGGGGAAAAATTCCTTCCTGATCCCTCGAGAGGCAATCGGATTTTTCCCTGGATCAACTTTACCTATAAATATAAGTACCCCGTTATATTATGTACATTTAGGAAAGTATCCAGGCTTTTTCCTAAAGCAATCTATTTGAGCTAGCCAGAACTGCCTGCTAGCAATGATTGCAATAAGTTTGTGCCTGGACATCTGCTTGCAACGATTGCAAGAGGTCTATGCTCGAATGCGTGCTTGCAATGATTGCAAGAGGTCTATGCTTGAATGCGTGCTTGCAACGATTGCAAGAAGTCTATGCCTGGATGCGTGCTTGCAACGATTGCAAGAAGTCTACGCTTGGATGTGTGTTTGCAACGATTGCAAGAAGTCTACGCTTGAATGCGCACTTGCAATGACTGCAAGACGTCCATGCTTGAATGCGTGCTTGCAACGATTGCAAGAAGACTATGCTTAAATGCGTGCTTGCAACGATTGCAAGAAGTCTGTGCCTGGAAATGTGTTTGCAATGATTGCAGGGAGTGTATGCTTGGGTGTGTGCTAGCAGCGATTTGCAAGAAGTTGTTTCTTAGATGTGTATGGAATGAATCCGATATGAATCGGTCGTAAGGATGAAATTAATCCTATATGAGTCAATCGCATGAAATTAATCTGATAAGAACCAGTTTTAGAGTGTATGAATTTAATCTAATATAGATCAGACCGTGGAGAGTACGAAATGAACCCGGTACGAATCGATTTGCCACTGAGGCGACTGGAATTGAAACGGGTTGTAGCGTGTATGAAATGAAACTGAGAAGAATCTTTGTAACTATATGTAACGAATCCTGATGGGAACCGGTCGTAAGGTGTATGAAAGGAAACCAACATGCATTGGATTGTGCGACTAACAGGGGGAGTAGCAGTGAGGCGAAGGTTTTAACGAACGAATCGAGACCCTTGGCTGAACTTCGAAGCACGAAGGATCGATCTATAGTGAGCGTCGGACTTGGAGGAAATGACAGGCAACATGCGAACGATACCTGTAATGCTGATATGACGGGTGCGAACCAATGTATTGTTGGTATGAGTGGATTAGACTCAAGTGACAAGTGTGTGAAGTGAATGAGTGAAATGTTTGCCGTGACATAGGCTGACTGCGATAAACGACGTTTCAGACGATAAGTGACGAGTTGAACTGTGGAGCATGTAATGAAATGTGACCGAGCCAATTGGGAACAAAACAACTGGAGCACACCGGAATGAATCGGTGCATCTCGGATGCGACCGATTCGAATCGGGGCACAGAATATGATGGTCAAATTAATGAAATATCTGTTATGACAGAGACATAAGTCGGTCATGCCGCGACTGCGACTGATGATGAACAGGACTCTGGAGCATGCACTGAAATGAAGCTAAAGCACTGGGGCACACCGTAACGAATTGGTGCATCACGTATGCCACTGGATTCGAAACGGAGCGCGGTACGTGGCGGTGAAATTATTCTGATTGCCATGACAGAGGCACGAATCGATCATGCCGCTGTTGCGACTGACCGTTAATCGTGCATGCTCTGGAGCATGTACTGAAATGTGGCTGAAATACCTGGGGCGCGGCGAGACGAATTTAGCGCACGATGCGACTGGATTCGTATCGGAGCGCGATACGTGACAGTGAAATGATTTCCCATGACAGAGACATGAATCAGAGAACCAAAACCTGCAACTGACAATGAATCCTGACTCTGGAGCATGTACTGAAATGAGGCCATAAACAACTGTGGCACATCGGAACGAATCGGTGCATCACGGATGCGACTAGATTCGAATCGGAGCGCGGTGAGTGACAGTGAAATGAGTGACAAAGTTTGCCATGACAGAGGCCCGAATCGGTCCTGCCGCGACTGCGACGGACCACGAACGGGACTCTGGAGCATGTACTAAAATGAGGCCGAAAAATATCTGGGGCACGCCGGAACGAATTGGTGCATCGTAGATGCGACTGGATTCGTATTGGAACGTGATACGTGACAGTGAAATAGTTTCCCATGACAGAGGCACGAATCGGTGCGCCGCAACCTGCGACTGACAGCGAACGGGACTCTGGAGCATGTACTGAAATGAGGCCGAAAAAATACCTGGGGCACGCCGGACTAATTGGTGCATCGTAGATGCGACTGGATTCGTATCGGTACAGGATACATGACAGCGAAATGATTTACCATGACAGAGGCATGAGTCAGGGACTCAACAAATGGGACTCTGGAGCATGTACTGAAATGAGTCCGAAAAAACAACTGGGGCGCACTGGGACGAATCGGTGCATTGTGGATGCGACTGGATTCGAATCGGAGCGCAGTAGGTGAGAGTGAAATGATTTGAAATGATCTGACATGGTTCGAAATGGTTCGGCCTTGACACGGCACTGACCAGTGTCCATCAAATCCACGAGAAACATCGATTAGTCTGTGGAGCATAAAACAGTGAGACACTCCTAAACGAAGCTGTGTCTTTGCGTCAGTGTGAGGTACACAAAAAACAAAGAAATGTTTGGTATGATAGCGTAACGAGTAGTATACAGACGTCGCGGCTGTGTGTAGGGTTTTACGAATGACTCGTAAGTTTGATATCGAGGTTTAGTGACGAGACATTTACAATGTATGAAATGACAAGTCAACCGAAAAAACCCTACCTGCGACAGCCGAATCGACGCGTTAGTACGTAAATTACGAACGGGAACGAGGACCTCAAACAACTACGAAGCGGTAACTCACGGACGCTAACGAGTTTCGAAGAGTCGCCCTAGTGATGTCGTGCCGCGCACCGGAAACCGACAAAGACCACAGGCGAGCGGGCTGGTTAAATACCCCCCGGGCTCCTCCCATAAATTCAGGCCACCATACTGGCCTTCCTACATATACATAAGTGCAGCGCTTAAAGGTACCTATATCCATGAGTGAAAATATGCATTTAAAAAAACAAAACAAACAAATGATATTGGTGAAAAAGTCCATTAAAATCAAAAAATAAGTATAAACAGTCCCTAAATTAATCTCTATGGATCTCAAAGTGGTACTTCTGGGACTTTTTGAAGTTGTCAGATGGTATTCGTGGCAGAATAGTTTGCAACCTTCTCGGACCTCAGAACCTCTTGGAAGTAGATTTTAAACAGATTAAAGAAAGTTAGGTACTCTTACCAGATGGGTTGGACACATCCACCTTATAGTAGTGTGTTGTACGAGCTTATGGGGGGCTCCAGCCACGCGCCCCAATACACTAGTCGAATTGTGTTTTCCCCTCGGGATTCCTTGCGATCTCCAGATGGAAAAGGTGGATAAAGTTTCTGAACCGTGGATCGCTATAGGACTTGGTACCAGAATTCTCGTAATGATTCACCATAGGGGGAACAAAGCATAAAAATCAAGTGATACATAAAAACAAAGTAATTGCAATGTGGGGAGCAACAAAATGCTGGCCCAATTGCTCCCCACATTGCAATTACTTTGTTTTTATGTATCACGTGATTTTTATAGACTATTAGTCCTGTTTTAATTTTAATTGTTTTCAATAAACCATCATTGGTTGTATTTCACCATGCGAGGCGTTTTTTATGCTTTGTCCCCCTTATGGTGAATCCTTAAGAGAATTCTGGTACCAAGTCCTACAGCGATCCACGGTTCAGAAACTTTATCCACCTTTTCCATCTGGAGATCGCAAGGAATCCCGAGGGGAAAACACCATTCGGCTAGTGTATTGGGGCTGGAGCCCCCCCATAAGCTCGTACGACACACTACTATAAGGTGGATGTGGTAAAAGTACCTAACTTTCTTTAATCTGTTTAAAATCTACTTCCAAGAGGTTCTGAGGTCTGAGAAGGTTGCGAACTATTCTGCCACGAATATCATCTGACAACTTCAAAAAGTCCCAGAAGTACCACTTTGAGATCCATAGAGATTAATTTTGGGACTGTTTATACTTATTTTTTTGATTTTAGTGGACTTTTTCACCAATATCATTTGTTTGTTTTGTTTTTTTAAATGCATATTTTCACTTATGGATATAGGTACCTTTAAGCGCTGCACTTATGTATATATAACAATAAGGACTTAGTCCAATTTACCTTCAGCCCAGTAACCGTTAAAAAAAGAGTCCAATATCTGTAAAGTCCCTTGGAGAGAGGATCCAGCGTCATTCAGAAATAATATAGATCATCTGCATACAAAGCTACCTTCTCCTCTAACCAACTAATCCGCAGCCCCTTAATATTAGGGGGAAGTGTGGAGGGCCTCCACCACAGGCTCCATTGCAATAGTGAAGAGGGTCGGAGACAGAGGGCAGCCCTGGCGAGTTCCCCTAAATAATGAGAAGGAAGTCAACAACCCTCTCCTCATTTTCACTGCAGCTGTGGGGTGTCTATATAGGACCCGCAACCATTTTATAAGCATTATAATGGCTCTTATACCTAGCAGCCATCTGAATCAACCCCAACCCCTACCCCTGATCGTGGCCTTGTGAGCGGCCCAGGAGCACAATGGGAAGGTATGTGCTGGGTCATTGAGGGAGAAGTACTCCTTCAGAGCAATTTCAATATCAAGATAAGTAGCTGGATTGCTAAGGTGTGATTCATTCAGGCGTTAGCCACAGGTCATAGAGCTTATCAAAAAACTGAGGAGGGCCATTACAAGGGAATGATCAGACCAAGGGGATCTCTAAGATCTTAGAAGACATGCAGAGAGGTAATGACATGGCAGGTGTGAAGACATGGTCTATCCACGAATACGTCAGGTGGACATGGAAGCCTTGCTTATATTTTCACAGAGCTGGACATACTCTTAGGATGGCAGCCACCATTATTGCTTCATGATTGATGGGCTATCTTTTATTGATGGACTGAGCTTGTTTGCTCACTACACCTTTTAAAGTATCTGTACAGAGACTTTTATTTATCAGGTGGGCATGCACCCTCAGTGCGCCAGAACTTTTTGATTATCTGAATATCATTATAGGGTCCTATGTTTCTGCTGAATTCTCCATAAGCATGACCACAGCTATGCCAGAGCTAAGTGAGAGAACATAATTTTTCTGAGCTGCGCCACTACAAGGTTAGGCCTCATGTACACTGTAGCTGATAAACAGGCGATTAGGAGCAGTTGAGTGATTTTTTTTCAGCAGCCCCTGAACTTTCCTCTATGTTATCTTATCTGTACATGTACACTCAGTTGTTTATAAGAGATCAGAGCAGTGTTTCTCAACTCCAGTCCTCAAGGCGCCCCAACAGTTCATGTTTTCAGGCCTTACATTATTTTGCACAGGTGATAGGTTTCACTGCCTTATAATTACCACAGTTGTTTTATCCGAGAAAAATCCTGAAAACATGACCTGTTGGGGCACTTTGAGGACGGGAGTTGAAAAAATAGGATTTTTACGTCATACTTAACTGTAAAATCCATTTCTTTGAGTACATCATGGGATACAGAGTCAGGCTAATATTCATTACCTGCTGGGTTATACTCCATCATTAGCTGAATGGACACTGGTAGACCAAAGGTCTTCAGACAGGAAGTGATCCCCTATATAACCACTCCCATACAGGAAGTACTTTAGTTTTGTAGCAAGCACTAAATCCTCAAAAAAGAGGGGAGGAACCTCTGTGTTCCATGACATACTCAAAGAAAAGGATTTTACAGGCAAGTATGACGAAAAAATCCTATTTTCTTTTTCATACATCATGGGACACATAGTTGGGCTAATATTCATTACCTGTTGGGATGTCCCAGAGCAATAGCCAAACAATAGCTGCCAGTAAGGATGAGCTCAGGCGTGTTCGCAAACAGCAAATGCAAAGCCCGCCAGGAAGTCGGCACTGCGGAACGCTAATCACAAGCACTGAGACATTGTCCCGATGCGTGGCTGCAGAGATTGGGAAATGTCTCATTGCCTGTGTTTAGCGATGTGCAGTGCCAACTTCCTGGCAGTACAATGCGACTAAAAGCTGAATGCTCGGCTGCTCGAACATCCACTTGATAACATTTTGTGAACGTATGCACTGAAGACCAGGTAGCAGCCTTACAAATCTGAGCCACAGATACATGATGGTAAAAAGCCCAGGCGGTTCCCCTGGTATAATGAGCTCTCCCCCTAAAGGGAGGAGCTTTACGTTTCAGACCGTAGGCCTGAATGACCAATTGACGGACCCAATTTGCAATGGAAGCTACCTGCCTCTTCATGGGTCCTTTTGGTTAAAAAAAAAAAAAAAAAAAAGAGTCTGATCCTCGGATCTCCACAGATCTAGATAAACCTTTACTGCCCAGACAACGTCCAAAGAATGCAGTCGTCTCTCTTCCACTGTAACTATGCTGAGAGAAACAAGAAGGCAAAATAATGTCCTGATTTAAATGAGAGGCCAACACTCCCTTTGGCAAAAAGGATGGAACGGGTCGTAACACGACTCTGTCATGATGAAGGATCAAGTATGATTTACCGGCCCTGCATGAAAGGGCCGCTAACTCCGATACCCTTTTAGCCAAGGTGATAGCCATCAGGAAGGCTAGCTTGGATGAAAGCAAGTCTAATTGAATTTCCTTAACAGGTTCAAATGGTTGTTTGTGTAACACAGAGAGCACCAAGTTCAAGTCCTAAGGACACATGGGTGACCTAATGGGGGGAACCAAGCGTGTTGCCTCTTGCATAAAGGTTGGGATCAGTGAATGGGAGGCTAAATGCCTTTGGAAGAATACTGATAGGGCTGAAACCTGACCTCTGATTGTACTCAAAGCCAATTTGATTTCCAAAGTTGGCTGTAGAAAAGAGAGAATTCTCCTAATCACATATTTCCGAGGATGCCATTTTCTGGCTTTAAACCAAGCAATACAAGTCTTCCAGACCTTAAATAATCTTCCTAGTGACAGCTTTTCTAGCGTTCACTAGGGTGGTCCCGAGATGCAACAGTCCTATGACACCCTGGCTTCAATAGCCATACCGTCCAAATTTAGAGACTGTAAATTGGGGTGGAATATAGGACCTGGAGACAGTAGATCAGGGCGTCCTGGAAGCGTCCCTGGCCCATCTATCGTCAATCCCACAATCTCTGGGAACCAGGGCCTTCTGGGCCAGGCTGGTGCCACCAGAATGACTAGAACCCCCTTTCTCTGAATCCTTCGCAACAAATGTGGAAGGAGAGGGATCGGAACCAGGGAGTACTGTCTCCATGGAACTATCAGTGCATCTGCTCCAATTGCCAGAGGATCTCTTGTTCGAGACACAAACTGCTGTAGATTGTTGAATCTGGGCGCCAGTAGGTCGATCTCTGGCCATCCCCAATGTTGGCAAATTTCCTGGAACACCTCTCGGTGTAGGGACCACAGGCTCATCTGCTGGCGGCTGATATAATCTGCCTTCTGGTTCTCTACTCCTGGGATATGGACTGCCCATATCATTTTCACATGTCCCTCTGCCCAGGCTAGTATGTAGTTCAACTCCTTCAGAGCTGAACGACTCCTGGTACTGCCTTGGTCGTTTATATAGGCCACTGCCGTGGCATTGTCGGACTGAACCCTGATGGGGCAGTCCTGAAGCTCCACCGTCCAGGACCGTGGGGCCAGACGTACTGCCTGTAATTCTAGGACATTGATGGGAAGGGTCTGCTCTGTCCCTGATCATTTACCCTGAGCTGTGATTTCATCTAGGGTCACTCCCCAGCTTGAGATACTAGCATCCGAAGAAAGGATTTTCCCTTTCGACAGGTTCTCATCCTGCAACCACCAGTTAGGCTTAAACATGCCCGAGGAGATAAGCACATTGGATAATCCAGGGCTTTTCTTCCTCTGTTCCAAGCCAACAAGATGTCTTGTTGCAAAGGCCTGGAATAGAATTAGGCATAGGGCACTGCCACGAAGGAGGATACCATCCTCCCTAGAAGATTCATACAGAACCGAATTGAAGGTTGTCTGGTGCCCCTTACTGACGCACCTGATCCTTCAGGGCACAGATCCTTATGTGTGGCAAGAAAACTTTTGTTTGTTTAGAATCAGACCTAAATATCTTAGACTTTGTGCTGGTCTCAATGCTGACTTTTTGGTATTTATGATCCAGCCTAAGCTTTAACAAATGCCTCACTGTGTATATTATGCTATGTTCTAGAGCCTGTACCGAGTGATCTCTGAGCAGGCAGTAAACCAGATACCCAAGCACCAGGATCCCTTGGTCCCTGAAAAGACCAAGTACTGGTGCTAGGACCTTTGTGAACACCTGGGGAGCTGTAGCAAGCCGAAGGGTAGAGCCACAAACAAAGTAACATTCCTCTACTGAAAAACGTAGGAACCTCTGATGAGGCTGAAAGATAGATACATGTAAGCATGCGTCCTTTATATCGATGGAGGCTAAAAAGTCTTCCCTCTGGAGTGAGGTTACTACTGAGCAGACAGACTTCATCCGAAAGGACTGTATCAATAGATACTTGTTCAGGGACCTTAATGGGCCTTGTGTCCCCGTTTGGCTTCTGAACCGTAAACAGGTTTGAGTAAAACCCTGTGCCCCTTTCGAATACAGGAGCCTCTACAATCACTCCTTGATACACTAGATCAGTGGTCATCAACCATGTCCTCAGGGCCCACTAACAGGCCGGGTTTTATTTATTACCTTGGGGAGATGCAGACTAGAATACTGCAATCACTGAGCAGCAAATTATATCACCTGTGATGTATTTCAGTTATCTTGCAAACCTGGCCTGTTAGTGGGCCCCGAGGACAGGGTTGATGGCCACTGCACTAGATTATGTCGTTCCTGAAGCAATAATAGGATTTTTGTACCCCCAGCCACCCCACCCCGGAAAATCCTTTTTTTCTGTAATTCACCGACCGACACTGCTCCTCTCTGTAACTACATGGGTTGTATAGCCTGCCATTAGGAGAACTAGGCAAAATTGTTACACAATACACAGGCGGACCCTGTGCTATCAACTCTCCTCACTGCTCCTAGCAGCTTCAGTACGTCAACAAGCAGTATAACGTAGAAAAAAAAGAGGGGTGGGTGCTGTGTCGGTCAGTGAACTACAGACAAAAGGATTTTACGGTGAGTACAAAAATCCTATTTTCTCTTATATTCACCGACCGACACAGCTCCTCTCTGTAACTAAATGGGACGTCCCCAAGCAGTGCCAAATGAGGGGTGGGAAAAAAACAGCATAAAAACTTCATCCACCGGGGGCGTGGCCTGGACATGGCGGAGTAAAGACACGTTTTTGTTGGGCTCCCGGCCTCGGACCCCCTTTCCCGGCCTACTGCACCATAATCCCGGCATGCTGCCGACCAAAAGGCACAAGACCAGAGCCTTAGCCAGGGGGACCTCTGCCTCCAAAAACCCCAGTGAGATTAGACGCTTTTTTAAGAAGATCCAGGACCCGAGCGCCGGAGCCCCGGCCTCGCGGGGCCCTACACGTGGCACATCGCGGGCGGATCAGCACCGGGAGGATCTCCCTGGCTCCCCCGGCTCGGACTCTCTACCCAGTGGCTGCCCAGAACCTCCAGACCCACCCGGTGGTGAGATGTCGGCGGGAAGCCCCGCTGCGCCGGCAGATGTGGACCAGGACATCCGAGCGCTTCTACAGGCGCTGCCCACACGGAATGACATAGAGGCGCTGATCCTCCGCCTCGAGGAGACCCATCGTCGGGATATCCAGGAGGTGAGGGGAGAGGTTTCCAGCCTGGCAGAGCGCGTGCACACGGGGGAGACCTCAGTCTCCTCCTTAGAGGCCCGGGTGCTAGCCCTGGAACAGGCAGGGGACCGGCACCGTGATGCGGCAGTTTCTCTCCAGCTGCACATAGAGGACATTGAGGACCGGAGCCGTCGTTCCAACGTGCGGCTCCGTGGCATTCCGGAATCCTCAGCTGCAGAGAACCTGGGGGACATAGTGCTGAACATTTTCCGTGTCATAGCGGCAGACCCGGAGATGTCCGTCGAGCTCGATAGAGTTCATAGAACTCTGGGACCGAGATCCGCGGACCCGGCGCGGCCGCGTGATGTAGTTTGCCGATTCCACCGCTATGTACAGAGGGAACTTATACTTCGCCGGGCCTGGGAACATGGCGAGGTGGAGTTGGATGGTGCTCGGATCCTGATTTTGCCGGACCTCTCTAGGGCTACCCTGAAGCGCAGGGCACTGCTCCGTCCCCTGCTGGAACTGGCAAGACAGCGTGGCTACACTTACCGGTGGGGATATCCCCTCTCGGTCACGTTCCGGAAGGAGTCATCTTCCTTTACACTCCAGGGACCGTCAGATCTCCCAGCACTCTTCCAGTTTCTGGCCGTGGATCCGATCGTGATTCAGGATTGGCTGCAGCTACTACCTCGCCCGCCCGGCAGATCAGGTGTCCTTCAGCTGCAGGGCCCGCTTCCCCGCCGCCACAGGAGACCAGGAGGGAGACGGCGTTCCGTTTCCAGAGACGCCCGCCGTGAGTAACTGGGGGACTGCTCTGCGTTCTCCTCTAGCCTGACGTGACTGTTTGCCCCCTTCCTACTCTAACTGGCTCCTGAGTTGGCTGTTTGCTAGCCCCCATTTCCCACCCATCTCTTGTGCCTCCCCTCCGCGACTGGCGGGACCCCCCCGGGAGTTTGGGCGACTGGACACGAACTTCGGCTTCACTCTGATAGATGCCGGTCTTGCTTCTGGGGTCAGCTCTGCCTATTGGGAGGATTGTCTGCCGCCCGCTGTGCGCTCCACGTTGCCTTTGGATTGTGAAGTGGGAGGTACACTCTTTGACCCCGCACCCCCTATCTGACCTGTACCATTTGTGCTGGCTGGTTCCCCAGGGGAGTTCTACCGGTTACCCTTAAGCTTACATGGATCTGGTTCCACTCCAATTGACGCCGGACTCCTTCCTGGGGTCTCCCCTGAATGTTTGTGGGGTGCCCTGCCCCCCAGCCTGACCCGGGATCATGAGGCAGGAGGACTATAGCTGGACTGGGGACGGATCTGTCTGGTTGTTGGGGGGCAGCTCTGCACCTCTTTTTGATCGGATGTGCCTGCGGGCCCTTTTGCTTAGCCCTGGTGAGTCGGTAGCTATTGCGGGTTGTCCTCGGGCCCCTGCTTTACCCTTCTTGATGTGACCACCCGCAGTTTTCGGAGACGGCAGGGGATCGCAGACTGTAACGCCTGAATCCGCACGGCGCTGGCGCCCCTCCTGTTCGCTGCCATGCTTTACGGGTACTGCCTTTGGGCGATATCATGCCTCCCTCCGTGCACCCCGCACTGACCTTTGACCACGGAGCTGAAGGAACTTTGCTGGATTGGTCCCAGGACGGTGACTCTATCCTGCTACTATGCTGAGGGACACCTGGGGGGGGGGGGGGTATGCCCTTTCGTGGTTTGTTTGGTTATCAAGCTGCGGTGTTATGAGACCGTGGATGACCACATGAGTGTTCTCCGGGGGTGACTGTTTACCTTCCTTGCTCTTTTTTTATTTTATTTTTTTTATTTTATTTTTTCCCTCAATACCCCTCCCCCTTTTTTTTACCCTTTTCCGCTCTTCCCTCCTCCCCCCTGCACTTTCTTCTCCCTCCCTACCCCCCCCCCCCCCCTCCCCTCCATCCCTTATTCACCTCTCCCTCCCCCTTCTTTCCCCTTCATCTGGTCTCTTTCTGCCTTTCACTCTCCCCCCCCTTCTTCCCATCCTCTTTCTTCCCTCCCACCCTCCTCTCTGTTTCTCTCCGGCTCCCCTTCTTCCCCCCCCCCCCTCGGAGATGCTACAGAATGCTATAAGTGGGGGTGCACTGCATGTATAGGTACATATATGTATTTTCTTTTTTGGGTTCTCGGGACGTGGGGATGGGGAGCGGGGGGGGGGGTGGAGGTCACTCCCACGGGTGGGACCCTGGGTTGTGTTAGGCTCCCCCGGGCGTGTCTATGTTTTGGGGCGGGTCGGGGGACCCTTTAGAGCTGTTGAGTTCACGTTTGTCATTTATTATTTATATATGTGTTTTTTTTTGTTTTTTTTCTTCCCTCATGTACTTCTGTGTGCCTTTCATTGTTTGCCTGTCACATGTATGCCGTTTCAAGACGATGTTCCTTTTATGGCTGGGAGTAGGGGGGGACGAGTCCCGGGAGTCTCTCTCCGACTTGTCCACCTTACGCTCCAAATAGGACGACGCTTTAAACCCAGTATACTGCTGGTATGCGTTATAGCAACTTTTTGCTAGTTTAGTGATTTTATATTTTCTTTTTTTTTTTTTCTCTCTTGTTACTTTCTTTTCTTTCTCTCTCTTGTTCGAGCTTTTAGTGCGGACTTCTCTACTTTCTTTCTCCCACGGGCTGTGGGGTACTGTCCTTAATATTTTCCATCTGTTTTCTTCCCCCCCCACTCTTTTTCCCCCTGGTCTATCAGTCACGCGATATCTACCTGGGTTTTGCCTGGCGTGTTTTTTTCTGGGCGCCCATCTCTATATCTCAAGGGCGCGATGGCGGACCTTATTAAATTCACCTCCTTTAATGTCAAGGGGCTGAACTCCCCTGAAAAGCGGCGTATTCTCCAGCGAGAACTGAAGAAATCCTGCACTGATGTGGCCTTTATCCAGGAAACACATTTTAAAAAGACGAACCTCCCCTTTCTCCAGTCGAGATTTTTTCCTCATGTCTACCACTCCACTAACCCCTCGGCTAAGACCAAGGGGGTCTCCATTTTGATCTCCAGCAAACTCCCCTGGGTGTTTCTGGAGTCCCGGGTAGACCCGGAGGGCCGCTTTCTCTTTCTTAAGGGCCGCATAGGGGATGTACTATTTACCTTCGCTACGATATATGCCCCCAATGTTCAGCAGCATGTGTTTTTTAGGGCTGCTTTTGATTGTTTGAGGGTCTTTCGGGAGGGTCAGTTGATACTGGGTGGGGATTTTAACATCCCTCTTACACCTCAGGTTGATACGTCTGCCTCGTGCTCCTCAGTGCCGGTTTCTATCAGAAAGCAGATAACCAGGTACCTTCTACAGGACCAGCTGGTTGACGTATGGCGCCTGCAACACTCGGGGGAAAGGGATTATTCTTTTTACTCCCCCCCCCACAAGTCCTACTCGAGGATAGATTTATTTTTGATCCCTCATGATCAACTACACCTGGTGGACTCTACCGCCATCGGCCATATCACTTGGTCCGACCATGCTCCAGTGGCTCTTACTTACGCCCTCACGAAGAATCCCTCCCCCCGGTCTTTGTTTTGGCGCCTCAACGAGAGCCTCCTTCAAATCCCGGAGGTTTTGGCAGATGTTACCAGGTCAATTGACCTGTACTTTCGGGAAAACGAAACGCAGGATTGCGACCCGGGGACGGTCTGGGAGGCCCATAAAGCGGTTCTCCGCGGGGTCCTGATCAAGCATGGGGCTCGAATCAAACGAGAGCGGAATGAGCGGCTGACCAAGCTTCTTTCTGAGCTTGCCACTACTGAGGCGAGGCACAAGCATGCTCCCACGCAGCTTCTGGAGAATGAACTGGGGGTGCTGCGGGCCCAGATCACTGACCTATTTCACTACAAAGCGAAGGCGGCACTCCAGTTCTGTCGGAAATTGTCCTATGAATCGGGGGACAAATGTGGGAAGTTGTTGGCTCGGTCGGTTCGGGAATTGAAGTCTGCCTCCTATATTCCGCAGCTGGTAGATGGGAAGGGTCAGAGGGTCTCTACCCCAACTCAGATAGCTGATACTTTCGGGAAATTCTACCATGATCTTTATAATTTGCCCGACTCCGGGTCCAGTCTGGAGGAAATAGATAGGTATGTGATCAGTTCCGGTCTACCGACCCTTTCGGTGGAGACACGGGAGGGTCTGGAGGACCCGATCACATTGGAAGAGGTGCAACGGGCAGTAGGCTCGCTGAAAGTAGGTAAGGCCCCGGGTCCGGACGGTTACACCGCACAATACTATAAGACCTTTTTGCCTACCCTCGGCCCGCATTTGGTGCAGTTTTTTAATGCTCTGGGCTCGGGAGGGGACTTTCCGAGGGATACCCTTAGAGCCCATATTTCATTGATCCCCAAAGAGGGCAAGGACCCAGGCCTGTGTGGGAGCTATCGACCTATTTCCCTCCTAAACCTGGATCTGAAGCTATTTTCCAAAATCCTCGCCACGCGTTTGGCGCGGCACCTGCAGTCTCTCATACACGTCGACCAAGTAGGCTTTATCCCCTCTAGGGAGGCCCGGGACAATACTGTTAAAGTCCTTAACCTGGTGCATAAAGCCAAATCATCTGGGACTCCCTGTCTCTTCGTGTGTACGGATGCTGAGAAGGCCTTTGATCGGGTTGATTGGACGTTTTTATTCTCGGTCCTCCAACACATAGGCCTAGGGGGACGAATGTTGACCTGGATTCGTAATATATACTCCCGTCCCTCGGCTCAGGTAAAGGCGAATGGAGTGCTCTCGGCATCTCTCGACATTAGGAATGGGACCAGACAGGGGTGCCCTTTGTCTCCCCTTCTCTTCGCGCTGTCCTTGGAACCCTTTCTTTCTACTGTTCGGCGAAACCCTGACGTAACGGGACTCCTTATGGGCAGCACCGAGTGTAAGATTTCGGCTTATGCTGACGACATGCTGTTTTCATTAACGAACCCCAGAATCTCCCTGCCAAGTCTCCTTCGAGAGTTCCAGCTTTACGGAAGGCTCTCCCACCTCAAGATTAATTTTTCGAAATCGGAGGCCATGGGGGTGGCTGTATCACCGCAGACGCTACTAGATATGCAGTCTACCTTCCGTTTTAGGTGGACTCACACGGCCCTGACATACCTGGGTACACAGATCCCGCCCGATATAACACATACGTTTGCGATGAATTTCCCCCCCCTGGTTGTTAGGGTGCGCGCTCTCCTCCAAAGATGGAGCTCCGGCTTTCATTCATGGTTCGGGAGATGCAATCTCATTAAAATGAATATACTTCCCAAATTTACCTATCTTTTCCAGGCTCTCCCAATCCAGATCCCGGTCCCATTCTTTAAACGGGTTCAGTCCCTACTTACTCAGTTTATATGGGCACACAAAAAACCTCGTCTTAAGCGACCGCAATTGACTCTAGCCAAACAGCAGGGAGGGTTGGCTCTCCCTGATATACGACGCTATTACCAGGCCTCTCACATGGGGCGTGTGTTAGATTGGAATTGTAACCGTCTGACTAAGCAGTGGGTGCAATTAGAACAGTCTTACTCCTGCATTCCCTTGAAAAGTGCCCTGTGGTGCTACAAAGATTTGCCCAAGGCGTTGAAGTCGCACCCTACTATAGGGGCTTCTTTGAAAGTCTGTCACCGGATTGCTGCCCAAAATGTACTGACATCTCTGACTTCCCCCTTGTTCCCTATCCTTGGACATCCGAGATTTGAGCCGGGAATCTCCGCCCGAGAATACGATCTGCTCAAAAGTTCCAATTTGGACCATGCGTCTAAATTTGTTAGCGACGGTAGGTGGCCATCCATCTCAATTCTGACCGATCCTGCGGGAAAGTTTCAGCTACCTTTCTGGAGAGCGGTGCAACTGCATCACTTCCTCCATTCTATCCCCAATCCCAAAGATTTCGACCGCCACCTGACGGACTTTGAGGCTCTCTGTACAAGTGATGGCCCCTTGGCCCACATCCTCTCTCAGACATATACACTCCTGAACACACTTCCGGAGCATCCACATTTACCATGTCTGTCCAGGTGGGAGAGAGATCTTAACTGCTCATTTTCCCCGGCGCAAAGACAGCGCATTGTTACCCTCGCTCTCAAGTCCTCGCTATGCACCAGGATTCAGGAGACAAACTTTAAACTTCTCACCAGGTGGTACTTGACACCATCTAAGCTACATAAGTGCTTCCCCGCTACCTCTGACAGATGCTGGCGATGCGGTGAGGAAGAAGGCACTCTGCTTCATATATTTTGGTCCTGCCCAAGGTTGACTGATTTCTGGAGAGAAGTCAGGCGCATTACACAGCAATTTGTGGAATTCCCGCTCCCGGATGAGGCGGCTTTCTTTCTCCTGCACCTCTCACAGGTCCCCATTAAGCAATACAGAAAGTCCATCCTGCGGCATTTACTAAATGCTGCAAAGTCCTGTATCCCGCTTTATTGGAAGAACAGTTCCCCCCCTTCTATTGCTCACTGGGTCAGGAAAGTAGAGGACATTAAAAAGATGGAGGACTTGATCCTTACGGCACAGGATAAACAGGAGATTTTTAAACAAACCTGGGATGGTTGGAATGTTTTCATATTTTCGCTGGAGGGGCGCCGCCTGCTCTCGCCTTAGTGCCAGGGGATGGCCTGCATGGGCCCCCTGGGACGGAGGTCGCCATCGCGTCTTTTCCCTCTTTTCTTTCTTTTCCTTTTTCTTTTCTTCTGCTCTCTGTATTCCTCTCCCCCCCCCCCCCCCCCCCCTCCCTGTTACTCTTTCTTTTCTTTTTGGAAAAAGTGAAAAGTGGGAACGACAGACCCCTTCCCCTTTTTGGGGATAGATGGTGCCGGGGGGACTTGGGGTTTATATGATCCCAGACCCTGGCACGATATACGTGCTATCTGTTACTTCGTTATGATTGCAATATGACAGTCCTAAAGTCCCATTTTTTGTCTGTATTGAGTTTTGCTTCAATGGATTGTACTTGACTTGTTGTTGTATGTTGTAATGCGGGGACGGTCTTCCCCAGTTTGGAGTTGAATAAAATTTATATTTGAAAAAAAAAAAACTTCATCCACCATGGCAAGAGGGAACTAGTGAAACTAAACCCACAAAAAAACAGCAGTGTGTGGACAAACTCCACCATATAACCGGGTAACCTCAACAGGAGCGATCCCAAAGACCGCTACATTGCAGAGGTAATGCAACAGTGCATTAACAAAACAGTACTGCGTTTTTATCGAAAAACCAGGAAAAAACTCAATTGCAACTACACGGCCACCTGCAAAACTTTGCGACCAAACCCAGTATCAGCCAATGCACTGAGTTCTACCTTGTAGAACTTGGTAAACGTATGGACAGACGACCAGGTCGCCGCCTTACACACCTGAGCGACAGACGCTTGGTGTCGGAAGGCCCAAGACGTTCTGATTGCTCTTGTAGAGTGGGCCATGACTGGAAAGGGGGAGCACCTGCCCCTTCAAGGCGTAGGCTTGGACTACAATCTGTCTGATCCACCTGGAAATGGTGGCCGACGAGACAGCCATGCCTTTCTTAGGACCAGCCACCGAAACAAATAGTGAGTCTGACTTCTGAACGGGGGCTGTGGCAGACAAGTACACCTTCAGAGCCCTAACCACATCGAGAGCGTGAAGGCCCACCTCCTCCTTGGGGTGCTTCGGTTTAGGACACAACGATGGTAATACAATGTCCTCATTAATATGAAAAGCCAAAACCACCTTCGGTAGAAAGGACGGTTTGCGGACTCAACACCACCTTATCCCTGTGGATGACCAGATAAGGCGACTTGCATGACAAGGCAGCCAACACTGAAACCCTCCTGGCCGATGCGATGGCCACTAGAAAGACCACTTTCTGTGAAAGGGTCAACAAGGGAATCTCCAAATTCTCAAACGGCGGCTTCTGAATTGCCGACAACACCAGGTTCAAATCCTACTGAGGACGCACCGGAGGGACTACATGTCGCACCCCCTGAACAAAGGTACTCACTAATGAGTGAGACGCCAGGGATCGCTGGAAAAAGATAGCCAGACCTGAAATTTGCCCCTTGATGGTGCTCAACACCAACTTCTGGTCTACACCTTGCTGAAGAAACAGCAGGATCCTGGATATAGAGAAAGAGTGCGGATGCCACCCTTTCTCCTCACACATTGAGATATAGGCCTTCCAAGTATGATGGTATATCTTCCTGGAAGAAGATTTCCGCGCCCCCAACATAGTTGGAATCACCGAGTCCAACAGACCCCGGTTCCTCAACACCTGGCTTTCAACAACCATGTCGTTAAAGCCAGCGATGGTAAAGCAGGGTGAAAGATTGGACCTTGAGATAGGAGGTCCTCTCGCAACGGCAGTCGCCAGGGAGCGTCTGCCACCAGACGCACTAGGTCTGCGTACCAGGGCCGCTGAGGCCAATCTGGGGCAACCAGGATTACTGGGATCCCCTCGGCTTCCACTCTGCGCAGCAGGCGTGGCAACAGTTTTAGTGGAGGAAAGGCGTAGATCAGCTGGTACTGATCCCACAGAGCCACCAGCGCGTCTGACGCGTCTGCCCACAGAGCCACCAGCGCGTCTGACGCGTCTGCCCACAGATCTCTGGTCCTGGACATGAATCTTAGTACCTTCCGATTGAGACGAGGCCAATAGATCCACATCTGGTGTGCCCCACCTCAGGCACAGCAGCCTGAATATTTCCGTATGCAATGCCCATTCTCCTGGGTCCAGCATCTGTCGACTCAGATAGTCCGCCTGCCAATTTTTCACCCCTGGGATGTAAATGGCCGACAGGGCTGGTACATGTCGTTCTGCCCACCGAAGTATGTGAGTGACCTCCCGAGCAGCGGCTGAGCTTCTTGTTCCCCCTTGGTGATTTATGTATGCCACAGCCGTGGCGTTGTCTGACTGTATCCTGATCGGACGCCCTTGAAGACTCATTGACCATATGTGGTCGATGAGTGGCCCCCGAATCGACCCCCCGGGGAATGCCCAGCCGCTCACCCCACTGAGGCAGGGAGACCCGTACTTACCAGTCCTGAAGAGCTGGGAGACATTCCATCACAGACCTACTCCTGCGCAGTTACAGGGTAGCTGTTGGCCCGATATACTGTGATCCAGACAGCAGTAGTCCGGTCATATGTATACCCCGGAGAATTGAAGCTCACCGACCACCTCTGGTGCTGAGTCATGTCGTGGCCTGCCGAGCCTTAGCTGCGGCCTGCTCGCGCTCGATGGCCGGACTGGGGAGACTACAAGGATATCATTAACCAGCCTGTCACCCAGCCGGCAGTTGATAGAAGATCCCAGGATCTTTCATCTTGCGCAAAAAAAAGCAAACCTGCAGCAAAAACATGGACCGAGTGGGCCCGCAGGGTTCCTAGGTCATTCTCCTTACTAGGCAAAATAAAAACTGAAGCTGCTGGGAGCAGTGAGGAGGGTTGATAGCACAGGCTCCGCCCCCCCTTGGGCGGGATTAAAAGTTATGTGTATTGTGTTACAATTTTGCCTAGTTCTCCTAATGGCAGGCTATACAACCCATTTAGTTACAGAGAGGAGCTGTGTCGGTCGTTGAATATAAGATAAAATTTCTTTTTGGAGGATCCGAAGGAACACTGGATCTTAGAAACCTCTGAGGGCGAACCTCCCATAACTCAAGTTTGTAACCGTGAGATATAATTGAAGTGACCCACTCGTCCTGAAGTGTTGTTTTCCAAATGTCCGCAAAGTGCAGCAGCCTTCCCCCCACCCGAAGGAGTGGGGGCGTCCCCTCAAAAGGAGCTAAGGGCCCAATCATCATCCTTCAAGGCGGGTTCCTGTCACTTGGACCTGCAAGGACTGGGTACCCTTTAATGTTTAGGGTCCACTCCCTTGGACCTGTACAGCACCCTGCAGGAAATAAATTAGCACTGTACTGTCCAGAATTTCCACTCTTCAGGGTCCAGTGCCCGAAGGCCACATTACAGGTAAAACATTGCAGGATCTTGAGTCTTCTTTGCAAGGCTTGGGTACCATTTATCTAAGCATAAAAGCCTGTGTCAAATGGATCTGATCAGTCAATCCCTTGATTCATTTTTGAGAGATGAAACAAACCGTGATATCCATCTTGCAGACACTGGTAAAAAACAAAACTAAAGTACTTCCTGTATGGGAGGGGTTATATAGGGGATCCTTTCCTGTCTGAAGACCTTTGGTCTACCACTGTCCATTCACTTAATGATGGAGTATAACCCAGCAGGTAAGGAATATTAGCCTGACTCTGTGTCCCATGATATATGAAAAAGAAACACTGGTTTAGAGGCATTTTTTTTAAAGCAGATAAATCTTGTTCAGGATGGTAGTTTACTGGCATTTAAAATGCCAAATGCTTGTAAACTCACGTAAAAGCTGTACAAAAAAAGTTTATGCACATTTTAGTTTATAAGCATTTTTAAAGAGGAACATGTAAGGTATGGTAAAAACCCAATTTTTAACACCTGCTGTGGCCTGCAAAGGGGGGGGGGGGGGTTGGAGAGAGAGAGAGAGAGACAGAGAGAGTCCATAGTTAAAGCACACTGCTCTCTCTTCTCTTACAGAATGGCTGAAATAGTTAATACTACTATTTGTTTTTCATGCATTGTGGGCATTTGTGAGGGTCTCCAGAGGTTATCTTAAAAAAAAAGTTTCTAACCTCAAATGCACATAACTGTTGCTAAACTCACATAAACTCAGTATGTAAAAGCTGTAAAATGGACGTTTTTCACAATTACACCCCAAAATATATTCTCCTAATCCTCCTGAGTACAGCAATACCACATGTGGGACACTTTTCCACAGCCTAGCCACATACAGAGGCCCAACATGCAGTGAGCACCATCAGGTGTTCTAGGGGCATACATTTCAAATCTAATTTGACTATCTATTACACTTTTGTGAGGCACTCTAGTGGCATGAATGAGAACTGATGTGGCATGGATGAGCATGAATGGGGATGGATGAGCCACGGATGGGGATGGCTGAGTATTAATGGGATGACTGAGCATGAATGAGTATGGCTGAGTACAGCTGGGTATGGCTGAGTATGACTGGGTATCACAGAGTATGGATGGGGGTGGATGGGATGGCTGAGCATGGATGGATGGATGAGTATTGCTGATTAGGGATGGACAGCTAATGGAGGGATGGAGGAGTATTGCTGACTATGGATGAGTATTGCTGATTAGAGATGGATGGCTGAGCATGAATGAGTATTGCCGATTAGGGATGGATGGATGAGTATGGATCAGTATTGCTGACTAGGGATGGATGGCTGAGCATGGATCAGTATTGCTGACTAGGGATGGATGGCTGAGCATGGATGAGTATTGCTGAGTAGGGATGGATGGCTGGCTGAGCATGGATGGATGAGGCTGCAATAGGCAAAGATCAGTGCTGCGGGCACCACAGCACTGCTGCAACCCATCTCTCCCCTCTCTGCTTACACTGTACTGATCAGTGCAGAGAGGGGAGAGAGTAACCGGACATGTTTGTTTACAAGTGATCGCTCCGTCATTTGACGGAGCGATCACGTGGTAAACGGCCGCTGCCAGCGGCCATTTACCGTGATCCATAATGTGTCGGGTCCCCTGGACCTGGCGGTCACGAATATTCCCAGGTGCGCGCCTCAGGGGGAGCGCAGGAGTGCAATTCTGGGAGGATGTCAATGTACTCCCTCCCAGAGTTATCAAGCCGTGCTGTAGGCGTCATTCGGCTATGGTGCAGTCGTTAAGTGGTTAAACCTGATTTTCACCTAATAAGTTTGAAGTTCTTAACCTTTTGAACACAGAGGAACCCTTGAAATAGTTCTCCAGTCTCAGGGAACCCCTGCTAAAAATTTGAAATCTACAACTTATGATACATTAGTGTGATGGTCGTTGAGAAGAATTACCCTCTTATGCCGCGTACACACGGTCGGAATTCCGGCCAGAAAAAGACCGATGAGAGCTTTTCATCGGAAAATGCGACCATGTGTATGCTCCATCGGAATTTAGCTGTCCGAATTTCCGCCAGCCAAAAATTGATAGCATGTTCTCAATTTTCCCGACGGAAAAACTTTCTATCGGTAATTCCGATCGTGTGTATGCAATTCCGACACTCCAAAAAAATCACGCATGCTCAGATTCAACTACGAGACAGAAGCTATTGGCTACTGGCTATTAAACTTCCTTTTTCTAGTCATGTCGTACGTGTTGTACGTCACCGCGTTCTAAACTATCGGAATTTGGTGTGACCGTGTGTAGGTAAGACAGCTTGAGCGGAATTCCGTCTGGAAAACCATCAGAGCTTCTTCCGACGAGAATTCCGATCGGCATTACAGATGGTTAAAAAGATCAATGGTGTCAGTGGGAACTTATCTGAGAGGCAGAAATTGCCCAATGCTGAAGGAACCCCTAGCAAGCTCTGGAGGAAACCTAGGGTTCCATGGAAACCTGGTTGAAAATCACTGATCTAGTGTCATAGATTGCTTAAGCCGCTTGCTCATTTGTAATTTATATGTTTAGCTTGGATATCCTATATGATTTTTAATGAACAAGCTTACACTTTAATATCCTCATTTTACTGTATACACAAAAAAGTGAAAATACTTACATCTGAAGGCAATTCTGACATTTCTTCAATACATCTTAGCAATATTTGATCACAATCCTTTTCTGCCGCAATACCAGACTCATTAACACACTTAACAAGTTGCAAGATCTCTGAGTAATTCTGTCGATATACAAGATGCTTACACACTTTGCTGTACACCAAGGAGGCATCCAGTTGAAAGTCCTAGATTGTCAAAAAATAAAAGTAAAATTACTGGAGTAATCAATGTCACCATTATCAATGCTGCTTTTGAAAACCAATACATTATGTTTACAAAACAATATAACATTTTAGAATGTATATATTTTTAGTCAACTGCACAACTCTGGATATTTATGATGGCCCACATGTGTGCTTTTTTAAAATAAAAGTTTTAGGGATGTAGATAATGTAGGGATGTAGATAATGGGGGAGTTGGGTGTCTGAAACCACCCCCCCTCCCAGAGCAAAGTTATGTTTGTGTAAAAAAACAGGGAGCATTGCTCTTGTCCCCATCCGATCCGTAATTGTCCATGGATGGGAAAAAGGCTGCTTAATTTGTCTACATCTTGACTCGGGTGTAGAGGTCTGCTGATGGCTCGGCTCGGGCAGAACAGGGAGGTCCATTAATGGCCCAGGAAAGCTTCAGATGGCTTGGGCGGGGAGGTCCATTGACGTCTCGGGCAGGGAGATCCATTGACGTCTCGGGTGGGGAGGCGGGGAGGGACACTGACCTGGTGCACACTGTGACATAAAGGCGCCTTTTCAACAAATTTCAAACACACTGCAAGGAGGAGGAGTGGGAGAAGAAGTGGATCCATTCCTGCCCAGCCCTGGACTGCACCAGGAACTTTAGGTCAGTGCATGCTCCACGCCACAGACAGACTGCTCTGCACTGCCATCTGCTGAAAATAATCTGCAGGGGTCACTGATGTAAGAGAGGAGTAGGGAACCTAAGATAAAAGGGAACACTGGTATAAAAGTTCCCCCTTATATCAGTGTCCTCACTCCCCTCTTACATCAGTGCCCCCACTTACCATAGTGTATTCACTCTGCATATGCTAATGTAAGGAAGGGGGTTCTGGAAATCAGAGCCCCTCTGCATCAGCGTTTTCTTTTACACCACAGTCCACAGAGTCCCCCTTTAAAACAGAGTCTGCAGAGTTCACCCTTGCCCTGCCCATACACTGTGAACTCTGATGTAGAGGGGAAATCTGCAGACTGTGATGTAGAGGGGAATGCTGCAGACTGTGATGTAAGGGGGAATGCAGCAGACTGGCATACAAGGGGGAATGCAGTAGACGGTGAAGGTGTATCGTAGCAGACTCTGATGTAAGGGAGAACACAGCAGACTCTGATGCAAGGGGGCTCTGGTGACCAGAGCCCCCTTACATCAGAGTTCCCCTTTACACCAGAGTGTGCAGTTTTCTGCCTTCAAACACAAGCTGCAGAGTTCCCCCTTACATGATGGACTGCTGCATTCCCCTTTACATGACAGTCTGCTGCTTTCCCCCTTACATCACAGTCTGCAGAGTTCCCCCTTACATCACAGTCTGCAGAGTTCCCCCTTTACATCACAGCCTGCAGAGTCCCCCCTTACATGACAGCCTGCACAGCTCCCCCTTACATCACAGCCTGCACAGCTCCCCCTTACATCACAGCCTGCACAGCTCCCCCTTACATCACAGCCTGCACAGTTCCCCCTTACATCACAGCATGCACAGTTCCCCCTTGCACTTCAATGTACAGTACTCTGATGTAAGGGAGGCTCTGGGAACTCTAAAGTAAAGGGGAACTCTAATACAGCGCTCGACAAATCCCAGGCACCAGGATTGCCACGGCAGTCAGAAATCGCATCCTAGCACCTAGGCCTCCACCAGCCCACTCTGCTTTTCTCTCTCCCATTCCTGACCACATGTCCTTGGCCAGCCCGTCTCATGCTCCATAGAGTGCAGCTTAATCCAGTGTCCCAGTCTCCTCCATGCCTCCCCGTGTACAGAGTGCAGGTGGAACTCTCCAGTGCACACTTCCCCAAACAGCCCTCTGACAGCCAGCTCCCCGGGGAACACCGCAAGCTCAACTACCAAAACAAAGCGTTCTACTACTCCTGCTGAAGGGTGGTCCGCCACAGCACTGTAAGCTAGAGTTCATCAATGCCACCTTCAGCATGACGGTGGTAGCCACCAATACATGTGGCTCCCCCCTAGAGGAGTACCCCCCTAGAGGAGTACTGGGCGCAGACCAGAGTCCCCAAGTCCTGCCACCTCTGTGACTGCTGACAGCCCCACCTCTGCCACAGAAAATCCTCACCAACTACAACAACCAGGCAGACACATGACCTGGTGGCAGAGCCAGACCATGCTGGCCAGGATCCAGTATCTGCACTCCATCAACCTCACCCTGCACCTCGGTGACAACACCCAAAACCTGAGCTACCCCCATACATCCACCTAGGGATAGGGACACCCATTACCAGACGATGGTGGATGGGATCCAGTACCCGCAGTCCATCAACCTAACCCTGCACTCACCCCATAGCCCCCATCACCTCAGCTACCTGTTCATAGGGGCCCCCATTAACCCCAACACCCCACCTACTTGTTCATAGGGGCCCCTATCTCCTCCGTACTCCAACCCCATACCCCCTGTACAACACCACATTTCACTTCCTGTCCCACTGCCCCCCTCCCTTAACACATCCCCCCTCCTGTCCTGCTGCCCCCTCCTGTGACGCTTCTCCTTCCTATCCAACGCTCCGCCTCTTGTGACACTTCACTCTCCTGTCCCGCTTTTATAGCTGGCTCCTAGATGCAAAGTAAATTTGTCAAGCCTGCTCTAATATAAAGGGGAATTCTGTGGACTCAGATCTAAAGAGAACTGTTCAGATTCTGATGAAAGAGGGGAATGCTGGAGAGAACTCTGATGTAAGGGGGGCACTATGGTGTAAAGGGGAACACTGAGGACTCTGATGTAAGAAGAGATTGTTAGAACCCCGATGTAAGGGGGGATTTCGATATAAGGGATGGCTCTGATGTAAACAGAGGGCTCATCCTGACTGCTGCTCTCTATACAGTATGTTGTTTTGTATGGTACGTATACCTGACCCCTACCCTCTGTACATTATGTTGTAACAGTTGCTGGTTTTAATGAAATTCTTCCTTAAGATAGGATCAGTCAGAAAAATTATATTTTTGTGTACATAAAAGTAATGCAATGTAATGGAAACATTTGATTTTTAAACAATGATCCTTGGTCCTGAGGTTTATTTGTATCTGAAAGGCTGTCGGTACAGTAATTAGGTATATTTTGTGGGTACTAGTACCATTATATCTTTTTCAATTCTTTCCAGTTTAAAACAATCATCTTTTAAGCACAATAAAATAAGATAACACAACACTTGCAGCCAATTTCGACATTACCAAATATTCCTAGCAAAAAAGTGGGTTAGTGGCATTGAGGAATGAAAGGTTATCTGCACTGAACTAGGTTAAGAGCATATCAAAAAAAAAAAAAAAAACAGGTGGACTCCCTCTGGCTCACCTGCCCTCTATCTATACTTCAAAATGTATGTGCTTCCACTGTGGAAAAGTGAAAGTCTGCAAATGTGTGCAGACTAAACCCCTGTTTTTAATGCATACTATGAAACAGGTCAATTTGGTTGGTCGCAGGCTGGTCGGTAAGTTGAGCTTGGAAATGTCTCGGGTTTTTTTCTTATATGTGTTGCCCTTCCAGTGCTTCTTGCTGCATAGACCAGTTATAGGTGGGAGCAGCGGGCATTTGTTTGTATTGTTAACATGTGGATATACCTAAATGGCATGCATAAAATCTCTACATCTAATTGATATTTTGTCAACTGGGAGAATAGAATTTACACATTTTAAATAGAAACCAGACCATGTGAAAGCTTTACAAATCTGAGAAACTAAAACCTGATGAAGCACTAACAGATCTGATAGTATGCAACAGGGAAGGGAGGAACCCTATGAGATCGTAGGTTCAAATAATGACTTGCTTAATTCACCTAGCAATGGTGGAGCGAGAGCCAGGGAACCCTGTGGGAATCCTTGGGGAGTGTAAAGAGGGGATCAAATTGCCTAAAAGAGGCTCTGGCTGAGAGGTTGATTTCTCATAGCCGTCATGTCAAGCCAGTAGAGAGAAACCTCCGTGTGTTGGTTTGGGGCAGGACATAAGAAATAAGTACATGTCCTGGTTGAAGAAAAAAGAGGAAACAATCTTGAAGAGAAAATAGGATTTTGGCCTCAATACGACCTTTTTTGTGAAGGACTAAAAAGGCTCTTTATGACATAAGGCTGCTAACTCAGAAGTCCTCAGTGCAGAGATGATAGCAATAAGGAAGGCTCAGATAAGGGAATATTCAAAATAGGTTCAAAATATGACCTTTGAAGAAACAAAAGAACCAAGGAAAGGTCCCAAGGAGTAATTTGGGAATATACAGGATGAGATGTGTGTGTGATAGTCTGTTCAAAAGCTCTGATTAAGGGATGAGAGGCCAACAGCCTGAAACAGAGCAGCCAAAGCTTAGATTTCCCCTTGATGATACACAAGGCCAGATGCTGATTAAGACCAGACTGTAGGGAGGACAGAATGTGTCCCACAGGGTACTTCTAAGGATGGAACCTCTTAGTCTTGCTCCATGCAAAAGTGGCTATCCGGATGCGATGATAGACTTTCCGAGAAGTCTATTTCATAGCCCTTATGAGGGTAGGAATGACAAAATCTGATAAGACTCTGTCTCTCAAGACCCGGGCTTCAACATCCAAGCTGTTAAATACAGCAACTGGGAAGCAGAATGGTGGACCAGTCCTTGGGCCAGGAAACCTGAACAATCCAGGATGGCCCATGGAGAGTCTGCCAGGAGTCTGAATATATCTGCGTGACAGTACCAGTCCCATTTAGCATTTGTCCCAACTCCCTTTTCTTCACTGGAATACCAGCCCCTGAACCAGCCTTGCTGTCTATGCTTAGAACACGGACATTGGACATAACAGTTTCCACAAGTGTCCTGACAAAGTTGGCTGCGTGCCCAGTTTTTGTTTATAAGATTTGTTGAAATGTTTCAATGTATCTGTGCCTCATGTTATTGGATGTGTCTCTATGCAAAGAAGGAGGGGGGTTATCCTCAGGGATATTCAGTATCTCAAAAAAGTGAGCAAATCCCTCACATTTTTGTAAATATTTTATTATACCTTTCATGTGACAACACTGAAGAAATGACACTTTGCTACCATGTACAGTAGTGAGTGTACAGCTTGTATAACAGTGTACATTTTCTGTTCCCTCAAAATAACTCAACACACAGACATTAATGTCTAAACTGCTGGCAAAAAATGTGAGTACACTCCTAAGTGCAACATTTCCAAATTTGGCCCAAAGTGTCAATATTTGTGTGACCTCCATTATTTTCCAGCGCTGCCTTAACCCTCTTGGGCATGGAGTTCACCAGAGCTTCACAGGTTGCCACTGGAGTCCTCTTCCACTCCTGAATGATGACATCACAGAGCTGGTGGATGTTGGAGACCTTGTACTCCTCCACCTTCCATTTGAGGATGCTCCACAGATGATCAATAGGGTTTAGGTCTGGAGAAATGGTTTACCAGTCCATCACCTTTACCCTCACCTTCTTTAGCAAGGCAGTGGTCGTCTTGGAGGTGTAATTAGGAGGTAGGTCTGGACAGCCACACTCTGAAGAAATTGCCTTTTTATAAAAAAAAAAAATCACATCAAAATCAAAAAATACATGCCACAACAGACAGGGGCGCTGATGCTTTTCACACTAACAGTAGTGTTTACTCATAGCTGACAATCACAAACAAAAGATTGAATAAATACTTTTTCTTGTTAAAACCCATGTGACTAGATAATTAATAGATTGGTAAATTGGTCAATTAATTCATTCATGTGTGAATGAAATCAATTGTGATTAGCCACCAAGAACTACATCAAGTACTGTGAACAATCTTTGCCTCTGAGTGTGATTAAAAGATAATGAAAATGGAAATAATAATAATAAAAATAAAATGAAAAAATAAAAGTGAAAAATTGTTAATAAAAACAAGTGAAATTGAGTGGTAAAGAATAAATTATATAAAAAAATATGTCAGTGAGAGTGAAAATTATATATATAATAAAAATGTGAAAAAAAGGAATGTAAAATTATATAAGTGAATCAAATAATAATGTGAAAACACAAATCAGTTTAAATAGATAAACTGATGATATATGAATAGCTAATACCTGATGAACCAATGTTATATAAACATGCTCTCAGGTATTTTCAGACATATTGAATTAAAAGAGTATTCAACTGAAGAAGTTGAAACTTCCACATATGAACATTACTGTAATACACTGGTAGAGTTCATTGTTATCCACCAGGTTTGTATGTGTGTACACTATTCAAAACAAAATGAATATAATGTCAATAGATAGGTATATAGAAAAAGAGGAAAAAATATCTATATTTATATGCAGAAATCCATGTGAACCAATGTAAATGAAAGCATAAGTTAACAAGTATGTGTGTATTACAAGATACCAATGGGTATCAGCATACGTAAATGTTTGTGCTCCTATGATGAACTCACATATTAGCCTCTTTGTGCTTATGCATGAATATACCAACTTTGTCAATTTTGTAAATTCAATAATAATGGTCTAAAATACAATAAATATAAAAAATATATCCATACATACGTATAAGACAACCACTATATTAAAACCGCTTAGGTTTGGTATAATTCGATTACATAAATCATATAAACATATTGACATATAAAACTTAAAGTCTGCACTAGAATCTATATAGGCACTAGTGAACATCTAAACCCACTCAGTTCTGTACACACGGACCTCATTTAAAACAATAAATGGACCATTTGACAAAGGTATACATATTGAGTATTGTTGGTCTCAGAACCCTCCAAAGGATGGGGGAAGGGATGTTCATATAAAACTGAAATCTAAGTTTATGTATAGATCCAAATTCAAATTTACAACAGAGCTCTTATTTTTAAACCTATTAATTTTGAAAAGACCCCCAAAACCTAAGCCTCAATATAAACATATCTATCAACAGATACCAAATGTAGAACAAAGGGTTAGGTGGATGGTACACAGCGGTAATAATAATAATAAACCGCTATTCCAATGTTGTATTGTGGCAAACAGGATCATGAGGACATTCACTCCCTGCTTGAAACTGCAGACAATGATCAGAGACCTTAAAAATGAATGATGTATGGATTAGATACTGTCCTCATATGGTGAAATCCCCCGGCCGTGTACCTAGACAAACAAGTCTGATATCAATTGGTCAATCGTGCTCAGAGAACGGCCTCAGCCCCCACACATCATGCAATAGCCTAAGGCTGCTTTCACACTGGGGCGGTATTCAGGCGTTACAGCGCTAAAAATAGCGCCTGTGTAGCGCCTGAAAAAAAACGGCCCCTTTCCCTCCAGTGTGAAAGCCGGAGGGCTTTCACACTGGAGCGATGCGCTGGCAGGACGGTGAAAAAAGTCCTGCTAGCCCATCTTTGGAGCGGTGAAGAAGCGGTGTATTCATCGCTCCTACACCGCTCCTACCCATTGAAATCAATGGGACACCGCGGCAATACCGCCAGCAAAGCGCCGCTGCAGCGGCGCTTTGCGGGCGGGTTTAACCCTTTTTTGGCTGCTAGCGGGGGTTAAAACCACCCGCTAGCGCCCGCAGACCGCCGCTAAAACGACGGTAAAGCGCCGCTAAAAATAGCGGCGCTTTACCGCCGACGCCGCTCCCGTCCCAGTGTGAAAGCAGCCTAAGATACAAAAATGTATTCATTTTATTTATTATTATTACCTCTGCAGCAATGCTGGCAGCACTCACATGTATATTTTACAAAGATAACCTCTGTTTATGACACTGAGCATGTTCACTCAACTACTTTGGTCAATCATGTTCTGAGTGGAACCTGTCCTGTTAGGCTGGATTCACACCTATGCATTTTTAGTGCTTTTTGCATTTTGTAGATTTGCACTACAGAATGTGTTCCATAGGAAACCATCTTAAATGGACTGTAGTACAAATCTGCAAAAAGCACAAAAAATGCATAAGTGTGAATCCAGCCTTAAACTGTTGTATGGTCTTGGCCACCGTGCTGCAGCTCAGTTTCAGGGTCTTGGCAATCTTCTTATAGCCTAGGCCATCTTTACGTAGAGCAACAATTCTTTTTTTTTTTCAGATTCTAAGAGAGTTCTTTGCCATGTTGAACTTCCAGTGACCAGTATGAGAGAATGAGAGCTATAACATCAAATTGAACACACCCATTCCCCATTCACACCTGAGACCTTCTAACACTAATGAGTCACATGACACCGGGGAGGGAAAATGACTAATTGGGCCCAATTTAGACATTTTCACTTAGGGGTGTACTCACTTTTGTTGCCAGCGGTTTAGACATTAATGGCTGTGTGTTGAGTTATTTTGAGGGGACAGCAAATTTACACTGTTATACAAGCTGTGCACTCACTACTTTACATTGTACAAACACTTTAGATGTAATAAAATATTTACAAAATATCACATGATGGGTGTACTCACTTTTGTGAGATACTGTATATACAGTACTTGTGTTTGTTCTTCAATAAAAGTCCTTTTATGCACCCTACGCTCTTAAATCTTGACTGCTGACTGGGCGGGCTGCGGGATTGTGTATTGTCCTGGCATGGGCAAGGGAGCTCATAAAGCCAACATACTCCTCAGGAGTACGGGGGTCCGTCACATTGGTGGCAGTGGTGGGATTGTGCTTTCTTGCTGTGGAAACACATCCAATCCACAACTGGAATCTACCTCTTGCTATCGAATGAGAGGCAATTAAGAAGTGAATGGAACATCACTACAAAAAAACTAAAAGAATGACCCTCAAAGATCTGGTGGAAGCTTGAGGCAGAATCACCGGTAACAAACCTAAAGCAGCTCTGTAAGCGAAGATGATCGGGTGTACACTGTGTGGTCAGAAAAGATGGATGGATGTCTCTGACTTCCAGAAGGAGGTGCAATGGTGATTAGCCCTGTATGGACCCTCCCCATCGGCTGAGATCATCTCTATGGTACTAGCTGAAACCATCCGGCAACGAGCTGCAGCGGCTGGGGGGATTCACACCACCTATTGACTTTGGGGTGGCCAATAAAAAGAAGCTGCCGTATGCCACCTTTAAAACCTTCTCTGAGGCGGATGGAGGCATTGATGGGTTCCTACAGGATTTTGCGATGCAGTGTCTCCTCCATGGGATTGCGACTACAGGCTGGGTAATCATCATGGTCAGTAAGTTGATGGGCCAAGCGGCTGAAGCATACAGGGCAGTAGCCGATGAGGACTGTATGATCTACGATCGAGTCAAAGAACAGATACTGGCCCACTAATCTTTAACCATCGAATCAAGTTCCGGAGTCTGAAAAAAGGGGAAAGGACTCCTACTTTGAGTGGGGTCATCATCTACAGCATGCCCTGAAAAGTTGGGTTCAGGGCTGCCAGGCAACTAAGGTGGAGGAGGTGCTCCAGCTTATTCTTTTGGAACAATTCTTTAATAGCATTCCCCTGGAGGTTCATGAGTGGGTGAGAGACCAAATGACACCAACTGTGCAGATGGCAAATGCCCTAACAGATGAATTCCAGGATGCCCAGCAGCAGCCAGACTGCCACACCAACTGGTTGTGGCTTTGTCACCACCTACAAGGCAACCAGGGGGAGCCACTCATACCATGCCAGCAGCAGAATCCCAGGGAATGGGGCTGAGATGCTATGGACAACTGATACGCAAATCGGAGAAGACTGGATACTCAGTGCAGGTAGCTGGAGGACATGTGTACCGCATACCCACTGCTCAAGTGCACCTAGATTGGGGAGCAGGTGCCAAGGACACTGAAGTTGGGCTGATATGGGATTTTCCTGCCAATGTACTATTGGACAATGACCTGAGACTTTTGACTTCTGCGTTTATCCCTGCTGCAGAGAATGAAGTGCATCCAGTCACCACCTGACTAAAGCCATGGAAAACTGCTTCATCCCACTCTGACGGGGTTCAGGTAAAACCCACTACCTCTGACATTGACCCTGGCCTATCCATCCTGACTTGGGACTTGCCAGAAGACTTTGAATGGGAGACCTTGGAGGACCCTACCCTTGCCCCATATAGACACAATAAGCCAGGACAGTTCAGGGAGGAGTGGGGGATGTTTGGTTTGAATGGGACCGAGGGAAGCTCTATAGGCTCACCGGGGGAACATGGAGGGAAGTGGCCCAGATTCCTCTCGACAGCTTATGGTGCCTTGAAAATACAGGCTTAATCTGTTACAGATTGGGCACGTTATCCCTCCCTGCTGGTCATCTGAAGCACAGGTGGACACTACATTGCCTGACTCAGAACTTTTTCTGGCCAGGACTTTCCCGAGAGGTTAGGAACTATTGCAGGACCTGTGAGGTGTGTCAGAGAGAAGGGAAGAATGGGAACTTTGCTTTGGCTACCACTAGACCCCTATCCATGGTCTTTCACCTTTCAGTTGGATAGTGGTGTATATAATAGGGCCCCTAACTTTGCCTAGTCCTACGGGTAAGAAGTATATTCTGACCGTAGTAGACTATGCCACCTAATATCCGGAGGCTGTTGCTCTGGGAAACATTCAAGCCGAGACCATGGCTGGTACCCTACTTCAGATATTCACCAGAGTGGGTTTCGCACAAGAAATTCTGATAGAGGGACGCAGTTCACGGCCAAACATACCCAGCAGTTGTGGGAGGTGTGTGAGATTAAGCCCCTTTACAGCTCTCCATATCACCCACAGACCAATGGGCTTTGCGAAAGGTTCAATAGCACCCTGAAGCAGATGCCTCAAATGTTTGCCTTGACATATAAGGACTGGGAACTTCATCTTCCCCATCTACTTTTTGCATACCGGGTACCCTAGGAGGCTAGAAATTTTTCTCTCTTCCAGCTGTTTTATGTTAGGAGGGTATGGGGACCCCTAGATTTGTTTCTGAAGTGCTGGGAGGGTACCTTTTTTGAGGAAGGAACCTCTATAGTGGATAACGTTCTGGAATTACAGGACCACCTTCAGAGATTGACTGCCACCATGTGGGACAATCTGTGAGCAGCTCAAGGGAAGCAGAAGGTGGTATGACTGGTCAGCTAGAGATCATAATTTTAGTCTAGGGCAAAACATGTGTGTTGAAACCGGTTAAGCAGAACAAGCTCCAGGCCTCATGACAGGGACCATATAAGATTGTAGAACAGCTCTGCAATACCACCTATGTAGTCGCCCAAAGTTCAGATGAAAGAAACCGTATCAGGAAAGACAGGAAGCAGTTGCCACCATATGCACCCTGGAGATGAAGGAGGGAGAGCATCTTCCATTCCCGGGACTGTTCAGGGAGGTGAAGTCCGAACCAGGGATAGCCGAGGTGTGGTTAGGAGAACGGTTGGGCCCACAACCCCAAGAACAGGCCCAGCAGCTGATCCATGAGTGCCCGGATATGCTCTTGTCCCATCCAGGCTATACTTTAATAGCCGTACATGGGGTCGACACACCGGATGCTGTGCGAGAGGGGATGCAGAGAGAAATCCAGGATATGTTGGATCTTGGGGTCATAGAGCCTTCGGAATGCCCTTGGGCCTCTCCAGTTGTTTTAGTCCCCAAGAAAGATGACCAGATTCTGTGTGGGCTATAGGTGACTGAACAATGGACTGTGACTGACTCCTATCCCATGCCTGTGTGGATGAACTCTTGAACAGAATCGCCCGGGGATGCTTCCTCACTACCAATGATATTTGCAAGGGCTAGTGGCAAATCCCTCTCTTCCCAGAGGTCATCACTCAGTCTGCCTTTATCACTCCCTTTGGCCTGTTCCAGTTTAGGGTCATGCCATTCGGAATAAAAAACACACCCGACTCTTTCCAGCCAATTGTAGATAGGTTACTGGATGGGTTGCAAGATTTTACCTGCACCTATCTAGATGATATTGCCGTCTACAGTAACACCTGGGAAGAGCAAATCCACTACATAGGGATAGTATTATATCAGATAAGGGGAGCAGGGCTGACTGTTACACCGGATAAATGCCACATCGGTATGTCCGAAGTCCAATACCTGTGGGAAACAAACCCGAGACTGTCAAATTTGAAGCAGTAGCCAACTGGCCCATGCCTCATACCAAGACTCAATTACTAGCCTTTCTAGGTACAGCTGGGTACTATTGCAGGTTCATCCCCAATTATAGTGCCATTGCCAAGCCCTTGACTGACTTGACCTTTCAATAAAAATTTTACTAAGGCAATGCACTAAGCTGGTGCACCCTATCTTTGTTGTTGTTCTGCAGTGCACAGAAGAGTCCTGAGAGGGCAACAAGGCAAATTGGCGCTCGATTCGAGTCCATTTTTGAAGCGTGGAATAATAGTTGAATAAGCCCTGAAGCAGTTTCTGGACTTTATTAGCAATTTTACACGCCTGGGATATGGAATGCAAACCGTGCCAAAATGTGATATTTTGCCCAAGAGAGCATCAAATCCCCTTTTTAACAATGCAACTTATGGTGTCTACTTGATAGTGATAGTAAGAAACATCTGTGGTATTAGCCAACTGGATTCTTGTTTGATGATCCCATAAATAAGGGGTCCAATAGTGAAGTGACAACCAAAGTGTCCTAAATTCAAGGATGTTGATGAAAAGCTGGGATTCTTCTAATGACAAAATAACCTGCACTGAGGACTCCTTCACAACCTGACAGGCTGGTATCTGTCATGAGAACATTCCACAACCCTAAAGGAAAGGGTTTCAGGAGTCTATCTCTGGGATGGAAAATCCATCTCCCCAGGGAGTCTAGCCTTTGCAGGTCAGATGCATAGGGTGGTTCAAGGACAGGGTCTGTCTCACACTGCCAGAAAGTGGCCTTGAAACAGTCTGAAGTTAAACTGGGTGCATGGCATTGCCCATCAGGCCTAAGACTCTCATGCAGGCACCTACTGAGGGCTGGCCCTGGAACTGTAGTGCTTGGGAATGAGAAAGGCGAGAGAGTTTGTCCCTGGGCATGAGGTCATCCTGGACATGGTCATAGCTAATGCAATGACGGGGATAGGGAGGATGGAATCTTTAGCAAACGATCATCCAGGTAACCCACAATGTTTATTCCCTGGGAGCGGAGCAAAGCTAAGACTGGGGTAAGCACCTTGGTGAAGACCTGGGGGGCAGTGGACAGACCAAAGAGAAGGGCAACAGAATCCTGGATGTCTGCTGAAACCAGAAAATCCCCCTACTGAAGGGAAGCAATGAGCAACCTGACTGATTATATATGGTACTTTTGAACCTGTGGGAACTAGTTGAGTTTTTAGATCCAGAATGAGAAAAATTCTTAAATTTCACTTGAAAAATGTAAATTAGTTCAGCTAGAAACTTTGAATGCATTCTTTGGTAGGGATTGGGGCAAAAACTCACTGAAAAAGAGCTGCTGAACAGCAGCGAGAAGATCTCCCCATCTTTGCAAAGAGCGTGGCAATTTGAAAGTAGAGTCCAAAACACCCCTTTGTAGACCCTAGAAATAATATTCTGTACGCAGGCATCTGAAATTTCCTGGGACCAGAAGGCTGACATATATCCCCTACTCTGACAAGTGGGACACACCTTCATTGGGAAGAGGGCTTGGAGCTAGGCTTGCTGGGCTTGGATTACCATGGCTTCCAATGAAAATTTGTTCCGGACTTTGATTTGGAGGTAGAGACTTGAGAAGGACATTTCACTAGCTTTGAGGGTAGAAAGTAAACCTGTGGAAGTGTGAGGCTTTTTTATATGGAAGACATTACTAATGTCCCCTTTGATGAAGGGACCAAATAGGTAGGTGTTCTCCTTCAAAGGGCAGATGCTCTAGGTGTTTCTTTCATGGAGTTCAGCTGACCAACATTTGAGCCAAACAATCCTCTGCGAATGGACAGAGAGAAGGTTCATCCTGGAAATCTGGCAGTGTATCCCCCAAGGCATCCATGCAGTAGCATAAAGCTACAGTTAAAAGCTCTATATACGTTAGAATAGAGCTAGGGTCTCAGCCAGTGGCGGCCCGCCCATAGGTACAAAGGCTCCACCCCTCCAAAGCTACTCATTTAAAAAAATACTGGCCCCTTAAGGTGGGTGGGATGCCGGGTGTTTGGAAACATGATGTACTACAATCACCAAAAAAAATTTATATATATATTGTAACCTGGGGGACAGGTAGCAGGTATAAGAGCTCCCTGGGATGAGCAGTTTCTCAGGCACAGATACCCAAATCCAGAGATGAAGTGACAAACAGTGCTGTGTTTATTTGTGGTATATACAAGTCCATATACAGGTGCTGTACAGTGCTCCAGAAAACAAAATAAAGGGCAAAGTAACAAAACACAAAACCTAGCCGTGTCACGGCTCTAGCTATACAATCTGCAGGCCCTCACTACCAGGCTGAACAAGCCTAATGCTTGTCAGTCTCTACAAAGAACTGCTTAACAGGTTTTACCAACCTGACACTCTTCACAAACAAACTTTTTGTGAATGTCCCAGGCAGAGAGCAAAAGCTGTCTGCTCAGGTGAGCCTAAATTAGCCTGGGGAGGAGGACCAAGACCCAAACTGGATCACAGATTCCTGAATGTGTATGAGAGGAGCCTGGGAGAGGTATAAACCCCGAACAGGACTTTTTCTGGCTCTCTCGGACGCTCTGCTACAATATATATATATTAATAATGGTCCTGTGTGTGCAGGATGCCGGACACCCAGCTGCTATGGTAAGCATGACATGTTTTGCAATCACATGATTGCAAACAAGAAGCTCTATCAGCTTCCTTTAGAAAGTCCTCGCAGCTCCAAAGGTGGAAGACAAGAAACTTGTGTGAGAGGCTGAGCTGTGATTACAAGGGGGTAGAGGGGGGACATGCAATGTAAAGGGGGGGCTCTGATCTGATGGTGACATCTGATGTAAAGGAGGACTCTGATGGTGACATCTAAAGTAAAGGGGGGGCTCTGATAGTGACATCTAATGTAAAATAAAAAAGAAAGAAGGGGAGAGACTTTGAATTAAACATGCAGTCAACAGTGGGGGATCCAAAAATTGTGTATTTAATATTTTTCCTAATCCAATTCATACAGAGTAATAATTAATGTCACAGTATATTTGACACGCTTCATGGATAATTGTCCTCCCCTGGTGCTGCCATGTGGGGGCTCCGCATGCACCACATGCTGCCACAGCTCCCGGAAAAATATGCCCTCAATGGGAGCTTCAGACTTTTTATGCTGCACTTTCTTCATATGGCGGTTGTGAGTATTTTCCACACAATGGGATACCCCGATTTACACTTTTTCTTTAGTTTTCTCCTTTATAAACACAGTGACTTAGAAACCTATATATTTCATTTCAGATATACACGTTTGCTACTGAAGAGTGGATAAAACTCCATGAAACGTGTCAAGCCTCTGTACATGCAATGTTTAAATCGATCATGTGTTTTATTTTTACTCATATGAACATTTGTTATAGTATTCTGATCATCAACAATTTTCAATGTAATAGGAAGTCCTACAGAGTTACTTTTCTTTATCGTAACATCACGGGACACAGAGCCATATTAGTTACTATGTGGGTTATATAGGCCACCTTTAGGTGATGGACAATACCCAGCCAATACTCTGCAATACCCAGCCAATACTCTGCAATACCCAGCCAATACTCTGCAATACCCAGCCAATACTCTGCAATGCCCTGCCAATACCCTGCCAATACTCTGCCAATACCCTGCCAATACCCTGCCAATACCCTGCCAATACTCTGCAATACCCTGCCAATACTCTGCAATACCCTTCCAATACTCTGCAATACCCTTCCAATACTCTGCAATACCCAGCAATAATCTAATCTAAACTAAAATAAAGTAAAATGAACAATAAAAAATAATAATAATTTGAAGCGCCCCTGTCCCCATGTGCTTGCATGCAGAAGCGAACACATACGCAAGTCTCGCCCACATATGAAAACAGTGTTTAAACCCCACATGTGAGGTATTGCTGCGAACGTTAGAGTGAGAGCAATAATTTGGGCCCTAGACCTCCTCTGTAACTCAAAACATGTAACCAGTAAAAAATTTTAAAGCGTCGCCTATGGGGATTTTTAAGTAGCAACGTTTGGCGCCATTCCACAAGCGTGTGCAATTTTGAAAAGTGACATGCTAGGTATCTATTTACTCAGCGTAACTTCATCTTTCACATTATGCAAAAACATTGGGCTAACTTTACTGGGTTTTTTTTTAAGCACAGAACTGTTTTTTTTTCCCATAAAAAGGCGTGTTGTGTTTTGGGGTTTAATTTGTGGTATACATATGCTGTGTGTGAGAAATAACCTGATAATATGACAATTTTGGGAAAAAATAAAAAATAAAAAGGAAAAAAATTATCTTGATATTGCAAAGAATTGTAGGAAAAAATGACAACTTCAAAAAACTCATCATGCCTCTTACTAAATACCTTGGAATGTCTTCTTTCCAAAAAGGGGTAATTTGGGGGGTATTTGTACTTTTATGGCATGTTAGGGTCTCAAGAATTGAGATAAGCAGTCAGTCCTTCAGGTGTGATCAATTTTCAGATATTGGCACCATAGCTTGTGGACTCTAAAACTTTCACAAAGACCAAATATTATCCACCAATTTGTACTTATTTTTACCAAAGATATGTAGTAGTATAAATTTTGGCCAAAATTTCTAAAGAAAAATTACTAATCTGCTAAATTTTATAACAGAAACGAAGAAAAATTCATTAATTGTTTTTTACAGAATTTTCGGTCTTTTTTCTTTTATAGCACATAAAATAAAAAACCCAGCGGTGATTAACCACTTGCAGACCGGACCATTTTGCGATTCGGCACTGCGTCGCTTTAACTGACAATTGCGCGGTCGTGCGACGTGGCTCCCAAAGCAGAATTGACGTCCTTTTTTTCCCACAAATAGAGCTTTCTTTTGGTGGTATTTGATCACCCCTGCGGTTTTTATTTTTTGCACTATAAACAAAAATAGAGCGACAATTTTGAAAAAAACTCATTTTTTTTTACTTTTTGTTATAATAAATATCCCCCAAAAATATATAAAAAAACATTTTTTTCCCTCAGTTTAGGCCGATATGTATTCTTCTACATATTTTTGGTAAAAAAAATCGCAATAAGCGATTATTGATTGGTTTGCGCAAAAGTTATAGCATTTACAAAACAGGGATAGTTTTATAGCATTTTTATTAATAATTTTTTATTATTTTTTTTTACTAGTAATGGCGGCGATCAGCGATTTTTTATTGTGACTGCGACATTGTGGGGGACACATCGGACATTTTTGACACATTTTTGGGACCATTGTCATTTATACAGTAATCACTGCTATATAAATGCAGTGATTCCTGTGTAAATGACACTGGCAGTGAAGGGGTTAACCAGTGGGTGGCAGTGTAGGGGTTAAGTGTTCCTAGGGGTGTGTTACTAACTGTGGGGGGGTTGGGCTTTCATTTAGTGAACACTGATCTCTGCTCCAATCACATGGAGCAGAGATCAGCGTCACTAGTTGCTAGGCAGAATGGAGAAATGCTGTTTACTCTGCATTTCCTCCATTCGGCCGCTCCGTGAGACGATCGCGGGGATGCCCGCGCCGATCGAGTCCGCAGGTCCCACGACCGGACTCAAGGGGTCCCGACCAGCGCGGGAGCACGCCGCCGGCAGCGCGCTCCCGATGGCAGGGCGGCATTGAATATTGGACGTACCTGTACGCCAATATGCCTGCCCGTGCCATTCTGTCGACGTACATCGTCGTGCGCTGGTCGGGAAGTGGTTAAATACCACCAAAAGAAAGCTCTATTTGTGTGAAAAAAAGGACAAAAATTTCATATGGGTACAGTGTTGCATGACTGAGTAATTGTCATTCAAAATGTGAGAGCTGGTCTGGTTATTAAGGGTGTTTACGTGCCCAGTGGTCAAGTGGTTAAATACAACACACAGCCTTCTCTGACCAGTTTGCTCTTGTTTTTTTCATCCCGTTTGGAGCACTTCTTAATAATAGAATTTACTGCGCTTCTAGGTATTGATAAAGCCTTTGAAATGTTTTGCAATTAGGTATGGCACCAACATCTGATCGTTGAGGTCTACCCCTCCCATATTAAGGTTATATTCGTGGACACAGAGGGGTTGTTCCTCCACAACACCAGTCGCTGTAGGAATTTGGACCATCGTGTCTGCGTGAAGGGAGGACAGAATGAAAACATTCTTATTATCCCTCCACTTCACAGAAAGCAAATTATTACATCTCAAGCAGGCTCTCTCATTCAGCATAAGACGGGAATCTACAAGCCGCTGGGGAAAACCCCCGGCGATTAGCTTGCATGGTGCCACATGTGCCAATTTGATCAAACAAGTGAACAAAAAGTGGCTTGTGTAAAAATTGTCCACATACAACTGGTACCCCTTTCCGAATAAGAGTGACACCAAGTCCCACACAATCTTACCAGCGCTCCCTATGTAGTCAGGGCAGTTCTTCCGGCTCTACATAGCTATCTCTTCCCTCATAAACCATTAAACTATATGTATAGCCTGTGGCCCCGTGACAGCGCTTATACATCTTGACCCCGTATCTGGCACGCTTGCTGGGAAGGTACTGTTTGAATGACAAGCGTCCAGAAAACTTAATCAAGGACTCATCAATGCAGACAACTTGATGAGGAGTAAACAAGGCTGCAAAACATTGGTTGAAGTGGTTTACGAGGGGCCGAATTTTGTAGAGCCGATCAAATTCAGCATCGCCCCGAGGATGACAGAGTTCATTATCATTAAAATGCATGAACCGCAAGATCTGCTCGTATTGCGTCCTAGTCATGGAGGCAGAGAACACGGGCATATGAATTGGGTCAGTGGACCAATATGATTGCAACTCACTCTTTTTGGTTATGCCCATGAGGAGGGATAGGCCCAGGAAGGTCTTAAATTCAGAAACCGTAATTGGGTTTCATTCTCTGGCAAGGGTCAGCTGGGGATTAGCAGTGATGAATTGACCAGCATATAAATTGCTTTGGTCCACAATAGATCTATAGTGATCTTCGATGAAGAACGGCAAATAAAAATCAAGTGATGTAAAATCAACTGTTTCCACCTGAATTCTGGGTTAGCCAGTGAATGGGGGAAGTACGGGTGCTGCAGAAGTAGTGGGTTCCCAATTAGGATTGGCAAATGCAGCAGGAAGGGCACTATGGGCTCACCGGGCCTGTCTTTGTCTTCTTCTTGGTGGCAGCGGGACACTGCTCGTGCTTGGCACCTTGTCAGCTTGAACTGCACTTATGGGACTCGCCACAGCACCAAGTGTTACTGTAGTGCTGGATGTACGACCAGCATGTACTAGGTCGCTGGTGCTTGCCAGTTCACCAGGATGAGCAGCGCTAGTACTGGCTCTCTGCTCCATACGAGGGACCTGCGGTTCTTTCACCTCAATGACAGTAAAAGAACAGTGTCTGGTATGCCTGACCTTGCCAGGTACCACAACTCCATCGTCAGAGCTATCTGTCAGGGTGCTGCTGCTGTCTACAGGTTCGTATTCTCAGCCTGAATCTGACAGATGAGTGACCTCCTCTTCACTGTCTCTGTATCTGTCATGCTCAGAAATGTGCCGGCCTCTTCACTACTGTACCTTTGATTTGATATTTTGGTCTCTAAATTTACTGGTACAGTAGTGAGACTCACAAGAAAAAAGTACCTGACTGTCAGCGACTGATTCAAAAGCTACCAAAAAACTGTTAGCGTTCACAGGGATCAGGTCTGACTCTGCGAACGCTACAGTTATGTGTGTTGTGTTTTGTAAGTGACAGTAATCGATTGATACTGCACTTGGGTGGGCTGGGCAGAGGAGAGGGGCTAAACGCAGGTGCTAGCAGGTATCTGGGCTGATCCCGCTAACACTGTGTTTTTGGGAACCATAAACTGCTCGGGACGCTAATATAGTTCTGATCAGATATTGATCCATTCAGACACTATACTACTAACAGAAGCGTATGGTGCGTGGGTGGGTGCGTTGACCCAAGCCCAGTCCATGACGGACATGACGAAGACTGGCATGTCGGATGGTGGAGTCATTGCCCAGACCGAGTTCTACGGACTTCTCCAGAGTGGTGGCTTGGGATTGCCCCTGCGGAAGTGGTGTACAATTGTCTGTTTGGACAGAGTTCCAAGTTGAAGACATGATTAATTCCCTTTAACCAAGCTGGAATACTTACCTTTTTTGGAGAAGTTTCACACATGGAGACACCCCAGGTATCCACTGAAGCACCTGTGTGGGTCATCCTAAAAAATGTGCTCTGGTGTCCCACACTAGTGCTCCTGAGTCCAGATGTGTAAACAGCTGCTGAGTGTTCTCTGAGATGCCACTGAATCAAGTTTGCAATTCATTCTAGTTTCAAAGACATCTAGACAACAATGTCCTAAAATTCTTTTAATACAAATTAGCATGACCAGATGTAGTTAACCCTGTATCAGCTAAAAACATTGTATTTAGTTGGCAAACAATGTTTCCTACGAGCGATTACTGTGCCCACGAACATGAAAGTAGCCATTTTACTTGCTACTTACAAAATAAAAGTAGCCATTTTAAACAGTACAACAGTAAAGAAAAGCACATGGAGCAGCATGCAAGTTAATATTCATAATAGTAACAAACAACAAGTACTTACTTTTTTGAAGCACTTTCTTTATCCTTCTGTACTGATCCTGTTCCCTTAATTTTAGGTCTGACCATCATTTCCTTAATTGCTCCTTGGATTGTCGTATACCAAATTTCCGCCGCAGACTCTTCACCACTTTCGTCATGAGTTTGGCCTTTCGCAGAATGGGGTTTGAGTACGGTCCATTCTTGCCATCATAGTCCACATATTGAAGAGGGTCAACTATCTCCACCATCTCTTCAAAGGACATTTTGGAGGCCTTAAACCTCCTCCTGGATTGGGACGTTTCGTCCTCTGGGCTTTCCTCCTCATTACCACTAGTAGTAGTGACTACCTGCTGTGTCTCTGCCATGTTCCTCTCTCACTGCGACGAAAGAGATGGGGTGGGGAATCTTTGAGAAAGAACTTCAGGGGTGGGCGGAGTTTAACGTATGCGCAGTGTATATAAAGTTAAGATGCATGTGTCGTATGTACGTTCAGTGTGCTGAGGAAGGAGGACGAACGTTCTAAAGAAGGTAACATCTTAACTTTGGTACATCAGTGGCCTATACTGATTCTAGATTGAGGCCTATATTGGAATACGATTAGGAGAGTTTAGCCTCATATTTAGTGTTTTTGTCTTGTGTTTTGTCTTGTAGCAAATATAAAACAATTCAAACACCCTGAATTCATGGGTCACTTTATAGACAAATACAGGGATATGTAAAATTTTTGGGAGGTTAAAAACCCCTTATATCGAAATAAACAAGCTAGGAAGGCACTGCTGGAGAAACTGCTGGGGTATGTGAAGACGCAGGTCCCCGACGCAGATATCAAGTTTGTGGATAGGAAAATTGGTAGCTTGAGAAGCAAGTATAGGAAGAAACTTAATAAGGTCCAGGCTTCCATGAAATCAGGAGCTGCAGCTGAGGATGTGTATGTACCCAGTCTCTACTACAACAGCCGGACGAGGTTTCTGGAAGACCAGATGGAAGCCGGGGAATCACTTTCTACACTTCCATCCACCCTTCCCTCAACCCCAGCTGAGGCTTCTGAGGGCCAATCTGGACATTCTATCCTGGAAGAAGTTGAGGAGCCCAGCTGGAGCCAGGTATAGTGTCTTTTAACATATTTATTGTGCGGAAATTATTGTTAACTAGATGTTATTCTTGCTAACAAAATTAATGATTTAACAAAAAGTCTTTAACATATCAGTTGACAGTAGGGGCCAAAAATGAGTGTGACAAGAATGAAAAATGCTGGGGTCAGAATGATAATCTTTTCTATTTATTAACATTCAATTTGCAACAGTCATGAGCTGAAATTTGGGTGTGATTGATGAACCAAAAACTAAACGTATGTCCCTTCTGCAGGGAAGGCTGCAAGGAAGACAAGAAAGTGATGGCCTGGGTTCAGTCTGGTCTGACAGAAGATGCAGGCTGTTGTAGTACCACAGCTTGGGGACATACTGTATATGTCATCTGCTGCTGTTCATGATATCTCTGGGAGTCCTAGACCAGAATGTGCCCCCCATTATATGGACTTCTCAAGCTACCAATTTTATTTTCCAAATAGTTGATGTGTGCCCTGGGGTAGAAAGGCTTCACAAATTCCTACAGTCTCTCCAGTATTGCCTTATTTATTTTGTTATCAGAAAGAATAAATGGAGATTTTTTTTTCTGAAAATACTAGCACAGTTTGTGAGTAGACAGGTACATTTCAAAAATACAATGTCAAATTAACAAGGGACACCAACCAACCTCCTTCTTTAAAAAGACGAGATAATAAAAAAAAAAAAATGATAGCGATGAATATAAAATGACTAGAAAATAATTTCAAAATATAAAAAAAAATACATTCTTAATTAGAAAAAAAATAACAATAAAAAAAATTCCAAACATTATTATGGAGATCTGTCTTTAAAAAAAAAAGATTATTCATGAGATCAGGAGAAATAATAAAGAAAGAATTTGAGAGAAGTCTGTGAAAGAAGAAGAGAATGTGCTGCATTAAACTATTAAAAAAATTGCAGCATGACGAATGTGCCATCTCCATTACATACCAGACCGAGCGGTCCCATCTCATAGTTGAATCTGATCATGCGCAAGTTTTTGCTTGTTGAAATTCCATACACACGAACAAATTTTCGGATAGGAACTTTTTCTGACCGAAAAATTGAGAACCTGCTCTCAATCTTTTGTTGGCTGAAATTCCGCCAGCAAAAGTCTGATGGAGCATACACAGGATTGCATTTTTCTGACCAAAAACTCTCATCAGACTTTTGCTGGCGGAATTTCTGATCGTGTGTATAGGGTATAAGACTTGTAGAATGCTAAATACTATTTAGAAGGGAGTGTTAGTGAGAGATACGAGCACATTTTGTATACACTTCCATTAGAGATATAACAATATACCGTTTATATAGGTTTACCTGAATGACCCTAAAAGCAATGCCAAATCCTTCTTCTACATTCTTTCCCCCTAAAATGACCTAAGAAAAAACATAATATAAGGATAAATACAGTATAAATTTGGTAAGCATTTTGAATTGTTAAGAACACTTTCAATCATTACTTTTGCTGATCATTTCACTTTTTGTAAAAAAAAAAAAAAAAAAAGCTATTACATTTTTACAAAGAAAAAGAAAGAAAAAAAGAAAGAGAAAAAGAAAGAAGGAAAAATTTAAAAAAGAATGAAGTCACATCCATTACTACAAGACTAAATTGCAATATTGTATAGTGAATTTTATTTCTAGTCAACAGAATCAGCATATATAAAAATGTGTATATCTATGGCTATGTATTATATTTTTTAAATACAATTAACATGGGAACAATCAAAAATCTTACTGTAACACAAAAAACTTACATACAGGTGTGTGTGGGTATATATAGTATACACAACCAAATATATTCCTAAATAGTACAAAAAAGTTTTTTACCATCTTAAACACACTCGTAAGTTAAAGCATTTAAAAAGGATCTCGACACACAAGGTATCCATTAGCCAATACACCACTGTTTGAGCCATAACACACACATAAGGGGGAGTGATGTCACCAAATTTATTGGACTAGATGATGTATTCCCTCATCACATACTAGAAAAGGGTAATGGGACTCAAAAAATGGAACAACGATGTAACAAAGGGTAGTCCCAACCAGTCATGAAGGACTGTTTAGGATGTCTCCAACGTACAAGCAGACCTGAATGCACTGATTGATTGCGCAATTATGTGGCAAATGCAGTTTAAATGTTGACATACTATATGTAAAGTTATGCACTTGAGGGTTAAAAACATGCATGCATCATAGATTCTAGAGCAGGTACAACTGTGGGAGAAAGGCAAACAAATGGATATAAACATGCTAGAAGCTGCCGCCAAAAGTTCAGAAGATTATGAAAGGAGAGCTGTCACTGCACTAGGATTCTACCATCTATACACTGGCATCTGCACACCTTCCTGGTGGCTGAATTGATCCCCCTGATCTGGACACACAGCGGCCACTTTTTAGCCCTGTGCTTAGACACTCGACTGGGACTCCCGCAGCTGCAGTAGCTTTTTCCGGTGACCATCATCCATTCAACTCAGGAAAAGCTCTCTGATAAGCTGGTGTGCAGATAAAGTTTGAGTGCACTATAAACACTATACACTACACTACCCATTGTACACTACACTATAAAGTCATGTGGCACTCTCCCCTCTCTCATTTCACAGTGCTTGGGTTTCCATCCCAGAAGAGGAGGCAGCCCAGCCTAGATAGCCGATTATTATTTATTTAGATCCTCACCACACATCTAGTTACTATTTGCTGTGGTTTTACTTGTTACAATTTTTTGCATAGTATTTACACTTAAGTTAGCAAAATATTGTTCGCCAATTTGCACTCCCCACCCCAAAGCAACTTGTCCCCATTTTCATGGGGACAAGGTGCTTGTTCTTCCCGACAACCCTGGGCAGTGGTTGTGGGGGTCTGTGGGCAGGGGGCTCATCAGAATCTGGAAGCCCCCAGATCCCCCCCCCATGTGAATAAGTATGAATAAGTATGAAAAGATGTGTAGTGTTACAATAAACAAGAGACGGTTTTTGAAAAGTCCTTTATTAAAAATCAAAAATGTTCACGACAGGAGGAGCCAGCTTTAGAGGAGGATCGGGCCTGTGGAGGGAGAAGAACCGGGAGAAGGAGCAGAGGAAAAAGAACGGAGGAAGAAGACGTAGAGCTACGACGGGGGACAGTCTTCATTTTTAATAAAGGATTTTTCAACGTACCCCATACTAATTCACATGGGAGGCTGGATCTGGGGGCTGTTATCCTGATTCCGATAAGTCCCCTGGCCATAGGCCCCCACAACCACCACCCAGGATTGTCAGGAAGAGACCCTTGTCCCCATCAACATGGGAACAAGGTGCTTTGGGGTGAAGGGCATAGAACCCTCAAGACCAAACTCCCACTCCTCCTATGTTGAGGGCTATATGGCCTGATATGGTCTAGGAGGGGGCACTCGCCTGCCCCCCCCCCCTCCTTAGCACCTGCCAGGCTGCATGCTCGGATAAGGGTCTGGTATGGATTTTGGAGAGGAACCCACGCTGTTTTTTTGGCCTGGGGTTTCCCTTCAAAATCGATCCAAGACTCAAAGGGCCTGGTAAAGTCAGATGAAAGTCGGATCCCGTTCATTGAAGTCTCATGGAAGTTGGACATGAAGTCGCAGGTCAAAGTTGGATCAGAAGTCATATGACTTTCATGTTTGATCAGTGTGAACAAGCCTAATGCCGATCTTTTAACAGAGAGGTCATTTTGGGAAGTTGCTGCCTAAAGGGTGTGGTTCACAGTACACAGAATGAACAGTATTATGTGAAAACTGCACTTGAAGATTTCACATTTGAACATTTTGGGATTATAAATGGATTATATGAACTCTGGATTATTTGATTTCATTTACGTTTTTGCACAATTATATTCTATGAAGACATGGAGTGGGAGATTGGAGGTTATATATTATAACGATATGAACATTATTATTCATGTAAATGAATAAATTGCTACTTTATGATTGTTTTCATGTCCATGCTTATTTATGGCACAGCACTGCAATCAATTTTAATCTATTTTAGGATTGTGTTATAAGTTAGGTTTTTTATTTGCAGCAGCAGTGGAATTGGGTTTCTATTTTGTGGATGCACTTTTTACTTTGCTGATCGCACTGTGACTTTATCCTGAGCGTGAAGTAGGGGAGATCCAACATCAATGTAATAAGCAATCAGAGTGTAAAAAAAATCTGATCACCACCCCAGAGTAGTGCAGTAAAAATATGTTAACACTGAATTGCTTTGGTGACAATATGTAAAAAAATATAAATAAATAAATCACACACACACATATATATATATATATACATACATACACACACACACATATATATATATATATATATATATATATATATATATTACATACTTTCACCAGAGTATGTGCAGTATCACTATGGTGACACTGTACCATTTTGGAGGTGATCTGGTACACTGGCTGCCCACTCCAATATCAACATATGTCAGTACTGCTAGCCATTCTCTCTGTTCACCGTCACAGCAGTACAATGTCACTAAACCAGTGCTATCAGTCAGTATCCCTAATCACTGCTGCATAAGTCAGTGCTCTTAATCACCACAGTTCACTCACAGTGTCCCTAATCACTGCCACACCAGTCATATTTTCCATGATCACTCCCCACCCACTCCGTGTCCATAATCACTGCTAAACCAGTCATATTTTCCCTGATTACCCCACACCAGTCATACTGTTCCTAATCACCATGACACCAGTTAGGGTGTCCCTGATTACTCTCACACCAGGTACAGTGTCCCTTGATCACTTCCACGCCAGTGCAGTGTTGCCTTTGCCTGTTACCTGTACTAACCCTGGCCTGTTTATTGACCAAATTTCTGCCTGTTGCCTGGACCCATCCTTTGCATGTTTGTTGTCCAAGTCTCAGCCTGAACTGACCAATCTTCACATCCCACTGACTACATTCCTGCAAGATACCAGGCCAGTGGACATGGAATTCCTGGGGGCAGGCATGTGCCAGTAGCCTAGGCTTGCTTGAATTACACTGTATGAACTGAGACTGCTATAGGTGAGGCTACATTAAGCTACATGACCTGATCACTTGTATAGCGGTAACCATTACACTCACCATGCCTCTTACTAAATACCTTGGATGGTCTACTTTCCAAAAGGGAGCCATTTGGGGGGTATTTGCACTGTCCTGGCTATTTTGGGATCTCAAGAAATTAGATAGGTCAGTACATCAGGACTGATCAATTTTCAAAATATATACCGTATACCACAGATTAAATATTAGACACTGATTTTGGTTAATTTTGCCAATGAAATGTAGCAAAAAGATTATTTATGTGTAAAATGTGGCCTAAATGTATGCAAAAAGATTATTTATGTGTAAAATTTGATAAATAAACTAACACAAGTGTTTTCTTTTCAACATTTTTATTTTTTGTTAATATAGCAAATAAAAAAAAAAACAGTGGTAATTAAATACCATCAAAAGAAAGCACTATCTGTCTCAAAAAAGGTATAAATGTAATTTGTGTACAGTGTTGCATGACTGAGTAATTGACAAGTTGTAACAGTGCTGAAATCTGAAAATATAAATGGGCAGGAAGGTGGTAAAAGTGTCTAGTATTCAGGTGGTTAATAATATGTAAAAAAAAAAGGTTGTAAAACAATTTTTAGTCCTTATGCACCATTAAAAGTCCACAGTGTACCCCCTTCAGGCATTTTTGTTTTAGGAATGGAAAAAAATAAGTTGGGGCTCAGGGCAAGGCTAGATGTTTAAGTGAGGATGACCTTCAAGACAAAATAGCTGGGTTTCAGGTTGTGTAAGCTTCTTGAGTGAAAGGTATTAGGAATTGGTTGCCAATATCAAGAACTAGAGGCTAGGAGTGGACTTTAATGGCAAATGAAGATGACGGTCTTAGATAAAGGTTTTTTTCTAACAGCTTACCTGTAAAATCCTTTTCTTGGAATACACCATGGGACACAGAGCCACAGTAATTACTGTATGGGTTATATAGGCACCTTTAGGTGATGGACACTGGCACACTCTAGACAGGAAGTTTAGCTCCCTATATAGCCCCTCCCCTTACTTGGAATACCTCAATTTTGTATCAAAGCAATACACGTGTAATCCGAAAGAGGGGAGGGACCTCTGTGTCCTGTGATGTACTCCAAGAAAAGGATTTTACAGGTAAGCTGTTATAAAAATCCTATTTTCTTTATCGTACATCACGGAACATAGAGCCACAGTAATTACTGTATGCGATGTCCCAGAGCTTTGTTATCTGAGGGGAGGGAAACACACACAAAAGTAGGTTGCAATCAGACTTTAGGACCTATACTGCTGCCTACAGCAGCACACTGTGCCCAAAAGCGAGATCCTCATGTCTTCTAACATCCACCTGATAGAATCTGGTGAATGTATGGACTGAAGACCAAGTTGCGGCCTTGCAGATTTGAGCCACGGAGGCTTGGTGATGCACTGCCCATGAAGCACTAACAACCCTGGTGGAGTGCACTTTGATTTGAAAAGGTGGAACTTTCCTCTTCAAACCATAAGCTTGAATAATTACTTGCTGAATCCACTTAGCAATAGTAGATTTCAAAGCTGCCTGTCCTTTCCTAGGGCCTTCAGGCAACACAAACAAAATATCTGCTTTCTGAATCTGAGCAGTTGCCTCCAAATAGATTTTGACTGCTCTCACTACATCCAGAGAATGTTGTGACTTTTCTTCCGTAGAACAGGGTTCTGGAAAAAATGAAGGTAGAACAATATCCTGGTTTAGTCTGGTCACCAGAAAAACTAGCTTCCTTGTCAAAAGGACCAAGGGAATATGTTGTATCAGCTCAAAAGGCTGTTTCTGTAATGCCGACAGAACTAAATTCAAGACCCAAGGGTTCAGGGGTGACCTAACTGGTGGATTAAGCCGCATTAACCCCTGTATAAAGCTATGGACCAAAGAATGCAAAGCAATACCGATAAGGTCAAGACCTGGTCTTTGATAGTACTCAAGGCCAGCTTCATCTCTAACCCCATTTTCAGAAAGGCAAGGATTCTACCTATAACATATTTTCTAGGACGCCCCTGGATTCACACCAGAAACATGCCTTCCAGACTCTATAATAAATGAACCTGGAAGCTGGCTTCCTTGCATTAATCAATGTAGATATCACTGAGCCTGAAAGCCCACGATTCTTTAGAATTTTTAATAACCAAACTGTTAAATTTAGCGGTTGTAAGGTAGGATGGAACACTAGTCCCTGCGATAGCAGGTTTAGACGTGGTGGTAGGATCCATTGGGCCCCTACCGCCATTTTTATGATCTCTGTATACCAAGATCTTCTGGGCCACAAGCACTACCGACTTCCTTTCCTGCTTGATCCTGCAAAGAAGTTTTGGTAGGCGCAGAATAGGAGGGAATGCATAAATCAGTGAGAACTGATCCCACAGGGTCACTGACGCATCTGTTCCATATGCAAGTGGATACCTTGTTCTTGATACAAAGTTGTCGACTTTATTGTTGAACCTGAACACAAACAGATCTACATCTGGGATCCCCCATCTTTGGCATATAGCCAGGAAAATGTTGGGGTGAAGAGACTATTCCCCCACAAACAACTTCTGGCGACTTAAGTAGTCCGTCTGCCAATTTTCTACCCCTGGAATAAAGATTGCCAAAATGCATGGCACATGCTTTTCTACCCAGGTTATGATACGATTTACCTCTCCCTGGGCTGCTTGACATTTGGTGCCCCCTTGGTGATTGATATAAGCTTCCTTGTCAAAAGGACCAAGGGATATAAGCCACTTCTGTGGCATTGTCGGATTGAATCCGGACAGGACAATTCCACAATCTGAATGTCCATGCCTTTATGGCTAGGTATGCTGTCCGAATCTCTAGAATGTTGATGGGCAAGGTCCTTTCGGTTCTGGACCATTTCCTTTGGACAGTTGCCTCTTCCTGGTAACTGGTAAGGAGGATTTCCCCTTCCACAGATTCTCAGATATTCTCCACCAACTGAGGCTCTAGTGCACTTTTGGAGACAAACGCATTGGAAAATCTAGCGTCTGGATCTTCTTGTTTCAGGCAGACAGGATACTGTTTTGCAGCAGTCTCAAATGAAACTGAGCATAGGGAACCGCATTGAATGAAGCCACCATCTTTCCCAACAACCTCATGCAAAGGCAAATAGAAGGACCCTTCTTCGCCCTGACCACTTGAACCAGCTCCTTTATAGTGCTGATCTTTGCCTAGGGTAAAAACACCCCCTTCTGGGCTGTAACTACAACCAGACCCAAGTACTCTAGTTTTCTTACTGGCTTTAAAGAAGATTTCTCTAGGTTGAGGACCCAACCTAGGTATTCCAGGTAGTTGACTGTGGTGACCATGCTTTGGTCTAAGCGGGTCTATCAAGAGCAGAGGAAGGGCCAGAAGTTTTGTAAACACCTGGGGTGCAGTAGCTACACCCAAAGGCAGAGCTACAAACTGAAAATGAAATTTTTCTACTTCAAAACATAGATATCTTTGATGAGCTGGAAAATAGGTACATGCAGGTATACATCCTTGATGTCGATTGAAACTAGAAGTTCTCCTTGTAGGATGGAGACTATTGATCTGATTGATTCCATAAGGAAAGAGCAGATTTTCAGGAACCAGTTTAGATCTTTGAGATCTACAATGGGTCTGACATCTCCATTTGGTTTTGGCACTGTGAAAAGGTTTGAATAAAACTCCAACCCCTGCTCTTCCAAGGCAACCACCATGATCACTTTTTGCGACAAAAGTCAGTCGAATGTTTGAAGGGGAGACTTTTTTCTCTGGAACTTTGGAAACATTTGATCTGAGGAAACGAGGAGAAGGGAATTCTTGGAACTCTAGTTTGTAACCTAGAGTTATTGTGGAGACCACTCATCTGTCTTGAAAGTTGTCCTGCCAGACCCTTGAGAATTGTAGCAGTCTTCCCCCATTCGAGCAAGCGGGGGTGCCCCTTCATAAAGATGCTTTAGCGTTCTGTCTTGTAGGGTTCCTCCCCCAGGACTTCTTTTGTCCCTCGGGTTGACCTTGAGGTTTACCACTTGAACCTGATGGTGGAGGCCGTCGCGACTGCCTGGAGGCTGATGTCCCTGGCACTGGAGAAAGAGCCTGTTTAAATGAGGGATGTTACTCCTTTTCTTAACTGGCAAAAGTGTACTTTTCCCACTTGATATGTTTTGGATGCATTTGTCCAAACCGCCCCCAAACACCCTTTTACCGCGGAAAGGAAACCCAGCCAAGAGCTTTTTGCATGGCGCTTCAGCTGACCAATTTTTCAACCATAAGATTCTACGCAAATGCACAAATCCAATCGTAAGGCGAGAGGTCTGAATAATAGAATCTCTGATTGCATCAATTGCAACAGACAAAGCCCCTGGGAGCTCGGCTAAATCCTGGGCCTGCTGTTCAGGGAACACCTTGAGCACCTGTTTCAAATAGTCTCTCGAGGATTGTCATACCCCAATTGCAGTTCTCTGCAGCTGCAGGTTGAGAACTGAACCTACCGAAGGAAAAATGTTTTTAAACAGGAATTCCAATTTTTATCGGTTGGATCCCTAAGCATTTGAGCATTGTCAACAGGACAAGTCAAACTTTTATTCACAGAGGATATGGCAGCGTCAATTGCTGGTATACTCCACATCTTTGTAAACGTTTCCTCCATAGGATAAAGTGTTGAAAACTTTTTAGGAGAGAAAAAATGCTTATCTGGGTGATCCCACTCAGAATACATAAGCTTTTCCAGCAATGAATGAAGGCACACAAAGCTTGAGGAGGCTTCGGTAAACCCAAACAAGAAGTGGACTTTACAACTGACTCAGTTAAGGGTAGCTTAAATGTGGAGCAGATCATTTCAGTAGGAGATTGCACCAGCAATTTCTCAGCCTGTAAAGCTGAATAAGGTCCTTCCCCACTTGATCTCTTGGAAGAGGATTCATCAGCATCTTCACAGTCCCAGAGGGGGAATCATCTTCCCCCCTCCCACTGTTCCTCTGTTTGAGGGTCCTGTGTAGTAGAAGGGGACCTAATGCGTTTTCTTCCACTCTGTGAAGATGTGATTAAAGCCACTAATCTCCAATCCAATCAAGGCTGAGGAGAAAACCTCCTCACTAATATATACAGGGGCTGAAATGCCGGAACCAGTTGCATCCACTGACAACCCAGATGGCTCGCTCTGACCAGCCTCCCTAGGCATTTCAGGGGGGATGGCGTTGCATAAGGAGGGTCCTCAGAGCCTGAGAGAGATCTCTTTGAGCCCCTGTTTTTTGGGGTATTTGTACCTCCCCTTCTGCCCAGCACAAATGCAGAGGTGCTACCAGAAAATGCACCCACTGCTGAGCAAATAAGTTCAGGAACTGCCGCTGCTATCAAGGCTCAGGCTGATGCTTAATTAAACATGCCCTGGGAATGCCTGTGTCACCAACACTCACATGCCCCTGTCTGCTCTGTGTCCCTCCATCAGCTGAATGGTGTATTTATAGCCTACACAGCCACTGCGTTGTGAAAGTTGAAGCATGCCAATGCTGCTCCCGCCCCCCCCCCCCCCCCACTCTTTTCAAAAAAGACTGCTTTCCCGCCCTGATCCAACCGAATTGGCATGTAGGAGAGCTGGGGTGGAGGAGAGGAGGAGAGCTGCTGGAAGAAAACTGCCATGCTCTGGAGGTGGTGGCGGGAGCGGCGTGGCATACCGGCTGGTCCGCGTTCCCTCGGTCTCCTAGAGTGAAAGAGATACCTCAGCCAAGGTGGGGGATGTCGAAAAGAAATGCTCCCTTCCAACATTTTACCTGAGGCTTGGGACTAGAGGAAGAATGCAGCTTGTACTGACACAGAGCGAGACTGACAAGCATGGAACAGGTACGTGCTCTTGACAGCCCCCCGATGCGACTTTAGGCATGACAACATTTACTTAAAGGAGAAGCCCCATAAGAATTAGAAAATTCCTTAGGAATCTCCACTTACCTTATCCAGCTGCAGGGTTCCATGGTAAACCAATGTAAAAAAATACCCCGCGCTGCCAAAACAAAGGCCCCCAGACGAAGTCTATTGAGACAAAATGCACCAGGAGGGCTCCACTGCCACCATTGTTTTTAGAAGTGCTTGAAATCACTACTGAAAATGTAAGTGTATTACTTTTAATAAACTTTTATCAGTCATATGGAATTACACTATGTGGCTCTGTTTCTCTATTTCTCCTACCCATTGATTGAAAATTGATATCAACCAGCCCTGCATGGAGACAGACTGTCTATAAGTTTCAGGACACAATTTCTACAGGTTACATTCCAGCTGTCGGTTGACAATAAAAAGCTTTGCTGACTCACAGAACGTACGTTCTCTTGAGTCTGAACCATCTGATAAGCCTGCATCTGTATCAGTGGTGGTGCTGTTACACTGGTGGTTGCAAGTTCCGTCTTTGTTATTATGGTGGTCTAAAGGTCTTCAAGGCTCTGACTAAACACTGGGGACTGTATTACACTTTCTACAGACTTTTCATTCGTTTTTGATTTAATATATTTTTTTCCTCATTTATATTGCATTATTTATATGCGATAATTGGTGCAACGTATTATTCTTGTCACTTTCTGATTTTCTACTAGGTGTGATTAACAGTTTATGGCACAAAACTTGTTACTACCTACTTGTATCATTTATATATGATTTCTGGCATTCGTTTGACTAGGCCATTAATTCAAACATCTTAGCGCTACACTTTATCTGTGGTAAACCAGACAGACCCAATCTTCCCCACTCACGGTGGGCTCCGTTTAAAAAACCTTCAAGGACCGGAGTTCCCTTTTTATCGGGGGTTCCACACCCTTTGACCAGTAAAACACCCAACCAGGAAATATGGCTGAGAAAACCAAGAATTGGATCCCGGGGTCCAGCTCTCCAAAAAGAGAAGGGTTACAGGCAAAACCTTATTTCTTCTGACATGAGGCCCAGATACCATTCAATTCGGCCCAGAAAATACACTTTGAATGGATCCGGTTGCATAGCTTGCCCCAGCAAAGGAATATTCCAGTGGAGCTCAACTCAGCAAATCTTTACTCGTGACCAACACCTAAGACACTGACTAAAAAACTGTGGTACTCTCAGTAAGGGGAGGGGTTATATAGGGAACTAAACTTCCTGTCTAGGGTGTGCCAGTGTCCATCACCTAAAGGTGCCTATATAACTCATACAGTAATTACTGTGGCTCTGTGTTCCATGATGTACTAGAACAAAAAAAGTTTTATTTCATTTCGATTTTATTATAAAAATATATATAAAAATACAAATATGATTAAAACCAAGAATAAGAATCAACAAACATTAAATCTACAGTCACACTATTGTGACATCTGAAACAGTACTACCATCTGTGTATAGATTGCACTACACGTTTCACGGATGAGGTCTACCACTTCTTCAGGAGCTTTATAGTACATATACATAAGGCTTTATAGAGCAATTATCATATACATCTTCAGTTGTCATACGGTACCATTAAAGTCCACTCCTAGCCTTCCCTTCCTATATTTCTTTTCATAAATTTGGGATGAAGGTACCATATTGTAATAACCCCAATGTGGCACTCCCTTTAAATATCAAGAACTAGGCAGAGTGGAGATGACCATAGACCTTATTCTGGGAATAAGAAATCCCCTGAAGCTGTGAAAGGAATGTGAAAAAGACGAGTTGGGCCTCAGGACAAGGTCTGAGGGTTAAGCCAGGGAGGGCATTATAATGGCAAAACAAAATAGTTGGGTTCCAGGTGTCTAAAGAATGTCAGTACATACACAATAATATTTCAGGAAGAAAACCCTCTCTAAAGTAGGTAAGAACACACTTTAGGGGTATGGAAGCAGCAACTGTTTTTGGATGACAGAATTCAGGTGTTTGGAGGCCTACAGGCACAGAGGTATCCCACTGGTTACTACAAGGGTTGAGAAACAAATCCCAGTATAGTCCCAGTCATAGAGAATTGAAGGGAAATCATAATAATCTCAATAAATGTCAATAGAAGTAACTATTCAATTTATCAAGAGAAGGTTTATAGGGATAAGTGAACAGGAATGCAAAGTCCTGCGGAAAGGAAATATTTGGGGTTGTCTATCTCATTAGAAAGTTCATGAATTTCTCTGGACTAGTTATCCATAGTTTGGGCAATTGCTAAGGTGACAGCGACCAGCTGTAGGGCCAGTATTGCCAGCACAAAGGAGGTGTAGAAGAATCTCCAAGTGCCTATCCACTTTAGAAGAGTGTATATCCTCAATAGGGATGATAGTGTCAGCACTAAAGGCCAAGTTCACCTTTTGAAGCAGGTTACACTCATATTTAGGGTGTAACATGCTCCAGCAGTCCCACCCTTCCCCCGGTGTGCAGGGGCTTCTCTCTCTGTACCCACTGTTAATTGTCAAAAATGGCAGGAGCAGGAATCTGTGAATGACAAAACTACAAGTCTCATCTTCCACCGCAGCAGATGGCTCACAGTTCTCAATGAACGGTGAGGGTGCTTTTGTAGTTTATTCAAAAGCCATGTAGCTTTCAGACAGCCCATACAGAGGTACAGGCTGAACGCTGTAGGGCTTGTCTGTAGGAGTCTGACATTGCACCCTTGATTCACGGATTGCAGGTGCAATGCTCTCTAGGGTCCTACTAGAAACAATAATACACACACATTTTGTTCTTCAAAAATATGTGCATTTATTATTTTTTTCTCAAAAGGTGAACTTATCCTTTAAGTGCAAGAATGGCTGGGTCCACTTTGGGGATAGAACATTTTTTGGTAAACTCTTAGCCCAAAGGATACAAAGCTTTGAAATTATCAGGAGGGGGAGATATGCTCTCCGATACTAACTGATTATTTTATAAGGTCCAACTTTCCTGATCCCAAGTGGGATTTTCAAGTATGTGGGGGCTGTGCATCGCTATGTGTAGCCATACAGAAACTAGAATGCACGACCTTAACGTATCCATAGTAACCAGCATATGGTGAGAGGGTAAAGAAATATCTTCCTTAAACAGCGAAGGACAGAAATATCAAGGTGCCCAAGTTCAAAAATCCACATCCCCCTTCATTTCTGTTGCAGTTGGTGCATCAGGCCATTCTATTATTTGGGCAAGAATTATGATCAGGGGGTACCGAGCCAGATCAGTGATTGCGGTTGATAGCCCCCTCAGATTTCAGAAGTGACTTCTGAAATAGATCAGACATGTTGGCTGTAAATTCAGTCTTTGTCAACTTTGCTCCAGATTGAGGAAACCAAGTGGTAGCTTTAGAGAAACAAAGTATTTTCTTGGCCTGGATTAACCACTTGCCTACTGGGGTAATTTTTATTTTTCATACTTTAAAATCTGCATTTTTTTTGTTAGAAAATTACTTAGAACCCCCCAAACATTAAAGTGGATGTAAAACTGATTCACAAAATTGTACCTAGGCACATATATGTGTAGTATTTTCTTATATCTCTCCAAAGCCCTAAGTCCAGTGTCTTTCTGCTGCTCCGTTCCTCTGTTATCAGCATAACAATGTCTGACAAGTTCTCCAACAAACGAGATAAAACCCAGCCTGAAATTTGTGTCGGGGTGGGTGGTATAAATATATTAGCAGAGAGTGGGTTTATTCACAGCACAACATTCCCTGCACATTCCTTCCTTCCTCTGCCTATGTGGAGTGGGGCAGTGTGTCTTTCCTCCAATCAGCTGTCAGTGTATGCCCAGACTTCATTCCCAGTGCTGAACAGTAAGAGAAAATTTCTAACACAATCACAATGTGCACTTTCTAAAGAATATAGCAAGCTGAAGAAAGCAGATATACTGTACATTTAAAACGTATGTGTTTCATCTCTGTATCATCTGAGGCTGTTCACTTCATTGGGTACATGTGAGGGTTTACATCCACTTTAAATATTTTCTAAAAGCAGAGGCCCTGAAGAGTATAATAGTGGTTGCTGCACAAATTTTTAGGAAAAAATACAACTAAATTAATTTTAGTGCACACAAACACAATTTGATGCAATTCTTTTGATAAAATATAGAATATGTGGTTGTGTCGAGGAAATAGATACCAAATACGTCAAGACTTAAAATTTTGCATGTCTGTGAAATACTAATAAGTTATAAAATTGTCCATAGTCGACACTTTAAAAGCCTTTAAAGGTTATCCATTTACAGCTAAAGTTAAGTTAAATGTGGTGCTAGAATTTTTGCTCTCACTCAGATAGTTACATGGAAGGTGAGGTAGAAAAAAGACACAAGTCCATCAAGTCCAAACCTATGTGCATGATTATATGTCAGGATTACATTGTATATCCCTGTATGTTGTGGTCGTTCAGGTGCTTATCTAATAATTTTTTGAAACTATCAATGCTCCCCGCTGAGACCACCACCTGTGGAAGGGAATTCCACATCCTTGCCACTCTTACAGAAAAGAACCCTTTACATAGTTTAACGTTAAACCTCTTTTCTACTTATTTTAATGAGTGGCCACGTGTCTTGTTAAACTCTCTTCAGCATAAAAAAGTTGTATCTCTATTATGGGGTCACCAGTGCGATATTTATAAATTGAAATCGTATCCCCTCTCAAGCGTCTCTTCTCCAGAGAGAAAAAGTTCAATGCTCGCATCCTTTCCTCGTAACTAACATCCTCCAGACCCTTTATTAGCTTTGGTTCCCTTATTTGTACTCGCACCATTTCCAGTACATCCTTCCTGGGGACTGGTGCCCAGAACTGGACAGCATACTCTAGGTGTGGCCGGACCAATGTCTTGTCGATCAGGAAAATTATCATTTTATCTCTGGAGCTGATTCCCTTTTTAATGCATACCAATATTCTGTTTGCTTTGTCATTGCTGAGCCTATCATCTGCTAGGAACCCCAGGTCCTTTTCCATCCTAGTTTTCCCCCCAGTGTATAGATTGCATTCATATTTTTGCCACCCAAATGCATTATTTTAAATTTTTCTACATTAAACCTCATTTGCCATGTAGTTGCCCACCCCATTCATTTGTTCAGATCTTTTTGCAAGGTTTCCACATCCTGCGGAGAAGTTATTGCCCTGCTTAGCTTAGTATCACCCACAAATACAGAGATTGAACTGTTTACCCCATCCTGCAGGTCATTTATGAACAAAACAAATAGGATTGTTCCCAGCACAGAACCCTGGGGGACCCCACTAACCCACCTCTGACCATTCCGCGTACTCCCCTTTATCACCAACCTCTGAACTAGCCCTTGTAGCCAGTTTTCAATCCATGTACTCACCCTATGGTCCATGCCAACGGACCTTATTTTGTACAGTAAACGATTATGGGGAATTGTGTCAAATGCTTTTGCAAACTCCAGATACACCACATCTATGGGCCTTCCTGTATCTAGATGGCAACTCACCTCCTCATAGAAGTTTAATATATTGGTTTGGCAAGAACGATTCTTCATGAATCCATGCTGATTACTGCTAATGATACCGTTCTCGTTACTAAATCTTGGATACAGTCTCTTATCATCTCCTCCAAGAGCTTGCAGCCTATTGATGTTAGGCTAACTGGTCTGAAATTCACAGGTATGTATTTTGGGCCCTTTTTAAATATTGGTGCTACATTGGCTTTTCTCTAATCACCTGGTACCATTCCAGTCAGTATACTGCGAGTAAAAATTAGGAACAATGGTCTGGCAATTACTTGACTGAGTTCCCTAAGTACCCTCAGATGCAAGCCATCTGGTCCCGGAGATTTATTAATGTTAAGATTCCCAAGTCTAATTTTAATTCTGTCCACTCTTAACCATGAAAGTACTTCCTGTGATAAGTCATAAGGATAAACACTGCAGTTTTGGTTACTGAAGCCCCCGATTCCCTTGTAAAGACTGAGGAGAAGAATACATTCAATAACTTTGCCATCTCCCCATCCTTTGTAACCAAATGTCCTTCCTCATTCTTTATGGGGCCAATATGGTCTGTCCTCCCTTTTTCATTGTTTACATACTTTAAGAATGTCTTGGGATTTTTTTTGTTATCCTCCGCTATGTGTCTTTCGTGTTCTATCTCAGCTGCCCTAATTGCACCCTTACATTTCTTGTTGCATTCTTTATAATGTCTGAATGCTGATGATGAGCCCTCAACCCTGTATTTTTTTGAAGGCCTTCTCCTTTGCTTTTATATGCATTTCTACATTGGAGTTAAAGTGGTTGTAAACCAACTTTGACCTACAGGTAAGCCTACATTAAAGCTTACCTGTAGGTCCAAGAAATATCTCCTAAACCTATACGGTTTAGGAGATATTTACCCGAAGACAGCCACCGCTGTCTACGGCGCATGCCCCGCAGACAGTGGCGTGCAGGCCGCAGATCGTGGCGATATGCTGCGAGTGTCAGCTCCCGTGCGCATGCGCGGGAGTGATGTCATTGCGGCTCCAGCGAATCACAGCGCCGGAGCCGTGAGACCCGGAAGTCGCTCCGGGATCCATGGCAGCGGCGAAGAGGAAGACGGAGGACCGCTTCGGGGGCTTCGTTCTCAGGTAAGTTAATCTTCCCCACGGCAGCTAGGAGAGTCCCTCAGCTCCAGCAGTGCTGGTCCCTGACGGGTTTCACCAATGTCACTCAATGGAGCGTACTTATTGGGATGCTCCAGCCCTGGATCGGCCTCCCTGGCACTTCCCCCTCTACCCTTCCTGACTGTCACCCATCTACTCTTTCCTAATGCCTGCAACTTTTTGTCTCCACCCGCCTCTGTGCTGGCCCCTGCCATGTATGTTCCTGGGTCTGCTTTAGTATGGAGGGAATTCTCAGTTCTGACAGTTGCTTCCCCAGACTCAGAACCTGGGCTTCCAGTGAAACAATGTGCTTACATTTTGAACAGCAGTATTCACATTCGATTAGATGATCAAGGAAGCATACATGCCACAAGATGTACACCGAGTCGCATCTCCACACCCCCCGCGCATTGTACCTACAAATTTAATGAGGATTATACCCTTTCCAAATTATCTAATAACTAGCTTCCTGACACTAATACTCAACAAGACAATACACAGGTACTCAATGAGACAATACACAGGTACTCGCTGACCAATGTGCACCTGCCGACCAACGTGACCCTGCTGACCAACGTGCACACACACAATACACAAGTACTAACGATCCACACATACTACTCACACAACACTCAGGTACTCACAATACACAGGTACTACCTGACACTAATACTCAATACAGCCAACGTGCACTTGCAGCACTCCTGTACTTACAATACACAGGTACACACTCACCCTACACAGGTACTTGACCCCTGTTACAACCTCTCGTTTTCAACTCTGTTCTTTTAACTCACCACTTAGTCCAGTTCCATTAACTCTGTTTTAACTCACCACTTAGTCCAGTTCCACTTGATCTAAGTTCCAGCAAGCTCAAAGATGAGCAGGCTCACAATGAGTTCTACAGAAGGTTATATAGGCCTCAAGCACCTGTGACCAATTGACCATTTCCCTTAATTAGTAGGCTGAAGTAAGCAAAGAAAAAAAGCTGTTTAAAAGGTGACAGAAAAAGGTGTTAAAAGCTACAAGGAAAAGCCCCAAAAAGAACATAAAAATGCAACCCAGCAATCACCAGCAGGCAAAAAGCAAAACTTGTTCACACTCTCACATTCAAGGTCCTTACGGTTTAGCTTCCAACCAGCAGTCTGGCCCAGATGGTCGTGACTGCACATTTGCAGGGCAATCACTATTTACATATGCGTTCTGGATCTATATGTGCAATTCCATGTGAGCTTGAGGGATGGGGGTGCTTTCGTTTTGTTTTTACTTAAATTTGTTTACACTTTAAAAAAAAATTAAATTGTTCAACTTTTTTTTGCTATCACAAGGGGTGAACAAGCCTCTTCTAATAGCTTGGAGCAGTGGCAGGTATGTTTTATAAAAACATCAGGTGTCTATTAGACCCCTGCTATCCAGTGTTAATTTTTTCAACTAAAACATTTTTGTCTACTAAATTAATACTATTTTAGTAGACTAAAATATGACTAAAACTAAAATGATTGAGATGACTAAACTACAACTAAAACGGCATTTCAGTCAAAAGACTAAAATATGACTAAATCTATTATCTGCCATTTTAGTCAAAAGAGTATGACTAAAACTAAATAAAAATTTGACATCAAAATTAACACTTGTCTGTAGTGCATGTTCAAACCTAAATATCATAAATAATAACATTCGATTTTTCACTCCAACAGTATATAATGAGTTTGGAAATGGTAGAGAAATGCTTAAATAATGCATTACTCTTTAACTACACCCATTAGATTTTAGACGACTATAATGAGTTTTAGTTGACTAAAATGTACTGTAATATTTCAGACTCTGCAAATGATGCAACTTCTTTCACAGTTCTGATGCCAGGTGGAATTGAATACATCCTAATCAGCATTCAATTCCGCCCTCTCACACCTATAAAAAGAGTCCAAACCTCCCAAGTCCCACCTTACAGATCACAACATTATTCAAGAAGAAACCCCCTTCATACACAGCCTGATGTGAAAGCTAGCTGTGCTGCTGCTGGGCAGGATTGAATGGATCACAATTAGAATTCAATCCTGCCCAGTTATGTATACTGACCAGTGTGAACAGGGAGAGTCTCATCCCTCAGATCCCACCCTACTAGAGCCCTGTTCTCTGTGAAATGATTAGAATACATATGAACGAAACACCTTCATAATAACCTCCAATAACCCTTCCTCTGTAGTCTTGCATTAAAAATGATTTAAGATGGGAAAGTCATTATAGCTGGATCTCATGTGATGTTTCTAATCTCTATTCCTCAATCCCACACGCTTTGGGCTTGAAAGCAGTTTCCTATTTCTTAAGGAAATCAGGAAGGTTTTCACTTACCTCACAGGAATCTATTTTTATGAGTCTAGAATTTTTACTCACACATCATTTCTTTATGTTCGACAGGGACTGTTACCTTCAGAAGTGTGGAGCCTCTATGGGAGCTGAGATCCCTGGCTAATTTATACATGGGATGGTGGGAGAGGTTCTGCATTTTTGGATCTGATAGTCCCCGCTGAGCAGATACTGTGTTCTACTGTAGGTATATTGATGACCTGCTCTTTGTGGTTTTTGAACATCAACCTTGATACTTGGTTAGAGTACATGAATGACAATCAATTGAACTGGACGCCACAATCCGATATCCATGGAGTTTTTGGATGTAATGTTAACTGGTGACAAAGGCAGAGTCTTTTCTAATTTATACAAAAAACCCATTGCAGGGAACACGCTCTTGCGAGCTGATTGGAGTCACCGGGACATACAAAAAAAGCATCCCAGTAGGCCAATTCCTTAAGCTAAAACGTTTATACAGTCAAGACTCTGACCTCAAATGGGAGGCCATTCATATGGCCTCCAGGTTTGAAGACAGAGGGTACCCCAAATCTGTTATTGATAGGGCGTTCGGCATTGCAGACAAAGTCCCTCAGTGTAATTTAATGATAGATAAACTCTCCCCTACAGCCAGAGCCAAGTATGACAAATCAAACCTGGTTAATTGTATCCCCATTTTTTCGACACCTTACAGCGTGGAGCTTAATAAAATTTAAAAAAGTGATTACAAAATATTTATCTTTGTGTACTTTCTAGTGACCCAATATATTCCAAAATACTTTCTAAAGGTATACGGATGGTCTCTAGGACAGCATCCTCTATATTAGTACAAAAGCACCTACACACCGGTTACAATTTAAAGGTACATTTAAATGTGATATCAATAGCTGCTCATATTGTCCCTACATAAAAAGTGGCGATATAGTTTCTTCAGTAACCACAGGCAAATCCCAAAAAATCTTGTCCTTCATTAACTACAACACACGTTCCATAGTATATGTAATTACATGTACATTATGCCCCATCAAATACGTAGGAAGAACAGCACGCAGGCTAAGAGATCGCCTTTATGATCACCTTCACGATATAGAGAGCAATCCTAGTAATGTGGCCCAACATTGGAACAACTTCCATCACAAAGATGTATCATGTTTAATTATCCAAGGCATGGAAAAGATAGTGAAGCCACCTAGGGGAGGTGATAAATTTAAAATTCTATGTAGGGGGCATGGATTGGACATGGAGTAAGGACGTGCTTTGCTAGAGCTTCCGACTCCTGACCAGACTAACCTGGCTGATATTCCCTATTTCAACAAAGTCTTTGCCGGCCATGAGATATTGTAAGGGACGGAAGGGTAGAAGATAATCCACAGCGGCTCCGGCAGACCACATTGACCGCTATTTCAGAGACCTACCCTGCTCCACTCCGGCAGTGAAACACGTGGCACCCTTGGGCCCTCATCGACCCTCTCTCCTCACATGGAGGCCTCACAAGGCCCACTGCCGAACTCAGTGATGGGTCTCCCGCTTTTATTAGACTCTTCGTCTGGCACCTCGGGCAGCCAGGGGATGCCCATCCCCATCTCCAGGGACGATTACGACATCAGGGTTCTACTAAGGGCCCTCTCTACCAAAGCGGACTTAGAAGTCATTGTACTGTGGGTAGAGGAACAGCACCGCCGAAACTTCCAACAAGTGAGAGCGGAGTTTAATGGTCTTGAGGCAAGACAGACCAGCGTAGAGGTGAACCTGGGTGCCCTAGAGACTCGCATTATCCAACTGGAGAGGACACAGATACAAAGCCAGGACCAGTTGGCGGAGGTGCAGCTCCACATGGAAGACCTGTTTTTTTCTGCGGCTCAGGGCCATGGGACCTGAGAACCTGCCAGAGACTGTGCGGGGGATCCTGCACAAGATCATGGAGCCAGACCCGCCTGTGACATGTGAATTCAACAGAGTGGACGGAGCACTCGGTCCCAGGCTGGGGGAACAAGACTGCCCCCAGGATGTGATCGGCCGGTTACACAGATATACCCAGAAAGAGATAATCATGAGAGCTGCCTGGCAGAAAGAAACGGTGGGCTTTGACGGGGCAGCTCTATCCATGTTTCTGGATATCTCCCGGGCAACCCTACAGAGGAGAGCCATGCTTAAACCCCTGTTGGAGTCCCTGCGTAGCGCTCAGCTGCAGTACCATTGGGGTTTCCCTCTCCAGTTGACAGTCCATAAAGCAGGCTCTTCCTACATCCTGAGACACCACTCGGATCTCCTGGATCTGTTTAGATCCCTGGGGATGGAGGTGACCATCCCTTCAGGACTGGCTGCACCCTCTGTCTGGCAGGGATTCGCATACGGGGCTGCGGGCGCCTCCCACGGCACTGCCACACTGCACATCAAGGCGCAGACGGAGGGAGCCTATGGTAATCAGAGCCCAGGAGCCTGAACTGTAATGCCAGCTGATGTTTACATGTGAGTAGTCCCAGGGTCTGTGATGCTGGCAGCTTGACTGTTTGACTTGCCCCCCATGCCTTGCCTGCATGTCATGCCCTGGGCCCCTGTTGACTACCCCCAGGGACCTCCTGGGTCGGTTTGACCCATCTTACACTTTCCTTTCACCTCTTCCCCCTCCCTCTCCCCCCCTTCTTTTTTTCTTGCTGACCTTTTACCTCTGCCAGCTCTCATCATGACCAAGAGTGGCCAGGAGCCAGTTTGCATGCTCTCTATTAATGTGAAGGGACTGAACACCCCAGAGAAGCACAATATTGTTATGTCTAAACTGAAATGTATGAAAGCTCACATTTGTTTTTATGCAGGAGACACATTTTCATGCCAATAGAATACCAAGTCTCTGGAATCGCCTCTTTCCGACAGTTTGCCATGGGTGCTCGACGGACTCCAAATCCAGAGGGGTATGCGTTCTGATCCGCAATACAATTCCGTGGCTGGAGAAAGATAAGCGGAGCGACACGGAGGGCAGGGCGCTGTTTGTAAAGGGAACACTAGGGGGTTCTATGGTCACGCTGGTGAACCTATACCTCCCAAACACAAATCAGATCACTTTTCTAGACCTAATCCTGACCCAAGCTGGGAGAGTCTGCTGAAGAGTCAGTTATCCTGGGAGGCGACATGGACATGGACCCTAGATTCATCCAGGAAAACCTCTCAACTCTCCTATGCAGCGTTAAAACTCCTAAAGAAAAGCTTCTATGCTTTCCACCTAGTAGACATGTGGTGGATTCTTCATCCGAACCACAGAGATTACACGTTCTACTCACACCCCCATGACTCATACACCCGAATTGATCTAATTATGATGCCCCAATCTCTCCTGTCTAGGGTTAAATCGGCATCGATTGACTCCATCACATTCTCAGACCATGCACCAGTCATGGTGGACATAGACCTAACTCTCACAACTAAGCAGTGGATGTGGAAGATCAATAACTCATTGATCCAATTGCCCGAGGTAGCCAAAGAAGTGTCCAGGGAATTGAGGCAGTTTTTTGCCGAAAATGTAAGCTCAGAGACAGCCCCAACAATGGTTTGGGAGGCACACAAGGGCTACATCAAGGGTCTCCTAATAAAAATAGGGTCCTGTATCAAGAAGGCCAGAGAGCAACAGATTTCTTTACTGCACTTCTGAACAAGCAAAATCCAGTCCTTGGAGGCCACTCACAAGCAATCGAGTCACGACCAAGCTCTGGCCGATTTAACTGCTTTGAGGAAGCAACTGCACACCCGTGTCACTACACAGGGCAAAAGAGGTGATAGCCAAATGCAGGAAAATGTTCTATATGCACAGTAACTAGAGTGGCAAACTGCTGGCACGGGCTCTAAGAGCCCAGCAAGCACAAACATTTATCCCGGAAATATACACCGATACTCACAATAAGGTCCATATTACAGAAGACATAGCAAAGGTATTGCACCTCTCTATACAACCTTTCATGCCCAACTTCCGATAGGGCGACACCCTCGGAACAGGGTAATATAAAAGATTACCTTCAAAGATCGGGTCTCCCCCAACTATCAGATGAGGAACTAACTGATTTAGAGAAACCCATCTCGGCAGACGAATTAACCCTAGCGATGGCGCGTGTGCAACTGGGTAAAGCCCCGGGTCCAGATGAATATTCCCTTCTTTACTACAGGACCTTTGAGGAGCTTCTAATCCCACACTTCCTCTCAGCATACAATGCTGCGGGTGAGGACTTAATCCTCCCCAGAGATACACTACATGCGCACATCGTGGTGATGCCAAAGGAGGGTAAAGACCCCCTATTATGCCAAAACTATAGGCCGATCTCACTATTAAACATAGATCTAAGGATTTTGATGAATTTTGCGAATGATGAACTGGTTGCAAGCAATATAGTCTTACCCATCAGCACAGGTTAAAGTTAATAGTCACCTATCATCACCATTTTTGATAAAAAATGGGACAAGATAGGGGTGTCCTCTATTGCGTCTGATATTTATAATGACCCTCAAACCTTTTCTAAGATTTATCAGGGACAACCCTAATATCTCGGGGCTTAGATTAAATAGCACCCTTTCCCCAAAAATAGCGGCAGTATGCCTACTTCTTGACCAGTCCATTGATGTCCATCCCAAATCTGCTTGCGGAACTGAAGATGTGCGAAAAACTGTCGCTCTACCAGAAATCTGAGGCATTAGAGGTCACTCTGGCACCATCCTTAGCTGCAATCTACTCCCCTGAAGCAGTAGGTGCAAATAGAACATACCCTAACGGAGACCAGACTAGAGATGCTGCCTTGGTGCCAAAAGCCCATGCCAAACCGAATAATTAACCACCCTGCGGTGGGACAAACTTGGAAAACTGCTTGTAAATGTTTCTGCGATTTCTTGGTCTCCCCCCTCCCATCTCCACTCACTCCCATTGTCGGAAATCCAGCCTTTGCTCCAGGTTTCAAAGACCCCAGATTCCTGAAGCTGCTGGAGGTCGAACAATCTCAAGCAAGACACTTCCTTATCAATGGCCGGTGGAAGAACAGGCAACAAATCACAGAGGATCCAGCCCTGGCGGGACTGTCGTTCTGGAAAAATATACAGTTAACCCAATTCATTGACTCCCCGCCTTCGCCTGAGGCTTTGGGAGGCAATTAAACCCCTTTGAACTATTGAGCTTGGAACAAACTCCGCTGAGACATGCTATCTCCCAGACCTACCAAAGATTAATAGCCCAACCCCCAGACTCTAGACCTCCTTACATAATCAAGTGGGAACGTGACCTAGGGGTGCAATTTACAGAGAAACAAATGGATCAGCTCTTTCTTTTCGCTCATAAAACTTCCATCTGCGCCAAACACCAGGAGGCGGGATACAAGCTTCTATCCCGGTGGTACTACACCCCAGAAAGAATACATAAGATGTTCCCCGGAGCTGTTGGTCTAACCTCCCAGCGATACAATGATCTTGCATGCTCCCCGGATGGGGATGGCAAGGCTGGATGGAGGTACAGGCATCTTCTTCCCTGACCCTCCTCCCCCGTGAAGGGTAGGTCCCCCCCCCTTTTTTCCCTTCTTCTCCCTCTTCCCTTATTTCCCTGTCCCTCTCCATTTTCTACTGTCTGCTTCTATCCCCAAGCTACTACTCTTCTTTTACTTATTTTTTCCCCAATCTCTCTTTTTTGGGTCGCTCGACCCCAGGTTTAAAGCAGTCCCTGTTACCTTTTTTTTTTTTTACATAAAATATGGTGTTTGCTGTTTAAAGAGTGGATATGTGTGATGCAGAACCTCCCTATCCTTCTACAAATTGGCGATACCCCATGGATGGCGAAAGTTTTCAAAGTATTACCTTTCAAAAAAAAAAAAATTCTATGTAGACAAGAAGTCCGTTGGATATTTAGTTTAAATACCAGAAAGCCAGCTGGCCTCAATTTTGAGTGAGCTGTGTCCCATTTTTATGAATGAGACACATCCTCGGAACTTATCATTATAATCAGATCCCCTTCCGCTGCCACTTCTAAGAGTTGACATCCGCTGTCACTTATAATAGTTGACATTGTGTCACTATGCCATGTTTACGGGAATTCTGTTTTTTTTTTGCGGACATCTATTGACAGGATCGGCACAATTAAAATCGTCAGTATGACCCTGTCTGCTAACCTTATGGGGGTTTTTAGTTTACTATTGGCCTTTCATCCACTGACAGGTTAATTTAAGATCGGCGGCATGAATTTCTGCCTGCTGACCCTCTTATAAAATGACAGGTTACATGTTGTCAATAACAATATGAATTCATCTAATTAAAATCATTGTTCAGGATCACAGGATCACATATTTTGGTGTTTCATACTTGGCCATCTAGGGCCCAGAGGAAATACTGAAGCTACCCAGGGGAAGAAATACATTTAAAATGTCTACATAGACAAGAAATCTGCTGAATCCTTAGGTCATGTACTAGAAATCTCACCGGCCTCAATGTCGAGTGGGAAATGTCCCATCTTCATGAATGGTACACATCTTTGGAGTTTATTATTATTGTACCAGATCCCCTCCTGTTGACATTTTAACACCATGTCATGTTAACAAGAGTTCTAGCATTTCATAAGCTATTCATCCAGTGGCAGGACCGGCACTATTAAGATCGGCAACATGAATCTTTGTCAGTCGACCTAACAGGGATTTAGGCTCATTGTTTTTTGTTTTTTTTTGAGAACTGACAATTTTTATTGATTATTTCAAGAAAAAAGGAACTTTCAACAAAAAATACAGGGCAATACACTTTGTAGTGATGGAAGTACTTCCAGTATCATATCAACAAACATTTTGGTCAGTGGCCTAGTTCAATGTTAAGGTGCATTGCTTACAACCAATGGATCTTCTAGTTACTCAGATAGTAACAGTAACAGTATAACAGTTCCTTGCCCGTGTAAACAAATGGAGAAGACGGGAGAAATAATGAAAAGGCTGAGAAGAGTCAGATAGGAGAGGGGGGGAAAAGCCAGAAAGGAGGTAATGAAGTAGAGAGAAGAAGAGAGGGCAACCACCTGCCCCAAGAGCCCGGCGCTCTCAGGAGGGCACCAGCCGTAGGTACCTATAGCCTCTGAAAAATTAAAAAAAGGTCGAGGACTACAGAGCATTAGGTTTTGGAGTCTCCAATAGGACCCAGGGCTCCCATACTCGGTTGTGTTTTTCAAGAGTATCATTTAGAGAGGCACTCCATTCTTTTCACATGTCTGATCCTGGAGTGCAACTTGAAAAGTGAGGGGTGTTCCCTCTTCTTCCACCTCAGGACCAAACACCGTGCTGCAGTTAGCACGCATGCCAGGAGTTTTTTTGGACAGCTTAGAGAAGGAGGCGGGTGGGAGGTCCAGAAGGAAAGTTTTCGGGTCGAAGGACACTCCTGTACCAAAGATGGATTCAAGCAGGGGGTGAGTAGAGGGCATGTCCAGTAAACATGAAATAGCGCCCCCCTATCCTTACAGCAACGCCAACAACGAGGATCAGCCAAGGGGTATATGGAGTGGAGCAGGTCTGGGGTCTGATACCAATGAGAGTACATATGGAGCTCTTAGAGGCCTGTGACCATATGAGCTGCCACGTGTTCAGGGGTATGTCCACACCCAGGGCCCGCTCCCACTTTCTTATATAGGCATGTCGTGGTCCGGCTGGTGAGAGATCCATGGTCAGGAGCTGACAGGTGTGCAAAATCCTACCCCTAGGAGACGGACCCTCTAGACATAATTTTTCAAATTCTGTTAAGTGGGAGAATTGAAGATTCGTTACTAAAGATTGCGCATAGTGCCGCATTTGCAAGTAGCCAAAGAAAGCCTGTCTGGAAATATTAAAGGCGTCTTGGAGATTTTGGAAGAATTTTAGGGATCTGGTTCTTTGACCGTAGTGGAATAGGGCTTTATCCATTCAGAAGTGAGACATCTGCAATGTCAAGCTATCTGGAATATTGGGTGTGATTTATGCCGCGTACACACGTAGCAGACTATCCGGCGGACTTAGTCTGGCGGACTTTCCGATGGACTGTTCGCCGGACTTTCCGAACGAGCTACTTGCCCACACACGGCACTTTTTCAGCGGACTAATACGGCCTACTAAGTCCGCTGGACTATCCTCCGTACTTTTGAAATGAACGGACTCGCCCACACATGCGGAGGAAAGTCTGCTCATTTTGAGCGCGTCTCCAGGTAGCCGGGGTCAGCGAAGGAGGCGTCGCTGGCCCCGTAACCTGGTATGGACTTAAAGGGGAACCCCTACGCTGAAAAATCGGCGTGGCCCCCCCCAGGGCCAGCTGGACCCTTATCCGAGCACGCTACCCGGCCAGCCAGGAAAGGGGGTGGGACGAGCGAGCGCCCCCCCTCCTGAGCCATACCAGGCCGTGTGCCGTCAACATGGGGATTGCCTTGGGGAAGGGGGGGCCGCGCGGCCCCCCCACTCCAAAGCACCCTGTCCCCATGTTGATGAGGACAAGGGCCTCTTCCAGACACCCCTGGCCGTTGGTTGTCGGGGTCTGCGGGCGGGGGGCTTATCGGAATCCGGGAGCCCCCTTTAATAAGGGGGCCCCCGGATCCCGACCCCCCACCCTATGTGAGTATGGGGTACAATGTACGCCTACCTATTCACTTGTGAAATAAAGTAAAAAAAAAACACAACACACAAGGGTTAAAATAGTTTATTGCCCAGCTCCAGGGGCCTTCTTCCGTCTTCGGGGGTCTTCTTGCCAGACTCCTACGCTATCTTCTGCTCTTTTGCTAGCTCTTTCACTAGCGGAGGAGCCCGGCTTTCTTCTTCGCCGTCACCCTCTTCTTCCGACTTCGGGGGTCTTGTCCCCCTCTTCGGGGGTCTTGTCCCCCTCTTCGGTTCTTCTTGCCGCTGTCTTCTGGCCTTCTGTTCTTCTCTTCTGGAGAAGTTGCCTCGTGGCGGTCTCCGGTCACAATGGCAGGGACGCGCGCGCGGCGACTTATATAGGGACATCACCGGATGATGTCCCCGCCCATTATGATGTCACAGTCCCAGCATCCTCTGGGACTGTGACATCCTGGCCGGCCGGGTAGCGTGCTCAGATAAGGGTCTGATATGGACCGGGGGGACCCCCCGCCGATTTTTCGGTGTAGGGGTTCCCATTTTAAGTCCATACCAGGTGACGGGGCCAGCGACGCCTCCTTCGCTGGCCCCAGCAACCTGGAGACGTGCTCAAAATGAGCAAACTTTTCTCCGGGGCGGGAAAAGTCCATTCATTTCAAAAGTGCGGCAGACTGGCACACACACGGCCGGATTGTCCGCCGAAATGCGAGTCCGGCGGACAGATTGGAGTGCAAAAATACTTTTAGTCCGCCGGACTTTTGGGTAAAAAAAAGTCAGCCGGAGCCCACACACGGCGGGCCGGACTTTTCCACTGGATTGTTTGATCGTGTGTACGAGGCATCAGAATGAAGTGGCTAGGGAGGAAGTAGTGGTATGTAAATTTTGCACGCTGCCACAGCATGCGCAACAGTGCCATTGGCCCTAGCAGCCGGACGCCACCTGACGCTAAATCCGAGCTCCATAACATGGAATTTGGATGAACGGGGGCCAACCACAATTTCTCGATTTGTGTCCACTGATTATAGGCATGAAGGGTGCACCAAGAGGCTACAGGACATAACTGGGTGGCTAAATAATACTTGGCTATGTTAGGGAATGCAAGGCCGCCTTGATTGCGGGGAGCATACAGGACCGATCTAGCAATACGGTGTCTCTTGTAGTTCCAGAAAAAATGTATCAAGTTGCCCTGGAGCCTCAAAGTGTGAGGATGGGATGGGGATGGGTAACGTCTCAAAGAGATATAAAAGTTTAGGTAGGATGGTTATCTTTGAGGCCGAAAAGGGACAATTTTAGAGATTTCCACTTGGTCAGGGAGGCCCTAATGGAGGTGTATAGTTGGCGGGAGTTGGCCTTGTAAAGAGTGTTGTATGTGGGTGTGAGGTGGACCCGGAGGTATTTTAAGGAAGAGGTCTTCCACGTGTAGTTAAAGGTTTGTGAAAGGGCCAATAATGTTTGGTCGGGTATATTAATTGGGAGGGCTTCCGTTTTTGAATTATTCATTTTATATCCTGAGATGGCACTGTACCGGTTTAGCTCTACGTGTAGATTTGGGAGAGAGATGTGAGGTTGTTTGAGAGTGAGGAGGTCATCATCAAATAAAGAAATCTTAAAGTCTCTGATATGGACTGGAATTCCGTGGATGTTTGGATTCTTCCTGATATGGGCTGCCAGAGGCTCGATGCATAGGGCGTACAGAAGGGGGGAGAGTGGAAAGCCTTGCCGGGTCCCATTGGAAATCTGGAAAGTAGAGGAAGAAGTGAATTGGGTGTGAACCAGGGCCGAGGGGGATGAGTAAAGGTGGGTGATGGCCCGGAGGAAGGGGCCTTCAATGCCAATCCGATGAAGGGTTGCAAACAGGAAGGGCCAGCTCAGCCTATCGAAGGCATTTTCCGCATCCAAACTGAGTAGCAATGCCTCCAATCTGGTCCTGTTTGCTACCTCCACAAGATCAATGACCCTCCGAGTGTTATCCCCAGCCTGACAGAGGAGAATAAATCCCACTTGATCCTTGTGGATTAGCGACGGCATGAAGTTGTTTAATCTATTTGCTAATAGTTTCATGAAAAATTTTAAGTCTGTATTGAGGAGGTCTATAATTGGATGGGAGGGTGTGATCTTTTGCCGGTTTTGGGATCAGCGTAAGGAAGGAACTTTGCATATCCCTGGGGTTAGGCTTGTCGGAGAGAAATTAGTTAAACAAGGTTGTTATGTGTGGAAGCAGATGCGGTAGGAAGGTTTTGTAGTAGTGGTATGGTAGGCCATCGGGTCCGAGGGCTTTGTTGTTCGGCAGGGATTTAATTGTGTCAGTTACTTCCTCTTCTGTAATAGAGGAGTTGAGACTAACTAGGGCTGAGGAGGATAGCTTAGGCAAGTCACTGTCCGCCAGAAAGGAGTGGATGTCCTGAGATAGATCAGGGGAAGGGGGGCTGTGCGCAACACCCGGGTCATTATAGAGAGTCGAGTAATAATTATGAAAAAGCTGGGCAATTTTAGCGGGATGAGATTGAAGGGTGCCATTTGCATCTTTAAGATGGGTGGGTGAGGAGATCGCCGCCCGCTCATGAAGTTGTCTTGCTAGGAGCGTGTGTGGTTTATTGGTCTTGTCCTAGTAGGTCTGCCATAGCCTAAGCAGTGCTTTCCCTATCTTACCCAGATCTATGTCAGTTAGACCAGCCCTGATGCTTATAAGTAGAGATGGCTTTGCGGTTCGCCCGGCGGTTGGTTTGTGGCGAATTTTGCTAGTTCGCGATTTGCCAAACCGACGGACTTCCTGCGCTGTTCGCGGCTGACAGGCGTTTACATTGTGAAGAACTTTGACCCATGACACATCCATCATGGAGTACAGGACAGCCAATTGAGATATTTCAGCACATGGACATACCCCCTACCTTATAAATAGACCTGATCTGGCGGCCATTTTACATTCTGTCTTTTGTCAGTGTAGGAAAAGGATGCTGTGTGGAGCAGGGACAGTCAGTCTAATCACTAGCTATTACTATTAGGTCCACAAAAGTCCTTTTAAGGACTGGTATAGGTGTACAGTATATAGGGTTGTAATACACTTATAATATACTTTCTTTCAAATATAGAAAGTATATTATGGTGCACTGCTGTGCTGCTGAGTGCTGACAGATTCTGCAGCTGTCTTTTCTCAATGTAGCGAGGGACAGTTTGGTGTTTGGAGCAGGGACAGTCTGCAATTCACTAGCTACTAGGTCCACACAGGTCCTTTTAAGGACTGATATAGGTGTACAGTATATAGGGTTGTAATACAAGTATACTATACTTTCTTTCAAATATAGAAAGCATATTATACTGCACTACTGTGCTGCTGACCGATTCTGCAGCTGTCGTTTCTCAGTGTAGGGAGGGACAGTTTGGTGTTTGGAGCAAGGACAGCCTGCAATTCACTAGCTACTAGCTAGCTACTATTTGGTCCACAAAGGTCCTTTTAAGGACTGGTATAGGTGTACTATTTGGTGTGCAGTATATAGGGATGTAATATATGTATAAAATACTTTCAAATATAGAAAGCATAGTATAGTGCATTTCCACGGTGCTGGTGTGGTCTCAGTGCTATCACGGTTCTGGTGTCAGTGCTCTCTATCTCAGTGCTGGTGTGGTGTCAGTGCTCTCTATCACGGTGCTGGTGTGGTGTGAGTGCTCTCTATCATGCTGCTGGTGTCAGTGCTCTCTCTCTATCCCAGTGCTAGTGTCAGTGCTCTCTCTCTATCTCGGTGCTGGTGTGGTCTTAGTGCTCTATCTCAGTGCTGGTGTCAGTGCTCTCTATCTCAGTGCTGGTGTCAGTGCTCTCTCTCCATCTCGGTGCTGGTGTCAGTGCTCTCTCTCTCTCTGTGCTGGTGTGGTCTCAGTGCTCTCTATCACGGTGCTGGTGTCAGTGCTCTCTATCTCGGTGCTGGTGTCAGTGCTCTCTATCTCGGTGCTGGTGTCAGTGCTCAGTCTCCATCTCGGTGCTGGTGTCAGTGCTCAGTCTCTATCTCGGTGCTGGTGTCAGTGCTCAGTCTCTAGCTCGGTGCTGGTGTCAGTGCTCAGTCTCTATCGTGGCACTGGTGTCAGTGCTCAGTCTCTATCACGGTGCTGGTTTCAGACAGTGAGAGAGATAGCAGTGGAGAACCCGGCAGTGCCAGCACCATGGTCGAGGATCAGCACTGGACTGGCACCTCCGAACAACCACAGTGGAGCCCTGCATAAGTGGGGGTAAGGGCCGGGCAGAGGGAGGGGCTCAAGCACAGGTTGGCACACTGGGACACTGGCACAGGACTGCGCTGCCCTGACTGTGGCACTGAGCAACTCCTGCACCCCCTTCATAGCCTGCCCTGACCTTGCCTCTCCTCCATGGCCTTCATGCGCTCCTGAATTGTCAAAATTTCACAGATAAAAAAAGAATGCTTGAGGTGTCGATCCCAGATTCACTTTATACTTTTATGTCATGTCAGTGTCCATGTTGTGGGACTATGTGTGCACAGCTAGTAAGTATTTTGTGGCTGAAAATATGACCTGGAGGTTTTTAAGGTTCGCCTGCCATTAAAGTCAATGGGGTCTGCCGCAAACCTTTCAGTTTGCGAACTTTGGCCACATTCGTAAAAAGTCGCCTTCGGAAGTTCATCCATCACTACTTATAAGTTCCCAGATAGTGTTTAGGGACAGGGATGAAAGCAATCGTGCTTCCAAGTGTTTAAGTTTGTCTAATAGGGCTTGGCGGGTTGCGTTAGCATTTCGTTTTAGAGCAGTGGAAAGTGATATGCACTGAACTCTGAAAACCGTCTTATGACCCTCCCATAGGGAGGAGATAGAGACTACAGGAGAGCTGTTTTCTGCAAAATACAGCTTCAGAGTTTGTTCCAATTCCACTCTGGAAGGGTCATGTTTGAGTAGAAAGTAATTTACGCGCCAGTGACATGTACGAAAAGATCCTGGGGAGAGTGTGAGGAAAAGTTTAATCGGAGCGTGGTCTGACCACGAGCTGTCCTGAATATCTGAGCCCGTACAGGCTCTTGACAAAAAAAAAATAGTCTAGTCGTGGGTGGGAGTAAAAAGTGAATTGTTTAGCTGAGGGGTGGGCAGTGCGCCATGTATCGAACAGGGCATGTTTCCTGGTTAATTGGCGAAAGAGGGTGGATTTTTGATCGACAGTCATAGAGGTTGTCCCCTGTCCTAAAGAGTGTTTGTCAAGGGGAGTAGGTCAGGTTAAAGTCCCCGCCGATGACCAAATATTGGTAGGGGGGGGGCGCAAATAGTCGCTTATTCACTTTAGACAAAAAATAATTTTGATTGGCGTTCGGGGCATAGATGTTGCATAGTGTGATATTGGTGCCCTTCCAGGAACCTCTGAGGATAAGATAGTGCCCTAGTGGATCGGAGTACAGGGATTGCAGGAGGAAGGGGGAACCCTGCTTAAAAAGGATTGCCACCCCTGCCCATTTACGTGGGTTGGAAACTAGGTATATTTGGGAGAAGTATTTAAGGGCGAATGCCATGGTGCCGGTTTTAGCAAGGTGTGTCTGCTGAATGAAAATTATGTCGGCCATGGACCACTTAAACTCTCGTAATGCCAGACCATTTTTTATATTTACCGATAAGATCAATTTAGATCGGTGGTGTTGTTTTTATGATTCTTCTGCTTGCTGACTTTCTCATTAAACGATAGACTACATACCATTAATCACAATAATATGCATTTAGAATTTATTTTTATTAGTATTTTTTTCTGTTCTTTTTTTCCTGTAAAGCACCATGGTTATTTAATTGTATATTTCTATAAATAGAAGGACAAAGTAGATAACCTATATGATGTGTCTTTACATTTTCTATACTGCGTTAATTTGTCTCAGGTTAATGTTTTTCTGTTTTCTTTTTGTCTTCCTCTCATGGCATTTTAGTAAGGGTCCATTTTACATCCATGTATTAATCAATCGAGAGTCACTTTTTGCCCTTTAGTTCCCTGCTTGTAATTCTTCTAAATTGCATGCGTACATATGTTTTCATATAGTGTATGTTTACACAAACATAGTGACTGTTTGTTACGTTTCAGCATGGATAAAATTTTGTAATATATCTTTCCAAAACAATTATTCTAAAACCATTAAATGAATAATTCATTTTTTTAAATATGGCTCATGATTTATATTGAAATTGTTTAAGACTTATACATTAATTGCTTTTGAAGTATTTGTTATTATCAATTAAATTTTTATTAAATGTGATTAGACATTCAATCGGTACATGATTTCAATGATATGCATTATTTTTGTTTCATCACTATCATTTGCATATTCCACATATATGGGAGACACCGCAGGAATGGTAGTGTGTGTTATATTCTCTTTAGGATCTTGCACACCTGCACTTGCTCACTGATTCTCTCTCCCCCCCCCCCGATGTCTTTCATTTCATGTTTGATTGTGCAAAGAGGGTGTCTACAATAAAATTGATTTTGATTGGCTACTTATCCCTATTTATGTGCACAACCAGACCAAGTTACACTAGCTACGACTAAGCACCAACATACGGTGTGAAATGCGTTAGCTATCCAGCTCTGCCTCTGTACCATATGGACTGAATTAGAATTTTAACAACTTTTTTTTATCAATAGAGGTATTGTATCAGTATGGGGCCATCCAGGACTTTTCTTTGATTCTTGTAATAAACCATTATTCTTTGGCATGCTTCAAGACAGGAATGACATGAGGAGTTATGACATATTTACACATTTCACCACACACATGAAGGCCCAAGTTAGGAGGTGCGTTACACACAGTGTGGATGATAATGTGGCAGGGATTCACTCACAATGCATTTGTTGTATTTGGGGAGGAAAGCTGGTGTTCTTCTTCAGCTGTTACCTGCAGACATTTATTAGTGTACCGCTCTCCAGCCCTTCAGAAACAAACTGCCTCTTGCTACAGCAAATTATTTCACATTTCGACTCAACGGTCCAGAGCACCTGTTACCATTTTCTGCACCCCAGTTTCAATGTTTTCATGCATAATTTAGTTGCTTAGCCTTATTTCCATGTCGGAGGAATGGAGGTTTGGCTACAATTCTTCCATGAAGACTACTTCTGGCCAGACTTCTCTTGATGCTAAAGGGGGGAACCTGGGTCCCGCTGATTTCTGCCAGTTCTGTGCTGATGACACTGTTGGATATCTTCCAATGTCAAAGGGAAGTATTGCGGCATTACGTTTCCTTGGCCGAGCACTGAGTTTTTGGTCCTCAGCATTGCCTGTTTCTTTGTGCTTCTTAAAAAAAAAACTTGAACAGCACATCTTGAAACCCCAGCCTGCTTTGAAATCTTTGCCTGGGAGAGACCTAGCTGATGCAGTATAACTACCTTGTGTGCTCAATTTAGCCATGGTGTATGACCTGTGACATGAAACGGTCTTCCTCAAACTCACTTAGTAGCATGGTGCCAGGTGGGATGTTGCAGCTGACTCTAGTTCAGTGGTTCTTAACCTTGTTGGAAGTACTGACCACCACCAGTTTCATATGCACATTCACCGAACCCTTCTTAATTTGAAAAATAAAATATGATTTATTCAACTTCAAAACATAGGTATATATTTATACTTAGGTGCACAAAATGAATAAGATCATTAAGAACAAAGAACAAAACCATCAAAATATTGAAACATGATTTTCACACAAAAACAAAACCATAATAATGAATATTTACTGCAAATCAGTGCGACTTCTGCTGTTGCCTTTCAGAGACCAGTTCAGAAATGCGCGGCTTTACCTTGGCATGTGCCACTCTCATGTCATTTTCGCAACAAAGTCTGTTCCTTTTCTTTGTTTTTATGTCCAGCATCCCCAAAAAGGATTGCTCGCAAAGATATGTTGTAACAAACGGTATGAAAATCTCCAGAGCTTTCTTAGCAATAATAGGGTACTTTACCATTTGTTGACACCAAAACGTTGAAAGCGTTGTTGTTCTGAAGAGTTGCTGTTTCATCAAGGTATTCATCATTGACATCTGTTGTTTTAACACTAAATGTGAACGGCTGTCTCACCCATGCTGGATATGTCTCTCTTGTAGGAAAGTATCAGTCGAGAGACTTTGCAAGCGAATCTAAGTGTGTGGCAATTGCTTGCTTCAGTTCCGCGGGTACAGAAATGTCTCCGATTCCAGATACATCTACGATCTTACTTACACAGTCGTCTAGCAGGGGAAAGTTTGCAACGTCATCGTTCTCTATTCGTCGTTTCCATAACGGTAGCTTTTTTTGAAAAGCCTTCAGGTTTTCTTCCGCTTCGATGATGTTGACTCCACCTCCCTGCATCTGTTGATTGAGATTATTGAGAGCTGCGAAGATATCAGCCATGTACTCTAAAATGAGAATGAACTCAGAATTTTGAAGCAATCTGCATGACAATGTTGGTGCGCTTGCAAAAACAGGGCTAATTACGCACGCACAGCAAAAACACGATTCAGCACCTGTCCCCGGGATAACCACCGAACGTTAGAATGGTACAGAAGTACCTCAAATTCAGATCCCATTTCTTTACACAGCTCCCTGAAGATGCGGTGCCTCAGAGCACTATTTCGCACATAGTTCACACATTCCACTACAATTTTTAATACTTCTGCCAGTTTTAAAGGCAAGATTTTTGTTGCCAACGCATGCCTGTGCAGAATACAATGCGTAACAATGATGTGTGGTGCATCGGCTTTCACTAGCGCACCAAAACCAGACTTTCTTCCCAGCATGGCTGGAGCTCCGTCTGAACAAACTGCAGAAACCATATCCCACGAAAGATTGTTGTCTTTGAAGAAGTCATCCGCAAGTTTCTTCACAGTGGCTGCCTTAGTTGTTGTTGTAAGAGGCTTACAAAATAAAAAATCTTCCTCTATCAAGTTGTTTTTCACATAGCGCACGAATACTGCAAGCTGGCTTAGATTGGAAATTTCTGTGCTCTCGTCGAGTTGAAGGCTGAATTTTGCCGGGCTTGAAATCAGATCTGCAACTACTTGAGCCAAGACGTCTTTGCCCATGTCCTCTATTCTGTCGCTGATGGTGTCATTTGAAAGAGGAATTTGGGATAACTTAACTTCAGCCGCTTTTCCCAGCATGATATTCGCCATCGTTAGCACAGCTGGTTTTATGAGTGTTTCAGGAATTGTGTGTGGTTTGCCCTGCTTTGCGATCAGGTAAGCAACTTCGTACGATGCTGTGAGGATTGGTTTGTTGATGGGTACAAGGCCGAGAACAGGCAGAGTAGCCTTTTCATCGAATCTAGCTCTCTTCACCTTGAATTCAGTGAGTGTTGTATTCTTGTGATTTCCATGCAGCTTAAGGAAGTGTTCTCTTAGTTTTGCCAGTGCTAGACTAGAATTGCTCAACTTGGCTTAGCAAATCATGCAGTTAGGATGCTGACTCCCATCACATTCCGTTATACATGTGAATCCATATTGTACATATTTCGTCCAAGCACTTTTTTTTTGCTTGACATAGTTAGTATGAAGGGATTCAAATATTAAGAAAGAAATCACACGACGTACCATCACGGTAGTTACAATTCGACTACTGGGCGCACCAAATTCCCTGCAGCACAGATAGGCCGCCTAGCGATGTGGCGTTATCACCTGCAGCCAATGATGGACGAGCGGGGCATGTCATCACGAATCATATGAATCAGATGTGTGTCTTGACTTCCGCCGAACCCACGAGACTGACTCACCGAACCCCTGGTGTTCGATCAAACCCAGGTTAATAACCACTGCTCTAGTTGATCAAAGAGAGGCAAATACAACAAACTGTTGGAGAGAAAATAGATAGTGGGCACTGGAGAAGAGGCAAGTCCCTATGTTTGCTGGTGTTGTAAGCAAATGAAAAAAAACAACCAAGGCTGCACTAGGGATTCCTCAAAGTTTGCAGGGAAATAGTGCGTCACCCAGGAGTGCCAGATTCGCTCAAAGTGTAGAACCCTGTCTAGGTGAATTGCTTCCAGATTGGCCACAGAAAGTGGGTCGCAGTTCAGAGACTCCAATGCAATCTATAGTGGGGTTTCGTGCACAGCATGGTACTTGTCCAACAGGGCAAGGAGAGCTGCGTTGTAATAGGAGGTAAAATTTGGAAGACCTAGGCCCCCTCAAATTTTAGGAAGATACAATGTCACTTTGGCAAAGCGTGGCTTCTTTGCCCCCCATATATAAGCATTTGCTTTATACTGTAATATTCTTAGGAAATCTGAGGGGACCAGAATTGGTAAGACCCGAAATAAATATAGTATTTTTTGGTAGGATTGTCATCTTTAGAACATTGATTTTGTCTATCTAAGCCAAAGGTAAAGAAGACCACTGGTGTAATAACTGAGATAGGTGATGAAGCATAAGTGGGTAGCTGAATTTAACTCTGAGAGGATAGCTGTTAAATTGATGTCTAGGGCAATTTGCCAGTAGATCATTGAAAAGAGCGGGGCATCTTGAGCCTGCTGAAGGAAATACAGTGAGGTTCAAAGCTGTTGATTTTTTAGGGTTAACAGGGAGGCTGGAGATATGAGAAAATTGGGTAATAGAATATAGGAGATTTGGAGCAGAAAGGTGAGGTGAGGACATGAAGATTAAAATGTGCTCCACAAATATACATAACTTAAGTTTGGAACCTCCAATCTCTAGCCTGTGGAAGTTGAGATCTTTGTGGATCATGTGAGCAAGGGGCTCGATGGCCAGTGCAAAAAGGTGGGCAAAAGGGGTCAGCCTTCACAAGTGCCCCGTTGCATATCAAAAGGATCAGACTGATATCTAGCGTAATTAACATACGCACAGGGCCCATTATACCATGAGGACACCCAATTCAAGAAATGGGGGCCACATCCTCAGTGTTGTACCACATGGTAAAGGTAAGACCAAGAGACTATGTCAAAGGCCTTCCTAATGCCAAAGGATATTAGACAGGCTGGCACATTACATGACTTAGCAGCATGAATTAGAAGGGCTGCTCTGCATACATCATCTCCTGCCTATCTGAGCGGAATAAATACACCTTGATCCTTGTGGATCAGGGAGCCAATGACATGGTTCAGCCTTAATGCTAGTATTTTGTCCAGAGAGGTAATCAGTTTGATTGAGACAGTGAAGTTGGTTTCCTAAAACTTGAGAGTTCAAAATCTGGTAACCTACCTAAGAGTTTATTGAAATAGAAAAAGTCCACAGCAATCAGTAGCCCTTGCAGGGGTTTCCACTATCACCACAACATACAGTAACGTTCAGCCTCTTGGCTCTCTTTAACAGCACTGCTGCTAAGGGGTCGGTTCTCCTGACCATCTACAAATAAAAAAACCTGCTGAACCTCAGTCAGTTTTTTTTTACTTGCAGCTCCCTGCTACTCTGGCCTGGGTCTCTGTCTGTCCTGTACCTGACTGCATTGTGCAGACACCAAGACCTCTGGCTTCTCTTTTGCAAACACATGGACTCCTGGGGGGGGGGGGGGGGGGGGGGGGGAGGGGGTGCTTAAGAAACTAGTTTAGTTTCTTAAAGGAGCTTTCTCCCCACTGGAGGTACCTGATAAAGTATCCTGGTCCTCTCCCAGAGTACTGCCAGGTATAAGATGCACCAAAAACCTCTCAAGCTCAGTGACAATGATCTGTGTCAAGTCTTCTCTAAGGACAATATCAGTTTTTATACCAAACCATTAACTTCTTTATAGGTCATGGGCAAAACTCCTGCTGTGTGTTCATCCTCATTTGGTCCTGTCTTGAGAGGTTTACCCTCTGCAGTAGCCAAGACATCCTCGACTACAGGCTGTTCTTCAGACCCTCCATTTGGCACAGCAGTAATAGTGTCCACCTCAATATTGCCTACAGGGGCTTCTCTCTGTATTGCTATGGCTATCACCTCTTGACCCAACAATTCTAATCCATTGTGCTTAAATTGCTGGCACTTCACATCTGCCCAATGAGACACAAACCGACCAAGGGGCTCAACAGCGTCAGACACATTGGACCTGTCAGTTTTTTATTTATTTTTTATTTTACTTAATCATTTTTTTTATTCATTTATATAATAATTTAACACCAAGAACATAGCAATAACAGAAATTACAGTATAAAAAAATAGCAATTATGAAAAATACTTTCTTCACAGTATAAATGTTACAATATTCTAAATTATATCAGATAACAATACTATTTCCTCAGCTACCCAAACCCTCCCACCCTCTTCCTAACTTCCCCCCATCCCTGCACCATATAAGTGTACTTATATCCACTAATTATACGAAAAAAGAAAAAAAATTACAGAAGAAGGGAGAAAGAGAAAAAAAAAAAAAAAGAAGAAAAAATAAAAAGAAAAACAGGGAAAAATATAAATATGTCCCAATTCCCCCTCAAGGGGGATACCCCCTCTCATCTAGCCAGGACTTCCACATTCTAATAAATTTCCCATAATTACCCTGTCGAGTATACATCACTCTCTCATTTCCCACTACTAAATTGACTGTATCAATCCAACTCTGCAGCAGCGGGGGGGGGTATGTGCCTGCCATTTCTGTGTAATCATTTTTCTTGCCTGGAAAAAGCATCTCAAAACTGGCTCCAGAGTTTCTTTCGGGGCTCTGCCCCTCTCCACACTTCACAGTAAGCAGATCTTAGCCGTTGGTTCCAGGGTAGCGTTAAAGATTTTATTTATACTGTCAACTACTTCAATCCAATACTTAAATAGCTTTGGGCATCTCCAAAGCATGTGGATAAAATCCCCTGATGCTCCGCATCTAGGGCAATGATCATCTTGTTTCCATCCAAAACTAAACATTTTTGCTGCAGTGTAGTATACCCTATGGAGCAGAAATAGGTGCGACACCTTCTGTGAAGGAGAGATTGAGACCAGCCTTCCTCTTTGCAGGATTTCTCCCCAATCCTCTGTTGTTATTGCCCCTATGTCTCTTTCCCATTTAGCTCTACTCTTAGAAAGTCCTATTCTGCTTATTGTTTTAGCTTCCAAACTAGTATATATTTTGGAGATTAGGCCTTTAGATACATCTGAATTAATTATACTGGTCAAAATCGAAAGCTGAGTCCATTCGATTATTTGTGACCTGAACTGGGTTTGGATCGTGTGCCTAAGTTGTAAGTACTTATAAAAGGTACTATTTGATATGTTGAATTCTTGTTTTAAATCTGAAAAAGCTTTCAAGGTACTGCCGTAGTATAGCTGTCATAAGCGTCTAATGCCCTGCCGTTCCCATTCTACTGATTTCTCTATATTACTTAGTTCTGGCAGTTTATTATTGTTCCATAAAGGAACATATTCTGATATCCCCTTATACCCCAGCAAAAGCTTCGCTGTCTGCCAGACTTTTTTAATCAATTTAAACGTCGGGCACTTATGGAAGAATGACTGCCTCCAGAACCTCAAGTAGAGAGTTATGCGTTGACCTCATCAACATTAAACTCCTATTGGGATTCCCACCCTCATAATCTCCACAGCCCCCTAAGTGTTGGAGCTGGGACGCAAGAAAATATGTCCTAGGATGTGGAACCGCCACTCCCCCCTCTTTTAATGGTAACTGCATGGTTTGTAAACTGATCCTAGGCTGACCCTTCTTCCATATCAGGTCTCTAAACAAAGATTCGATTCGTTTAAACCATTTATGGCCTATCCAAACTGGGGAGTTGTGGAAGAAATATAAAATCTGAGGAAACCAAATCATCTTTATTAGGTTACAGCGCCCAGCTACTGACAGAGGGAGGCGGCTCCAAGTATCTCCTTTTTGCTTCCATTTAAGCAACAATGGACTTATGTTATCCCTAAGGTATTGGTTTAGGTCCCTGTCAATCCAGACACCCAGATACTTTAATTTTCCCACTATTTTTAATTTGGGGATGTCTACACAGGTCTGGTTGCCAAGAGGATCAACTGGCAATAAGGCGGATTTTTCCCAATTGACAACCAGACCAGAAGCCCGTTCAAACTCTCCGACCATTTGTATTACAGTTTTCAGTGAGGACTGGACATCACCTAAAAAAAAGGACGTCATCTGCAAACAACGATATTTTATCCTCCTGCAACTGTCTCCGAAATCCTTGTACCTCGGTCATTGATCTGGTCTTTATTATCAGGGGTTCAATTGCAAGGGCAAATAATAAAGGAGATAGGGGGCATCCCTGCCTTGTTCCTCTCTCAAGCTGAAAAAGACTTGAGTATTCATTATTGATCTTTACCTTTGCGCGTGGTGCAGTATAAAGTATTTTCACCCACCTAATAAATGAAGAGCCAAAGCCAAAACTCTCAAGTACTCTCAATAAATAATCCCATTCTAGGGTGTCGAAAGCCTTGGCTGTGTCCAAGGCTAACACAGCCCGTGAACCCTCCTCATCTGTTGGAATCTGCATATTTAAGAAAACTCGCCTAATATTAACGCTGGTCGACCTATTGGGGATAAACCCTGACTGATCCGGATGTATCAGATTTTGTATGTGTCTTTTTAGACGAGTTGCTAGAATTCTACCTAAAATTTTCACGTCCGTACAGAAAAGAGAGATAGGGCGATGAAGGTTCTAACGGATCTTTCCCCTCCTTATGAATTACAATGATGTTAGCTTCCGACATTGATGTGGGCAGACCCCCACTGGATAGTGCCCACTCGAAAGTTTTTAGTAATTCCGGGAGCAGAACCTCCCCATATTTTTAATACATTTCTATGGGGAGCACATCTGGACATGGGGATTTCCGATTGGACATCCCAGCTACAGCACAATGGATTTCCTGCAGTGAGATTGGGGCTTCTAACTCTCTTTTAGCCTCTGTTGATAAGGTCGGGGTTGATATTTCCTGAAGAAAATCATACATTTTCTCCCTCCCTTGCTCTCTATTGGATGTATAGAGAGATTTATAATAATTACTAAATACTTGGATTATCTCTCCTACATCTGTCGTAATCCCTCCTCCTGGGGCTCTGACCGCAGAAACAACCGGAGGGGAGGTGTTAGCTCTAATCAAAAAGGACAGCATACGACTGACTCTCTCTCCTTCTCCAAATTGACATTGTTGCTGAAATATTCGTTTATTCTCTGCCTTCCTCATGATGGTCATTTTATAAGCCCGTTGTCTTTCTAACCACTCTTTCTGGGTATCAAAGGTTGGATTCATCACATAGGACCTTTCTGCAAGCAGCATCTCTTTTCTAACATCAATCTCCTGCCTTTTAGAAATCCCCTTCACTCTTGCTACCTGTTGAATTAAAAGGCCCCTGAGGTAGGCTTTCAGGGAGTCCCAGACCACCCCCCATGACGCTGTACTAGTATTCATTTGGACAAATTCTTGCAGTTTTTCTACTATTCCTCCAGAGCTGCCCATCAGTTCTAGCCAAGTTGGATGTATTCTTCACTCGATGCGCTGGGCTTTACCCCCAGCGTTTACAACCAACGACAGTAGGGAGTGATCAGAGACCCCTCTTGGGCCATATTCTACACTCCTTATCAACGGAAATGCTTCACTATTAGCCAAGGCCATATCAATTCTAGATAAGGTAAGGTGAGTACCTGAAAAACAAGAATATTGGCGCTCTTGCGGATATCGGGTTCGCCATATATCAAATAGTCCCGTTTCAGATAAAAAGCAGGATAAGCGGCCCTCAGCCGCTGTGTTAGGACTGTTCCCAGGTGGGAACCTATCTAAACCTCTGTCTAAAACTTCATTGAAGTCCCCCACCACAATAATGGGGATACCCACTTTGTTTAATGTAAATGCCACCAGTTCTTGTAATACCTCAAAATTAAATGGGGGGGGGGGGTATATAGATATTCGCTAAAACATATAATTTATTCTCAATTGAGCAGAACAGAAAAACAAACTGGCCCTTTACATCAAATAATAAATATGGTGCATCCACCCCGTGCCCACTCCCCCACCCTCCCTTACCCTCCCACCTCTGCCCACTTGGGCTACCCATCAAGGGTTTTCTCGTGACTCTACCATACCTATCCCCTCTTACATCCCATCCTTGTAATCTCAAGTTTATAAGTGCAAAGTGTATCCAAAATGGGAGCCTCATTTGCTCCTTAACAAACATTCCTCTAAATAACAAAACATACAAATCGAGGTGTACTCACCCTCCTCCTATCATTATTATAACATTATACCGTTATACCATTTTAGAGTGTTATTGAAAGAAAAAAAGAGAAAGAGAAAAAAAAAATTCTCAATTTTCTTTCCCCATTTCTCCTATTACTTTACACAAAAAAAACAACAATAGAACAATATAATTGCATAAACAAGTCACAGGTCACAAGTAGAGGTCGACCGATATGGGTTTTTCTCTGGCCGATGCCGATGCCGATATTTAGAAATCATGGCGGCCGATAGCCGATATATGATGTCGATTTTTTTGGGCCGATATGTTAGGCCGATTTTAATTTTATTTTATTTTTTCCTTTTTTATTTTTTATTTTATTTTTTAATCCCCCTTGATCTAACACACCTTTCCCACTGGGGCGTTTTTCAGGCGCTTTTGGGCTAAAAATAGCGCCTGTAAAATGGCTCCCCTGCAGTCTGTGTGAAAGACAGAGTGCTTTCACACTGAGGCAATGCGCTGGCAGGATCTTAAAAAAAAAGTCCTGCAAGCAGCACGTTTGGAGTGGTGTATACCGCTCCTCCACCACTCCTGCCCATTGATATAAATGGGCACCACTGCCGAAGCGCATGCAATGCGATTTGGCAGCAGTGCTTAATGGGCGCATTTAACCTCTTCCTTGGCCGCTAGCTGGGTTATATGTGCCCCACTAGCCAAATAGCACAGCTAAAATGATGGTAAAGAGCCGCTAAAACTTGCGTTTTACCATCAACGCCTGCCCGCTCCAGTGTGAAAGCAGCCTTCATAAGTGATACAGAAAATTTCTTACATTTAAACATTTATTAAACAAAACAAAACCCCCAATCAGTTTACTTGTATGTATGATTTAGATAAAAAAAAAAAAAAAAAACCTATATATTAAATAAAAACAGGTAGTCAAAACTTTTGGACGAAAAAAAAAATGGGCTAACTTTACTGTTTTTATTTTATTTTTATTTTTTAAATAGTGTATTTTTTTCCTAAAAAAATGCATTTGAAAGACCTCTGTGCAAATGCCGTGTGACATAAAATATTGCAACAACCGCTATTTTATTCCCTAGGATCTCTGCTAAAAAAATATATATCATTTTTGGGGGGGTCTAAGTGATTTTCTGGCAGAAAATACAAGATTTTTACTTGTAAGCAACAAGTGTCAGAAAAGATTTAGTCTTTAAATGGTTAAACTGAGAACTTCTACACAGAGATGACTTCATTCATTCAAGTGTAAACATTGTATCATTTAGTTCTTTTCTTGGCAGTCTGCCCAGAGAGGAGGAAAGGGTTGCTATGACGACTCAGGCAACTTACACTGACTGAAATGACTTCTGTAATAGAAAAGTCCCGCTGTAGTTCTAAATCGGCTTTTTATCAGCTCAAATCGGCCGATGCCGATTATTTAAAAAACGGCAAATATCGGCCGATATATCGGCCGGCCGATATATCGGTCGACCTCTAGTCACAAGACCGTCTTGTTTTCCTCAAACCAATGGTCTGCCTCAGCTGGAGTATTAAAAAAATACGTTTGACCCAGGGCTGATACTCGTAAACGTGCTGGATACAATAATGCATATGTTACCTTGTACTTAATGAAAATACGTTTGATTGGTATAAATTCAGCCCTAAGTTTTTGAAGCTCTGGGGAGAAATCAGGATAAAAAGAGATCTTAGCCCCATTATACATAATATCTCCCATCTCCCTGGCTTTCCGTAACAAGGCCACCTTGTCATTGTGATTCATAAATTTCAAAAGAAGGGGTCTGGGATGGCCTCCCATTTGGCGCATAGTCAAAGGAACATGATGCGCCCTCTCAAGACAAAAAAAGGGAGAAAAAATTGCAGAGCCTAGTATATCCCTGAGCCACCTCTCCAAAAACACTATAGGGTTTGAACCCTCACTTTGCTCTGGGAGGCCTAACACTCTAACATTATTTCTGCGATTTCTGTTTTCAATCGCATCAAGTTTTTCTGCCTGCATGTCCACTTTCCCCTTGAACCCCTTTATTTCATGTGACAGTGGAACCACATCATCCTCTAACGTGCTTATTCTTTCCTCTAAAGCTGAAGTCCTTTCCACAATCCTACACAGTTCTTGTCCTGTGGAATGCAGTTCCTCCTTTATACTCTTCAGCTGGATATAAAGACTATCAATTGAAACCTTACAAGTTTTTACCACATCAAAAATGTCTTTCAGTGAGGGCTCATCACTCACAAATATAGAGTCCACCATCAGGGGAACCATTGGCACCTCTAAAGCTTGAGTAGACTTTGAAGGCACAGCTCCAATTTTGGCCCCCCCACCCCTTTAGAACTCACAGTGTTGTTGATTATGGGGGTAGATGGGTTAGAAGAGGTCTGTCCTTGGCTCCTTCTATCTGAAGAAATGCCTGTAGTCATCTTAGCTTGCGGCGGCCCCTGCTGGACCCCCCCCCTTTAACCGGCGACACTACAGTTGCATGGGCATATTTCTCCAGTTTCGCAGCCGCTGCTGCTGCAGTCTGGCTCTGGTTCCCCTTGTCTTTGTCTTTAACAGGTCGTGCTGGTAGGGCCCCCTCCGGTGGTGGCAGATCCTTCTTAACTTTAGATGGAGCTTACAATGCCACGCTCAAAACTAGTATATATTGTCCTGCGATTCCGTGCGATTTCATGCAGTTTTATGCACTTTATATTATACTATATATCTTGAATTCTATATATGTGTTGTTAATTGTACCCTTGAGTACTGGCCTTGATGCAGATCCAAAAATATTATTTATTTTTTTTGGAGAGAGAAAAAAAGGATAAAACGTACAGTCCAGGCAGGGGGGAAAAAGAGAGATCCCAGGAAGCTAATAGAAAGTCACTCACCACCTTGTCTGAAATGCCTGCCCTTGCAGGACTAGGGCTGAAGTGATCCAAACACCACACTCTGCCACCACAGACCCCAAGACTTAATGGGTCCTATAGGAATAACATCAATGGCGGCGTCAGCTGCTGTAAGGGGGGGAGAGCAGATATCACACCAAGATCACATGGAGATAATGCTGCGGGGGCGCTCGAGCAGCACAAATAACACCCCCGACCCCACGCTCTCTCCGACCCCATGCTCTCTGCAGGCTATCAGATCCGCCCGTCCAAGCCTTCCCTCTCTCAACACAAACAGCTGAGCAGCCAAGCGGAGCAGATCAGGAACCCAGGTTCTGAAGGGAGAGGCACCTCGGAGCGCACATCACACACTCTCACTCACTCTGTCCTGCATCTGGTCACTCCCTCCATCGACCGGTCAGTTTTAACATCACTTTGCAATACCACATTTTCACCAGCGTGCCCTGGTGGCACTTCACTCACAACATAAGTCTTTGCATTTTCAGCCTCAGCAGGTTTCATTAAACTATTTAACTGAACACTTTCAGTGTTAGCACACGCACCAACACACTTTTATTATAAGGTGCAGGTCTACTCTGTTCCATCTTCTAAAAACAAATTTGCCCATCAGGCCAGCTACGCTGTTGTCCAGACACTGCAAGTTCCTGGGAGATCTCCAGGGATACCTCTGCTGTACCTGACATGTAGGGGCAATGGCATACATATCTACCTCAGCACATACAAAACACTTTTTACTTTTAGTCACCAGCTCCGGCAGTTTGACTTTAACCCCTACCCTTACTGTACAGTGCGCTGCGCAGAGAAAATCTCTCCCCAAAGTATATTCAATGGGCCCACTGACCGGGATCACTCCCACATCACAATGGACAAGCTCATAACCAGACCTTTTCAACATTACAATAGCAGTTCCAGCACTTATTTAAATACAGTCTTACCCTCAGCAGTAATAGGTGTCGCCATCTTGATTTGAGTGCGTCGCCACGGGAACCATTCCTCTGCTGCACTTTCCCTGGCCCATTTCCCCATGCAGCCAAAGGGTGAAATGACAGCCGACACCCTGACAGTTCTCCCAGCAGAACTTTGCTGCCTCTCTCCAACTGACTGTATCAGCTCCTCTCTAACCCATTTGCCTCAACCCTTGACAGGCACCCTCCATGGTTCACAGGTCGCTATAGGCAACCACTATCATTCTTGGGCTCTGGTCAGCATTTTGCACTATGTCTGAAGGGACACTGTGCTACTACATGCCCCCATTTACAACAATGCAGGCAGCACGAATGCCCATGCATTTTGTTCAGGTTCCCCCTGTTGGAGGACTTTCTCACTTGCACTGCGGAATGGTTTGCTTTCCTCTTTAGCTCGGTATAATGCTGCCAGATGCCACTTGCACCAGTCCACAGCATATTTCAGCACTGGCAGACTCTCTGGCCTGTGTGGGGATTGCTCAGGTAAGATCCTCTCTAACCATTGAAGTCTTCCTCTTATCTCAGCAAATATTGCAATCTTTTTGCATTTTGACTGCCTCATCCTTGCATTTAGGCACACAATGGATTTATAAAAAAGTACCTTACTGGTACACTACCTGCTGCACAGGATCTAAGACCTGGAAAACTTCAGCACTTCTGCCCATATTCTCCACCAAATGTGACATCCTGGGGGTTGTTGACTCAAATGTAATGCTCACCAGTGAGTCCAGTCCATGCTAGATATGGCCCACTTTTGTTTAAACATAGCAGAAAAAGTTCACAGCAGGCAGTACCCCTCGCAGGCGTTTCCAACATCAACACAAAATACAATAACCTTGAGCTTCCTGGCTCACTTTAATGGCCCTGCTGCTCAGGCCTTGTGCTGGGCCCCAAAATAATACAGAACAAGCACTTGCCAACAAAAGAACCCATACAGGGGAAATTAATGACCATGCATGAGGATATGAATCATATGCTTAAGAGAGTGGAAGAGATAGAGGGAAAAGTGGAAGCACAGTCAGTGGGCACGTTAGAGTTTAATGAACAGTTGGAAGAGCTGCGAAGAGAACAAAAATATCTGCGGTACGGTCTGGAAGACCAGGAGAATCGCAGCAGGAGGAAAAATTTGAGGATCAGAGGTCTCCCAGACATATTAAGGGAGGATTTACAAGATAAAATTGATAAAAAAAATGTCACCGTTAAGGATCGATGGAACAACTAAACTCAAATATGAGAGAATACATAGGATTAGAAAACCAGCAGAGATGTCCGCCGAAATACCAAGATGTGATCGTTAGATTCCATAATTATAAGGATAAAGAGATGATCTGGAAGAACTTAAAAATAACCCCAGCTAAGTATGAAGAATCATCTTTACAGATTTTTCCCGACTTAGCGCCCGCAACACTTAGAAGGAAGAAAATGTAATAATAACCAGTATTGCTGGGGATTTCCCGCTAGTCTTATTGGTAAGAAAGAGGGGCGATCGGCAATACTAAGAATTCCAGAAGATACAGAAGCATTCTGCAATAATTTGGATATAGCGGTAGTAGAGATTCCTGGCTGGTGGGAAGTACTGGCGAAAACATCCAAAACCCAGGCCCAACAACATTGGCATACGATAGACAGATCAAAGAAAACCTCCAAAAAGAAGCCAGAATAAGGCTGAGGGGAGTGGATGAGCTGGACTGATGAGAGTGGGGGTAGAAGGGGGGAGGATGGTGGAGGAGGTGCTGCAGGAGGGGGGGTGGGGCGGGTTTTAGGGGGCACCCCAAATTGGGGGCAGAGGCTTGCAGAATCTCCACCGTTGGAGCTCAACCTCTTGGGGGGGGGGGGGACCCGGAGAATAAGAAGGTCTAGAGAGACCTAGGTTCCCATAGCCTTTGCAAGGCAAATTCCCCCATGGGAAGTGGTTCAGGGTGGGGGAGGGTTGGGGTTGGGGGGAGGATGTTTTTTTTTGGGGCGGGGTGGGGGGGTGGTATGGTCTCTCCAATACATAGGAAGGAGGCAATAGCAGCCCGAGGGCAGCACGATCTGGAATGGCACAGGAGGGAAGGGGAAGGTGGGAGGCCATTATTTAGATGCCTAGAATAAAGGTTGTGTCATATAATGTTTGGGCTCAATACTCCATCTAAAAGAGCTAATATCCTAAGAGAAATGAAACATTTAAAAGGCAGATATAATTCTACTTCAGGAAATGCATATTGCACAGGACTCCAGTCTGAGGATTTGGTCTAGTGAGTATCCATATTGGTTCTATGGGGACTCCCCAACTAATTGGGCTAAGGGAGTCGCTATAGGATTTTCCAGACATATTCGATTTGTACCCGAGGAAAGAAGGGCGGACTCAGAAGGGCGCTACTTATTCCTAAGAGGAAGAATAAATGAAATAAGGTACTCAATAGCAAATATCTATGGTCCCAATAGAAATCCAATAGGGTTTTTTGGGGAATAGTGGAACAGTTTATGGAGTTTAAAAGGGGTTGGGCTCTGCTGGCTGGGGATTTTAATTTTAGTATGGTTCCTGGAGTCAATAGCACGTCCTGGGCACAGTGGGGGGAGAAGGAGCAGCAGAAATTATTGAAAAAGAGGCTTCACCAATATCAATTGATGGATGTGTGGCGAATACAACATGCAAGAAGTCGGAAATACTCCTTCCACTCTGCTGTGCACGGGACGTCCTCGAGGATTCATTTTTTCTTAGTAGAACATAGGATGCTGAATGCAGTGCAGAGTTCAGACATAGAGATTGGGGTTTTTTCAGACCATGCCCCAGTATCAATAAAGCTAGAAATAGTAGGGGAAAGAAAGGGAGCTAAACGGTGGAGACTGAATGAAGCACTGTTGTTAGATAAAGAGGTTGTTGATAGGATAAGAAGAGAACTGGAATGGTATTTTACAACAAATAGCAGAAGTTCCACCTCGGAAGCCACGATTTGGGAGGCACACAAGGCTTACATTAGGGGGATTCTGATTGCGATAGAAGCTGAAAAAAAAAAGGGCGACCATAGAGAAGAGGGAAGATCTATATAGGGAAATTGACGCCCTCACACAGAGCCAACAAATTCTAGGTACCAACAGTGTAGAAAGGGATATTAGTATAAAGAAAGAGCAACTAAAAGAACTTATAGAGCAAGAAAATAGAGATCTTTTCTATCAGTTCAAGAAAGAGATGTTTATGGGGTGATATGTCGAGTAAATATCTTGCGAAAATGCTAAAAAATAAAAATTGTGCCAATTTTATTGAAAGTATACAAATAGGGAAAGGCGGAAGGGTCTTCTCTACCCCAGAGATTGCTCTGGCTTTCCAAGATTATTACGCAAATTATATTCAATAACCCAAAAAGACCCCCCCCCCCCCGGATATGGTCAAAAAGAGATTAGAAAACACCAGAGCCTTTCTAAATAGTTGCAACCTGAAAAAAATATCCCTAGATAAAATCTTCCCCCTGGAAGACCCTATAACAGAAAAAGAAACACTTAATATGCTACAAGAGTCAGCGAATGGGAAAAGTCCCGGCCCAGATGGGTTTTCTACCGCTTACTATAAAAAATTTAGTGACATCTTGGTGCCTATAATGGCATCATACATGAATGGAATAGGTACAGATTGGGAAATCCAAAGGGAAGCACTTGAGGCCGAGATCACTATTATCCCCAAGGAAGGAAAAGACCCCTCTGTGTGTTCTAGCTATCGGCCCATCTCCCTACTGAATGCTGATGTAAAACTGTTTGCAAAGATCTTAGCGAACAGAATGAAGTCAGTAATGAATGACCTGGTCCATACGAACCAAGTGGGATTCGTCCCTGGAAGGGAGAGTAGGGACAATGGCATTAGAACTCTTTTGGCTATACACAAACTGAAAGAGAGTGGATCCCCAGGGATACTACTGTCTATAGACGCCCAGAAAGCGTTTGACAGTAGACTGGGGATTCATACAAAACTCTCTGGAGGTAATAGGGGTGGGCCCTAAGATGTTAAGGTGGATATATGACCAATATAGACATCCCACTGCGAGTGTTAAAATAAACGGGTCTCTATCGCCCCCCTTTGAAATGTTTAATGGGACGCGGCAGGGCTTCCCCCTGTCCCCTCTATTATTTATTTTAACACTGGAACCTTTGTTGGCCAGGATAAGATCGAACCCTGATATTACGGGAATGCAGATCGACAATGACGCACACAAAATAGCAGCATATGCTGATGATATTTTGTTTCACGTTTCCAGTCCCATGACAACCCTTCCCAACTTAATGCTCATATTAAAAATGTATGGAGTTTCAAATTTCAAGATAAATCCCTCAAAATCAGAAATTTTAAATATAAATGTTGCTTCAAAGGAAGTAAGTAGGCTTAAACAGGTTTTCCCATTTATCTGGAGGGACAAGGAAATAAAGTATCTGGGGATTAAAATAACATCTACATACGACATGATGTACCAACATAATTTTATTCCATTAACCTCTAGAGATCCGCGCTATAGCCGAATGACGGCTACAGCGCAGACCTGCTTTGCCGGGACTACGTCTATTGACGGCGCACTCTCTGATCAGCGAGTCTATGAGACTCGCCTGATCATAGATCGGAGCAAGGGGTCGATCCCGACCCCTTACCACGTGATCAGCTGTCAGCCAATGACAGCTGATCATGTGATCGCAACAGAGCCGGTAATGGGCTATTTTTCCTCCTCGAGCTGACCGTGCGAGTTGAAAAAAAAAGCTGATCACCGGCGGCCGTGAGAGGAACTTCAGTCCCGATCATGGCCAGATCATCACTGCCCACCTGCCCCCTGCCAGTGCCACCTAAGTAGGGGAAAAAGTGAAACTCATCAGTGCCACCCATTAGTGCCCACAGTGCCACCTATCAGTGCCCACAGTGCCACCTATCAGTGCCCACAATCTGCCGCAAAAACAGTGCTGCACCTCAGTGCCACATATCCGTGCCCATCAGTGTCATCTACCAGTGCCCAGCAGTGCCGCCCATCAGTGCCCAGCAGTGCCGCCCATCAGTGCCCAGCAGTGCCGCCCATCAGTGGTACCCATCAGTGCCCATCCATGCCACCCATCCATGCCATCTTATCTGTGCCCATCTTTGCCCATCAGTACCGCCTTATCTGTGCCCTTCAGTACTGCCTTATCTGTGCCCATCGGTGCCACCTTATCTGTGCCTATTAGTGCCACCTTAACTGTGCCTATCAGTGCCCAACAGTGCAGCCTATCAGTGCCCACCAGCGCCGCCTCATCAGCACATTTCAATAAAGGAGAAAAATGACCTGTTTGCAAAATTTTATAACAAACTATTAAACATGATTTTTATTTTTGCATCTTTTTTTGTTTGTTTAACAAAAAATAAAACTCCCAGCTGTAATTAAATACCACCAAAAGAAAGCTCTATTTGTGGGAAAAAAATTATAAAAATTTCATTTGGGTACAGTGTAGTATGGCCGCGCAATTGTCATTCAAAGTGCATCAGGGCTGAAAGCTGAAAATTGGTCTGGGCAGGAGGGGGGTTTAAGTGCACAGTAAGCAAGTGGTTAATGAACGACATAAAAACCGAGTTAAACATTATTGCCTCCAGACAAAGATCCTGGCTCAACAGGATAAACTGTCTGAAGATGATAATACTACCTAAAATATTATATAAAATACAAATGATTCCAATCCTGATCCCTGAAATATATTAAAAAAAATTAAATGTTATTCCGCAGGTTTATTTGGATAGCATAGAAAACCACGAATAAGTCTGGGAGCTCTGTCAAGAGACAAGACGCAAGGAGGTTTGGGGGTGCCCGATATTAGATCTTACTATCACTCAATTTTATTGGCACGTGTGGTGGAATGGGTAATAAATAATAAAGAAAAAATGATGGGTTAAGTTAGAAGATGGGATTAGTAAAGCCTCCCTGGGTAAAATTATATGGATCCCACCACATTTCAGAGAATTAGAAGGACACATCCACGCGATCACTTGGATAGCAACCACAATATGGGATAGGGTACACAAAAAACAAAATTGGGATTATAATTCCCCACTGATACCATTATGTGACACAGATTACTTCACACCGGGGAAAGAATGTTCCCAGGGAGAGTGGTTTAGGAATAAGGATTCACAATTAAAAGACATCATACGTAACAGTAAAATATGCACTTTTCAGGAGCTCAGGAGTAAACAAGAGGTGTTAGATATAAATTGGTGGAGGTATGCACCGCTGAAATACTTTGTGGAATCTCTCCCCTATCCGATCAGGTCGGCAGACAGCCTGCGTCCATTTGAGTGGCTGTGTGTGTGGCGACGGACGGAAGAGGGATTTCGAAGATATATAAAATCCTGATGGGATTTAAAATATCAGAGCCACCCCCATATATAAAAAAATGGGATGAAGAGATTGGGACAGGCAGCACAGAGGCAGAAGTGCAAAAAAACTAATGATGCTGCATGCAATTTCACCAAATTGTAGTGTTTTGGAGATTAATTATAAATGTATGGCTTGTGGTATTTAACCCCAGACAAAGCACATCACTTTCAAAGAGAGGCTTCAAATTTATGTTGGCAAGGATGTTCAGAAATAGGATCTACGATCCATATATGGTAGACATGCCACAAAATGAGAGAATTCTGTTAAGAGGTAATATTAATAACTGAGGAAATTACAGGCGTAAAAATACCAGAAGAGCCAAGCGCATGCTTGTTACACGGAGTTACGTTGCCCATTAAATAATACAAGAAAACCCTTATACCTTGCTTTTTAAATGCAGCAAAGAGTTTAATTCCTCGGATGTGGAAAAACCCAAAAAGTCTCTCTTTGAAAAGTTGGTTCTGCAACATAAATAATATGTACAATTTAGAGTATTTAAAGTGGAGAAATAGGTGAAGTGGGGTTTGTAACAAGATGGAAAGATTGGGAAAAATATAAGCAATCAGTGAGATATGCCGAAAGGATGGTGGATGCATAACATGATCCAGGGCCGAAAGGGTAGGATTTTTGATATTGGGCGGGACTAAGGGGCGGGTAGTGGGTGGGGATATGGGCTAGACGGGATATTATTTAGTAACATTGTATACAGTGAAATGTTTATTCTGCTGCCCAAGGGGCAAAAAAAAAAGAAAAAAGAAAAAAAAAGTGAGAAAATACCACACTCAAGAGATATATTTTTGCTACGATGATGTTGAATCGGGTTGAGACTAAGATGAATGTAAAAGTTGAATTAAGTCTCCCAAAAGGAATCACTGAGGTGGTAAAAAAATAAAAATAAATAAAAAAATTATAAAAGTAAAAAGAACAAACGTAGTCAAAACAGACAAAGTTCAATAACCGGAAAGGATAGCCAGCCAAGCCAGAAGTCAGGGATCAAAGTAGTGGAACAGCAAACAGGATCCGGAGCCAGGAGGGATGCCAGCAAAGCCAGTCTTTTAACCAGGAACACAGGAGATGTTTCTTGTGATGTTGACCAAGGTGAAGGCAGAGCTTCTCTGGACTGGTCGGCTTAAGTAGGCAGGACTGACAAGTAGGATATCAACAACAGCTTAGTAAATGTGGAGAGAGATGGGAGCTGGCAATTAGCCAACAGCTGAGCGGCCAGCTCAGAGAAGGCGGTTGTCTGCTAAATCTGTTCCACACATCCTTTTAACACAGTGACAGGGCTTAGCCCTGTCACATTATCCAACATTCTTTGCACTTGCAGCAAATATGAGTTAAGAGGCACTATTCAAAACCATATATTTAAAAAAAAAAAGTACACAATGTTAGTTTTTGTCCTAGAATTTTTATGTTTTGGCCTTTGTCTATAACCAGGAAATTCTACAGGACATTATTATTTAAAATATATTGCCTCATGTAAAGCCTGTAATATTTTCTATATTTAGTCTATGTATTCTACCTCTGCATTGATCAAGAAACAACAGTCATGACAAAAATAGAAACACAAACTTGACTGGCAAATTAGTTAGAGACGAGGCTGCATACTATCACTGTACCTATTCAACCTGTATGTTTACTTATAATGACAGAAGCAGGGCTGGAGGAAGATTATATTAGTGCCAAGATTGGTGGAAGAAACATGAACAATGTTTTATAAGATGATGACACTACATTCATAGCCAAAATGTAGAAGACCTCAAGAGCCTCATAGAGAAAGTCAAGAAAAAGTGAAAAGTTATGACTTTAGAGAAATATCAAGATAACTAGTTATAAAAGCAGGAAATATGACAAACTTTAAAGTTGCTGTGAAGTCATAGAAATTGTAGATCACTTGCAGCTCCCAAAGATTCTAATAATTTTATTCCATATCCACTTACATCAAAGATTCCTGCATAGGGATATTAAACCGGCAGCGTCATAGGCTCTTACATGCCGCTGTCAGAGTATCAAGAGCTGACAAGCAAGCTAGGGAGGAGGCGGGCCACAACACATTTCTGAGGCCCCGCCTCTATCAGGCTGGCCTACCCCTAAAAAGGGGAAGACACTAACTCTCAAACTAGAAGTCAATCAGGGACAGGACCGGACGGAGCAAGCTGCCAGATCATAGATCACACTAGAGACCGAATTACTGGGCTTGTAGAGAGTGTGGTTGTCATAAAAACAAAAAAACACCCACCATAAGTGGGATCTTCCTCAGAATACAAAAGTAAATACTATCCTCATGACCTCATATAAAGCAACCCTTTCCAATTATATGGATTAAGAAAAAAATTTCACTTCCTCCTCCTTTGCTCCTCCGTTGTCCTGTAGTATGTATCTATGGTAACTATGGTGAAATAGCATGGTCACTCTAGGTTGTTTGTTTTTGATTTCTTATCTCTGTCAAATAAGGAGTAGATGTTCTACTGTACACTAATGAGGGTTACAAGCTCAGTGGATTTCTTGCATAGACAACAAGTATTTTTTTGAACATATTTAACAAAATGGTTTCAATGGCATAATAAACAGACCAAAAGAGACCAACTGAGAGAAGTTCATTGTTAGGGCTTACATAGACTTTAGTGTAGTTTAATTACATAGAGGGTCTACAAGATAATCAGACCTTGCATTTTTACAACACAAGCTACAGATTTTTGTAGAAACAGTTCACAAAAATGAGATTTGAAAAAAGAAAAAAAAGAGACCACACTTACGCTATAGGCCGCATCTATTATCATGTTATTGTGGCCAAAAAGAGTTGGAGGGGGTTTGTTATGGCCTTGACCGGTTTCCAAATTCTCACACCTCTGAAGGAATTTTGTGATCTCCATCTGAAGTTCAATAGTATTAATGTGCCTAGAAAACAATAATCAACAGTCTTGGTTATCATCTATTTAAGTTCCTTAGTTTTAATGTGCCCAACAATAATCAAGAATCTTACTTATCTAGTGATTTTCATTTTTCTTATGGAGTGAGGCTTTTCAATACAGTTTAATGTCACATTTTTGTTGCTTATTTTCAGAAGCAACTACCCTTTAAAAGCAACAGTTTCAATATCATGGAGTACAGTACAGTAAAATATTCACAGACCTTGGGTTATAGGCTCATATGTGAGACCTCAGTTTTATAGTAAGCAACGCAAAAAAACTAAGTAATAGGAGGGAGGGTGGTAGGTCTCCTGTACTGTACTTTAAAAAAAAAAAAAAAAAGGTAAACCGTTAAAGGTTAAAAGGTTTAAAAAGTTTGTTTGGACCAGGCTGGTCAGACCATCAGACTTATATCCTTCTATTCTATTCTGCTTCTCAGTCACTGGCTTTAAATGACATGACTATTGAAGTCCAGGTCTGCAAGCTTAACTCCAGGTTTACTATGACTTTAAATAGTTGGTCCAAGCTGGACCAAATTGACTATTTCATTTACTAAACAAATGCACCCACTGGGAGTACTGTACAAACTATATGTAGCATGAGCTACATACAGTATACAATGCTTCCTTCTGGCAATGGGCTGGGGACTTAGCTTACCATTCCCAGAGCAAAATAAATCATTTGCATTAGGCTAAGCATTGCTCAGCCTTTCAGAGGAAGCTTTGTATTTTATGAATTAATGCAAGGCTTTCTCCTCTTGGCTGAGGTAGAGATGTGGGTGGGTGACGTCACAAACACCACCTCAGCCAATCTGGTGGATTTGTTCTGGGAACAGGATGGAAAGTCAACTAATGTGAACCTAATCAAGCACTAGTTCAAGCTGTTAGAAGTCCAATAGCTAATGTGGGCCATGCTCATGGCATTGTCTGACTGCACCCTGATTGGGTGTACCTGCAAAAGGGGGTTGCAGAGTCAGAGAGAGTCATTTGTATCCTTCTGAGCTCAAGGATAATGGGGAACTTGCCTTCCTCTCCTCAGGTGACCATGTTCCCTGGACCATGGGGAACTGGAACACTGCTCCCATGTGTAAAAGACTGTCATCTGTTATCTGTTATCACTTTCAAGTGATAAAGAAGGAAAGATTTTCATACAGTTAAGGCTGGGCAGCAGATCCACCAAAGTAAGGAATTCTTTCGACCTTGTGCAAGCAAAATTTTGTCAATTGAAGGTATTTGTTGAGCAATTTTAAGACAAGACTATCTCTGTTGTACTTTGGCACCATGAACACATTTGAATAGAATCCTTTGAGTAATTGTCATTCAAAGTGTGACAGCGCTGAAAGCTGAAAATTGTAGTGAAGGGAGTTGATGCCCCACTCTGGGATAACATTTTTCCCAACTGTCCCTCCCATCCTCCTCTAACTGATGCGGACTGTCTCTTTTGCCCCTTATCTTGTGAAGCCAGAAATACTCACCTAAGTCCCCCATCCCGGTCCCTAACTACTGCTGGTTTCTGTGTGGTGGGCCATTAATACTGTGCTGCAATGGTGTCCCGAGAACACCAGTCCCCTAATGTCCTCTTTGAGGGCACCGGTCCTTTTCTCACCACTGAGAAGACCCTACCAACTGCCTGCATCAGGTGGACAGCTAAAGAAGGATCATGAGCAGTAAGAAAACAGAAGAAGAGAAGACTCAGGGCTGTGGCATCACGTGACCTTGGGTTAAGTAAAAATGGGCACTTAGATTATTCGTTATATCGTTTTTTTTTTGTTATTGATTCCAGAGTGGGGCTTTACATAAGAAGAAAGCTTGTACACAAATGCAAACAAAGTGGGAGGAAGAGAAGAGAAGTAGCAAAATCTATCTAGTCTATAGAAAATGTTATTTGCTCTCTGTCAACCTCCAGCTCCCATATGGCATCCACGATTGCCTTCACCCTATAGAGGGATTTCCCCCAGTCTGTAACAAAAAATTACCAAATCATCTAGGTAGCTGCAAGATTGTATCTATAGTCCTTTATAATGTTGCAGGGGACCCTTGCAAGCCAAACAGCATGCAGACATATCGCCATAAACCCTCTACAGTAGCAAAAGCAGTCTTTTCTTTTACACTTTTGCTGAGGAGGATTTGTCAGTACCCCTTAGTCAGGTCCGAGGTACATATAAACAGGACATCCCCAGGTTTTGAAATTTAAAAAGAAGAAATATACATTTTCCTTTTCTTTCATAATTTTCAAAAAAATTGTGGCAATAAATGAGGTCCGCAAAATAGTCACTATACCTCATAGCAAATACCTTGGGGTATCTACTTTCTAAAAAGGGGTCATTTGGGGGGGGTTGTGTTATCTTGACATTTTAGGGCCTCCAAAACTGTGATGTAATCTGTAATGTAGTGATAAAATTAAATGAGCAAATTACGCTCCTTTAGAAAGCCTGAAGGTGGTGATTGGGTTTCGTGGTCCTATATCCAGCTAGACTGCCAAAAAAGTCTCTCACGTGTGGTAACCGCATACTCAGGATAAGCAGAAGAATGTATTTTTGGATGTCACTCCACATATACTCATGGCATGTGTGAGCAATATATAATTTAACTGACAACTTTGTGTAAAGTGTAAAAAAAACAATTGGTAATTTTCCAGAAACGTGTGGTAAAACATAATATATTCCATGGACTCAACATGCCTCTCAGCAAACAGCTTAGGGTGTCGTCTACTTTCCAAAAAGGGGTCATTTAGAGGGTGTTTGAACTGTCCTGGCATTTTATGCAAAAAAAAAATAGAAGCTTATGCCACAGATCACCTACACTCTAAGAACTGACCAAGCCTTTTCTGACACTTTTGGTCTACATGAAAATTATAATTTTTTTGCTAGAAAAACTTTTTGGCGTCTATTAGACTAAATCTCTCCTCTAACCTTAAAGCATCTGACCACACCAAGATCGGTGTAATAAAATGCTTTCCCAATTTAAAAAAAAAAAAAGTGATGAAATACTTGTAGCTTCCAGTTTCTTAGACCATAGAGATGATTGGAGCCATTCTGGTCTCTGATCAGCTGTATGGTCAGCTCTCGGAACCACTGGTTTCATTTTCGGATTCCCCAGGGGGATAGGAGAGCCCAAAAAAAACGTGGAAGGCGGCGGGAGGGGGGTCTAGCAGTCTAGTGGCTAATTAGCTGCTGGGGCTGCTTTTACATGAAAGCTGAACACCGGCTGAAAAAAAACTTTACCAAGATGATGCAGGCATCATCCCGGTATAACCACTTAAAGTCAGCGACATACCATTACATTGCTGGAAATATCTGCCAAGGAAAGTGAAAAAAATATATATGCATAAGCATATTGGCGATCCGCCCTCTGTACACCCCAGTCCTTATGTGTCGGCATATATGCTCACCTTCTAGAGTGTTGTAGTCATTGATTTACGTATGCTAAAAGCAAACCCTGTTGCTGTTAGAATAAATAGATCAGTGCTGCAGCTGAATGGCATACCTGCAAACGGTTAACAATAAAACACAGTAACAAGAAAATATTAACTCAATAAAACAACTTTTTTTATTGCAGCATGTGCCAAAAAAAATAAAAAATCTATGGTGAAGCATAGGGGTGATCCCCAGCCCCTATGCTTTGCCATATATGCTTTTTCTTTTGAACGGCGGTGGTGAAATACTGTAGTGCTGTAGTCAATGATTTATGCATTGTGAAAGCAGACCCTGTTGCTGTCAGAATAAACAGATCAGTGCTGCAGCTGAATGGTGTACCTGGAAAGCAATCAGTGGTTAACAATAAAACACAGTAACAATAAAAAAATTACAGTAGAGTAAAACAGTTTTTTATGTGCTGGTAAAACTGTAACGTATGCTATTATCTAGGCCCCTAAGCCCACTGCTGAACGTGGGTGATTTTAATGCTGTAATACTGCTCCTGGTGTATACCTCCACAGCCATGAGAGAGGAAAGTCTGAATTTCTTCCTCAGTGGATCAGGGATTAAACTAAGCGCTATGTGACCTCTCTAAGCCCTTGTACACATGGTTGGACATTCTGACGGAAAATGTCTGATCGGACCGTGTTGTCGGATAATGCGATCGTGTGTGGGCTCCATCGGACTGTTTCCGTCGGAATGTCCGACCAACAAAGTTTGAGAGCTGGATATTAAATTTTTTGACAACATGATCCGATTGGACTTTGTCCGATCGTTTGTAGAGAATTCTGATCGGACAAAGTGCCACGCATGCTCAGATCAAATTCCTAGACCAAAGCTATTGGCTACTAGCCTGAACGTAGTCCCATCGTAACGAACGAACGTCACCATGTTCTGAACGATCGGACAAAATCCAACGGATTCGGTTGTCAGAATGTCCGACCGTGTACAAGGGCTAAGAGGGGTCGCTGGCTTTCCAGTAAGCCTCCAATTTTTTATTATGGTGATGGGTGTCAGGCCGTCGGGTGTATGATCATCATTTCCAAACACTCTTTTTTTCCATGGGTCTTTCTTTGATGGAATCCAGCTTTATATAAACTTTTTGTTTGCAGAATTGCACATATGATGTAATTTTGCATGTGTCTTCAAACTTTATTCACAGTTATTATTGTTTATACACAATTGATTGTCTACATATTAGTATATTTGGATATTTATTTGTACTCGCACAAATGGACTTATTTTTTAGCGCAGCACTCTTTTTATATATAGAATGTGTTTCCCGTCTTACTGAGCCACATGACTCCTGGGGTCACCCTGCTGGTTGGTATATGCCACTGCTGTGGTATTATTGGACTGAACCCTGAGGCTTCATGTACATGGGATGTTTCTCAACCTCTCCTGAACGCTGGAACATCACAGCTAGTAATTCACATTTAAAAATGTCTGTTTAGCAGTGCTTACAAGCCACGTTTAGCTGCGGTTTTGTTCACTGTTTTGTTTACTAAAGATAATCTCAGGAGACCCTCCCAAATGATTAGAAAGCACTAAAAACAATTATTTATTAACTATTTCAGCCATTCTGTGAGAGAACAGTGTGAGTAGCAGCTGAGAAAGCAGTGTGGGGGAACTGGCTGGGGGAAGGAAGAGACAATTGTATGAATCTCATTAGCTAGCTGGAAAACTTTATAACATATTGGGTCATAAAGAAATGCAAACAGTCACACATTAGGGTCTCAAGCTCAATCTGGGGTTCATCAGGTTAAATTCTCAATGGTTGACGGGTGAGTGAAATTCCTATTCAACTTCAGCGCCAAGTAATGCACGTTGTGTATTGTACAGCATAATTGGCTGATGGGGGGAATATCACATGGTATATCATGCTTGCATACAGTGATAATTGAGTTTTGGTGCGTTTTTTTTAGCATTTACCAGGCTCAAAAGTAATAAATAAAATGTTTTCCTTTAAAAACGCTGACTCCGTTCATATATAACCTATATCAAAACAAAAGGAAATCTTAAATCTTCAATACCGAAAGATATTGCTGAGGCATTCAGACAATATTATACTTCATTGTATAATCTTCCGGTGCCCTCCCATCCCTCTTCATCACTAGAAGAATATCTTGAATCCTCACATCTAGCGAGATTGCCATCTCCGGCGCAAAGAAATTTCAAGTTACCAATAACAACAGAAGAGGTAACTTCGGCAATAAAGATGTTGAGGCATGGAAGGGCTCCTGGTCCAGATGGATTCACTCTGCAATATTTTAAAAGTTTTTATTTACAACTAGCCCCTTATATGGTTAAAACATTTAACAAACAAGGACAAGCAGCACCTCCACCTGTAGAAGCATTGAGGGCACATATTGTACTATTTTCAAAAGAAGTTAAGGATCAGTCAATATGTAGTAGCTATCGTCCAATATCATTACTAAACACGGACTATAAAATATTCACGAAGATACTCGCATCTCGCCTAAAGCCGTTTATGACGCAGTTGGTTCATTTGGACCAAGTGGGGTTTATCCCCACACGCGAAGCTAGGGATAGTACAATTAAAGTTTTGAATTTAATTCAATATGCAAACCATAGGAGGCTGCCGAGTATCTTTGTGAATACAGACGCAGAAAAGGCCTTTGATAGGGTCAACTGGCCCTTTATGTTAGGAGTTTTAAAACAAATGGGCCTTGGGTACCGAATGTTGGACTGGATAGCAGGAATATATTCAAAGCCACAAGCTTTAGTGAAGGTTAATGGGATAAATTCAGAAAATTTCCCAATATCTAATGGGACGCGTCAGGGATGTCCCTTGTCGCCTCTTTTATTTGCGCTGTCACTGGAACCTTTGTTAAATCGAATTAGACAGAACCCCGATATTAAAGGTAATATAAACTTTCAGCATACGCAGACGATTTATTATTTTCACTCTCTAGTCCACAAATATCATTACCCAATTTATTGGGGGAAATAGAGCGTTACGGAGCTCTGTCTAATTTTAAAGTAAACTATAGTAAGTCAGAGGCGATGGGGATATCACTGGAGTGTTCCACCCAAAAAAAAATTCTCTATCTGTTCCAAGGATTACACTGGCCTTTTTTAGTAAAATTCGAACAATCTTTATAAAGTTTATTTGGGCAAGTAAGCGTCCTAGGATTAATAGGAAGCTGTTAACATTGCCTAAAGAGGCGGGTGGAATTGCGGCACCGGATTTATACAAATATTACCAAGCTACTCAGCTTGGTAGAATTTTTGATTGGTGCCGTCATAGAGACAGTAAAAGGTGGGTCGCTATGGAACAACAAGTAAGCTCCATCCCTTTAGATAGAGCCATGTGGTGCTGCGTGGCTGCACTTCCTATATTAAGAGCCCATCCTTTAATAGGACCTACGCTCCATACAGCAAATTCTCCCTTATTTCCTATCCTGGGGAATCCACACTTTCCGCCTGGCTTGGAGCCAGGAGTATTTAGGAATTTAAGAGAGAAGGGATGTTTTCAGGCATCACATTTTTTGAGGTCTAAAAAATGGCCATCAATAGAAATGTTAATGCAATCAGGAGAACAATATGAACTACCCCTTTGGCAGGCGTTACAGGTTAAACACTTCTTGGATACTCTGGGACCGACTGAGGATTTTGTTCGACCACTTATTAAGTTTGAAGGGTATTGTGAGGAGAAGGAGTCTCTTACCCATATTATTTCTAAGATATATGCCTTATTAATTTCACCTTCGGAGGATATTAATATAATGAGTTTAGATAAATGGGAAAGGGATCCTGGACAAACCTTCACTCCGGCCCAACGGCAGAAAATAATACATTTAACTTTTAAATCATCCAGATGTATCAAGATACAGGAACTAAATTATAAAGTATTAATGCGTTGGTATTATACCCCATCACGAATGCATACATTCTTTTCAGAGTCATCGGACAGGTGTTGGAGGTGCGGTAAGGAGAGAGGCACTATTGCCCATATTTTTTGGTATTGCCCAGTAATTAGACAGTTTTGGGAAGAAGTTCAGAGAATCTCTCAACTATTTACTGAATATTATGTTATGGAAGATCCGGCCTTTTTTCTATTACAATGTACACATATCCCACTAGAGAGATACAAGAATTCAATGCTATGTCATCTGGTGAATGCAGCTAAAAGCTGCATTACCACTTTCTGGAAGGAAACAGGGGCACCTCGAATTTCACAATGGTTAAACAAAGTAAGGAAAATTCGGATCATGGAGAAATTGATCCCTATGCCTCCGGAGGAAAGGGAATCTATATTGCAATTCTGGGCTCCTTGGGAAATATTCTTACAGTCAGAGGAAGGGAAGAGGTTGATTGGAGAGGAACTTGAGGATTAGACTAATTGGTCGAGTGATGCGAACCTTACCCTTTGGCGGGTAGGGTCGATGTACCTCTCTTCTCTCCCTCTTCCCTGTCCTCTTTTTGTTCCCCCTTTTTTTTCTCTCCCTCTTTAAGGGAGAAGGGGAGGGAAGGGGATCGCTACGGGGAACTGATATTGTTTTGTTTATAAAATTGGCAGGAATACATTATGTTGTTTCTTTTTTTAAAGTCTAATAGAACGTGGTGGTTAGAAAGTGCTCCGTATATGTAATTATTACTAATAACCTATGTTTTGTATCTCTGCAAAGAAATAAAGAATTTAAAAAATGTTACTAGATGAAAACACGGCTAAACGAGGGTATACCATTTGAAATGCCTCTAAACATGGCTTCTTAATGTATTTTTTGGGCTCCAAAACAAGCCTCTAAATGAAACTGCCTAGAAGTGACTATAAACTAACCTGTGTACCTGCACTGATAAGATAACATTCAGGAGCAGTTAAAAAAAAAAAAACATCCAAATGCTCCTAAATGTCCATTTACCAGCAGCAGTGTACAGGAAGCCTGACGGGAACCTATGCAAATGGTTCGTCCAATAATCCAGAGCAATGCCTGAAGTTCCAAGATATGGATGGAGAGTATTTTCTCCTGCAGAGGCCAAGTCCCCTGGACTGCAGCCACCTCTAGAAAAGCCCCCCATCTGGAGAGACTATCTTTCATACCACTGGAAGAAAAGACTTCCCTTTCTCCAGATTTTGAGCAATCAACCAATAAAAATCTGCAATACTCTGGGGACAGAGACATATGCTTGGACTTTCTTGTTCCAGACAGACAGAATGTTCTTCTGCAAATGGCTAGGTAAAGCTTCAAATGTAGACACCATTTTCCCGAGCAACCTCATGCAGAGACGTATCAATGGATACCCTTTGCTTTTTATATTCTGCACCTGATCTCAGAGACCAGCTCTTTCCCAGGGACAGGAACACTCTTGCGTAAACCATATCTAGGACCAGCTCCAAATACTCCAGGCTTTGCACTGGCTCCAGAGCTGACTTCTTGAAGTTGAAAACCCAGCCCAGACATTCTAGTTTACACACTGCAAGAGCCTTAGCCCTTGTACACACGGTCGGAAATTCAGACGGAAAATGTCCGATCGGACCGTGTTGTCGGATAATCCGATCGTGTGTGGGCTCCATCGGACTGTTTCTGTCGGAAAGTTTGAGAGCTGGATATAAAATTTTCCGACAACATAATCCGATTGGACTTTGTCCGATCGTTTGTAGAGAATTCCGATCGGACAAAGTGCCACGCATGCTCAGATCAAATTACGAGACCAAAGCTATTGGCTACTAGCCTGAACGTAGTCCCGTTGTAACGAACGAACGTCATCACGTTCCGAAGGATCGGATTTTCCGACAACTTTGTCCGACCGTGTGTATGCAACACCAGTTTCGGGCAAAATCAGTCTGAAAAAATCGTGTGTACAAGGGCTTACACTTGCAACAGACTGCTCCCTGAGCAATAGATCATCCAGGTATCCTAACATAGACACCCCCATGTTCTCAGCAAGCCCAGTACTGTGGCTAGGACCTTTGTGAACACGTGGGGGGCTGTGGCTAGATCAAAGGGCAGTGCAACTGCCACTTAAGGAGCAGCTCTTTTCTTTCAGTGCTCAAAAGCTGCTCAGCTGTCAGTTAATCACCAGCTACTTCTTTTTACCCCAGTAATTCACCTGGTTACCATTAACCTGCCTCATAAGACCAGCCTACAGCCAGACCATTTTTGCTATTTAAGCAGCTTAGCTCATTTCCACCTTGCCCTTGTGTTGTCTATGATCTCTAAATGTGTTCCTTCCTGTGCATGACTCAACTTGGCTGACTTCTCTTCCAATTTCTGATGCTGATTTTTGCTCCCGACTATGCTAACTTCCGGTTACCTGACCCTGGCTCATCTGATTACTCACTCTGGCATCCATACCCTGGCTTCTGTTTTTTTTTTTTTACTACGTTCCTGAGCTGTTAATTTTGCCATTTCATTAAAGGTGTGATTTTTAACTACATTTTCTGTCTCCGTCTGGTTTATGGTTCCTGACATATGGCCTTCTATGACTCTGCTTTTTCCTGGTTCTCCTCTTAACTATCTTGTTGCACTTGCAGTGCCACCTACAACTCTATCTCCTCCTCTCCTCTTCCTTTTTTGTTGGGGTATGCCAAGGCTCTATCCGCACCTTGTCCTTGGGCAGGTTGATAACTTTCCACAGCTTCCAATACCACCTCTATGCAAACAACAGCCAGATCTCTCTACTCCTCAGCTTGACCCCTCAATCGCTTTATGTATCACTAATTTACTGAGAGACATATCAGTATGGATGTCACACCACTATTTATTTCCTTGCAATATATTTCCTTCACCTCGTTTTTTTTTTCTAAATTCTTTATTTAAAGGGGTTGTAAACCCTTATGGTTTTTCACCTTATTGCATTCTATACATTAAGGTGAAAAACCTTCTGTAGTGATGCGCTCCCCAGCCCCTGTTTTACTTACCTCACCCCGATCCTTCTCTGGTTGGGAATGAGCACACCAGCTTTACCTTGTGTCTCATGTCCCGACAGGATAGATTGATAGCATCACAGTCATCGGCACCCGCTGCTGTCAATCAGATCCAACGATACTGCGCCGGGGGGCGAGGCAGAGTCCTGCATTCCGTGTGAATGGATATAGATGCGGGACTCAGGAGTGTGCCAGCATGGGTGTCCAACAAGGAGAGCGCTTCTCCAACATGGACACTTAATGCAGGGAGGAGCCACCAGTGCTGCCGAGGGACTCGAGAAGAGGAGGATTGGGGCCACTCTGTGCAAGACGAACTGCACAGTGGAGGTAAGTATGACATGTTTGTTTAAAAAAAAAAAAACGAGGGTTTATAAACCCTTTAAGAAGGATGAGAATGCAGAAATACAGAGACCACCACAATGTTATGCATAAAAGTAAAAATGAACATTCCCAAAACATAATCAATGATACATGCATCACATGTAGTAAAGGGTGGTATCTTATCTGTAGGGAATAACACCTGTCTTCAGGGGACCAGGAAAGCTCTGTACCACTCACGACCAATTTTTCATGCCAAACACTGTTTTTGTACAGTATCTCACAAAAGTGAGTACAACCCTCACGTTTGTAAATATTTTATTACATCTTTTCATGTGACAACACTGAAGAAATTACACTTTGCTTTAATGTAAAGTAGTGAGTGTACAGCTTGTATAACAGTGTAAATTTGCTGTCCCCTCAAATAAACTCAACACACAGCCATTAATGTCTAAACCGTTGGCAACAAAACTGAGTACGCCCCTAAGTGAAAATGTCAAATTGGGCCCAAAGTGTCAATATTTTGTGTGACCACTATTATTTTCCAGCACTGCCTTAACCCTCTTGGGCATGGAGTTCACCAGAGCTTCACAGGTTGCCACTGGAGTCCTCTTCCACTTCTCCATGACAACATTACAGAGCTGAGGGGCGTGGCCTTGGCGGCGGACCATAATGGCAGCCTAAGTGCTTTCCTCCGACAACCAGGGCGGCAGATTCAGCTACCATTCACGGAAGGGCTTATCGTCAGGAGTGGAGAGATGGCAGGGAGAAGCTCCTCCTCTTTCCGCACACAGGCGGACTCAGCGCCTCAGATCAACCGCACTATTCCAGCAATATTCCGGACCCAACCAGCGGACACACAGGCCCCCAGGCAGACCGCCGGGGGGAGCATGGAGAGCCAAGCCGAGTCTCAGGTGACGTTGAACCAGCCACAGATAGTGGCAGCAGGAATACAGCCACCCTCCTTCCTCAATTTAGCAGACCTGCAAGTAGTTGCAATGGACATCAAAAGCACTTTGTCAGCGGCAATTGCTGACCTCAAGACGGACCTTAGAGCGGTAGCCTCACGGCTGGACCATGTGGAGGCAGCAGCCATGACCCACAGCGCTGCCATAGAGCAAGTACAGCAGGTAGCTAGAGTACACTCACAGCATCTGATTGAGATGCATCTGCATATCGAGGACCTCGATAATAGAGGCAGAAGGAGAAATTTGAGGTTCAGAGGAGTACCAGAATCCGTGGAAGGTCCTCAGCTGCAGCAAGTAATATGGGCTCTGTGCAACACGTTGCTGGGCAGGTCACCTGACGCCCCCATAGAGATGGAACGTTGCCACAGAGCCCTGAGGCCCAGAGGATGGGATACCAACCCACCTAGGGATGTTGTTTGTTGCCTTACTAGCTTTATCCAGAAGGAGGATATCCTGCGTCAGGCACGCAATCAGGGGCAGCTACAAGATGATGGCCATCCTATCCAAATTTATCAAGACCTTTCGGCCATAACCTTACAGCATAGGAGAGCTCTCCACCCATTGCTTAATGGGCTTAGAGAAAGGCGCATTATATACTGGTGGAAATGTACATTTTGCCTAACGGCTACAGTAGGAAATCGTATGGCCTCCTTACGTGTACCTGCAGAGCTTCAAGAATTTTGCGATACCCTTGGCATCCCTATAGTACCTGTCCCAGAATGGTTCAGTTCCTTCCTGCAGCCTGAACCCTGGATCCATGTTCACCAGGAAATGACCCCGCGCTCGAGACGCCACAGACACAGGCGCCGGAGATCTTCTTCTGACTCGTTCCAGCGTGGCCCTGATGCCATGATAACTGAGCGAGGTCCGAGAGTGTCGCCAACTTCCTCTCGCCGAAAAACTGACAGTTAGCTTTGGACTAGAAATCCCTTACCCACTAATTTGGGCAGTTTTGCCCTAACCGGCGCTTAACTACTCTGCACCTCCATCTGGTCCCACAAAGCCTCTGAAAATGAGGTGAAGTCTCTGTTGGGAGCTCTAAAGCTTCTTTAAAGTATTTTATTTTTATTTTTTTATCTTTTTTTTCCTTATTTTTTCTTCTTTTCCATTGATGCTGTTCGATGGTCCGAGGAAGGATGGCTTGTGGTTTCTACAAAGACTGCCGGCAAACGAACTACTAGGATAACTGAAAACGCTAGACAGGGGTCCGTAGTGCCCTGGAACATAAGCCCCACAACCACCTCTATGTATGGGTTCTCCTGACCCCCTCACGCAAATGACACGTGCACGGACGCTTGATTACAGCCCAGGGGCATGTGTTCCTGGGGTAGGCTATTTTGCTGTGATGCACAGTGAATGGGAGCGTCTATGGTGAGTAAATAAGCACTCCTGGCTCTGGTTAGTTAGGCCCATGTCTTACACCTCAGGTTTTGGGTTTTGTTTTCGTTTTTCTTCTTCCTTTTCTTTCAACTGAACTGAACATTGCTGATCCCTGGGACAGGACTAGATTTTACAGGGTGCAATCGGCACATCAGGGGACATGGTAATAATGGGCCCACCACCAAGATGTCGTAGTCATAATGTGTTCTTTTTTCTTTTTTTTTTATAAATACACTAGATTCCATAACCATGGAATGATTGTTTTGTATTGAATTAGTTATATGTTGGGTCCAATGTCAACTAACAGTTGTATGGTTGTTACTGACCTCGTAAATGGGGCGGTTGGTTCGGTTATGCATCTTACTGATGTGGCCTTTGGGGGCCAGACGCCTTGGCCTGGAAAGGCATCTGCATTCCACCGGCCTGGCCCCTTGAGGGACTCGGGACCAGTCTTGGACTACGGCCTCATACAATACGGACGGGTCAAGTGCTTTGAACACCCTTTTTCTGACCCGTGCTAGCGACCCTCTCCCTCCTTTGTTAGGTCTGGTCGGGTACATCTCTCCTCTTCCTTCCTGGGGCCTGGGAGGGCTGTCCCCCCCCCCCTTTTTTTTTTTCCTTTTTCTCTCTCCTTGTATCCTCGTTTTCAAGCCTTTCCATCTTCCCTCTCCATAGCTGAAAGGCGCTGACAGCAGGTACAGTACGCTCAATACCTTAATACTGATAACACAGATTATATAATGGCACATACTAGACCCCACTCAGCTCCTCTATCTCTTAAAGTATATTCGCTTAATGCCAGAGGGCTAAATGTATCAGAAAAACGCAGTAGTGTCCTAGCAGAGGCCCACAGACAGAGCGCAAGTGCTCTTCTTTCAAACACACTTTAAGTCTGGACTAGTCCCACGATTTCAGAATGAGCGGTTCCCAGTAGCACGTCACGCGACATGCCCTGACTCCAAATCGAAAGGAGTGTTGATTTTGTTGGCAAAATCCTTCCGCTTCAAAATCACTGATCGGATGCAGGACCTTGCAGGGAGGTACCTGTTTCTAAAGGTTAAGTGGAATGATAAACCGATTACCCTAGCCAATGGGTACTGCCCCAACGCTAAACAAGTCCCCTTCATACCGGAGATTGTATCTAAACTTACCCTGTTTCAATCAAGACTTTTAATTCTGGGAGGAGACCTCAATCTCCCTTTGGACCCACTTCTAGACACTTCCACACAGACTTCCTCCATACTATACTCCGCACTACGTCAGATTAAATCGCAATTAGCTTCTCTGACCCTGCATGACACATGGTGAACCCTTTACCCACACGGAAGGGATTTTAATTTCTATTCTCCACCACGAAATAGATACTCTAGAATAGATTATCTTTTTATTTCCCAATCAGATCTATCCTATCTGCAGGACGCCTCTATTGAAAACATGGTTCTCTTGGACCACCACCCTGTCACAGCTACATTGGAATTTCCAAACAAGGTTATCTCCACTAAGACGTGGAGATTAAATGCATCTCTTCTCACAGACCCTGAGGCTTGCGCGCTCTTAAGCCGGGAGCTGGAGGACTACTTCCTCCGCAATGACACCCCAGACGTTGCGCCCATGATGCAGTGGGAAGCACACAAGTGCTTTATCAGGGGTCAACTCTTGGCCATTTCCGCCAGACAGAAAAAGAAACAGCAAGAATCGATCTTGTCCCTCTTCGCAAAAATGTGTGTGCTAGAAGCACAACACAAAAGATCACTAGCGCTCACGGCCTTACAGGATCTGCAGGATTTACGAACACAATTAGCTGAGGAGCTATTTAAAAGAGCACGCCGCTGAAAAATATTGTCCCAAAAATTGTTCTATGAGCAGGGAAACAAGCTAGGCAGACTTCTTGCCAGTAAAATAAAAAGTCAACCAGCGCTAAACACAATAAAAATAAGTGAAAAAAGTGAAAAAATGCAGCTAGAATACTATAGGTCAAAATACCAAATCCCACATTACAAAATCAAAAAGTAACAGTACAGCGCAAATAATAATAAATAATTAATAAAAAGTCCATAAATTGAAAAATAGATGAATAATAATAGATGCAGTGATCAAGAAGAATCCGCTTGTGCAGTGTGTCTTCAATCAATGTAATAAGTGACGATGTGATCCCTTCACCATTGAACAAGTTGGACTCTCACCTCAACTAATGGACCCCTGATATATCAGACAGGTCAAAAACACATGTTCCCATCAAGGGTAGATCATAAGATTGCAGCAGACCAAACGGAAGTACTCCCAGGAAAGATCCTCCTCCGTGTCATCAGATCAATATGATACCATGTATAAATATAAAGAACAAGCAAATCTAGTGCTCTCCGTTGAAACAAATTTATTTTAAAAGCAAGTAAAGAGAAATTACACTCACATTTGTAAGCACTGATCTCCAGTGCTGAGTGCTAAGCGAAGAAACAAATACCATGCGTGGATCAGTGTATCAGCTTGCGGATGACGTCACGGCGCGAGTCACGTGGTCCGTACGCGTTGCGTCCCAAAGAGTAGGCGGGACTTCATCAGCGGTGACGGCATGACGTCGGACGGCCGCTTTTAAGCCAACACACTGATATTAAGCCAATAGAAAACAGAGTTGTGCGCAAGACGAGTACCAGGGGAAGCACGTATCAAACGTGACACCGGAACACAGATCTGCGCACAATCACAATACAAGAAAGAGAGGAAAGATGTATTTAAAAACAAAATAAGAAACAAAATAAAAACAAAACCAGGGGAAAGCGCAAGTATTGCCTACTAAACAGCAACATGCAGCAATCCTCTAGTTATTTTCACATAAACTATGTGAAGAAATATTATTGCCAAAAAAGCAATGCGATGTTATAGCACTGAAATAAGGCCACATATGTGTATATCTCCTAATCAGTCCAACATTACTGGCAATGAAAACCTAAAATGTAAACCCACAAAGCCGCTGATATCATCAGAAAGCTACACTGATCCACGCATGGGTTAATTAGAAATGGATATACATATAAAATACTAAAATAATAATCGTGAGTGAATATATATATATACAAGATATATACAAAGATATATATAAAGAATAAAAGATATACTAATCTAAAAATATTATGCTGACAATACAAATAAAATAAAATTAAAAAAAGAAGAAGAAAATAAATAATTATCTGTCCGAAATGAAGCAATTTAAATCAAAGTCCACGTTCAAACCTCTCGGGGCGAGAACCCTTGTTTCATGGATCCAATAAGACTCACGTTTACTTAATTGACGTATGAAGTTACCTCCGCGCCAATGTTTGGTTACCTTCTCAATCCCCCAGAAGCTCAAACTCCTGGGGTTCTGAGAATGCACCAATTTGAAATGGCGAGACACATTATGAGTCTTAAGACCCTTTTTAATATTATTCACATGTTCGCCTAACCTCACATGTAGGGGTCTCGAAGTTCTACCAATATATTGGAGACCGCATCCACATTGTAACATATATACCACCCCTACAGTAGAACAGGTAATAAGTTTATCAATCTTATATTCCTTGTTATTACTAGTGGCAATAAAAGATTTTCTCCTTTTTACATTGCATCTGGAGTGTCTGCATGCCGTACACCTACCACACGCATAGAAGCCAGATAAAAAAGAGAAAAGTCTACTTTCAGTATGCACAGGAGGATCGATAACACTGGGTGCTATCTGGTCACGTAATGAGGGAGCTTTCTTGTATATAAAGGAGGGCCGTGCAGGTAGGAGAGGACCCAACACACGATCTTGTTTCAATATGAACCAGTTTTTAGCAACCACTTTTTCAAATTTCTTGTACTGTACATTATAATCCAGAACCATTCTAAAGTTAACTCCTTCCGCTTCTGATTCTTTTACTTTATCTCCAACCAAGATAGATCTATCCATCTGTTGGACCAAAGATATTTCATGATCAAGGACAGATCTATCATATCCTTTTTCTTGAAATTTAGAGGATAAGGTTTGGGCCTGAAGCACAAAATCATCCACACGAGATATTGCATAACCAAGACTTATGGTGGCAGCTCCCCAGAGGAATGTACGAATTCCGATCGGTTGGCTTGAAATGATTTTTTAATACTAGCCCATCGTTCGCTTTAATGATCTCCAAGTCCAAAAACACCATCCGCTCTTGGCTGATGTTCCATGATAACTGGATGTTTTTATCATTAGCGTTCATGGTGCAGATAAATTTATCCAAACTAACCCGGTCACCATCCCATATAAAGATCAGATCATCAATGAATCTATTGTAGCAAATTAATTCCTTGGGGCGGTTCCGAAAAACAACATCCTCCTCCCAGTGGGCCATGAATAAATTGGCCACACTGGGAGCAAACCTAGCCCCCATGGCAACCCCCCTTACTTGTAAATAAAACTGATGGTTAAACCAAAAATAATTCCTAGATAGACAAAAATCTAAGCATTTGAGAATAAACTTTTTATGGCACTCAGACAAATCGGAATAAGTGGACATAGCCCACTGAACTGAAATTCGCGCATCATTGTGTCCTATAATAGTGTACAGGGAACCAACGTCAGCGGTTACAAGAAAGCAAGTGGCCGTAATCTCCAATGATTCAAAAATTTGAATGATGTGTTTAGTGTCTTTGAGGAATGCCTTAGTTTTCAACACCAGGGGTTGTAAAAAGGTGTCAATGTACTGACCCACTCTCGAGGAGATGGAGTCAATACCGTTGACAATGGGCCTGCCAGGCGGGTTAACACAATCCTTATGTATTTTTGGCAGGCAATATATAATGGGGGTTCTGCAGAATAATGGATCAAGGTATAATCCCTCCTTTTTATTGAGAATGTTCTTATTTTTCCCTTCTTCTATTAGCCAATGCAATTCATCCTTGTACTGCAACATAGGGTCTTTGTTCAAAATTTGGTAAGTGTCAGTATCACTGACGAGTTTATTCATTTCGGACATATAATTAATTTTATTTAAAATGACCAGCCCCCCCCCCCTTTGTCTGCGGGGCGTATGATAATGTCATCCCTGCTCCTAAGGGATTCCATTCCCAATTTGATATACTGGGGGTCTTTTACTTTACGTACTTTAAGAGTGTCTAGATCATTTATGACAACATTTTTAAAAACCTCCAGAAACGTATTATCGGTATTTAAAGGATTAAACGTAGATTTGTTACGGAGCTCCCTCATTACGTGACCAGATAGCACCCCGTGTTATCGATCCTCCTGTGCATACTGAAAGTAGACTTTTCTCTTTTTTATCTGGCTTCTATGCGTGTGGTAGGTGTACGGCATGCAGACACTCCAGATGCAATGTAAAAAGGAGAAAATCTTTTATTGCCACTAGTAATAACAAGGAATATAAGATTGATAAACTTATTACCTGTTCTACTGTAGGGGTGGTATATATGTTACAATGTGGATGCGGTCTCCAATATATTGGTAGAACTTCGAGACCCCTACATGTGAGGTTAGGCGAACATGTGAATAATATTAAAAAGGGTCTCAAGACTCATAATGTGTCTCGCCATTTCAAATTGGTGCATTCTCAGAACCCCAGGAGTTTGAGCTTCTGGGGGATTGAGAAGGTAACCAAACATTGGCGCGGAGGTAACTTCATACGTCAATTAAGTAAACGTGAGTCTTATTGGATCCATGAAACAAGGGTTCTCGCCCCGAGAGGTTTGAACGTGGACTTTGATTTAAATTGCTTCATTTCGGACAGATAATTATTTATTTTCTTCTTCTTTTTTTAATTTTATTTTATTTGTATTGTCAGCATAATATTTTTAGATTAGTATATCTTTTATTCTTTATATATATCTTTGTATATATCTTGTATATATATATATTCACTCACGATTATTATTTTAGTATTTTATATGTATATCCATTTCTAATTAACCCATGCGTGGATCAGTGTAGCTTTCTGATGATATCAGCGGCTTTGTGGGTTTACATTTTAGGTTTTCATTGCCAGTAATGTTGGACTGATTAGGAGATATACACATATGTGGCCTTATTTCAGTGCTATAACATCGCATTGCTTTTTTGGCAATAATATTTCTTCACATAGTTTATGTGAAAATAACTAGAGGATTGCTGCATGTTGCTGTTTAGTAGGCAATACTTGCGCTTTCCCCTGGTTTTGTTTTTATTTTGTTTCTTATTTTGTTTTTAAATACATCTTTCCTCTCTTTCTTGTATTGTGATTGTGCGCAGATCTGTGTTCCGGTGTCACGTTTGATACGTGCTTCCCCTGGTACTCGTCTTGCGCACAACTCTGTTTTCTATTGGCTTAATATCAGTGTGTTGGCTTAAAAGCGGCCGTCCGACGTCATGCCGTCACCGCTGATGAAGTCCCGCCTACTCTTTGGGACGCAACGCGTACGGACCACGTGACTCGCGTCGTGACGTCATCCGCAAGCTGATACACTGATCCACGCATGGTATTTGTTTCTTCGCTTAGCACTCAGCACTGGAGATCAGTGCTTACAAATGTGAGTGTAATTTCTCTTTACTTGCTTTTAAAATAAATTTGTTTCAACGGAGAGCACTAGATTTGCTTGTTCTTTATATTTATACATGATATCATATTGATCTGATGACACGGAGGAGGATCTTTCCTGGGAGTACTTCTGTTTGGTCTGCTGCAATCTTATGATCTACCCTTGATGGGAACATGTGTTTTTGACCTGTCTGATATATCAGGGGTCCATTAGTTGAGGTGAGAGTCCAACTTGTTCAATGGTGAAGGGATCACATCGTCACTTATTACATTGATTGAAGACACACTGCACAAGCAGACTTCTTGCCAGGGCAACGCAACAGCGCATACTAAATTCTACGGTTCACCATATCAAGGATCATTCAGGCCAAACCTACTCGAGAAATGAATACATCGCCGAACGATTTCAACAGTATTATAACCTTCACACAGGAGAAGTGGACCCATTTGGTCGGGCATCGCGCTTAGCCCAGATTCAAGACTTCTTGGACCTGCATGGTCCCCCAATATTATCGGATGGGGACGCGAAGGCCCTAGAGGCACCTCTGTCGCTGGAAGAGTTCCTAGAGGCATTAAAAGCCATGAAGCCGGGTAAGAGTCCGGGACCAGATGGGTTCACGGTTCAATATTAGAAAAGCTTTTCCCACATTTTAGCACCGAAATTTCTTAAAGTATTCAACTCCTAGGGACTCGGCGTGGTTGCTGGAGGCTTACATTTCGGTGATCCCCAAAGAGGGGAAGGATCCCATGAATGTTGCCAGCTACCGCCCAATTTCGCTCCTTAACGTGGATGTCAAGCTGTTCTCTAAAATTCTGGCCACACGTCTATCCCTCCACGTGCCGAAATGGATAGGTTTGGATCAAGTGGGATTTGTCCCTGGCCGGGAAGCCAGGGATAATATGGTTAAAGCCCTAAATCTACATCACTGGCTCACCTCTACCAGAAGCGAAGGTTTTTTCCTTGCAATGGATGCTGAGAAGGCGTTCGACAGGGTAGCTTGGGACTACATGGAAGCAGTATTGAGCTCAGTGGGGCTCGGGCCGCATATAAAATCCTTTATCATGTCCCTGTATGCTAATCCCAACGCTAGGGTTGAGTAAACGGACAGCTGTCGAACGCCTTCTCCATCCAAAACGGGACAAGACAAGGCTGCCCCCTCTCCTCCCTATTGTATACCCTAACATTGGAACCACTCTTACGGTGCATTCGATCACATCCAGATATTGGGGGTATTAAAGTACAAGAAAGAGAGTATAAGGTAGCGGCCTTTGCCGATGATATACTCCTCTTTCTCTCCTCACTTCTAACGACCCTACCTAATCTCCTGCAGATCCTGGAACGGTTTAAAAGCCTACCAAATTTAAAAGTCAATTATGCCAAGTCCTTTGTGATGAACATCACCCTACCAGTGCACACTGTTCAACAATGTAATCAGCATTTCCCTTTTAAATGGAAAACTGATGCCATAACATATTTAGGCATACAGCTCCCTGTAAAATTATCAGAGCTATACAGCAGGAATTTTTTGGCGGAATTACAAAATATACGTCGAGACCTCCAGAGGTGGGATAGGTCCTCTATATCTTGGTTCGGGCGTGCAAGCATTGTTAAGATGACAGTTCTTCCGCGTCTGTTCTATAAGCTCCAAACAGTGCCGATCCGCCTACCAAGGGAGTTCTAAATGCAATATAATTCCATATGCCAGGCTTTCCTCTGGGGTAGCAAGCCGGCCCAGATTCGCTGGACAAAACTGGTCCTGCCAAAACTGATGGGCGTTATTGGTCTCCCTGATATCGAACACTATTATTGGGCAGTCCACCTTGCCCGGATTGTTGATTGGAAAGTCCATGCTGAGCATAAAGGGTGGGCGACCCTCGAGAACCTAATTTCAAACACAAATTTACGGAATGCCCCATGGATTTCTAGGAACGGGATTGCTGCTCAGGCCTTGGCCCTCCACTCGTGGACGCCACTCTCCACGCATTTGATAGAGCTTGTGCTATTCACACAGTCTCTGACAAAATGTGCTCCATCACTCCAATTAGAGGGAACCCAGAATTCCCTCCGGGCTTGTCGGGAGCTTTTGCGCGGACCGAGTGGCCCCATGAGGAGATGTTGGCCAAACATTTCTTCTGCAGAGGACGCTTTCTATGACAAGCGGATTTGGCGGCAACCTACAGAACAGGAGAATTTCCTTTCTGGTCTTGCATGCAAATTAAGCACTTTCTTGATACACCATCCAATAGAGAAGATTACCAAACCTGCTACAACCTTTGAATCTCTCTGTTCCCGCGCGGAGCCCCAGGCACATGTGATCTCGTACATTTACGCTTCTCTATTCGAAAACCCCCCATCACTGCTACGTAGGGACCAATCCTACTAGGACTCCGCGATTGGAATAGCGATAAGCGAGGAGGAATGGGACCGTATCAATCTTTATATGCATAAGGGCTCCCAGAACGTATCAATCCAAGAGAACGGGTACAAATTAAGCTCACGCTGGTATAGGACTCCAGATCTATTGCACAAATACTATCTCTCAGTATCTGATCGGTGTTGGCGATGCGGTACGGAAAAAGATACGCTCATCCATATTTGGTGGGACTGTCCGGAGTTGCAACCATTCGGGCTCAAAGTGCATGAAAGCATAAAATAAATATCTTGCCTTAGGCTGGACTTCTCACCAGCACAATACCTACTGCATCTGTCGAACATTCCTAAAAAACGCCATTATAAATCGGTTGCAATGCACTTGGTGAATGCAGCCAGAATGTGTGTACCTGTGCATTGGAGAGCAACATCCGCATCTTCGATAGCGGAATGGGTTCAGCGAGTTAACTGGATAGCAGAAATGGAAGAGCTGATCCATATTTCCTTAAACAAAACCGACAAATTTTTGGCTATATGGGAACCCTGGAAATCGTTTAAAAAATCACACCGATTTATGGAACTCCCCTGAGGGGCACCATAGCTCAACTCTGCATAGAACTTCTCCCTTATAAGGAATAATGCCGCACTGCTTACGGAAAACGAATTGTAGAGGGAGAGGGTAGCTGGTGATAGTTACACCCCCTCTCCCTGCCCGCTCTGGAACCAAATTTCTTTTGACACCTTACAGGCCCTATCTTTTAGGCAAGCGTTCTAACCCCTGTTCCCCCCCTCCTTTCTTTTTCTCCCCCCCCCTTTTTCTTTCTCCCCTATCTCTCTCCTGTCTAACATTATCATACTTGAAGGGATGTACCGGAATAGTCTCACTTTACCATAGAAACCATAGAAAGTTTACATCTGACACAAGGGAGCTAGCCACAGTAGTAACTGATGATGGGCTCTCTAGAATTCAAATGTTTTCTGGCCACTATTGCAGATTCTAGGCTTCTTTTTGGTTTCTCTGGTTCTATGTTGGTTAACAATACTGGGATTATTCTTGCTACTGTACCCTTAAGGGATTGGTTAACAAGTCTTCGAGAAGATGATTATGCTTAAGTGTTTGTACTAGATAATGTTTGTACACATACAATCCCTGTAATGTTTGCTGTTGTACCCAAGAAAATGTTCAATAAAACGTTTGTGAAAAAAAAAAAAAAAAAACATTACAGAGCTGGTGGATGTTAGAGACCCTGCGCTCCTCCACCTTTTATTTGAGAATGCCTCACAGATACTCAATAGGGTTTAGGTCTGGAGACATGCTTGGCCAGTCCATTGCCTTTACCCTCAGCTTCTTTAGCAAGGCAGTGGTCATCTTGGAAGTGTTTTGGAGTCGTTATGTTGGAATACCGCCCTGTGACCCAGTCTCTGAAGGGAGTGGATAATGCTCTGCTTCAGTATGTCACAGTACATGTTGGCATTCATGGTTCCCTCAATGAACTGTAGTTCCCGGCCTTCGCGGGGACCGGACTTCCTGTTGAGGGGGAGTGACCTAAACATGGCGGCGTGAGAGCGATGTAGAGCAGAGCTCAGCTACACCTTTCAGGAGACCGACAGTGTTTGAACGCACATCCCTATCTAACCCATGCCGAGGAGAGGGAAGAGCGCAGGAGGGGCACACACTCCAACCCACTCATACATCACCCGATACCTCGCGGTAAAGCAGGAATCCAAACAGCCGGCAGACGCAGATACAAGCATGCTGCGGACACAGGAGCCTATTACGGAGGTATTGACACAGGCTCCGGCGGTTGATATGTTACAGCGTGAAGCGTCGGTGACCTCGCAGTCACGGTCACAGTCGGCTACACTCTCCGAGACGGCTAGTGCGGTACACACGGTGATGACCCCTATGACCCCAAGAGGAGAGGAGCAGGTATGTACGCATGCCACATATAACACACAGGAGCAGGGGATCGAGCCTGATATTAGACAGCTTATCCAGGCTCTCCCAACGAAGGAGGATATACAAAAACTTTTGGCTGGTATAGTGGGTTCACTGAGAGAAGAAATTGAGGAGGTACGGGACAATATTACAGCGGTTGATAGCAGAGTGTGCAGCCTAGAAAAGATAAACAACTTGACTGACACAAGACTGGTGGCTATGGAGGAGAAATTATGTAAACAACATCAGCAAATGGCTATGTTACAATTGCAATCTGAGGAAACAGAAAATAGAAGTAGAAGGAATAATATCCGGATTAGAGGGGTCCCGGAGGGGAGCGAGGGGGACACCCTAAAAGATATAGTGATGAGTATCTTAAATCAAGTGCTGCAAAATCCCCCGAATACTCAGATTGAGCTTGACCGGGTGCATAGGATTCCCAGGACTCTTGTTCCTGCACAGTTTAAGTCACGAGATGTTCTGTGTCGTGTACACTTTTACAGGGTAAAAGAGGACATTCTAAGAGCAGCATGGCAAGTGGGAACAGTAAAGTTTGAAGGAAGTGAAATACAAATATATCCGGATATATGTGGACAAACCAAAATGAGGAGAAGGATGTTAAAGCCCCTACTGGACTATCTGTTAAGCAAAGGTGCTACATATAAATGGGGTCACCCATTGGCAGTGGTAGTGAAAAAGGGGGGGGCAAAGTTTCAACCTAAGGGAACCGATCCAACTCCCAAACCTCTTCTCTTTTCTGGGCTCAGAGGCTATTGAAGTCCCAAATTGGACAGAATTGTTGGAAATACCCTCTCAACAAAGTTTATGGCAGCGGGAGAGATTAAGACCAAGCCTATCATAGGAACAAGAAATTAGCATGGACTAAATGAGACGAACGAGACAAGATAAAATGAATTTATAAAGAATTTTTTTTTTTCCTTTCTCTTTTTTTTTTTTTTTAGAATGAATTAATAGATCTAAAATACTACGATTTGTCAAAGTTTAAAAAAATAATAATTATGCGTATGGTTATAAATTATATGTATAAGTATCAGGGAGGTTTAAGGAGGAATTACTTTGGACTTTAATATGAATTTTTATTAAGTCTGGGTATTGGATTATGCATTTTTTTTTCCTTTTTTGTTTTGTTTGGGAGGACCTCTGAGGGGGGAGAAGAAAATGGAAATATATCCCACGAATGGGAATAGTAGCTCGAAGACGGAGGGGAGGGATCCCGGTATGGGGGAGGAGGGGAGGGAAGGAGGGGTAAAATACAGAGAGACACTAAGAGGTGATATAATTAAATACAGTTTAATAAAGATTAAGGGGTGGGGGGGATATTAAAGGATTAAGAATAAATAATATATTGCACTGGGGGTAGATTGATTATATATATATATATATATATATATATATATATATACCCATAATATATTATTATTTTGCTTATTTATTTATTTATTTTTCTTTGTCTCGGGGAGGTTTGTTTTTGACGATGTAAGATTGGACACTAGAAGAGTACACGGGTGGGTGCTTTTTTTTTTTTTTTTCTTCTTCTTTTTTTTTTTTTTTGGTTGAGCTAATCCCTCTCAATCAGAAGGTCACGTAGGGGGAATAAAAGGTTAATAAATATGATATGTTATCACCAGGATAAGGGAATAACACAGAGATGAGGGAATCACTAATTGATATGGATCGAGGGGGGGGGGGAGTGGGGATTAGGGGAAATAGGGATCTCCTCTGGCGCCCTGATGATGGGATTCATCACCCTATCTGTCTGAGGAGTTGGACATGGGTGCTATAGAGAGATATGTGAAAGGGAAGGAAAAAAAAAAGGGAAAAAAGAGAAGAAAAATAAGAGCGGAAGAGAGAATATTAATATTTGAATAATATAATAATATAGGGACCCGCTTAGAGGTGTTGTTTTTTTTTATTATTTATTTATTTTTGTTTATTTATTTATTTTATTTTATTGGAATTTAATAAATGTAAAGCAATGGGTGTAGAAGGAGGAGAGGAAAGAGGAAAGAAGAAAAAGAGAAAAGAGGGGATGGGTTTGGGATAGATAGAGAAGTAAAGGGTATATAAAAACGCAAAGATAGGATAGTTAAGAAATCCGATATATTAAAAAAAGGGTTGATGGTGCGATAGGTTAAAAGGTGTATATGGTTTGCTAACAAAGCTCAGATCGCTGTCTTGCTTACTCACTTTCCATAGGTTAGACGCCTCTCCTTCTAGGGGAGGAAAGCTAGAGGCGTCTTCAATTTCTAATTCTTTCTACTAGGCCATTGGCAGGCAGATTCTTAGCTGTATAGAGCCTGCCAACGCCTAGATTTTACACTACCTAGGGCCTTTAGTCTGTCTGGTCCTGGGATACATCTATTGTTGTGTTTTTTTTTTTTTTTTTTGTTTCTTGCTCCTCTCTTCTTCTCTTCTCCTCTTCCTCCCCCCCGCCCCTCCTCCCTGCTATCTGGATTTTCGGCGTTGGGATCTGGTTGTAGCCAAGCGATAAAAGATGACTAGGATAAAATTGACTTCCTATAATGTAAAGGGGTTAAATAGCCCAGAGAAACGGACTAGATTGTTAACAGAACTAGGGAGATTGAAGACCCAAATTATTTTCCTACAAGAGACACATTTTAGAAAGGACAAAATCCCAAAATTAGGAAATAAGAGATTTACTACAGTATATCACAGTGCTGCTCAGACTACAAAGGCAAACGGAGTATCAATTATGATTTCAAATCAAATACCATGGAAAGAGTGTAAGATAATCACTGATGAGGAAGGACGACTTCTGATTGTCAAAGGTATTTTACAAGAACAAAAAGTAACACTAGTTAATTTGTATTTACCGAACGAGGGTCAGGTTGCGGCGCTTGAGACATATTTGAATCTGATATACCAAAATAAAGAGGGGATTCTGATGATGGGAGGGGATTTGAATATAGCATTAGACCCTGCCCTGGATGTCTCAAAGGGAGTCTCTCATCTATCGGCAGTAAAATTATACAGAGCGAAGAAAATGTTACAGGACTTGCAGTTAATAGATACATGGAGAATTCTCCATGTACAGGAAAGAGACTATACTTTTTTCTCAGCTAAACATAAGACATATACTAGAATAGACTATATTTTTATATCTCAAAGTGCATTGTCCTGCGTGAAAGAGGCGTCCATAGGCTATTTTACGCTGTCGGACCATGCGCCAACTAATAGCGTTATGGAATGGGGAGAGAAAACCCAACGAGAATGGAACTGGAAGATGAATTAGACACTCCTGAGAGAACCAGAGTACGAGAATCAGATAGCCCAGGAATTAGAACTCTTCTTTATAGCAAATTAATCAGAGGAAGTAACCCCACTATGTATATGGGAAGCACATAAATGCTATATTAGGGGAATTCTTATTTCTTTAGGAGCGCAAAGGAAACGGGCTCTGGGCGCTAAACTAGACACTCTGCTGGAAGAGATCCGGACACTTGAATTAGTACATAAGAAATCGCAGATGCAACAGACTGAAGAAAAATTAATGAGGTTACGGGAAGAATTGAATTTGCTATTGATGGATAAAGCGAAAGCAAAATTAACTCGGTGTAGACAAGTATACTATGAATACGGAAATAAACCCAGCAGAGTGCTGGCAAATGCGCTCAGAGAAACGAGAGCACGAAATTATATTGAGAAAATTAAAACTCTAGGAGATGTGTTAGTTAGGGATTACTATACTACTCTTTATCAAATTGAAGATCCACGGCCCATGTTGGGGATACCTTCTAGAGGGGAAAGGGTAAAAGAATACATAATGGCATCGGGAATGCCTATGCTTCCTGAAGAAGAAGCAGAAAATATAGATGGACCAATAACAATAGAGGAATTGTCAGAAGCCCTCAAAGAAATGAAACCCGGAAAGGCCCCAGGCCCGGATGGGTATACATTACTTTATTACAAGACTTTTTTTGAAAAATTGGCACCAAAATTTATAGAGGCTTTTAACTCTATACGGGAGGGGCAAAGGATGCGACCAGAAACACTAATGGCTCATATAACGGTGATCCCAAAAGAAGGGAAAGACCCAACTCAATGTGCCAGTTACCGCCCAATTTCTTTACTAAATGTAGACCTCAAGATTTTAACAAAAATACTTGCAAATAGACTCTTGCCATTTATTCCAGCTCTAGTACACCCAGATCAAGTGGGATTTATCCCTGGTAGGGAGGGAAGAGAAAATACGCAGAGAGTTATTGATGCTCTATATATTGCACAATACCATCAAAAACCGATACTACTTACACGGCGGACGCAGAGAAGGCATTTGATAGGGTCGACTGGACATTCCTGAGAGCTACGTTACAGCATATAGGATTAAAAAATGGGATGCAGAATTGGATTGATAGTTTATATTCCTGCCCAAAAGCTAGGGTAAAGATAAATGAGATAATGTCTGAACCATTCTGCATAAAGAATGGAACGCGTCAGGGATGTCCACTCTCCCCTATCATATTCATTCTCACATTAGAACCTTTTCTGAGAACAATTCGGGCTAATCCTGATATTCAGGGCATTTCAATAAAAAAAAATGATGAACATAAATTGGCCGCATATGCGGATGATCTGCTGTTTTTTATAACCTCCCCAGGGATCTCCTTACCTTCTTTGCTACTGGAGTTGCGCATATATGGAGAGATATCGAACTTTAAAGTAAATTACAGTAAATCGGAAGCGATGGGGGTAGAAATTAATAATGTAATGAAATCCCAGCTAGCGGCGCATTTTGCATTCAGATGGACGGATTCCCACATATGCTATTTAGGGACTAAAATATCAAATAAGTTGAACAGATTGTTTGAATTAAATTGTATCCCATTAATACGACAGATTAAGCTAGATTTTGAACGTTGGGATAAAACGGTTTTTACATGGTTTGGGAGAATCAATATAATCAAAATGAACGTAATGCCGAGGCTGCTATATTTGTTTCAGACCCTACCAATAAAGCTCCCTGTAAGATTTTTGAGAGATTTGAGATCTGGATTTACGAAATTTATATGGGCAGGTAAAAAAGCAAGAATACGCAGGGATATTTTGATATTGCCAAAAGAGAGAGGAGGGGTAGGATTCCCAGATCCAGAAGGCTATTATGAGGCATCACATTTAGCACGGGTAGTAGACTGATGTAGACTTAAAGAAAAACCTTGGATAGATATGGAACAAGCAATAATCCCGATACCACTGGAAGGAATAGTGTGGCTCTCAGAGGGAGAAATTCCACAAGAGGTACGTAGACATCCGACAGTGGAGGCCACAATACAGACAGTCCAAAAGATATTTAAGAAAACCAAGATATCAGAACATCCAAGCCCTATGATACCAATTTTGGGCACTCCGAGTTTTCAGCCAGGTTTGACAGATCAGGGTTTTAGGGATCTAAGACGAAAGGGAATCAGTAGGATTATACATTTCACAATTGATAATCATATAATGTATAAGGAAGAGATCGAACAAGAATTTAGAGAGGACTTGGACCCATTCAGGCGAGCACAGTTAAATGCTTTTCTTAGATCAAGTAGGCAGAGAATACCGGTGATTAGGAAACTATCTGGGTTTGAACAGATATGCTTAAAAGGTGAACCACTGAAACACTCCCTCTCATCGATGTATGCATTGCGGATGGAACAAGAAGCCTCACAAGATCTGGCTTTTTTACGAGCATGGGAGAGTGACCTAGGAGTCACTTTCTCAGACTTACAGAAAAACAAGATCTTCATGTTCACGCATAAGGCGTCAATAGCAACTAGATATCAAGAAGGGGGCTATAAAATTTTGTCTAGATGGTATAGGACCCCAGAAGTATTGCACCGTACAGTGGTGTGAAAAAGTATTTGCCCCCTTCCTCATTTCCTGTTCCTTTGCATGTTTGTCACACTTAAGTGTTTCGGAACATCAAACCAATTTAAACAATAGTCAAGGACAACACAAGTAAACACAAAATGCAATTTGTAAATGAAGGTGTTTATTATTAAAGGTGAAAAAAAATCCAAACCATCATGGCCCTGTGTGAAAAAGTGATTGCCCCCCTTGTTAAAACATACTATAACTGTGGTTGTCCACACCTGAGTTCAATTTCTCTAGCCACACCCAGGCCTGATTATTGCCACACCTGTTCACAATCAAGGCATCACTTAAATAGGAGCTGCTTGACACAGTAAGGTCCACCAGAAGATCCTTAAAAGCTACACATCATGCCGAGACCCAAAGAAATTCAGGAACAATTGAGAAAGAAAGTAATTGAGATCTATCAGTCTGGAAAGGGTTATAAAGCCATTTCCAAAGCTTTGGGAATCCAGCGAACCACAGTGAGAGCCATTATCCACAAATGGCGAGGACATGGAACAGTGGTGAACCTTCCCAGGAGTGGCCGGCCGCCCAAAATGACCCCAAGAGCGCAGCGACGACTCATCTAAGAGGTCACAAAAGACCCCACAACAACGTCCAAGGAACTGCAGGCCTCACTTGCCTCAGTTAAGGTCAGCATTCATGCCTCCACCATCAGGAAAAGACTGGGCAAAAATGGCCTGCATGGCAGAGTTCCAAGGAGAAAACCACTGCTGAGCAAAAAGAACATCAAAGCTCGTCTCAATTTCTCCACAACACATCTCGATGATCCCCAAGACTTTTGGGACAACATTCTGTGGACCGATGAGACAAAAGTGGAACTCTTTGGAAGGTGTGTGTCCAAGTATATCTGGCGTAGAAGGAACACTGCATTCCATAAAAAGAACATTATACCAACAGTAAAATATGGTGGTGGTAGTGTGATGGTCTGGGGCTGTTTTGCTGCTTCAAGACCTGGAAGACTTGCCGTGATAAAAGGAACTATGAATTCTGCTGTCTACCAAGAGATCCTGAAGGAGAATGTCCGACCATCTGTTCGTGTACTCAAGCTGAAACGAACTTGGGTTCTGCAGCAGGACAATGATCCTAAACACACCAGCAAGTCCACCACCGAATGGCTGAAGAAAAACAAAATGAAGACTTTGGAGTGGCCTAGCCAAAGTCCTGACCTGAATCCTATTGAGATGTTGTGGTATGACCTTAAAAAGGCCGTTCATGCTCGAAAACCCTCTAATGTAACTGAATTAGGACAATTCTGCAAAGATGAGTGGGCCAAAATTCCTCCAGGACGCTGTAAAAGCCTCATTGCACGTTATCGCAAACGCTTGGTTGCAGTTGTTGCTGCTAAGGGTGGCCCAACCAGTTATTAGGTTTAGGGGGCAATCACTTTTTCACACAGGGCCATGATGGTTTGGATTTTTTTTTCACCTTTAATAATAAACATCTTCATTTACAAATTGCATTTTGTGTTTACTTGTGTTGTCCTTGACTATTGTTTAAATTGGTTTGATGTTCCGAAACACTTAAGTGTGACAAACATGCAAAGGAACAGGAAATGAGGAAGGGGGCAAACACTTTTTCACACCACTGTATATACCCACAAGTATCAAATTTGTGCTAGCGGTGCCAGAGAGCCGAGGGTACTCTGTTACATATATTCTGGGACTGTCCCGGAGTAAAAGATTTTTGGAAGATGGTATCGGAAATAGTGAAGGAAATAACAGATGTGTCTCTTGGGGAAAATCCGGCAGCTTTCTTACTGCATGATGTTCCGTTATCCATAGAGAAATATAAAAAGTCTCTTTTAAGGCATTTGCTTACAGCAGCAAAAGCATGCATTCCAGTTTTATGGAAAACCACGGTGGCTCCAACCAAATCACAATGGATGAGCAGGGTATCGGAGATCCAACAAATGGAAAATTTGACTATGATATTGAGAGAGCAATAGGAGAGGTATCATGAAGTGTGGAAACCCTATATTATATATAGGGAACAAAACCATTACTTTTTTTTCCCCCTCTCTCCTGTCTGTTATGTCCACATTGTGGTCCGGGGTCATTCTGTCTCTGTAATATCCCTGTTTTATCATTCTGATCCTGGGCTAGAATGTGGACATGAAAATCCTTCCATGTTTTTTTTCTGGACAGGGTTAAGGGGAGATATATACTAGTTGGGTTATAACACAGGGTCAAAACAAAGATTAATCTCAATGTTTTCTGGTATTTAAATATCTGTGGGAGGGTCGGTAATTTTTTTGGGGGGGGGGGGGGTGGGGGAGGAGGGAGATGGGGGAGGAGGAGAAAGAAACTAAGAAAATTGTTTTTTTTTTTTTCCTTTTCCCTCTCTCTCTTTCTATTTTTGTATGTTTTTTTTTTTTGGTATGTTTTTTTATTTTTTTTCTCCTTAAAGACAAATAACCAGGGCTATCCCAGGTTAAGGAAAAAAAATATATAATAGTGAATATAAGGAAATATGGTAATGTAATAAAAGAAATTAAGCACGATTAAATTATGAATGGCATGGTGTTAAACATAAGATGTAGGTGTGTAAGTGTATAGATATGGAAAACTGTATCACTATATTATGAAAATAAAGAATTTAAAAAAAAAAAAAAACTGTAGTTCCCCAGTGCTGGCAGCACTCATACAGCCCCAGACCATGACACTCCCACCACCATGCTTGACTGTAGGCAAGACACACTTGTCTATGTACTCCTCACCTGGTTGCCGCCACACACGCTTGACACCTTCTGAACCAAATACGTTTATCTTGGTCTCATCAGACCACAGGACATGGTTCCAGTAATCCATGTTCTTAGTCTGCTTGCCTTCAGCAAACTGTTTCTTTAGAACAGACTTCCTTCTGGGAAGACAGCCATGCAGTTCAATTTGATGCAGTGAGTGGTGTATGGTCTGAGCACTGACAGGCTGACCCCCCCCACCCCTCAACCTCTGCAGCAATGCTGGCAGCAGTCCTACGTCTATTTGCCAAAGACAACCTCTGCATATGACGCTGAGCACGTCCACTTACCTTCTTTTTTCGACCATGGTGAGGCCTGTTCTGAGTGAAACCTGTCCTGTTAAACTGCTGTATGGTCTTGGCCACCGTGCTGCAGCTCAGTTTCCGGGTCTTGGCAATCTTCTTATAGCCTAGGCCATCTTTATGTAGAGCAACAATTCTTCTTTTCAGATCCTCAGAGAGTTCTTTACCATGAGATGCCATGTTGAACTTCCAGTGACCAGTATGAGAGAGGGAGAGCAATAACACCAAGTTTAACACACTTGCTCCCCATTCACACCTGAGACCTTGTAACACTAACGAGTCGCATTACACCAGGGAAGGAAAATAGCCAATTGGGCCCAATTTGGACATTTTCACTTAGGGGTGTACTCACTTTTGTTGCCAGCGACTTGAACATTAATGTCTGTGTGTTGTGTTATTTTGAGGGGACAGCAAATTTACACTGTTATACAAGCTGTACACTCACTACTTTACATTGTAGCAAAGTGTTGTTTCTTCAGTGTTGTCACATGAAAAGATATAATAAAATAAGTACAAAAATGTGAGAGGTGTACTCACTTTTGTGAGATACTGTATATAGAAGTAAAGACAAAACCAAAATGACCCTTAGGTCATAGCAACCTTATGAATGTATTATAAGAATAGTAAAGAAAAGAAAATGGAAAAAAGAAGAGAGATAATGCTACCAACCAGTCACATCAACTTCGTCCGGGCAGCCTCTAGAGTTGTCACTCCTCGGGGAAGCTAAGCCACCAGCCCCCATATTCCTCAGAATAGGCAAATTTGTGCCAATAAAACAAGTCAGCTTACCTCTCCTCATTTGTTCAGACTAAGAGGCCAGCCACTCTCACCTGGCTGTTTTTATAACCTCTCCTCTAAGCATGGCTCCACCCCAGGCCCTAGCAGGGAACCTTTATTAACCTGTGCACTGCAAGCCAGCACTGCTGATCAACCATTGTGTATTTATTGTGTGTTTGGCTTCCTGTTTCCTGCTTACCATGTGCTCTTTGTCTCTGTTACCAACCTTGGCGTGTTCTCGACTGTTCCTCTCTGCTCGTGACCCTGACCTTTTGGCGTGTCCCAGACTACCCCTGTTTGATTGTGACCCTGAACCTTTAGCGTGCACTCTCTTGTTCCTGTTTGCTAGTTGCCTTGACCTCTGCCTTATCCCTTTTCTATCCTTGTTGTTCCAGCCTACTGCTTCCTTCTCCTGTAGTCTACCGTGATCATGAGCTGTGAGACCCTAGGGGCCATGACCTGGAGCCAGACTGCAGCGCAGTCCATCCTCATGACTAAAGGCTCTGGTGAACACCTGCTTGCTCTTAGATTACACGCCCTGGGGAATCTATGCTCTAGCTTCCACTGGGATCTGTGTTGGTGATCCAGTAGACCTGCTTCCTGAGTACTATCCGAGGCAGTCAGTCATAGGGTCAGCTATCTTAGCGGTGCACTATCGACTCCTACAGAGTGCATCTGTCACCTGGTCTCAGATGATCTGACACCACCAAGTCCTCATTGCGTTAATTTTGGCTACTTTCTTAAACCAGACAGCCACCAACAAGGGTTTTTTGTCTGCTTCCAGAGTAAGGGGGATACAGATTTTTGCCGCTGTGAGCAGGGGAGGCAATATAGACCTTACTAGGAATTCCGTGGTGACGTAAAAGGAAGAACTTGGGGGTTGATGGTAACTCTCGGTCAGTGAACTTTTGAACTATGCGATGTACCTCTGTCCAGAAAGGCTGAAGGATGCGACAAGACCAGAAGGTGTGAAGTAGTGATCCAAGCGCCTCCCCACATCTCCAACAAAGGTCTGTACTCAGAGGGAACATCTTGTTGATCTTTTCTGAAGTGTAGTACCACTGGAACAGTACTTTAAATCCGCCTCCTGATGTCTGGCACAGATAGACGTTTTGTTGGAAAAAAGGAGGAGCCAATCAATTTGTAAATTGTCTCTGTAAATTGCACTCCCTTTTGGAAATATAGGGAGGTCTAAAGTTGGGAGGTTGAGCTATCAGTAGTTGGCAAGTCAGGGAAATCGCATGCCTCAATGGAGGCTGCTCCAGGCTTAACAATTCAATGGAGGTTAGTTGTGTCCTGAATGTCACCGGGGAGGGCAAAGAGCCAATAAAATTAACTATTTTTTGCCAAAAAGAAAGCCCCGTCAGGGCTAGATCATGCATAATTTGTTGCCTATTCTTTCACTGACCATAAATGAGAAAATGTCAAACCTGTAATATTTCGACCATTTCCAATTCCATAAATCTAGGATCATTGAGTGCCAGACTAAAAGCCGGATTGTCCACATGGGAATGAGCGGAGATGGCAGTGGTGCGACCGAGAAATCAAGGAAGGCCTTCCGGGTAGACTGCCACGTTTCCCCCACCGTGGGATGACTCAATATCCGATTTGGCAAGGGTCTCTAGCACCAGGGCAGCGACTCCAACTGGACCCCCGTTAGAGATTGCTTTACTTGTACCCATTGCTCCAGAGCTCAGTGCCGAAACCAGTCCAGAGTATGGGTTAGGTGGCACGCGATGTGATAAAAGTTGGCATCCGGAAGGGCGATTGGGCAATTGGAAATTGAAATACGGTTTGAGCCAACCGGGGGGTTTCTGGGTCCAGACAAAATTGACAAATGCTCTATTCGCTGCCCTAAGGAAAGAGGCAGGGACCCGTTCAGGGAGTGCCTGAAAGTGATACAGCTGCTGAGGCATGATGTTCATTTTTACTATGCCACAGCACCCAAACCAGGAGAACAGACCATGCTGCCAATCTTGAAGGTCCCTCTTTATGGCCGTCACGAGTGGGGGGAAATTGACAGGGAAAACCTTCTCCACCCTACTGGGCAAAAGGATGCCCAGATACCTAATCTTCAATGAGGCCCATTTATAGGGGAAGTCCACCTGGATCAGTGCAGCTAAGGAGGGTGGCAGGGCAACCTCCAGCACCTACGATTTCTGATAATTGATGTGGAAAAACTCTTCATATGTCCTCAGTTCCTCAAGCAGATTTGGGATGGATACCAAGGGATTAGTCAAAAAAAATAGTAAGTAGTCTGCAAATGCTGCTATTTTCGGGGAAAGTGTGGCATTCAGTCGCAGGTCCGAAATGTTCAGTTTATCCCTGATGAGTCTCAGAAAGGGTTCAAGGGTCAGGATAAATATCAGAGGTGACAAGGGGCACTCCTGTCTCGTCCCATTCATTATCTGAAATGATGATGAAAGGTGGCCTTTGACTTTGACCTCCGCCAATGGGCAAGAATAGATAGCTTGAACCCAATTCATCATACGTTCCCTCAGGCCTATGCACCTACTAGTCTCGAACAGAAAGGGCCAACTCACCCTATTGAATGCTTTCTTGGAGTCAGTCGAGAAGAGCAACATTGGGGTCTTCCATAGACACCTCGTGAATCAGACTAATTGCCTTAGCTGTGTTGTCACGTGCCTCCCTAATAGGGACAAACCCCACTTGGTCAGAGTGGGTCAGTTGTGGAATCAGGTTCATCAGCCATATGGAGAGAATTTTGGTGAATATTTTTAGATCCACATTTAAAAGGAAAAATGTCCGGTAGTTTTGGCAATATAGGGGGATCCTTACCCTCCTTTGGAATCACTGCAATGTACGCACGCAATGCGTCTCCCGGGAGCACAATACCCTCTCCCGCTGCATTATATGCAGAAAGTGTGGGGTCAGAAACTCCCCAGAGGCCTTGTAATATAGAAGGAAGTAGCCATCCGGGCCCAGGACCTTGCCCAGTTGCATTCATGCCACTGCCAGGGCCATCTGCAAAGATGTGTTTCTCTAGATGGGTTAGTTCCTCCCCTAAGAGATGAGGGAGTCCTGATCTTTGCAAGTAATACTGTATGGTCCTTCATTCCGAGGATTTCTCCTGCTCAGATGTTTGGCGCAGAAGATTATACAAAGAAGTATACCTCTGAAACAGGTCAGCTAAATCCTCTGTAGCATGGACCTTATTATGGGTATTATTAAGTTCAGGGATAAACGTTCGAGCTTGCTGGGCTGTCAGAGCCCGTGCCAGCAGCTTTCCACATATCTTGCTATGCTCATAGAATGTTCGTCTACACTTGGCAATCACAGTTTTAGCCCTGAACAGGGCCACACAATTGGTTCCGCAAAGCTGTCAGTTTTGCATGAACCCGGGCAGCTATTGATTTTTTGTCAACGGCCTCTAGGGATCTGATTTTATCCAACAGACTGACAATCTGTTGCTCTCTAGCTTTCTGGAGTCGGGATCTATCTTAATCAAGAGACCCCTGACGTAGCCTTTGTGCGCCTCCCAAACCATCAGGGGCAGCCTCTGGGTTTATGTTAGTAGAGCAAAACTGTCTCGGTTCCCTTGACACCTCTTCAGCAACCTCAGGCATTTGGATCAGAGAATCACTAAGCCTCCACAGCCACCGTTTGGGAGCAGGCTGCAATATATCAATATCTACAAAAACTGGGGCGTGGTTTGAAAACGTTATGAAGCCAATCGAGGCCGAGTTATCCCTGGACCAAGATGACTGAGGCATCATAAAAAGATCAATTCTGGTGTAAGAGTCGTGGGTGCGAGTAGAATGTGTAGTCTCTATGGCTTGGGTAAAGAACTCACCACTTGTCCACAAGGTGGAAAGCATAGAACTGAGAAGTATTTCTGAAGGAATCCAAGGCCGGATCCATGACTAAGTTCATGTCGCCCCCCCAGGATCACTTTCAGCAAAGTCACCCAATCTGGTCAAAATCAAATCCCAGAAAGTGACTGGGGAGGTATAGGTTCACCAGAGTGACAAAGGAGCCCCCCAGTATTCCCTTTGCAAAAAGCTCTGCCCTCTGCATCACTCCGTTGATCCTTCGCCAACCACTGGGTTGTTCCATGGATCAAGATACTCACCCCTTTGACTTAAAATCATGAGAGTATCCATGGTATGCCGTCTGGAAAAAGCGATCTCGGAGTCTTGGTATTTTATTGGCATGAAAATGCCTCTCCTGAATGAAACAGACATGGGCCTTCAAATGTTTCAGGTTAGCAAGTACCATGGAGCATTTCTCTGGAGTGTTTAACCCCTTCACATTGATAGAGACAAGATGAACAGGCTCTGATTTACCCATGGTCATGATATAAACTGTTGGAGGCATAAGGTAAAAAAAAAAAGGCTAAGAAGAAACAGAGAGAAGGAAGAAAGGAAGACAGACGGCTATTATGCCTTTTCCGACCCACACTGTTTATGTAAAGAAAAGAAGGACACCTGAGTATCTGAAAAGCCTGGTGAGCCATTACCAACGCCCTTCCCATAAATGTCTAGGCACCAGGTATGGCATGTTCTGCAAGCTAAATCCTGATGAGCAGAGAGAAGCAGCAGGAGATGATTTTACATGTGTTTTCACACAGACCTACCAGTGTAACAATTAGATACCAGTAAAAACAGGAAACACATGATACAATGCAAACTACTGAACATGGCCCTGGGTGGAGGCCCCCTGCGTTACAGGCCAAGCAAAGGCAAGAGCTGTCTGGTAGATGGACCACCACAGCCTGGCTGAAAGAGAGGTCACGTGAGGAAGGGATATCCTTCCATTTTCCCCCTCCCTTCCATTCACCCCTCGCTTTTCCCCTTCCTTCCATTACCCCTCTTTCTTCCCCTCCACCTATTCCATGGCCCATCCTTTCCTTCCCACCCCCTTCCTCTTCCCCAATTGAAGCCCTAATGATATACCACAGGATCTCAGCCAGAGATCAAACAACACCCAGCACCTGGGATGAGATATGTCCAGCATTGGAGAGGCTCGCAGATAGTTCAAGGCACTGCCTCCAGTCCAGTGCTGGAATGAATGTGCTTCGGCGTTTCTCTAGGAAATCGGGAAGATGAGGGTACTGCAAGTCCAGGGAAGGGAGATGGGAGTGATCACACAATGGGAGGAGGAGGGATCCCGGGGTCACCGGAGAAAAAGCTGACAGACCTCTCCCCCCTATCACAATCAACCATGTTAAAGCCCAGGTAGAGATAGAAGCACCTTGACAATGGCCAGGGCAGGCTGTGGGCAGCCCAAAACAGACCTAACTTACAGTTGTCGCTCCTGGGGCTTACATTTCGGGCTAATGCACCCACACCGGCATCTGGTCTCCTCTCCATCTGGTAGAGCAGCTAGGTAGACCCAGTCTGGGGCCAGAGGTGCAGCACGGGAGTCCCTGGTAGGTAATGGGCTCAGCCAGTCTGGAAGGGGTATTGGCTCTATATCCAGGAAAGCGAACAGGTCTGGGAGAGCTGTGTGGCATTGCAGGGTGAAAGAGGAATTATCCTTACATATGGTCAGTTGGAGTGGGAATCTCCAGAAGTAGGGCAGTGCAGCTCCAGCAAGAGTTTAAGCATAGCTCGCCTTTGCAGAGTGTCCCTCGACACATCCGGGAAGATGGAGATTAGAGCACCATCAAAATCAACCTGGCCCTTAAACCATGCAGGACGGAGAATTAGGTCCTTCTGGGTGTAGTGATGGTGAGTGCAGAACACTTCCCGGGGGCAGTCATGTTCCAACGGCCTTGGTCCCAGTGCCCGATGCACCCGATCTAACTCCATGCTGGTGGGGGGGTCCATGTCCAAGACCCTATGGTTGATCGCCAGAACAGTAGCTTGTAGGTTCTGAGGACCAGTCGCCTCAGGTAGCCCCTGGATTCATATATTGTTGCGGCGGCTCCTGGTCTCAAAATCCTCCGCATGGAGCTGTACTCCCACCAGCTGCTCCTGAAATGCTGTGTGGTCCCTCTCCTGTTGTGCAACTCAGAGCTCCAGGGTGCTCACCTCCATCCAACCCATGGACCTAGGAACGGAGCTCATGGAAGTTGCGGCAATGTTTTCCTCCACCCGCATGACCAGAGCCTCCATGCCTGGGTCGACTGTGTGGAGGCCCCAGGGTGCTCGGAGTGCTGGGCGAGGGGTTCAGGAGTGATGGATATCCCTCCAGCGAGTATGCATGGGACGTTGCAAGGCAGCCATGGATGGGGAAGGCGAGTCTGCAAGTCCCCTCCCACCACGGGTCACCTCAGGGGAGGCTGTAGAGTGGGCTGTACACTGGAAAAACTGACTGATTGGGGCCCCTGGGATAGCTTTTGATGATCCCCTGGTATTTCTGCGTTAGGACATGGCAAGTTGAAAGAAAGTGTTAGGTGGACATTTCAGACGTTTTAGGTGGGTATGGAGTTGGGAATTGTAGCAGTAAGCGTCTTCACTCCATGTCCAAGCCAAACCTTCACCTCATTTCTTACCCTCTTGACTTTACATTTGAGATCAAGTGCACAACTATTGCGCGCCCCCCTCCCCCCACATGCTTGTGTAATCCTAGATTCTGACCTCTCTTTTAGGCCCTACATCCAATCATGCCGCCTTAACCTGCATTACATTTTTCATTTGCCCTTTCTTAACCAACACAACGAATTCACTTTCTGGTTATCTACTGCCTTGACTGCAGCTCTCTTCTCACTGGCCTACCAAACCTCACCCAAAACGTTATCTCTGCAGTTCTCATGTGACCCTCACTATGCTTGTCGCCAGGACTTTTCCTGAACCTCTTCCATCCTCGGGAACTCCCTTGCTCGAATCTGTCTCCCACCATGTCTGCCTTCAGGAGATCCCTAAAAACAAATTTATTCAGGGAAGCCTACCCTAGCGCCACCTAAAAACCTGTACTTTGACAATCTCCTTTAGCTCACCCCCCCACAGCTATTACTTTTTGTACCACCTCCCCCTTCCATTTAGACTGTAAACTCCATGAACAGAGCCCCCCTAATCCTTCTGTATTAAGTTGCATTATAACTGTAATGTATCCTTTTACATTCTAAAGCCCTGTATAAAATCCTGTACAATAATAACTATAATGTTCAAGCACACTCCGGTGGGGCATGGAATTTTGTTCCCAGGTCCCTTTCACAACATCCAGCAGACCGCAGGGCTGCCTAACATAAAGCAGCTCAAAGGGAGAAGGTGGGACCTCATGGACAGCAAACATGAAATAGGGAAGAAGATAGTCCTAGTCTCACCCATCTTTGTCAAACACCTCACACTACATACTTTTTTAGCGATTTGTTAAACCCCTCCACCAACCCATCCTTTGTTGGTGACACTGCCCAAAAATTTTTTCCAACTGTATTCCCTGAGGCACCGGTGGACCAAAAAAATCTAATAGCATTTAGCACTGGTGTGGTGCTTACTGTATAGAGAATACTCTTTTGCTGTTATGTGATCACTTTTGAATAAAAGCTTTAGATGTTATTTTAAGTTCCATGGTGCGCTGGAAAATATGTACATTGATCCGTGATATTTCTGGTCTCCAGCAGGCTATTCCTACAACACCCACTATTAAGCCCATTCCAGGAATGTTTGCAATGGGAATACTGATACTAGTCTTTAGACAGGAGTACTTTTTATAGAGAGGAAAGGGGTGGGACTCTTGAGGTATCTGTCTAGTGTAGGATGGCACACAGTCTTGCCTATTTTAATAGGAAGATAATAATGTATATGCCTGGATCCAGGGCTGCCCACTACCCTGAGACTCTACTTTTCCCTGCACCTCCACACTGCCCACTCCACAATGCCCACTCCACAATGCCTTTCCACACTTCCTGTCTGCAACTCCATGCTGCTTACTGCCCTGCCACTACATATATTGCTCACTACTCTGCCCTGCTATTACATGCTTCTCAATATCCTGCCCTGCCCCTAGATGCTGCTCACTGTCCTGCCCCACCACTCCATGCTAACCACTGCCCTGTCACTACATCTGCCACTCCACACTGCCCAGTGCCCTGAAACTACATATTGCTCACTGCCCTGCCAATAAATTACTGCTCAATGTCCTGCATTGCAGGGGAGGGTTGGCCCAGTCAGAACGGCTGTATGGCTTGGGTATGGTAGATGAGATAATGGTAGGGTATAGTGTATATTACCAGCAGAGCAGAATTTTTTTGCTCTGAAGGACAGGATAATTGCAATGTATCGGGTGTAACAGAAGTACAGATTTATCATTGATTGCTTATATAAAGGACATACCTTTACACTGCTACACATCAAGGATTTCTGAAAAATAAACTCCTATTCAACTTGTTTATACCTGGAAATATCAGCTGCAGACATTTTTTTTCTAAATGTGTCAAACGATTTTTTCCTGTTGCTTCTGGATACTTCTTGCAAATATATTTTTAAGTGCTCCTTGGATTTTGCCAGCCACTTCTGATTAGCACCCAAATCATTATAGGTCTTAGCATTGTAAGAGAAAAACCGTATGCAGGTCATCGCTGCACGCACATGGTCCTGTTGAATAGGATAAATAGATGAAATCAATTAATTTTACTGCTCCATGTACAATCTGCAAACAAATTTGGACAATTATAAAATGCTCCTGGCCTCAAAAGAAAAAAAATTGTATTTAAATCTTAAATAGCTGGTGAGTCAATAAAACACTAGTGCCAACAACATACTAAGCATCTAAGCATCCTTTGAATTTGTATTTTTTTTTCATAATAACATTTCTGTACTTACCATGAACGCTTTCTCAAGTCAATTGAGGAATACTGGAATAGTAGATCACCTTACAATAGTATGGTATATTGCCACCTCCAGGCGGCAGGAACACTTGCAAACAAAGCAAAAGTTAAGCCAGCTCCGTTTATAACCCTGTCTCTAATTGTCATGCCTCAGTTTTGTGAACAAGCAGTACTCAGGGTTCAAAAGGCAGAGGGGGTGGTCCAAAAATCGTATTTTGTTTATTGTCCATAGCACATAATCTTATACCAGTATGATGTCCAAAAGCAGTTTAACAGAGGGGTGGGCAATAGCTAAAGAAAAAAAACAGCAAGAGTGAAATCATATTACACATAGCACACCAAAGGTCTTGCATGCAGGACTTTTGGTGCGCTTTCAGGAAACACACAAAAACCTATGGCAAAGTGCAGCTAATCTGCACACAACCTGTGGGTGCACTGTGCTGCACCCATGCTGTGGACAAATTGCAGTGGGGCAGTATGAAGCAGCAAAAAGGCAGGGCACTGAGGCCAAATCTGTGTTAGAGACCAGGATCATACCAAGGGGAAAAGCTGTACCTAGCTATAGGCATTAATATGAGAAACAAAGGACCATAAGCATTTCACCAAATATAGGTGCAACGTAATATTACCTGTGACAGCAGGAGAACCAAATAGCAATGGAATAAAAAAACACATCTATTAGTAAATTAGAAAATAAAAAAAAGTGTTTGAAAAACTGTAGGAAAAGATTTAAAGGGGTTGTAAACCTTAGACATGAAAAATTAACAAAGCTCATTCCTCTTTAGTGTGTACTAGACTCAAACCAAAGCACTCTCTGTATGAGTTACTGATACAATTCTAACCTGGCACAACAGCTGCCCAGGAGATGGCCTCCCCCCCCCCCCCCCGGCTGGGTGACTTATAACCTCACTCTTTTTTCTATGAGCGTGTGTGTGTGTGTGTGTGTGTGTGGGGGGGGGGGGGTTCTAGGGTGTTCAACAACCTCTGTATAAAGAGGGTGGTTAGCCAGGAATTAGGACAAGAGCGGTGTTGTGCCAAATGTAGCGATGCCCCCACAGGAGCCGTTTAAGTATATTTGGTTCTGTACTCTGGCTCAACCCCAAGAACTGTTCCAAACCATCTGGCACACCTAATATGCAGTACTAGGGCAAAACACACCAGTAGAAAGAACACAAACTGTGGTAGATAATAAGATATGTTTACTGATATGATAAAGGCACTTAAAAGGGGAACAACAAACTTACACTTTAGAATAACATTTCAGGTTGAATGTTGCCAATAGTAAAATAGCAACCACCGTGGAAGAATATCAAATCATTATGCTATTGATTTTGTGATATGAATGCTGTGGTAGGTCCCTATATGCGTGGATATATGTCCTGTGTCAAAAAAAAACGTTTTAACTACTTTATCTTGTATGTCTTTTCTATATTTGAATACATTTATATAAAAACTATCAAATTATTACTCTTTATACTTTTGAATTTATTTGGTGCCTTTAAAATCCTAAAGTCCCCACCTATCCTTGCTTCAAATGATCAAATATAACAAATGCCTGAACATAAACAGCTCTTATACACACATATACATGGCCTATGTGAACAGGCAGCAGAAGGGCATAGAAATGGCTTTCAGATGTGTCATATCACTCCCTTCTGTTCCTCTACGCATAGGTGCAAATACTAAATGCAATGTCATAAACATTCAACAGCTCAGTAAGGACATTTAACTTGCTCTTTTCAGAGAGTTCTAGGCAAATTCAAGCTCTGAGCACAGTGAAGGCAATCCCTGTAATGGGTAGGGAGATTTTAATGCACATGGCATAATTATTTCTGGTTCCAAGATCAATTTTATTTACAAAAGAAGGGTGTGGCCATGGGGGCAAAGTTCGCCCCCAGTTTAGCGAACCTCTTCATGGCCCAGTGGGAGGAGGATGTCCTCTATGCCTCTCAGAGACCTGAATTTGTTCTCTGGGCTATTGACGACATCCTCTCCCTATGGGATGGGAGCTGTGATTCTCTTGATCAGTTTATGGCCACACTTAATATTAACGATCGTGGGATCATTTTGAGTTATGAAGCTAGCTTGACTTCCACTTCCTGTATCTGCAGATTATGGTGGTTAACCAACAGCTTGAGTTATTTTTTTTTTTTTTTTTTTTTTTTAATTCTTTATTTATAGGATTTTCCAAAATTTACAAAAAACCACGATTCATATATAAACTATTTCACATGTTAAATACAACATCATTTCTTATACAGGTTATCTTCCTATTCCCTCCCCCCCCCCCTTCCCACCCCTCCCTCACTCGATCCTACTCCATGGGACTCCTTTTAACTAGCTTTCAATCCTCTTCAGATAGCTTTCAGTTTTACCAAACAATACCCAAAGACGCCATTTATTTTGGTACCTTTCCTCCAAGTTATCCAGTTTGTACATTGACTCTTCTATGATTCGAGTCTTTTCTAACCTATCTGCCCACTCCCTCATTGAGGGCGGGTCAGCTCTTTTCCATCTAAGCGGTATCAATGATTTAGCAGCATTTAATAAAGAGGGTATCAAGGAATACGCATACTCCTTCTCTCCTTTTTCTATATCATGAAACAAACATACCCATGGATCCCTCCTAATCCTTTCCCCTGTTATTTCAAAAATAGTTTCTATTACTTTATCCCAAAATATCTGTATCTTAGGGCACAGCCACCATATGTGGGCAAAAGACCCCTCCCCCATGCAGCCTCTCCAGCATAGCCGGGGGGTCGCACTACATATTTTATTTCCTTGTTGTGGGGTTATGTACCATCTTGTTAAAAGTTTATATGACATCTCTCGTGTTTGCGAATCTACGGTAACCGAGTAGGTTCGTCTAATTATCCTATTTCTATGGCCATCATCACCTAAGGACCCGATTTCGTTTTCCCATTTTTCTAAATAGGGAGGGTAATTTTGCTCTATTCTTTCTATTAGAATTTTATAAAATTTTGAGATTCTTTTTTGAAGGCACTGTCGGTTCACTAATAGCTTCTCCAACGGTCTAAGTTGTTCCATACCCCGTAGTGGCTGTGGTAAAGACTGAATAAAATAATATAATTGAAAATATCTCCATTTGTCTAATGGTTTATGTCCCCATTTCCCTATAATTTCTTCATATGTGCACATCCTATTACCTTCCATCACCTCCTGTACTTTAATATTATCTTTCTTAACCCAACTACTATAATATAAATATTCCTCTTGACCTGGGATAAAGAATTTAGTGTCCAGTAGTGGCATTAGTGGTGAGTTGTGTTCCCAGTTATGTCGTTTGTTTATTGTGTCCCATATCTGAAATAAATTTTTTGTGAGTGTGCTTGTGTTAGGGCCTAATTCTCTGTGTTTTGCAGGTATCCATACTATTTCCCCTAAATCCCTTCTACTTAACTTAATTTCTAATTCAGCCCAGTCCTTACCCTTTTTATTATAAATCCAGTCCGGTATTCGAGAGATTGCTATAGCCTCATAATACTTTTGGAGATCCGGCATTGCCAACCCTCCCCTTTCTTTACTTCTGATCAGGGTATTCCGAGCCACCCTTGCCGCTTTTTTTTTCCATATAAATCTGTTAATCAAGATTTTTAATTTATTTAAATAAACCTGTGGTAACACTATTGGGATCATTTGGCATGTATAGGAAAAGATTGGTAAAATAAACATTTTAACTACGTTTATTCTACCTGTCCATGATAGAGCTTTATATTGACACCTTTCCAAATTCTGTTTAATTTTATTTAATAAGGGTATATAATTGGCCTCAAACAGATCACTCACCTCTGCTGTCAGCCTTATTCCCAAGTAGACCAATTCCCTCCCACACCATCTAAAGGGGAATTTAGACCGAAGACGGCTCTGCTCTGTTATAGAAATATTCAGATTCAGAATTTCGGATTTAGATGTATTAACCTTGAAGTTAGAGACCTTCCCATAACTTGATAGTTCTTCCATTAGTGCTGGTATGGAAGACCCAGGGTTGGAGATATAGAGCAAAAGGTCGTCGGCAAACGCCGCAACCTTGAACTCCCTATCAGCAGCCCTTATCCCATAAATGTTTGAATTCATCCTAATGGCCCTCAACAGAGGCTCTAGTGACAGTATAAATAATAATGGGGATAGCGGGCAGCCCTGTCTTGTCCCATTGAATAACTCAAGGGGGCAGGACAGGGCCCCGTTTATTCTTATTCTAGCTTTAGGGTGGGTATAAAGGGCGTCTACCCAACCCCTCATACGGTCCCCCACTCCATACCTTTCCAGAACCTCAAACAAGAACCTCCACCCCACTCGGTCAAATGCCTTTTCCGCGTCTATTGACATGAGCACCGCAGGGGTGCCCCGTCTTACCGCTTCTTGGCATAACATAATGGTCTTTAATGTGTTATCCCGACCCTCTCTCCCCTCAATAAATCCAACCTGATCCTGCAATATCCATTCCGGCACATGTGGTCCCAATCTCTCTGCAATAATTTTTGCAAACAATTTAATGTCTGAATTTAATAAAGAAATTGGCCTATAGCTTTCTACTGCCGCCGGATCTTTTCCCTCTTTTAAGATCAGGACCACATGTGTCAGAAGTGTTTCTTCACGAAATGCTTGACCCTTCCCCACTGCATTAAAATAGTCGCATAATCTTGGGACTAGCTGTTTTTGGAATTGTTTATAGTAGGAGATCGGGAAACCATCGGGCCCCGGGCACCCTCCTTTAGCTGTATTTTTGATCGCCCTCTCAACCTCCGCCCTTGTTATTGGGGTTTCTAATGCTTCCATTTCTAATTGCCTGGCCCTGGGGATATCTAACTGATTTAGATATTCCTTTATTCCCTCCTCTACTTGATTCTCACCCTTATCCTGTTGCCCGATATTATATAGGCCCTGATAATATGTGAAGAATGTGTTAACAATATCGTCTGGCATATTTTGTAAGTCCCCCGCAGCATTTCTTACGTTTGGAATGAAAGTTCTATTTTTCTTTTCCTTCACCCTCCTAGCCAGCCATTTACCTGATTTATTCCCCCATTGGTACCTTTCTCTTCCCAAAATATGATAGATCGATCTCCTATTCTGCTCTAAGCAATCATCTAACTCACGTTTTTTTGTTATTAAATCTTGGGTGTCCTGGAGCCCCCATGGTCTCCCCAACTGTTCCAATCTCTGAATTTCCTCGTATAATAGGGATTTCTTCTTCTCCCTCTCTCTCTTTTTCCCTGCACCAATCCCTATTAATACGCCTCTTATAACTGCCTTGTGCGCTTCCCATAATACAGGGCTAGATGTTTCCGGGATGTCATTCAGACTAAAGAATTGTATAATCTCCTGCTCAATCCTTTCTGCTGTATCTTTGTCCTGTAATAGAGATTCATTCAGTCTCCAATTCGTCCTCGGTCCATGGTCCCCCCCGATCTCCAACTGAATCAGCACAGGAGCATGATCTGAAACAGTTCTTATCTTTATTTCAGCCTTCTTAAGTGCCCTTAAAAATGAATGCTCCAGGAAGATATAATCTATACGGGAAAAGGAACCATGGACCGAGGAAAAACATGTATAATCCCTATCTTTAGGGTGCAGTGTTCTCCAAGTATCATATAATTGGTATGCAGTTAATACTCTTGAAAATGACCTCAGTTTATGTTCAGATATCCTAGGCCCCACCCCTGTAGTATCTATTTTGGGGTTCATGCTCCAATTGAAATCACCTGCCAAAATTAATTTCCCTTCTTTAAAATCTTCTATTTTATTCAAAACTTTCTTCACGAATCGACCCGTATTCTTGTTTGGGGCATAGATATTAACAATTGTACATTTAGAATTAAACAGCATACCTTTTAGGCATAGGTAACGACCCTCCGGATCCACCAGTCGCTCTTCTAGGTTAAATCTTATTGTTCTACTGAACCCTATTGCAACCCCTCTCGAGAAGGGGGATGGGGAATCCCCGTAGAACCACACCGGGTAATTGGCCGAATTCAGTCTAACCCCAGAAGTGCATGTTATATGCGTCTCCTGCAAACACACTATATTTGCGTCCATATATTGCAGTTCGTCATTTACCCGGAATCTTTTCCTTTTTGAATTTAAACCCCTTACATTATACGTAACAACATTAAGGACTACCATACCTCTCTACTGGGGTAATTCCCCTCCCTATTTTTTTCTCTTTTTTTTTTCCTTTTCTTTCCTTCCCTTCTTTCTTTCCCTTTCTTCTTTCTTTTTTCCTTTCCTCCTAAGCGTCTAGTGGATCCAGTGGTGCCTGTACCTGCTAGTCCCATGGGAGGACCGAGTGAGAGCCCAAAAAAGCAACCGAAAACCACCCCCCTCCCTTTCCCTCCCTCCCTCCATCTCCCCTCCCAGAACCCCCTTTGTCCTATAACGGAACGTCTCATGAGACTGGGTAGGACACCCCCCTTCCCGTTAAGCCTATGGCATTGGTGGGCCGCTGTTTGTGTTCGCCTCACCCCCATAGTATCCCTGGAGCTTGAACCTTAATCCGCCCAAGACTCCTCTCGCCTACCCTCCCTCCCTCCCCCCAATTCCCCCCCCTCACCCCTCAACTCTCAGTGCAAATTCATCAGTTCAGCTCAATTCCAGTAATCTACTTTCGACTCCCCCTGATTGGTCGGCCCTGCCCTTTCCTCCCCCGGGTACTATTCCCTTCCGCCCCTAATACATCTTCACTACTCCATTCTATCTGAGGGGCAGGGATTATACCTAACTGTTCACAAAATTCTGGGAGGTCTTCAGGGTAGCGCAGAACTGCAGATCGTCCCTCTTTCTTTCCTATGAGGCATGCAGGAAATCCCCATTGATATGGGATGCCCGCCGCTCTCAGCAGTTCAGTAAGTGGTTTTAAGCATCTCCTCCTTCCCAATGTCTCACCCGCTAAATCAGGGTAGATCTGCAGTTCCGTGCCCTCATGGACCACCCCAGACTGTGTTCTCCCTCTTCTCATTACCTGCATTTTTTCTACTACATTGTGAAATCTCACTATAACGTCTCGAGGTGCTTCTGTTCTAATCCCCCGGGGTAGAGTCATTCTATGTATTCTATCAATTTTCAAAGGGGCTGTGACTTCCTTATCTAATAAAGGGTTAAAAATCTGTTGAGCTATCTCGCCCAGAGCCGACCCACCATATGACTCGGGGAGACCTTTTATCCGTATATTCTTTCTCCTACTTCTATTTTCTTGGTCCTCCAGCTTATATCTAATTGCTCTATTTGATTTCCGGAGAGCTGTTATCTGCTCTAAGATTCCCTCCATCTTAATCTCTTGAGACTCAACTCTGTTTTCTAACTCCTCAACTCTCCCCAATACCAAACCTATATCACTTCTTATTGTTGCGATATCTGCCCTTAGGGAGATCTCCATTCTCGCGAACATCTCAGAGAGCATCTCCCTGATTTGTGGGGGTTGGAGGGTTTCTCTATGGCTATCCGGAATCATTTCTTCTGTCTCCCTGTTAACCACCTCCCCCTCCCCCCGGGAATTATTCTGGTCTATTTCTACATTCTGTAAATTTACCCCGCTTTTTTTTTTAATCTCGCTTGACTTACTCGTGGTATTTTTTACCCCCCTTCCCTCTTCCCCCTTCTGTCTACTTGGGCCTGGGCGAATAGATTTATCTGTTCTGGGGCTGTCAGTCCCTTCATCCTCTCTTATACTAGAGTTTGCAGCTAAATATTTTTGGATCCCGACCGGACTTGTAGCCGGGGTGGCTGTCTTGTTAACTTTACTTGTCTTTCCCCTCATTTTGACAGGGTTGGAGACCCTCCTCCCTTTATCTAACGCTCGCCAAATATTCCTTTTTACTATCAGCCCCACTTCCCACTCTTCCCTCCTACCTTCAACCTAATCCAGTATACCTGCGTCCGAACCACTAAAGATCCCCCAAAGGCCCAAGATCACCCGTCATAAGATACAATTAAATCAAGAATAACAGTATCAACGGCTGCCTTATTCTAAAAAAAAGGAAAAAGACAAAAAGGGAGGGGGGGATGGGACCTAGTTCAGCTGCTTTCCATGCCGTGGAAAGATCCTCTATCAAGGACCATGCCGTTAATGGTATACCGAAAATGTAATAGGCTATACGGTGAGAAGGTGTTGATAGTGATATTATTACGGCTGTTAAGCTGAATTCATCTTACTTTGATAGCAGCTTTTTCCCCCCAAAAAGACACAAAAAAAAAAAATAAAACCAAAAAACAAAGATATGTCCGGTCCTACAGCTATTACATGGAGACAATCAAAAAACAGTCAAAACCGTCACACAGCCAGAAAAGGTTTTTAAGTGGGTCTTTCTTTGATGACAAGTTCTCCCACCCAAAAATCAAAAAAAAGACGAAAAACATGTATCCAGTCCTTTAACTGTTAAATAGAGGCAAACTACTCGGACCCACAGCCAGAAGAGGTTTTAGATAAGTTTTTCCTGCAAAAGAAACTCTTGCGTCAGATAACCAAGCATCAGAATATATCCAACCTCCTTTGTTCACAGCAGCGCACACTTCATCCTTAAATTATATGCATAAAAGTTCAGTTGTAATTTCAACTAGGAAAAAGGAAGGGGTCTGGCAGCTGAAGCGAGTTTCCATCAGCAAGCAAATTATTTTTCTTCCTTTTATTATGGCTTTAGATAGGTTTTTCCTGCAAAAGAAACTCCTGTGTCAGATAACCAAACGTCGGAGTATATCCAACCTCCTATGTTCACCGCAGCGCACACTTCATCCTTAGATTATATGGATAAAAGTTCAGTTGTAATTTTGTATTCAACTAAAATAAAAGAAAAAAAAAAAAAAAAAAGGAAGGGGTCTGGCAGCTAAAGCGAGTTTCCATCAGCAAGCGAATTATTTTTCTTCCTTTTACCGCAGCGCTCACTTCATCCTTAAATTATATGCATACAAATTCAGTTGTAATTTTGTATTCAACTAGAAAAGGGAAGGGATCTGGCAGCTACAGCAAATTTCCATCAGCAAGCAAATTATATTTTTTTTTTCCTTTTATTATTGCTTCCCCTTCTCCTCTCCTTCTCATCTCCACTCACATTTCAGTCCTTTAAGTGTTAAAAGGAAGCAAACTACACGGTCACACAACCAGAAGAGGTTTTAGATAAGTTTTTCCTGCAAAAGAAACTCTTGCGTCAGATAACCAAGCATCAGAATATATCCAACCTCCTTTGTTCACAGCAGCGCACTCTTCATCCTTAAATTATATGCATAAAAGTTCAGTTGTAATTTCAACTAGAAAAAGGAAGGGGTCTGGCAGCTAAAGCGAGTTTCCATCAGCAAGCAAATTATTTTTCTTCCTTTTATTATGGCTTCCCCTTCTCCTCTCCACTCACATTTATAGCAGCGGCACATTTAGAATATGCAAAGAGACACTGTCCTTCAAAGATAGACCTTAGGTGGCAGCCTTCTTATATCATTAAAAGGGAGGGAGGGGAGATACTCACAGGTAAGCCCGAGCTATAACCAGGGGGACAGAACTCTTCCTATCGGGTATAGTGTCTTTGAACCACCTCCAGCTTTGGGCTGCCTCCCTCCCCTTCAGGCCGCTTGTCTTACCGCTGTCATCGTAGACCGACCGCCAAGCGCCGACATGCGCAGACACAGATCCCTGGATAAACGGCTCCTCTCCTGACACCCAATTTCAGATGCAGCTGTCTGTCTGTCTGCCGATCAAAGGGCCTTCCTCATCGAAAGGTGAGCCTCCATCCGATCCTCCGCCGGTTCGCCGAGAGAGAGGTGGCTGTCCGCCTATGCCTAGATCGCGGAGGCCGCCGCGGCGAGATTCGAATCCCGCGGCGTTGCTGGAGCTCTCCGCGGGCCAGGGAAGTCACGCCCAGCCCCGCATCGACGAGAGCGTAGTGAGAGGGAGAGAGAGTGGGGATCTCGGGAGATCAGCGTATAGCGGCTCCTACGTCATGACGCCGCCCTACCTGCACACTCAACCAACAGCTTGAGTTTAAAACTTATTTCAAACCTACCGATCAGAACGGGTAAATCCCGATCGATAGTTGCCATCAGTACCAATGCTTGAAATCAGTGCCCCGTAGTCAGTTTTTGAAATTACGCCGCAACTGTACGAGGACTTCTGACTTTCTCCTACAATCCCAAGTCCTCAAGGAGAGATTTCTTAAAAAGGGTTACAACTCTGTTGATCTAGATGGGGAAATCAATAGAACTTTGCAGATGGACAGAAGTTCCACCCTTTTGGAACGCCCCAAGCAGGCCCCAGACTCTAGATTCAAATGGTCTTTTTCTTTTTACTGCGCGTTCCACCCAATCTAGACAGATCAGGGATATCATTAAAAGACATTGGAATGTGCTCCGGAATGACCGACTTTTAGGTTTGGTTTTACATGAACAGGCCAGTGTGATATTTAGAGGGGGTAGGTCTATACAGGGACAAATTACTCCCAATATGATTCATCCCCCAAAAAAGTTTCCTTTTTCCAGCAATGCAAAGGCTACCCTTGTCGTAAATGCAATGTAAGTCTCCACAACATTGGGGGTAGAAGCAGGGTAGATGCATTTGTCTACTGTTACCCTGTGTAGCTGCCCCATGAGACATTTCACCACTTGTGCCAGCCAATATGTTGTTTATTTGCTAACTTGCCTTTGCAAGAAGCAATATGTTGGTCGCACAATCAGGACATTTTCGATACGAGTGAACGAACATGTCGCTGGTATTAAGAGTGGGAAGAGCAAACACAGCCTACCTCGCTATTACTTACAGTTTCACAATAAGGACCCTACGGGAACAGTGAGTTGAGTTGAGTGATTGATACATTTGTTCCACGCTGGAGAGGGGAGTCCCGCCTACGAGCTTGGATCTTACTTCCCATTTGGCTTAAATGTGGAGTGGGATCTCAATTTGTTTATCAATCAGGCTTAGGGATATAACATCATGTCAGGGCTGCCTTAGCCTTCCTCCTCTGGGGTGGCCACTCAGCTGTCGGCTAATTGCCAGCTCTCTTCTCTTTCCACAGTTACCAGCTGTTCCCGATAATGCTCGTCTGACCTGCCTATTTAAAGCCTTCCAGCTCATTTCTCCTTTGCCTTCAGGTTGGTCACATCACAAGGAATCATCTCCTGCCGTTTGTTTCAAGACTGGCTTGCTGACATCCCTCCTGGCTTCTTATCCTGCTTGCGGTTGCTCTCCTTGGATCCCTGACTTCAGGCCTGGCTGATTACCCGATCTGGTTAACGAACTTTGGACTGGCTGACTACCCGATCTGGCTACTGGACTCTGGCTATGCTTGACTACGCTTTTTCTTTTTACCCTTTTATTTTTTATTAATAAACAAGTGTGATTTTATTGTACTTCTGTCTCAGTCTGATTCATGGTTCCAGACACATCATTATTTCGATTTTTATTTTTGTTCTGCATTTTAGATTTTCATGGTAGTATTTAAGAGGAATATTTTAGCTTTTCTTACTTTTTTTGCTTGTGGCTTTTTACATACACTACTCATTTATTATATATGGTCTCTGTATGCTTCCGATGTTCATCTCATTATTTTGAGTTTCTTTTTTGTCACGTGATGAGCAGTGACCTTTGTTTGGACATGTGGTTTCTGGTCATTTTTGCAGTCTCTGACTACTACTGGTTTTGGAGATGGCGTTTCCGGTTCCGCGAATGTCATTTCAGGGTGCGGGACTTTGACGTGGTTAGCGTCATATCCGGTCACAGTACTCTGGGGTTGCTGGCGTGTCACCTATCACAAGTCAAAGGAAAAACCCACCACTTCTCTCAAATATCTACAAGATATCATCACTGTCCTGATCTACTTGATAAGGATCTCCACCAGAAAACATTCGCTCTGATTCTGTGAGCAGGTTTCTTCAGCAACATTTTCCAGAGAACAATCCATACACAAAAGCAGGCCGAGGACGCCAAGCATTTTTTAGGTATGCAGCAGAGGGGAAGTTAGGAAAGAAACCAGTTTTCATTGTCCCCAATGTCACTCCCAACTAGGCCTATGCATCGAACACGGATTGCGACATTACCACGTCACTAAGATATTAGTGAAGGTATAGTGTCCATATTTCTAACAGCCTGTCTTTCTACATTGCCAATATCTGTGCTGATCATTTGCCTGCTGCCTTGACTGATCATACCTTTCACCTTAACATGCTATGAGGAAGGCTTTAAGCCAAAATGTGTTAGCATCTGTCATGTTGTAACCACTGTTAAAGATGGAATAAAACTTTTTGCAAAGAAGAAGCTTTGTGTGCCAGTTTTTTTTCAAACATCTTAATTTATATGGATGTATCAGCCTGAGCACCGATACTCAGCCCTTCATACTTTGACAGTGCGGTGGAGTTAAGGTAAGTTGTTATATATTATTCCACCTTAACTGACCCTGGCTTGTATATCAATAATGCCTCTGCCTGCTGTCACTATTGTTGGTCAACCACATTTCCGCCTTTCATCTGCACTGAGCTTGGCCTGTTAATTGACCATGTTTTTTGTCTGCCACTTGAGTTGATCTTTTGCCACTGTAGGAGCGGGATTCACGATAACAGAAGTTTCACATAAAGTATGTGAGGGGCTTCAGAGTAGTGCTCTGAGTAGAGAAAATCTGTTTTTGGTTTTCTCTGGGTTTTGTCTTTGGATTTAGGTGGGAAGAAGCCTCTACCGCTGTACCCAGGTCTTAACTGACCAAGTTCCTAAGCCTGATGTTCCTGCCTACTGTCCGAACCAATACTTTGGCTGTGCTGACCATATCTCTGCCTGCTACCTATACTGACCAAGGACTTTTTATGGACCATGTTCTTGCCTGCTGCCTGGAACAATACTTTGGCTGTGCTTACCATATCTCTGCCTACTGTCTTACTGACCCTGGACTGTTTATAGACCATGTTTCAGCCTGCTGCCTGTACTGGCCCTGTCTGGATAATTCCTTTGGCTGTTGCTGACCACATCTCTGCCAGCTTCCTGGACCAATGCACTCCTCTATGGACTTGTTCTACTAAAACCACAGGTAATCCTTTGTTTACCCTTTGTTTAGCTAAGCTGTAAAAAAGTCCAACACATGTGGAATTGCCATACTCAGGAGGAGTTTACCTATGCATTTTGGGGTGTAATTCTTGGTATGTCCATGCTGTGTGTTAGAAATTTCTTATAAATTGACAACTTTGTGTAAAAAATGTAAAAAAAAAGATTTAATTTTCTTTCTACATTTTAAGAATCATAGAAAATGTGTTGGGGGTAGTCATTTTGCATGTGTTTCCACTGCCCTGGCACTTCAAGCCCTTAAAAGATGTGATAGGTTTCTCAAGAAATTAGAATTGGAATTGTAATTTATGCCCCTAGAATGCCTGAAGGTGATCCTTGGATGCTAGGCCACTTTCTGTGGCTAGGCTGTGAAAAGTTTCAGACATGTGGTATTGTCATACTCAGTAGGAGTAGCAGAATGTATTTTGGGGTGTAATTCTTAGTATGTCCATTCTGTTTGTTAGAAGTACCTTATAAATTAGCTCCTCTGAGTAAAAAAATAAGTTTTTAATTTTCTTTCCCAATTTTCCAAAAACTTGTGGCAAAAAAATGACTTGTTCAAAAGACTCATTATGCCTTATACCTCATTGAAAATACGTTGGGTTGTTTGCTTTCCAAAATGTGGTAATTCTGTGGGCATTTATATTTCTATTGGGCATCTATGTGGCTAGGCTATCAAAATGTCTCATACCTGTGGCATCCCCACACTCAGGAGGAGTAGAATAATGTGTTTTGGGGTTTAACGGCAAGTATGCCTATGCCATGTGCGAGAAATAACTTTTTAATATGACAATTTAGTGAAAAATATTTAATCTATTTATTTTCCAAAGAATCGTGGGAAGAAAGGACATCCTCAAAAAATTCACCATGCCTCTTACTAAAAATCTTGAACTGTCTACTTTCCAAAAGGGGGTTATTTGTACTGTTCTGGCATTTTAGGGTCTCAAAAATTTAGATGGGTAGTCAGTACCCCAGGATTGATCAATTTTCAATGATACATACCATAGCTTCTAGACTCTATAACTTTCAGACTAAATAATACAATGGAAAACAATTGCTCCCCCTTTAAAATAATATTCGTTTATATGAAAGATATCGCACCAACCTGTCATAATAAAACAAAAATTCAAAAACAGAATCACCGAGTTGGAAGGATCACCCGTTGTGTATTTTATTGAATCACCTTTTGCTTTAATTACAGCCTTTAATATGTCTCTACTAACTTTGCACATCTAGACTTTGCAATATTTGTCCACTCTTATTTGCAAAACTGCTCAAGTTCAGTTAAATTGGATGGTGACCATTTGAGGATTGCAGTCTTCAAGTCATTCCACAGATTCTTAATGGGGTTTAAGTCTGGGCTCTGACTAGGCCATGCAAGGACATTCACCTTTTTCTCCTTCAACCATGAAATGGTAATTTGTGCTGTGTGCTTTGGGTCATTGTCATGTTGGAATGTAAACCTTCTTCCCATTGACAACTTTCTGGCTGAGGGCAGCATATTTTCCTCATGAATTTGATGGTATTTTGCCTCATTCATTTTTCCTCCTATCCTGACAAGTGTTAGTCTCTGCTTAAGAGAAACACCCCCATAACAGGATATTAACACCTCCATGCTTTACTGTAGGAATCGTGTTATTTGGATGGTGAGCTGTGTTGGATTTCCGCCAGACATATTGTTTGGTGTTGAGGTCAATTAAATTTTAGTCTCATCTGACAATAACGCCCTTTTCCATGTGTCCTCAGAATCTTCAAGGTGTGTTTTGGCAAAGCTCAGTCGTGACTGCACGTGGCCCTTCTTGAGAAGTGGCTTTTTTCTTGCAACCCTCCCATACAAGCCACATTTGTGGAGAATATGAAATATTGTTGTCACATGCACACAATAGGGTTGATTTACTAAAGCTGGAGAAGGCAAAATGTGGTGCAGCTCTGCATAGACCCCATTCAGCTTCCATATTATTTTGTCAAAGCTTAATTGAACAACTGCAGTTAGAAGCTGATGGTCTACTATGCACAGCTGCACCAGAATTTGCACTCTCCAGTTTTAGTAAAATAACCACAATAACCACTCTATTCTAGACGTTACTGTGCTTCTAGGCATTGATAAAGCCTTTAAAAAATGTTTGTAATGGAAGACGACACTAATGTAAGGAATAAATAGCTGCACACCCCAACAATGTATTGAATAGAGAAGTTGCCCCCCGTGTTTATAAGCAGCAAAAGTATCACAACTTAAATGTATAAAAGGGTCTTTATTAAGGAAAATTAGAAACACTTGACATTAAAACATGAGCTCTGGTCAGGAGGCTGGAGTACATATACCATAATACAGTGATGTGAACATGTATATTTGAGAAATTACATTACAAAGATACACATGCTAGGGCCTCATGTAACAATGAGGCCCTCGTGGCTGCTTTTTCTCATGGTCTCTAGGATACCACCAATGATGAGATAGCAGCCGAGATATACCCACTGAGCTGGAGAAGTTGATCACGTTTGCCATCCTCATTGACTCAGAGAAAGACTCTTAAGGAGCATTTGTGGGAGCCTCCTGTACATTCGTCTCCAAGCTTTGCAGTCCCACCCGTCCCTCCCTCACCTCCCATACCTTCTGGTACCGAGTCGTGCAGTGAAGGTGAACCCATGCACTTGGGTTTCATGTGTCTCTCTGCGGATGATGAGGAAGCAGAGATTGTGCCTTTAATGTGGCCAGGCAGTTCACTTTTTGAAATCCTGTCCTACATGTCCAGTGAATGCCCGAACCTTGAGGTCCTGTCACGGACAGACCTTAGGTGGCATTGTTTCATCCCTGGTTATCCAGAAGAATAAGCCCCTGGTTTCGGTCACCCTTTCCGAGTCGTCCATCAAGATACAGGCTCTATTCAACTCTGGGGCTGCAGCCTGTTCATTGATGCCATCTTTGTATCGAAACACTTGATTCCGCTGCAGCTGTGTGACACTCCACTTGCCATTGAGGCTCTTGACAGGAGACCTCTACAGCCATGTGACTCATGAGCCAGTTTCGTTGTCCGTGGCCTCAGGGGCTCTTCACCATGAGATAATCCAATTTCAAGTTATTTCCTCACCTAGGTTTCTGCTGGTTATTGGTTACCCTTGGTTACAGAGGCACAACCCCTCTTTTTATTGGCTCCATGCTGAGGTTCTCTCCTGGACACCACAATGCACCACATGTTTCTAGAAGGTAGCCAAGGTCCTGTGCACCTCTTCACTCTCCTTCCTGCTGGAGGAGTACTGCAATTTTAGCTGTGTCTTTGGCAAAGGTCAAGCCGGTAGTTTGCCTCCACACTGGCTGTATGATTGCGCAATTGACCTTCAACCTGGTGCCATACCCCCTCGTGGCCGGGTTTACCCTTTGTCGGTCTTGGAGAATAAGGCCATGGAGGAGTATGTTGCAGATACACTTTCTCAAGGTTTCAGCCACAAATCCTAGTCTCCTGCTGATGCTGGTTTCTTCTTTGTAAAGAAGAAGAATGGTGAACTTAGACCTTGTATTGATTATAGGGGTCCCAATAATTTCATGATTAAGAATGCCTATCCGATTCTGTTGATTACAGAGTTATTTGACTGCCTCAAGGGAGCAACAGTTTTCACAAAGCTTGATTTGTGAGGGACATTAATCTTGTGAGGATTAAGGAGGATGGCAAGTGGAAAACTGAGTTTAATACCAGAACAGGCCATTATGAGTATCTTGTAATGCCTTTGGGCCTTTGTAATGCCCCAGCAGTTTTCCAGGAATTTATTAACAATGTCCTCCGAGATTTGTTGAAGTTATGTGTGGTGATTTATCTCCCTGATATCCTCATATTTTCCAAGTCCCTGGAGAGCCACCACACAGATGTCTGTCGTATGCTTCAGAGAGAACAATCTCTATTGTAAACTGAAGAAGTGCGAGTTCCATTGTGAACAGGTTAAATTCCTGGGCTGTCATTTCCATTGCTGGTTTTTCGATGGACCCAGAGAAACTTTCGGCAGTCCTACAGTGGCCCTGACCCGTGGTTTAACATCCTCTGAAGCGTTTCCTGGGCTTTGCCAACTATTATCAGAAGTTTATTCATAACTTCTTGTCTCTGGTCAAGCCCCTGACTGATATGAGCAGAAAGAACAGTAACCCACAAAGTTGGTATCCAGAATCCATTAGGGCCTTTGAGAGACTCAAAGCTGCTTTTGTTTCTGCTCCTGTGTTGGCACATCCTGATCCTATGTTACCTTTTATCTCTGAGATTGATGGTTCTGAAACTGGTATTGGCGCCCTTCTGTCACAACGTCCTACCTCTAAGAGCGCTATGCATGCTTGTGGCTACTTTTCCAAGAAATTGTCATCTGCGGTGACAGAGAGCTGTTGCGATCATTATAGCCCTGAAAGAATGGATACATCTCCTCAAAGGTACCACTGTGCCAGTTGTCATTCTTACTGACCATAAGAATCTCACATTCTTGTTTGAGGCTAAACGCCTCTCTCCCAGAAGCGCGCTCTTTTCTTGTCAAGTTTCAATTACATTTTCTCATTCTTACCCGGTACTAAGAATGTAAGGGCTGCTGCCTTGTCACAACAATTTTCATCCACTTCCAAGTTGGACTAGGTTCCGGTTCCTGTGATTCCTCCTGATCGTATTCTGGCTACGGTTTGCATCAGTCTCACTTCTCCTTTGGGTGACAAAATTCTTGCTGCTCAGGTCCATGCTCCTCCTGAGAAACCTTGTGACCACTGCTTTGTCCCAGAGAGTCTCGGTACTGCTGTGCTCCAGACTTACCATTCTCCCACGGCAGCTGGCTACCCTGGGAAGAATCAACTCGTTTGGGCCATTTCCCAACAATTTTGCTGGCCTAGTCTACATGCTGATGTAATTGCCTTTGTAGCTGCCTGTTCTGTGTGTGCTCAGAGTAAGACTCCACGACACCTTCCAGTGGGCCTCCTACAACCCATACCCAATGGAGAGAGAGGCCCTGACCCAACTGTCTACAAATTTATTTGTGGAGTTACTCAACTCCCAAGGCAACACTGTTATCCTTATGGTGCTTGACCGGTTCTCAAAGATGTGTCATTGTGTTCCACTTAAGAATTTGCCCACTTCTAAGGAACTGGCTTTCATTTTTGTTTGGGAGATCTTTCGCTTACATGGGCTACCCAAGGTGAGTGTCTCAGACAGGGGTAGTCAGTTTGTGTCCGGGTTCTGGCGAGCCTTTTGTGCACAGTTGGGAATTCAGCTTGTTCTCCTCTGCATATCAACTGCAGTCTAATGGGGCTGCAGAACGAGCCAGTCAGTCCTTGGAGCAATTCCTACGTTGCTATATTTCTGACCATAACAACTGGTCAGACCTATTAACGTGGGCATCGTTTGCTCACAACAGTGTCTTGAATTCTGCTTCCCAATTGTCCCCGTTTATGGCGAATTATGGTTTCCAACCTTCCATGTTGCCTGACTCGTTTGTTCCGCAGAGTATTCCTGCATTAGAGGAGCATCTCTGTGCATATGCATCCATATGTGTGCTGAACATGCGTATATGTGTGTGTATATATATGTTTGCCCCCATTGTAATTATATGCATTTATATATTTATGTATATATCTATTAATATATACATTTTATATATATTTTTATATTTTTCCACAATCGTTCAACCGATCATGTTTATTCATTTCATATGATCTTCTGGCCAGTTCTATATACAATTATCAGGTTCTCTTTCTTTCCCTCTCTTTACATCCTTTTTAATTGAAGAGGTGTTTATGGAGTATTAATCTCTCCATCTTTTTACTTAGCGCTCTTTCATATTCCCTACTTTTTGCTGTGACAGCCATACATTTATTATTTGCCACTATCTTGTCACGATTTTTATTAATAATTTTCTAACATTTTATCATCTTAGTAACATTTTAACCACTTGGGTACCGCGCTATTGCAAAATGACGGCAACAGCGCGGACCCACATTTCCGGGACTACGTCTATTGACGTCGTCCCGGATACGAGCGGCCTGCGCGCCCCCGTGAGACTCGCCTGATCACCGATCCGTGTAAGGGGTCGATCCCGACCCCTTATCACGTGATCAGCTGTCAGCCAATGACAGCTGATCATGTGATAAAACGGAGCCGGTAATCGGCTAGTATTCCTCCTCGCGCTGACAGCGCGAGGAGAAAAAAAAAAAGCCGATCGCCGGCGGCCGTGTTCAGGACATCAGTCCCGATCACGGCCAGCAATTTAAGAGGACACCTGCCCCCTGCCAGTGCCCACCTGCCACCCGCAGTGCCATCCTGAAATAAAGTAAGTGCCCCCCTGTCAGTGCCACCCAGCAGTGCCCATAGTGCCCACAGTGCCACCCAGCAGTGCCCACAGTGCCACCCAGCAGTGCCCACAGTGCCACCCACAGTGCCACCCAGCAGTGCCACCCACAGTGCCACCCAAAATCTGCCTCAAAGGTGCTGCACCCCAGTGCCGCCCATCAGTGCCCAGCAGTGCCGCCCATCAGTGCCCAGCAGTGCCGCCCATCAGTGCCCAGCAGTGCCACCTATCAGAGCCACCTATCAGTGCCACCTATCAGTGCCCATCAGTCCCATCTATCTGTGGTACCTATCAGTGCCCATCCGTGCCACCCATCCGTGCCACTTATCCGTGCCACCCATCCGTGCCATCTTATCTGTGCCCATCTTTGCCCATCAGTGCCGCCTTATCTGTGCCCATCGGTGCCGCCTTATCTGTGCCTATTAGTGCCGCCTTAACTATGCCTATCAGTGCCCACCAGTGCAGCCTATCAGTGCCCACCAATGCAGCCCATCAGTGCCCACCAATGCAGCCCATCAGTGCCCACCAATGCAGCCTATCAGTGCCGCCTAATCAGCGCACTTCAATGAAGGAGAAAAATGACCCGTTTGCAAAATTTTATAACAAACTATTAAAACATGATTTTTTTTTTTTTTTTTTTGCATCTTTTTTTGTTTGTTTAGCCAAAAATAAAACTCCGAGCTGTAACTAAATACCACCAAAAGAAAGCTCTATTTGTGGGAAAAAAATGATAAAAATTTCATTTGGGTACAGTGTTGTATGACCGCGCAATTGTCATTCAAAGTGCATCAGCGCTGAAAGCTGAAAATTGGTCTGGGACTGAGGGGGGTTTAAGTGCCCAGTAAGCAAGTGGTTAAACAATCACAGTTTTGGTTCCCAGTTGTTTTCAGTGTCATCCTTTCAGCCAATCAGGTGCTATTGAGCTTAGTATATCACATAACTCTTCTAAGAAGGCCCCCACTAGAGCCTGAGGAAAAGGAACGTATGCTTTGAACACGCGCACCCTCCCGCAAAGGGGTATGCCTCAGGCTATGTAAATTTATACTGTAGGGACCTTAATTCAAACTACCATTTCAATGGATTGAAAGTATTATGTATAAGTACTTATTTTCCTGCACTTATTTTTTTTCTGCACTATTGTACACCAGAGCTCATATTTTAATATTTTTTTTGTACTCTAAAGTAATTTGACAAGTGATTTTAATAATATAAGTAGTTATTTGACTTTTACAAAGCGATTGTCTTTTCTCACTGCCAGAAAACCCCACGGGGAATTTTTTTATTTTTTTGAATAGCTCAAAGCTCTCTCCGATTTAATGGAGAGAATCTGTGAACAGAATTTTTCAAGTCTTGCCACAGATTCTCAATTGGATTTAGGTCTGGACTTTGACTGGACCATTCTAAAACATGCATATGCTTGCATTCCATTGTAGCTCAGGCTGTATGTTTGGGGTTGTCTTGTTGGAAAGTGAACCTCCGCCCCAGTCTCAAGTCTTTTACAGACTCTAACAGTTTTTAGAGTATGTATGTGGTTGTATCTGGCTCCATCCATCTTCCCTTCAACTCTGACCAGCTATCCTGTGCCTGCTGACGAAAACCACCCTCACATAGTGATGCTGCCACCACCATGTTTCACAGTGGAAATGGTGTATTCAGGCGTTTTGCTTTTAGACCATAAATTTCAATTTTGGTCTCATCTGACCAGAGCACCTTCTTCCACGCGTTTGCTGTGTCCCTCACATGGCTTCTTGCAAACAGGACTTCTTATGGATTTCTTTCAACAATGGCTTTCTTCTTGCCACTCTTCCATAAAAGCCAGATTTGTGGAGTGCACGACTAATAGTTGTCCTGTGGACAGATTCTCCCACCTGAGCTTTGGATCTCTGTAGCTCCACCAGAGTTACCAAGGGCCTCTTGGCTGCTTCTCTGATTAATGCTCTCCTTGCCTGGCCAGTTTAGGTGGACAGCCATGTATTGGTAGGTTTGCAGGTGTGCCATACTCTTATCATTTTCAGATGATGGATTGAACAGTGCTCCGTGAGAGGTTCAAAGCTTGGGATTTTTTTTTTATAATCTCTCTTTTAAACTTCTCCACAACTTTATCCCTGACCTGTCTGGTGTGTTCCTTGGCCTTTATGATGCTAAGGTTCTCTAAATTTAGGTTCTCTGAGGCCTTCATAGAACAACTATATTTATACGAAGATTAAACTATACACTGGTAGACTATTTACTAATTAGATGAATTCTGAAGGCAATTGATTCCACTAAATTTTAGTTATGGGTATCAGGGTAAAGGGTGCTGAATACAAATGCACGCAACACTTTTCACATATGTATTTGTAAAAAATTGTGAAAACAATTTATCATTTTTCTTCCTCTTCACAATTATGTGCCACTTTGTGTTGGTCTATGACATAAAATCCCAATAAAATACATTTACATTTTTGGTTGCAACATGACAAAATGTGGAACATTTCAAGGGGTAGGAATACTTTTTCAAGGCTCTGTATTAGCCTAAATTGATGAAGCAATTCAATTTTTTTACTGGATGTGTTTTATAGCAGAAAGTATTTTTCAATCACAGAGGTGATCAAATACCCCTATAAGAAAGCTCTATTTGTTGGAAAAAAGGACATCAATTGTATTTGGGTACAGCGTTGCACGACTGCACAGTTGTCATTTAAATTAATACAGTGCCGTATCGCAAAAAATGGCCTGGTCATAAAGAGGGGTAAACCTTCCGGAGCTTCTAAATACATACACTGAATCTGCTTTTTATCTTCTCCAGCAGTCTTCTGCAGGCACCCTCTGTGTCCTCATTCATTCACATCCCCCCTTCCGCCGATTTTCCTTACTCGGAGGCACAGCATAGCTGCTAGTACTGCCAGGCGGGCTGCTGACACTACTGTGCAGGGAGAGAGTTGAGCTATGTGAGGAAAGTTTGTTTGGGGAGGTAAACTGACAATGTTTCAATCAGGATTCCTTTTCAGGGACATGAGAAGGGTTAAAGGTTACAAGTTAGGTCAGAAGAGCGGGAAGCCCCCCTTAACTGAGACACATCATTATCTACATGAGCATGCCCCCAAGCACTCTATGTCCAGATAACCTGAAGGTTGATTTGTGACCATTACATTTAACCCTGTGTTGAATCAAACTCTGTACAATTAAAGTCCCATACACACTGGATGTTTAAAAAAAAAAAAATCATATGGGGGGGTTGGAGGGGGAGCGGGTAGAGGGTAGTGGGTCCAGGGATTACTCTATCGGGTTACTAAGGGAAAGGGAAAATTCCTGACAACCCTCGACCTATGTAAAAGGTACTGGCAAATTCCTCTGGATGAGGAATCTATTCAAAAATCGGCGTTTATTACCCCATTTGGCCTATACCAGTCTAAAATAATGGCATTTGGGATAAAGAATGCACCAAAGACTTTTCAGAGGATGGTAGACCAACTCCTCGATGGCCTTCAAGACTAGGCTTGTGCATATCTGGATGACATTGCAATCTACAGTGATACCTGGGAGGACCATCTGGTTCACCAGGGTGTTGTGTTAGACCGCATCAAGGCTGCAGGACTAACCCTTAAGCCAGAGAAATGCAGCATAGGGATGTCCGAGGTACAGTACCCTTGGACATCGAGTAGGCAGTGGAAAACAACGACCCGAGCCTGCTAAGATTGAGGCCGTTGCCAAGTAGCCGACCCTCCGTACTAAAACCCAGGTCCTGGCATTCCTCGGCACAGCTGGGTACTAAAGGAAGTTTGTCCCGCAATATAGTTCCATCACTAAGCCCCCGACAGACTTGACTAAGAAGCACCTTCTCCGACAGGTACTGTGGTCCCCCGAGTGTGAAGCTGCCTTCCAACAATTAAAGAATGCACCAACTTCTGCTCCTGTTCAACTTGCCCGACCCAACCAAAATGTTTGTGTCCACACAGATGCCTCTACATTCGGACTGGGGGCAGTACTAAACCAAGTAGGACCTGATGGCAGTGAGCACCCAGTGGCCTACATCAGTCGGAAGCTGCTACCCAGGGAATTCAGTTATGCAGCCGTGGAAAAGGAGTGTTTGGCGCTGGAGTGGGCTCTCAAGAAATCCCAACATGCTGCTGCAGCTTGGTAGGACACATGCTGTTGCAACTTGTTGGGGCACATGCTGCTGCAACTTGGTGGGGCGCATGCTGCTGCAACTTGGTGGGGCGCATGCTGCTGCAACTTGGTGGGGCGCATGCTGCTGCAACTTGGTGGGGCGCATGCTGCTGCAACTTGGTGGGGCGCATGCTGCTGCAACTTGGTGGGGCGCATGCTGCTGCAACTTGGTGGGACGCATGCTGCTGCAACTTGGTGGGACGCATGCTGCTGCAACTTGGTGGGGCGCATGCTGCTGCAACTTGGTGGGGCGCATGCTGCTGCAACTTGGTGGGGGCGCATGCTGCTGCAACTTGGTGGGGCGCATGCTGCTGCAACTTGGTGGGGCGCATGCTGCTGCAACTTGGTGGGGCGTATGCTGCTGCAACTTGGTGGGGCGCATGCTGCTGCAACTTGGTGGGGCGCATGCTGCTGCAACTTGGTGGGACGCATGCTGCTGCAATTTGTTGGGACGCATGCTGCTGCAATTGATGGCGACACATGCTGCTGCAATTGATGACACATGCTGCTGCAATTTGGTGGTGACACATGCTGCTGCAATTTGGTGGTGACACATGCTGCTGCAATTTGGTGGTGACACATGCTGCTCCAATTTGGTGGTGACACATGCTGCTGCAATTGATGGCGACGCATGCTGCTGCAATTGATGGCGACGTATGCTGCTGCAATTGATGGCAACGCATGCTGCTGCAATTTGATGGTGACGCACGCTGCTGCAATTTGATGGTGACACACGCTGCTGCAATTTGATGGTGACACATGCTGCTGCAATTTTATGGGGACATATGCTGCTGCAATTTGGTGGGGACATATGCTGCTGCAATTTGGTGATGACACATGCTGCTGCAATTGATGGTGACACATGCTGCTGCAATTGATGGTGACACATGCTGCTGCAATTGATGGTGACACATGCTGCTGCAATTGATGGTGACACATACTGCTGCAATTTGGGAATGACACATACTGCTGCAATTGATAGTGACACAGGCTGCATTTGGTGGGACACAGGCTGCATGGAAGGAGGGACTCTGCTGGGAACACCTGATGGCATCTGGTGGCAAGCGACATGGCTAGTGACATGCTCAGGGCTCCCACTCATTCTGCATTATGGTGAGTTGAATGATTTTGTTTTATATTACAATGTTATAATAGAAATAATGTGCTTCAATCATCCTGACACCATAAAAACCATGATGCCGGGATGATTGAAGTGCTAATACCAGGTGTTTGGAGTATCTTTATCTGCTGATTGTTAAACTTTCTAGGATACACATAGTTCTATTGTCTGTCCCTGCTGTTCCTCCATCCCTCTCTCCCTCTTCCTCCGTTCCTCGTTCATCTCAGACACTAACCACACCACCTTAGAGCCACACCGACCATTTTGCTGAAACCACGACCATTTTCACCAAGTGTGAGGGGTCAAAAAGCAAAGGCAGGGTCTGGCGCCCCCCCATCCTAAAACTTCACCAGCCACCACTGCGTAGCGCTGTACAAGAAGTGTGGAAAGGACTAAAATGCAGAGTTCAGAGACAAAAGGACACACGCCAGACATTTTTGTCATATCCAAAAGCTTTCCCACAGAGTGAGTCTTCAGAAAGAGTAACTCCTTAGTTGCTACAATGTACATGTGTCATAAGTGTACCATGTGACATACCAAATATTAACAATGTGATAATGAGCCATGATATTCATACAGTGCCAGAAGTTACACCAATAAATCGCATAAAAAACAATCGCATGAAAAATTTGTATATAAATTATAAAATACATGCAAATCTGAGATAAATAAATGAACCTAGATTCCTATTGCAGTGAACACAGGAAAAAAAATTCAGATGACTTTCGGTGCTCCCCCTTGTGGTTCCCCACTCACCAGCTGCAGTAACTCCTGCAGGGGTATTACGCACGTAAGGAGGGTTGGTGCCCAGATGATGTTATAATCCTAAGCATCCGATATTCAGCTGTTATAGATCATCCAAGGGTATCTTGCTCCTGGATCTGTTAGGATACACCTGATGTGCTCAAGGGGCAGATCTCCCAGCTGTAGTAGTATCAAATTCCTTACTCACACCACTCTCCGATGCAGCCAAGGGTATGCATATGAGAAAAAATAAGGGCTCCCATAGTGTAGTAAAAGGTTTTTGGAAAAAAATATTTATTATAAAAAGTATGTAAGTATTTAGCGGTTCTGAGGGTTGGTTGTGTAGGTAGGCCTTAACACCAGTCTGGCCAGGCTGTGTTTGGAAATTCTGCCTGGTCATGTGAACGGTGAGGTGCACATGACAGGCCAGAACCAGGTCTGGTTGGATGTTTAGGTATCGGCCTTCTCGGAGCCAATCAGTGGGAGTTCCGGGGCCCACTGAGGAGTCTGAGAAGGGGTACTAAAAGGGGTGTGAGTCACATGTTCGAGGTTCCGGAGTGGTTTGTGAGACCCATGTGGTCTCGTCTGGTTCCAGGACCAGGGTAGCCCCATGAGGGGTCCGGGTCACGGGGTGTTCGACACCCTGCAACATGTTCCTGTCAGTGGCCCGAAAGACCTGTTTGGTCTGGGGTAGGGATCCGTCCGTTCCCGAGTCTCGGAACCTGCTGGTACGAGGCACAGTAACTGAGGGAGGATTCAAAGTGTCCGGGTGTGCTCTCGGCTTGGAGGGACACTACAGCTCGTGGAAGTGACTGGGGGAGGACTCTTCAGTATAGGGCCGGCAAGTGGCATCCTGAGAAGTTCCTGGTTACTGAATTGAGAAGGACATTGACGAATTCACACTTTTCCAGTAACATTGAGGAGACCGGAAACGTTCCAGGTACTGAGGAAAAAGTTTCCTGTTCACCCTTAGTTGATTGTTCAAGTTTGAGTTAACGTGCTGACTGCCATAATCTCTGGCTAGAAATCTGTTAAGCCTTGGAGCGCCCAGCTGCGAGTGGCTACTCTCTGGGTGGAAATAGAGACTTTGCTAGACTTGCAGTTCAAGGTGCCTGAGTTCTTCACCCGTGCCCTCTGTTCCCTACTGTGTTAATTGAGAGTTCTTACTGCAAAATAAAACCTTTTAAAAAGGACTTCATCTGTGTCAGTGTTGAAGTCGTTGGGTATCAACCCTGGGAAACCCTAGAAGTGGAGGAGCAGGCCAAGAGAAGGTAACTGGTTAGCCCATAAAGTCAAGGCTGCCCTGCAACGGGTTATGGCTGCTACATATAAATTATATAAAAAGCGCTAACAAAAATCGTAAGAAATCCATGAAAAACACTGGTAAAAAACAGGTTTTCCACAAATAGAGATAAAAAGTCCTCAAAAACCGGATCTACATCTACGAGACAAGCATAGGTGGCTTCTAGGGTTGTGGAGTAATGCTAATGCCATGTTCACACGACCGGACTTTCCAGCTGACTAGGTCCAAATGACTTCCGGTGGAGTTACGACGGACTTTCCCAATGAGCGGACTTGCCCACACATGACTGGTCTTCCCGATGGACTTTCGACGGAGTTACAGAGGACTTCAAAATGAACGGACTTGTCCACGCATGGACTAAAGTCAGTTAATTTTGAACATGATGAGTTACAATGAGTTACGATGGGACTAGAAAAGGATGTGAATCTCTCCGATAAAACCAGGCCGCATGCCCTCAACATGGGGGGTGGATGCTTTGGGAAAGGGGGGGCGCCCTGCTGCCCCCCCCACCCCAAAGCACTTTGTCCCCATGTTATTCTGACTTTGGGGGTCTCTTACGACTTCTCTGTGCTTTCCGGTTCTACTTTTACTAGCGGTGGCCCAGTTTTCTCCTTCGCCGTCTTCTTCCGATGTTGACACGACGCTCTCTCCCGCTGTAATGCTGTGGACACGGTGCACAAGGGCTTATAAAGACATGGGGCAGGGTCACCGGGTGATGTCACCCAGTGACCCCACCCCTTATGGCGGCACAGTCCTAGCATGCCCCGCGCGGTGACGTCATAAGGGTCTGGGTCCCGGGGCATGCTGGGACTGTGCTGTCATAAGGGACGGGGTCACCGGGTGACATCACCCGGTGACCCCGCCCCATGCTTATATAAGTCGTTGCGCACCGTGTCCACAGCATTACATCGGGAGAGAGCGTTGTGTCAACATCAGAAGAAGAGAAGGAGGAGGAAGAAGAAGACGACGAATGAGAAAACCCGGCCACCGCTAGAAAAAGAGCAGAAGATAGCGGAGGAGCCCGGGAGAAGAGGCTGGAGAGCGGGAGAAGAACCGGAAAGTGAGGAGAAGTCGGAAGAGACACAGAAGTCGGAGCTGCCTAATAAATGACTTTAAAAGCCTGTCTAGTTGTTTTTTTTATTGACATTTTTTCCCCCAGGTGAATGGGTAGGGTTGCAATGTACCCCATACTTATTCACATGGGGGGCTGGGACCCATTATTAATGGGGGCTCCCTGATTCCGATAAGCGACCCGCCCGCAGACCCCGACAACCAACAGCCAGGGTTGTCCAGAAGAGGCCCTTGTCCTCATCAACATGGGGACAAAGTGTCCCCTTCCCCAAAGCACCCACCCCCCATGTTGAGGACATGCGGCCTGGTACGGCTCAGGAAAGGGGGTGCTCACTCGTCCCCTCCCCCTTTCCTGACTGGCCGGGCTGCATGCTCAGATAAGGGTCTGGTATGGATTTTGGAGGGACCCCCTGCTGTTTTTTCGGCGTAGGGGCTTCCCTTAAAATCCATACCAGACCTAAAAGGGACGTTGTCGACTCTCTTGCGCGCTCGCTGCAATAGGAAGTTTTTCCCATTGCAGCGAACGCGAGATTTACAGTACCCTGCAGTCGAGAACCAGCGCAATAGGATCGTGCTGGAAAAATTCTCACGGCCAGGTGCTGTAGCTGCCCTTGCTTTGTATTTGGTCCATCGGACCAGCATGCAGACGAACAGGTTTCCCGCTAGGAACTGGGTTCGGCAGAAAAATTTAAAACATGTTCTATTTCTAAAGCCTGTCTGATTTTTCGCAAGCAAAGGTCCGATGGAGCCCACACACGATCACGTTGTCTGACGGATTCGTTCCGTCCCACCTTTGCTGTCAAAAAGTCCAGTTGTGTGTACGTGGCATAACAGCGTGCATTTCAGCTGCGCTCCACAGGCGCGCACAGCCTCTATTGTGCCCGGAAGTGACGTCAGTACGTGGTAACGCCTTACATATGTTTTGTTCGTGAATGTCTTCTGAGGCACTTACGAACAAAACGTACATAAGGCATTACCACGTACTGACGTCACTTCCAGGTATGATAGCGGCTGTAGGTTTCTGTGGAGAGCAGCTGAAACGCACGCTGTTAGCATTACATTTTGAGGACTTTTTATCTTTATTTGTGGAAAACCGGCTTTTTACCAGTTTTTTTCATGGATTTTTTTACGATTTTTGTTAGCGCTTTTTATATAATATATACTTTTTATAATAAATATTTTTTCCAAAAACCTTTTACTACACTATGGGAGCCCTTATTTTTTTCTCATATGCATACCCTTGGCTGCATCGGAGAGTGGTGAGAGTAAGGAATTGGATACTACTACAGCTGGGAGATCTGCCCCTTGAGTATAGGGTACACCAGGGAAAGATTCTCCACCAATAAAATTACTGCCGCTTACCAGCTGGCTAGATCTCTTTTTTAAGGAGATCCAACATGCCTGTGGCTTATCCCCCAGCCAGAGTCTCTATGCAAGGGTAGCAAGATGTATCCCAATGCTGGGGACCCCATGATGAAAGAGGGATCACTGGAGGCCCGGCTGACACTGAGAGAAATACTTATCAGTTACGCTGTGGACTGCTGTGGTGAAAGGTTGGAAAGTCTGGCAACATCTAGTTAGTCACAGTGAACAGTCAGGAGCATCTTGCTGATTTAAGTGGAGCATTGGGATACATCTCGCTAAACTTGCATAGAGACCCTGGCTGGGGGGATAAGCCACAGGCATGTTGGATCTCCTTAAAAAAAAAAAAAAAAAAAAAAGATCTAGGGGCGTGGGCGGATCCTGACTTGAATGACTGCCTGTTAGCTGAGCTCTCTCACAGCCCACAGCTCAAACAAGCATCAGAGGCTCCTAACCTACATAAAGATGGGTGGATCCAGGAGGACCCGCTCCACCAAGCCTCGGGGCACCTCGCAACCCCCGCTGGGCTCCACTGCGAACCTCCGGGACTATTTCAGCAGATCCTACATGCCACCGGGTGGCATGGCTAAGATAGTGCCGGCCGGACCGTCAGCGTAGGCCGCAACACTCCTTCCGCGCTCCATCCCGGCCCTACCGCACCATCGGGGCCACCGAGCCCCTGCTCTTACTGCGCACCTGAAGGGGAGACCAGTCGGGACACAGGAATGGCGAGTTCCCCACTCGAGCCTGCTCCCCAGTCAGAGGCCTTCCACACAGAGGACCCAGCGAATATCTTGGAACTCCTTTTGAAGCCCCAGATGTACACTCAGTGCTCCGAGGCCTACCCGCAGCTCCTACACATGGCCTCAGACCCTGGCCTTGCTGGATTGCCCTATGGCTCCTCGGCCACCTCAGAATTCCCAGCCCCATCGAGTCAGCCACATCTGCCCTCCACCTCCCACCTCAGGCCCCCAGAACTCTCTCTCCCACCAAAGCCTCAATTTTGGCCCCTCCACTACATGCATCAAGAGGCCACTCGAGCTCTAAGGACCTCTGCTCGCTAAACTCCCTGAAGTCCCCAGCGCTCTCTTATGCTCAGGCTGCCTGTGCCCCAGCCCCTGACCAACTTTCAGGGTCCCCGGGAGGGCTGCCCCAAATAGGGAGGAACCCGGACTGGAACGATCCCTGGGATGAGGCACCCGCTTGCCATCCGGCCCCGATACCCCCCCCCTGGGTCCCACCGACAGCCTCACCTCTCTCCCCAAAAAGATTACCGGGCCCTGGAACAGGATCAACACCCCCCTATACCACCACAGTGGCAGGCCTACTTACAAGCTATGCCGACTAAGGATGACTTCAGACAACTTATTGAGGATGTGAAGTCCACCTGCAGATCAGAAATTCAGACCCTCGGGCCTTAAACACCTAGCAGACAGAGTGGAAATGGTGGAGGAAGAAATCCAAGAAACCAAACTAGCGGCGGTCCATAGGACCCAACTACAAGGTAATGAACATCGCTCCCTCCTCAGAGGCATGCAATGCCACGTCAAAGATCTTTACAACAGGGGGTGCAGAAACAATATCCGCGTGCGAGGAGTCCCAGAAACTGAAGGCCCGGAGGATGTTCAAGTTACACTGCACAATCCCTTTTTAACAATCTGCTTGGTGAGCCCCCCAATCATACCAATGAATTGAAATGGACAGAGCACATCATGCGCAACGACCTAAAGGCACCACGTCTAGGCCCCAGGACATTATTTGCAGAGTAAACTCCTACCCTTTGAAGGAGGATTCACGGGGGGATTCACGGGAACCCATTCTGACCAGGGTCCGTTGGCCCATATTGGTCTTCAATTGTTGAAGCTACTGTATACATATGATTATGCAATTTTAATAACTCTTTTCTCTTTTCTAGAACCTCTCTCCCTTCTACCCTTCTGTTGTTGTTGACTGGTCCCAAAACGCACTATAAAATTAACTGGAGTTCCTCCCGTGCAGTGCCCTCATTGGCCCCTGGCTGTCTGGCAGTCCTCCGACCACCACAGATGAGTATATACATTCCCCACCCTAGCTCCCATGGCTAAGATTTTTTCTTTAAATGTCCATGGGTTAAACTCTAATCGTAAAAGGCATCTGGCATTGAGGGAGTTTAAGCTATCAGGCGCAGATATCATACTGGTCCAGGAAACCCACTTGGACAAAGAGGGCTCCTTCACGTTTGCCTCCAGGTATTTTCCCCAAATTTACCTCTCGTCAGGACCCCAGAAGCGAGTGGGAGTGGCTATCCTCATTAAGCTAGGATCCCCTTTACTCACTTGTCTCATTACAGTGACCCTCAAGGTCACTTTCTTATCCTTCAGGGCCTTTGGCAAACCCAGGAGATCACAATCTGTGTAGTATATTTTCCAAACGCGGGGCAAATTGGATTCCTGCAAAGGAAATTTACCCGGCTTTTCAGATCGGAACATGGGGCGCTAGTGGTGGGGGGGTACAACTTTAATCTGTTCCACTTAATCTCGGATTGCCAGGGCTTGGGCCCCAGAGCACCCACTGCTCGAGCCATTAAGGACTCGAAACTGTTCCGCCAGAAGGTACGCTCTGACGCTTGGCGGCCCCTACACCCTGGGGACCGAAGGAACACATTTTACTCAGCCCCCCCACAGCACGCACTCCCGTTTAGACTACATATTCACCAACAACGCTACCCTACGCCTGATCCGCACCACACAGATTCAACCGATCTCCTAGTCGGACCATGCCCCAGTAGTAATCACACTTGAACTGGGCACTGCTATCCGCAGACCCAATAACTGGCACCTAAATACGTTCTTACTCCAACACCCCCCCCCCCCCCATCAAAAACTGAACTAGCTTCCACATTAAAATATTACTTGAATGAAAAATAAACTCACAGGCCACGAAGACAAACTGAGAAGGAACTCAACGTATTGGAGAGACGTCTGCAGGACACTGCCACGTTATCGCTCCTTAAAAAAAAATCACTGCCCTTAGAACGAAACTGAGCGACCTGGCACTGGGCCGGGTGGAGAAGGCCTTAATCAAACTTAGACAGATATATTATGATAAGGGTAATATGGCTCATTCCCTCCTGGTCAGAAAACTGCGGAACGGCACTCAGTTGGCCACCCCACATCAGCTTAGGGACAGTACAGGTTGTCTGATCTCACACCCAAAGGACAGAGCACAATCCTTTACGGAATTCTACAAGGCCTTCTATAACAATCCAGATATCCCTAGTAACACCCCCCCCCCCCCCACCCACTCGATCTTACTAAAAAAAATGCAGCATTATCTTGAGGAAAGTGGGATCACCAGGCTTCAGTCTGCAGATCTGGAATCCTTAAACGCTCCAATTACAGTAGAGGAACTAGAGCTGACCATTAAGTCTCTCCCTTCTCATAAAGCCCCAGGCCCAGACAGATGCCCATACGAATATTATAAAGGGTTCATCCCTCAGTTGCTCCCCCACATGTGTAAATTATTTAACGCCTTTCTACACGACTCCCCAATCCCAGGGGACATGCAACGGTCCTTCATTACGGTGATCCCCAAACTGGAAAAAGACCCTTCCCTATGTGCCAATTATAGGCCTATCACCCTCTTAAACTCAGACTTAAAGATATTTACCAAATTGCTCTCTCTCCGGCTGAATGTAGTCCTACCATCCCTTATTCGCAAGGACCAGGTGGGATTTGTGCCCCTTAGGCTGGTGGGGGACAACACTAGGAAAATTATAGACCTAGTGGAGCTGGCGAACAGGGAGCGCAAGCAATCATTGCTGCTTAGCCTGGATGCAGAAAAGGCATTTGATCATCTGGGGTGACCCTTCCTGTTCGCCACGCCACATTGGATTCCGGGGTCCCTTTTATAGAGCTATCCAACATCTTTTCTCCAACCCCTCCTCACAGGTTAAAACTCCTTTCTCTCTCTCAGCCCCCCTATCGGTGAGGAATGGCACCAGGCAGGGGTGCCCACTCTCCCCCCTGATTTTTGCACTTTGTGTGGAGCCCCTAGAAGGGACCTTCCGGAAGAACCCAAATATCAAGGGCATAAAGGTCCGGAATAGGGAGTTTAAAGTCTCCCTATTCACAGATGACATAATTCTCTAACTTTCCCAACCTAGGATCTCCGTTCCGAATCTGCATGCAGAACTAGATGGTTTAAGAGCACTGTCAGGATATAAAATAAATGTGTCCAAATCGGAGGCCCTCCCACTCAATCTCGACGAAAGGGAGATAGGACACCTGAAAGCTAGCTTCCCCTATAATTGGAAAGTTAGTGCCCTCAAGTATCTAGGGGTTAACATCACCCCCAAATTTTCCACCCTCTATCAGGATAATTCTCCCCCCCCCCTCTTTGGTAAAATCAGGGCCCTCCTCCAGCAACAGAAAAAAGCACCACATTTCACTATTGGGGCGCATAGCGGCTATAAAGATGACGATCCTCCCGAAACTTCTGTACCTCTTTCAAACCCTACCCATCCCAGTCCCATATGGCCGACTAAGAAAGTTACAATCGGACCTACTGCAATTTACATGGAACTACAAAAGACACAGGCTACCACATTTGGTGCTCAAGGCGGCGCGGGGGGGGGGGGGTGGCCTAGGCTTTCCGATCTTATTAAGTATTATCAAGCAGCGCAGCTGAAGGCGATTGCATCCTGGTTTACGTTCCACTCTTATAACAAGTGGACTGAAATAGAAAAACTCTGGTTAGCTCCGATACATCCAAACAATTTGCTGTGGAACGCAGGTGCAGAGGTAGACCCCTCACGTCTACTGGGCCCTATGTTGCAGCTCAGGAGGTTGTGGCGTGAAGTGAAGCAACAGCATAAACTGTCCTCGGAAAGCTCACTCCTGACATCCTTCACCTGCAATCATAAAATGCCAGATAGTCTAACTCATCAGATGTCCTTCCCCTGGTCCATGAGAGACCTCTTCCATTATGGAAGTCTGGTAGACCCACGCACTCGCAAATTGCTATTGTTCATAGAACTACAGACCAAACATGATCTTCCAAGACAGTGCAGCAGCTGTTGGCCCGCCTGTTAGACAGGGGGGTATTCGTTGCCCCTAAATTCTACTAGGCCTTATCCTGATGAAAGTCCCAGCCTCATACAAAAAAAACTGGTGAGGCATGTCCTCACGGCAGCATGCTGTCTAGTAGCACTGAACTGGACGCGCCGCTCTCCCCCTTCATAGGAGGCTCTATTTGCTAGGATTAAAGATGCCGAACTGATGGAGAGAATGACGGCCAGGGTTCGGGACCAACTGGATGCACATAATATGGTCTGGGAGTTGTAGCACCGCGAGAAGAACAACACAATCCGGTCCCTGACTTAATTTGACGACAACTTAACCTCCACCCTATCCCCTCGCTCCCTCCCTCTTCTTCCTTCTCTCTCTCTTACTTCCTCCCCCTCTTTCCTTTCCCTTTCCCCCTCTTTTACTAAGAGTCTTCTTGAGACACATGTTTCTAAAACACTACGTAAGTTATAAAGTTTGTCTGATTGCAGCTTGAGTGTACTAGTCAAACTAAAATGTTACGATCAGGAGAGTACACGTTGTTTAACCGAACTGGACCTATCCGAGTTGGAAGTGATTTAGCCATGTTAAACTGGAAGGAAAGCTAAAGTTATAATACAATGACTGAGCAATGCACCTAAGCTGTATCTGACAACATTTTGAATAAAACTGTTATTGAAAAAAAAAAAAAAAAAAAAAGATCCAGCCAGCTGGTAAGCGGCCGTAATTTTATTGGTGGAGGGTCTTTCCCTGGTGTACCCTGTCACATCTTTGTGGGTGTCATGTGTGGTGTCACTACTGAGGGCTGAAGAACCATCTTTCAATTCTTGCTATGGACTATCTAACGTTATATATATATATCTTTTTCACCATCTGTTTATTATATTCAAAAAATCGTGCTGGACATTGATTTTATAATATACAACATTTATTTGCCTAAGGTTGACATTCAATTGCACATTAGGATCATTGTTTTAACCCAGTGTACTTTGATTTTTTAGTATGGATCTATTTTGTGAAAGAGTATTTATTATTCACATATATCTTGTAGGTTTTAGCGCTGATTTTTTTCTTTACTTATCGTTTATTGTGTGTATCTCACATTAAGTTGCAGCAGGAACTGTTTATCAATTCTGTTTAATTTTAAATTAAAGAGGGAGTCCACCCAAAGAAAAAATATTAAGAGCCAGCAGCTATAAATATTACAGCTGCTGACTTTTAATAAAATAGGATTTTTATAACAGCTTACCTGTAAAATCCTTTTCTTTTGAGGTACATCACGGGTCACAGAGACTCAGTAATTACTGATGGGTTATAGGGTATCACTAGGTGATTGGACACTGGCACACCCTAGACAGAAGTTCAATCCCCCATATAACCCCTCCCCCTACTGGAGGTACCTCAGTTTTGTAGCAATATAAGTGTATTAGAAGAGGGGAGGGACTTCTGTGTCCCGTGATGTACCTAAAAAGAAAAGGATTTTACAGGTAAGCTGTTATAAAAATCCTATTTTCATTCTCATACATCACGGGACACAGAGACTCGGTAATTACTGATGGGATGTCCCAGAGCAATGCTATCTGAGGGGCGGGGAATCACACAACATAAGGTGTAAACAGACCCGAGGACCCTGTACTGCTGCCTGCAGCACACTACACCCAAGGTGATATCCTCATGCCTTCTCACATGCATCTGATAAAATTTGGTGAATGTATCCTTGCAGATTTGAGCCATGGAGGCCTGGTGATGCACTGCCCACAAAGCACTAATAGCCCTACTGGAGTGCGCCTTGATTTGAAAAGTGAAATCTTTTGCTTGAAACCACGAGCTTGAACAATTACTTGTCAAATCCATTTAGCAATGGTAGATTTCAACGCTGCCAGTCCTCTCTTAGGACCCACTGGCAATACGAAAAAAACATCAGTTTTGCGAACCAGAGCAGTCGCTTCCAGATAAGCTTTGACTGCTCTCGCTACATCCAAAGAATGTAGTGACTTCTCCTCCATAGAGCAGGGATTTGGAATAAAGGAAGGCAGAACAATATCTTGGTTTAGATGAAAATTTGAGACCACCTTCAGAAGAAAGCTAGGATGAGGGCGTAACACCACTCTATCCTTGTGCATTATCAGATATGGTTCTTTACAAGAGAGGGAAGATACTCTTCTGGCAGAAGAAATGGCCACCAGAAAAATGTATTTCCTTGTCAACAGAACTAAGGGAATTTGATGTATCGGTTCAAAAGTCTGTTTCTGTAAAGCTGACAGAACCAAATTCAAATCCCAGGGGTTCAGAGGCGCCCTAACTGGAGGATTAAGGCATGTTACCCCTTGTATAAGGCTTCGGACCAAAGAATGCGAAGCAAGTGGATGTTGAAACAGAACCGATGAGGCCGAGACTTGGCCCTTGATGGTACTCAAGGACAGTTTCATCTCTAATTCATTTTGCGGAAATTCGAGGATTCTGCTTACGACATATTTTCTGGGGTGCCAACCCCTGGATTCACACCAGGAGACTTATGCTTTCCAAATTCTGTGATAAATCATTCTGGAAGCTGGCTTTCTTGCATCAAGGCAGATATCACAGGGCTCGAAAGCCCGCAATTCTTCAGAATGTGGGTTTCAATAGCCAAACCGTTAAATTTAGCGTTTGTGAGGTAGGATGGAATACTGGTCCCTGGGATAGCAGGTTTGGACGTGACGGTAGGGTCCAAGGAGAAACTACCTCCATCTTCACTATTTCTGCATACCAAGCTCTTCTGGGCCATGCTGGGGCCACCAGAAGCACCGACTTATTTTCCTGCCTGATCCTGCAAAGAAGTCTTGGCAGTAGCAGAATAGGAGGGCATGCATAAATCAGAGAGAACTGATGGCACGGAGTTACCAACGCATCTGACCCGCATGCAAGGGGATCCCTCGTTCTTTACACAAAGTTGTCGACCTTGTTGTTGAGCCTGGACGCAAAGAGATCTACATCCAGAACCCTCCATCTCTGGCATATGGCCAAGAAGATGTCGGGGTGAAGCGACCATTCCCCTGGGACTAACTGCTGGCGGCTCAAGTAGTCCACCTGCCAATTCTCTACCCCTGGAATGAAGACTGCCGATATGCATGGCACATGTCTTTCTGTCCAGATTAAGATCTGGTTTACTTCTCTCTGAGCTGCACGTCTCTTGGTGCCCCCTTGGTGATTGATATAAGCCACTGCTGTGGCATTGTCAGACTGGATCCTGACAGGGCAACCCTGCAACTTGGATTTGCACTATTGAACATTTATTTTGGACTATCTTTTGGTTTTATTATTTTTTATTAACATTATATATTTTTATTATTTATTTTTTATTTTTTATTTCAGTTATTTTTTATTTTTTATTTTATTTTTTATTTTTCAAATATTCACGAGTGTTATTAATTTTATCATTTAGAGTATTTTTGCACTTTTACCACTAGGGGTCGTGCTATATGATCAGGTTGCTTATTATATACAATCTTTTGCGTATATATATACATTTTTTCACCTGGTATTGTTTATGCTTTTTTTAGCTATAATAGCATTTGCACATTTTTTTCACATTTAGTTACTGGACTATATTTTTGTCACTAAATATATATTTAATTACTGGCACAATTATAATATTGCACCTATGTGATTTTAGGTAAATAGGTAAAATTATTTACTGGCACAATTATATTTTTGCATATATGCGATTTTAAGTTATAATCGCATTGAGTCACATACTAAGCTTGTTACACTTGGTACCTTTATGATAATTCTCTCTGGTTTTCACTGAATGGTTTCTTTTTGAAATTAAGGTTGTCACATTATATTCTAGTGGGGAGTTTGGTGGCTAACTTTAGCACTGATGCGTTTTTTGCGATTAATCGCAGTTAGCATTATTATTTCTTGATATTCAGCTTCTCTTACAGAATTTGCGTTGGTTTGGAGACATACTATACAAATTGTGTGATTTAATATCTTCTGGGCGGAGCTGTTTTTTGCATCTCTTCCTGGGCTCAATAGCAATAGGAGCAGGAAAGTCTTAGGGTTTTTCGGGTGTAAACCCTAGTTGTTTATATTTATTATTTATTATTTTAGGTGGAATGAGTACCTGTTTTTAGGTAGCGCCAGTTTCCCCGGTTGTTATATTGTTTCCAAACCTGCAACTTGAGTGTCCAGGCTTTTAGGGCTAGATACGCCGCATGGATCTCCAGAATGTTAATGGGTAAGGCCCTTTTGGTCTTGGACCATCTCCCTTAACCACTTAAGGACCGCCGCATGTAATTATACGTCGGCAGAATGGCACGGACGGGCACAAGCACGTACCCACACGTGCATGTCATCCAGCGGGTGGGGGGTCCGATCGGACCCCCTCCCGCTGGCTGCGGCAGTCCGTTTCCCTTCAGGAGCGATCAGGGATGAGGGGATGGCCATTGGTTTCTGGCCATCCCCTCTCGATCGCTCCCGGCGAATGAGAAGCTTCCCCTGCCTGTGTAGTGTAAACACAGGCAGGAGGAAGTGATGTCACTCTCCTGTGGGCGGTCTTTTTGACCGGACTGCGAGGAGAGAAGACATAGTAAGTGTGCACCAACACTACACTGACATGTAGGTACACATAGGCACACTGTCAACCCCCGATCCCCCCCCCCCTCCCAGTCACAGTGTCACTGATTGCAGTGATCATTTATTTACTGATCCCTGCATTTAGTGTCAGTTGTAACTGTAAAAACTGTCAGGGCAGTTAGTGTTAGGTTCAGGGTAGCCCCCTCCCCCCCAATAAAGGTTTAACCCCCTGATTGCCCCTAGAGTTAACCCTTTCACCCCCTTTTGCCAGTGTCACCAAGCAATCGTTTTTCTGATCGCTGCATTAGTGTCACTGGTGCCGCTAGGTAGCTAGTTATTTCTTAGGTTCACCGCCAGATTTTTATAGTGTTAGGTACCCCCATATACTACCCAATAAAGATTTTAACCCCCTGATTGCCCCTACAGTTAACCCTTTCACCAGCGATCACCGTATAAGTGTCACTGGTGACGCTGGATAGCCAGTTAGTTATTTAGGTTCCCCGTCAGGTTTTTATATAGCGTCAGGGACCCCCATATACTACCTAATAAAGGTTTTAACCCCCTGATTGCCCCTAGTTAACCCCTTCACCAGTAATCACTGTATAAGTGTTACAGGTGCCTCTGGTTAGTTTGCTTTTTATAGCATCAGGGCACCCACCATTTATTACCCAATAAAGGTTTAACCCCCTGATTACCCGGCGGGTGATATCAATTAGGTTTTAGGATCAGATAGGGTCTGCGTCGCTCCAGCGCTAGGTTAGTGCCAGTACCGCCAACACCCACGTGCAAAGCATACACCTCCCGTAGTGGTACAGTATCTGAACAGATCAATATCTGATCAGATCTATACTAGCGTCCCCAGCAGTTTAGGTTTAAAAAAAAATGCATTGTTAGCGGGATCAGCCCAGATACCTGCTAGCACCTGCGTTTTGCCCCTCCGCCCAGCCCACCCAAGTGCAGTATCGATCGATCACTGTCACTTACAAAACACTAAAATGCAGCGTTCGCAGAGTCAGGCCTGATCCCTGCGATCGCTAACAGTTTTTTTGGTAGCGTTTTATATTTAAATACGGAAGGCAGTGCTTGGTTTTCGGGGTCTCGTACGTGGCAAGGCTCCCAAAAAGTCCCCCACATGTGGTATCCCCGTACTCAGGAGAAGCAGCAGAATTTATTTTGGGGTGTAATTTTACTTATGCCCATAGCATATGTGAGCAATATATCATTTAGTGACAACTTTGTGCAAAAAAAAAAAGTTTGTAATATTTCCGCAACATGTGGCAAAATATAAAATATACCATGGACTCAACATGCCTCTCAGTAAATAGCTTGGGGTGTCTACTTTCCAAAATGGGGTCATTTGGGGGGGGGGGGGTTGTGCTATTTTGGCATTTTATGGCCTTCGAAACTGTGATAGGTAGTGAGGAGTGAAATCAAAAATTTGCACCCTAAGAAATCCTGAAGGCAGTGATTGGTTTTCGGGGGAGCTGTACGCGGCTAGACTCCCAAAAAGTCCCACACGTGGTATCTCCGTACTCAGGAGAAGCAGCAGAATACATTTTGGGGTGCAATTACACATATAACTATGGCATGTGTGAGCAATATATCATTTAGTGACAACTTTTTGTAAACTTTTTTTTTTTTTTTGTCATTATTCAATCACTTGGGACAAAAAAAAAATATTCAATGGTTTCAAAATGCCCCTCAGCAATTTCCTTGGGGTGTCTACTTTCCAAAATGGGGTCATTTGGGGAGGTTTTGTACTGCCCTGCTATTTTAGCACCTCAAGAAATGAGATAGGCAGTCAAATTAAAGGCTGTGTAAATTCCAGAAAATGTACTTTAGTTTGTAGACGCTATAACTTTTGCGCAAACCAATAAATATACGCTTATTGAAATTTTTTTTACTAAAGACATGTGGCTGAATACATTTTGGCCTAAATGTATGACTAAAATTGAGTTTATTCGATTTTTCTTATAACAAAAAGTAGAAAATATCATTTTTTTCGAAATTTTCAGTCCTTTTTCTTTTATATCGTAAAAAAAATAAAAATTGCAGAGGCAATCAAATACCATCAAAAGAAAGCTCTACTTTTGGGAAGAAAAGGACACAAATTTAGTTTGGGTACAACATTGCATGACTGCGCAATTACCAGTTAAAGCAGTGCAGTGCGAATTTGTAAAAAGACCTCTGGTCCTTAGGCTGACAATTGGTCCGGGGCTTAAGTGGTTAAACAGTCGACTGTTCCAGAACTGCCCCCAACCCGAAAGACTAGCATCTGTTGTTACACTGTCCAGGTAACTGGTAAAAAGGATTTTCCTTTCCGCAGATTTTCGGGTATCAATCACCAGCTTAGGCTCCAATGCGTTGTAGGGGACAGATGCCTCTGAAAATCTAACGCCTGAACCTTCTTGTTCCAGGCCGATAGGATAATGTTTTGCAGCAGCCTTGAATGAAACTGAGCTTAGGGAACTGCTTTGAATGAAGCCACCATCTTCCCAAACCTCATACAAAGACGAATATAGAAGGATCCTTCTTTGCCCTTACTACCTGAATCAGTTCTCTTATAGCACTGATCTTTGCTTGGGGTAGGAATACCCTCTGTTAGGCTGTATCTATGACAAGACCCAAATACTCTAGTCTTCTTGGCATTCCAGGTAGTTAATTGTGGTGACCAAATTTTGGTCCAGGCTGGCTACCAACTGGTCTATCAAGAGCAAGTCGTCTAGGTATGCTATTATTGGGCCCTTAATCTGGCCAGAGGAGTGGCCAAGATTTTGTAAACACTCAAGGTGCAGTAGCTAGCCCGAAAGGCAGAGCTACAAACTGAAAGTGGTGTTTTTCTACTTCGAAACGCAGGAATTTTTGATGAGCAGGGAAAATAGGTACATGCAGGTACGCATCCCTGATGTCTATTGACGCCAGAAGTTCTCCTCCTTGCAGGATGGATAGTACTGAGCGGATCGATTCCATTCAAAATGACCGTATCTTTAGAAATTGGTTTAGATCTTTGAGATCTAGAATGGGTCTGACATCTCTTTTTTAATTCGGTACCGTGAAAAGGATTGAATAAAACTCCATTCCCTGCTCTTGCATGGGAACTACCATGATAACTTTTTGCGACAATAGTCGCTCCAACACTAGAAGGACAGACTTCTTTTTCTCTGGATCTCTGGGTACATTTGATCTGAGGAGAAGGGAATTCTTGGAATTCTAGTTTGTAGCCTAGAATTATTGTGGAGACCACCCATTTGTCCCGAAATTCCTCCTGCCAGAGCCCTGAGAACTTTAGTAGTCTTCCCCCCACTCGAGTGAGCGGGAGCGCCCCTTCATAAGGAGGTCTTAGCGTTTTGTCTTGAAGACCTTCTCCCCCAGGACTTCTTTTGTCCCTGGGGTTGACTCTGAGTTTTAACCTTTGACCCTGACGAAGGAGGCCGTCGTGACTGCCTGGAGGCTGATGACCCTGGCACTGGAGAAAGCGCCCGTTTAAAGGAGGGATGTTTACTCCTTTTCTTGACTGGTAAAAGGGTGCTTTTCCCACTAGAGATCCTTTGGATATAATTGTCCAAATCCTCTCCAAACAGTTTTGCACCACGAAAGGGAAATCCTGCCAGGAGTTTCTTACATGGTGATTCGGCTGACCAATTTTGCAGCCATAAGATTCTACGCATGTGTACCAACCCAAGCATAAGGCGAGAGGTCTGAAGGATAGAATCTCTGATAGCATCAACAGCAAAACACAAAGCAGCTGGTAGGTTAGCTAACCCCTGGGCTTGCTGTTCAGGTAAAGCTTTAAGCACCTGTTTAACATGGTCTCTCAAATATTGACAGACTCCAATTGCTGCCATTGCAGGTTGAGCTACTGAACCTGCCAAGGAAAAAAATTTTTTTAATAGGAATTCCATTTTCTTATCAGTTGGATCCCTAAGCATCTGAGCGTTGTCAACAGGACAAGTCAGGCTTTTGTTTACGGAGGAAATAGCGGTGTCAACTGCCGGTATACCCCACATCTTAGTAAATTTTTCCTGCATAGGAAAAGTGTAGAAAACTTTTTAGGAGGAAATTTTTTTTTTATCTGAGTGATCCCACTCAGAATAGATACGCTTTTCCAATAAACCATGAACAGGAAAGGCATGTGCAGTTTGAGGAGGTTTCAGTGAACCCAGAGAAGAAGTGGGTTCTTTAACTGACACAGGTACGGGTGACTTAAATGTGGAACGGACCAATCCAGCAAGAATTTGCACCGACATCTTCTCATCCTGAGAAGCTGAAGAGGGCCCTTCTCCACTAGATTCCTCAGAAGTGGAATCATCAGTCTCCTCTGGATCATCTGAGGGGGATTCCTCTGCTTTATCCCAGAGTTCCTCACTCTGAGGGTCCTGGGTGACAGAGAGGGGCCTAGTGCGTTTTCTTCCACTGAGTGAAGATGCGATTAAGGCCACTAATCTTTCCTCTAAACTGTTTATGGTTGAGGAAAAAACCTCCTGTGTAATGTATACAGGGGCTGTGTCATGGTTATGCAGTAATTTTCCTCTGTTTGCTTATCTCTCCTCGTGTTCAGACTAAGAGGCCAGCCACTTCCACCTGGTGGTTTTTATAACCTCTCCTCTAAGCATGGCTCCACCCCAGGCCCTATTTGGGAACCCTATATTAACCTGTGCACTGCAAGCCAGGGTGCTGATCAACCATTGTGTATCCATTGTGTGTTTGGCTTCCTGTTTCCTGCTTGCCGTGTGCTCTGTTTGTCTCTGTTACCGACCTTGGTGTGTTCTCAATGATTCCTGTCTGCTTATGACCTTGACCTTTTGGCATGTCCCCAACCATCCCTGTCTGCCTGTGACCTTGAACCTTTGGCGTGTACTCTGTTGTTCCTGTCTGCTAGTTGCCCTGACCTCTGCCTTATCCCCTTACCATCCTTGTTGTTCCAGCCTGCTGCTTCCTTCTCCTGTAGTCTACTGTGAGTGTGAGCTGTAAGACCCTAGGGGCCACGACCTGGAGCCAGACTGCAGCAAAGTCCATCCTCACCATTGGAGGCTCTGGTGAACACCTGCTGGCTCTTAGACTCCGCGCCCTGGGGAATCTATGCTCTAGCTCCTACTGGGTTATGTGTTAGTGATCCAGTAGACCTGTGTCCTGATCCTCCCTGGGTACAATCCGCAGCAGTCAGTCCTAAGTTCCACTACCTAGCGGTGCACTTCCGACTCCTACGGAATGCATCTGTCACCTAGTTTCAGGTGACCTGACAGGCTGAAGTGCCAAAAGCAGCTGCAGCCCCTGACCCCGACGGCTCACCCTGGCCAGCCTCCCCGGGTCCTGCAGGGGGGGGAGGTGCTGCATAGGGGGGTCCTGAAGGGGACCCCTTTGAGCCCCTATTCTTCAGGGTACTTGCACCTCTTCTACCCATAGTGCAAATCAACAAAAGGTAGAGGTACCACAAAAAAATACACTGACTGCTGAGCACTGTAGCTCAGCAACTGCCGCTGCTACCAAGACTCAGTCTGGTGCCTAAGTAAATGCTGCCTGGGATTTGCCTGTGTCCTCCACACTCACATATGCCTGTCAGCTCTGTGTCCTTCCATAGGCTGTGTGCATCTGAAAAAGAGTGCACTTTAAAGCCTGTTTCGCCTAGTGCTCTGCCCCTCCTCTGACCACTTACGCCCCGCTCGTTTCTTTTAAAACTAGCGTTTCACGCACGAGCAGAGGCTCTAACCCTGCTGACAAGCATGGAGGGGAGGCTGGGGCAGAGGAGAGGGAAGGATCGGTGGACGTGAAGCCGCTGCAATGGCGGTGACGAACGGCGGTGGACGGCGGGTGGTGTGGTATGTTACCGCTCTCTGCCCAGGCCTGTCTCAGTCCCCTAATCCGTGGAGAGAGAATCCCAGAAGGAAAAAAAACCCTTACCTTCATCCTTCCTGGAGCATAGAGCGTGGACACCAAGCAGACAGATCAGTCATGAAAGGTATGTGCTAAATTAAGATTTATTTTTTTCCTCAAAATTGTCAATGTAATAGGTTATTTCTCTCACATTGCATGTGTATACCACAAATGACACCCCAAAATAAATTCTGCTACTCCTCCTGAGAATTATGATACCACATGTGTGGGACGTTTCCACAGCCTAGCCACTCAGAGAGGCCCAACATGCAGGGAGCACCATCACATGTTCTAGGAGCACACATCTAAATTGTTGACTACCTATTACACTTTTGAAGGCCCTGGAGCACCAGGACAATGACACGTGGCACTGATGACTAGATGGCACTGATACGTGGCACTGATGACACGTGACACTGATGTGGCACTGATGACAGATGCCACTAATAGGGGGCACTGATGACAAGTGACACTGATGAATGATGGCACTAATAAGTGGCACTGATGACAGATGACACTTATCTGTGGCACTGATGACACGTGGCACTAATATGTGGCACTGATGACAGATGGCACTAATACGTGGCACTGGTGACAGATGGCACTAATACGTGGCACTGATGACACGTGACACTGATGACAGATGGCACTGATGACACGTGACACTGATAATAGATGGCACGTGACACTGACAGGTGGCACTGATGACAGATGGCACTGATACGTGACACTGATGACAGTTGGCACTGATACGTGGCACTGATGACAGATGGCACTATGTGGCACTGATGACATGTGGCACTGATGACACGTGGCACTGATGACACGTGGCACTGATACATGGCACTGATGACAGATGGCACTGATACGTGGCACTGATGACAGATGGCACTGATACATGGCACTGATACGTGGCACTGATGACAGATGGTACTATGTGGCACTGATGACAGATGGCACTATGTGGCACTGATGACACGTGGCACTGATACATGGCACTGATGACAGGTGGCACTGATGACAGATGGCACTGATACATGGCACTGATACGTGGCACTGATGACAGATGGTACTATGTGGCACTGATGACAGATGGCACTTATACGTGGCACTGATGACAGATGGCACTTATACGTGGCACTGACAGATGGCACTTATACGTGGCACTGGGAAGAGGTGGCACTGATGACAAATGCCACTAATAGGGGGCACTGATGACAAGTGACACTGATGACAGATGGCACTAATAAGTGGCACTGATGACAGATGGCACTTATATGTGGCACTGATGACAGGTGTCACTAATACGTGGCACTGGTGACAGATGGCACTAATACGTGGCACTGGTGACACGTGACACTGATGACAGATGGCACTGATACGTGGCACTGATGACACGTGACACTGATAACAGATGGCACGTGACACTGACAGGTGGCACTGATGACAGATGGCACTGATACGTGGCACTGATGACAGATGGCACTGATGACAGATGGCACTATGTGGCACTGATGACACGTGGCACTGATGTGGCACTGATGACAGATGGCACTGATACGTGGCACTGATGGCAGATGGCACTATGTGGCACTGATGACACGTGGCACTGATGTGGCACTGATGACAGATGGCACTTATACGTGGCACTGATGACAGATGGTACTTATACATGGCACTGACAGGTGGCACTTACAGTATACGTGGCACTGGGGAGAGGTGGCACTGACGATAGGTGGCACTGATGACAGATGGCACTGGGGACAGATGGCACTGACAACACTTGGCACTGGGGACAGATGGCACTAACAGGTGGCACTGGCGACAGGGGGCAGTGGGGACAGATGGCAGAGGGGACAGATGGCAGTTTATTTTTTATTTTTATTTTTTTGGAACTTACGGCCACTGCAGCCATTCATCTCTCCCTCCTCCCGCTGTCTCTGTGTGAGGAGGGCGAGCAGCAGTGAGAGATGATCTCATATGTTTACATATGAGATCATCTCTCATTGGACATGCCGATTGCACTGTAAACGGCCGCTGTGATTGGCTGTTTACAGTGATCTGAGATTGGTTGTGTCCAAGGGACACGGCCAACACAGAACTTCCCTGATGCGTGCTCCCAGGAGCGTTCATTGCGGAAGTAAACAGGAGGATGTCCAGGGATGCCCTCCCGGCAGGTAGCGTCCATGCTGTAGCCGTCTTTTGGCTATAACGCGGGCGCAAAGTGGTTAATAAAGCTTGTTTGAACCATATTTAGTGGTCTAATTTTGCCCTCTTAAGAGAACTTCATTCTATTATTTTTTATTTCGGATGCCAATAGGGCGATTAGAACTGCGTCCCATGGTTATCCGTGTGGATGAGATTAATTCTCATACTAGCGATTTCTTAATTGTTTAGAACAATTAATGCTCTCTATTTGGTGATCCAGGCAAATCCCCCTATTTTTTGTACAGTTTCTTAGGTGGGTGAATAGCCCCTCTCTCTCTCTGTTCTTTTGGCTCTGGCATTACAGGCACACTGGACTTGGTATTGTCCGTACCTTCTTCATCTTCTTGCATATCAGCCACAATTCCCCTTTCTATGAGTGATTCAACCTCATCGGTGTCTGCTGTCCGTAGGGAAGGATAGGTGTCTTCCAACCCTTCAGAAGGTGGACTTTGAGGCACAAACTCAGGAGCCTCTGGTCTGAGAGTTGCAGTTTCAATCCCTTTAGGCAGAGATGAAGGGGGGCTGGAAAACCATGGCATTTGAGGTGGCTACAACCAGTCTATCCCCATCTCTCCATCTTTGCTGTCCTCATCATCGTTCACAGCGAGGGGTACAGACTGAGACCTAGTGACCGGTCGGGATTTCTGAGGGGCCGTGGGAGTGGAATGTGAATCTAGCTGTGGTAGCAGATAAACTGCTTCTGATAAGGGTAGTAGATGGTTGCGATGCCAAGTCTTCAGCAGGCATGTGCTCACCTCTGGTCTGATTGGGTAAACTGGGAGTACTGGCAGCTGCTTGCAAATGACATAAGGCTGTGACTTGCAGTGGTCGGCCAACTTGTGCTTTCCAAGGACACCCAAATTCCTCAGCAGCACCTTGTCACCTGGTTGAAAATCCTGCACTCGGATTCTGAGATCAAAGTTCCTTTTATTTCTTAGTCCTCATGCATCTGTGGTAGCTTGGGCCTTGTCATAGATGGTCTTCAGACTTTTCCGTAGACAGTCTAAATACCCTCTGTGCGAAGTTGCTGAAGTATGATCCAAGGATGTGCTGAAGGGCAAGCCTACTGGCAACTGGGCCTCTTGCCCAAACAGACGATAAAGGGAGTATCCGACGGATTCTCCGACCGTGTGTACACGGCATTAAAGTCTCTTGATGAGGCTACTTTCAAAATCTCTCCCTTGATCAGAGTGGTTACGTTGGGGCAGGCCATAGTGTACAAAGAACTTCTCCACCAAAACCTTGGCCACTGAGGAAGCTTATTGATCCTTTACGGGAAAGGCCTGGGCATACCTAGTGAAGTGGTCAGTCACTACCAGGATATTTCCCTGTTCACTCATATCATGCTCCAAGCACAGAAAATCAATGCACACCAGCTCCATAGGTCCCTGACTCTGAAGATGGGCAGATCGGTGAGGCCAAGTTTTCCTTTGGATGCATATGATACAGGAATGGCAGTGGCACTCAACTTCAGCCCACATGGAAGGCCAGTAGAATCGGTCCCTCACCAGGTGGAAAGTTCTCTTGGGCCCTAGGTGGCCATGGTGGTCATGAAGAGAGGTTAATATTGTCTTCCTGTGTTTTTCCAGTAGAAAAAGCTGCCATTTTTCTTCAAGCTCATCAGAGGGGCCCCTTCGGTAGACCACCCCTTAATGCAGCTGTAACTGGACCCATTCTTGGTGTAGGAGATGGGCCTCTTTCGGCGAGTCGGTGAGGACCACATCAGGTCATTGGTTCTTCAAGGCCTTCAATGCCAGGCTGCAGAGAGGGTCTTCCAGCTGATCCTTTAGCAAATCCTTTTTGAAAGCTTTGGCAGACCATCATCCCTGACTTGGGTGACATTGCAGTAGCATTTGGGGACACTAGCAGCTGAAACTCCAATGTCTTCAGCCCTGGATCCCCCCTCAGCTTGGTGTTCTGCTCCTTGACACAAGGCTCGTACTCCTTCAGGTGTCAGCCGGGCCCACTCTTCTGGGAGGTCACTGGAGCAATGAGGCCTTCTTGGCAGAGTGTCTGCATCCTTGTTCCCAACCCCTGGTCAATACTTCAGGCTGAAAGTAAACCCTGAGAGGGCAACCAACCACCTATGACCTGTGGCATCCAACTTGGCAGTGGTGAGGATGTAGATGAGAGGATTATTGTCGGTTTTAACCACAAACTTAGCTCTATATAGATAATCCCTCAGTTTATCCACTACTGCCCACTTCAAGGCCAGAAACTCGAGTTTGTGGGAGGGGTAGTTCTTCTCGGCGGGTGCCAAGCTTCGATTCACATAGGCAAGAGGCCGTAGGTGGCCATCGTTTTCTTGATACAGCACCCCACCTAACCCATCTTGACTGGTGTCAACATGTAATTCATATGGCTTGGTTGTATCTGCATAGGCCAGAACTGGGGCAGTTGTTAGGCTCCTTTTAACCTGTCTAAAGGCCTCCTCGCATTGGGCAGCCCACTGTTCGTGAACAGACTCTCTGTGTTTTCTGGGCCCTCCAGTTGGTCTGACAAGTCTTTTCGGGTCATCATCTTCCTCCTCACTTTTCAGTAGTTAATTGAGTGGGCGGGCTATCTTAGCGAATCCCTCAACAAATCTTCTGTAATAGGAGCAGAATCCCAGAAATTACCTGAGTTCAGTCACATTAGTGGGCTTCGGCGAGGAAGTGACAGTTTCCAGCTTCTGGGGGTCTGTGGCCACTCCGTCTGCAGACACAATGTGACCAAGGTAGTTAACCGAGGGTTGATAAAACTAGCACTTCTCCAAAGACAGCTTCAACCCCTCATCATAGTAGGACCTTTTCCAGATGCTCTTCATGCTCTTCCAGGGTCCTCCCAAAGATGTTGATGTCATCCAAGTACAGCAACACCTCTATCAGGTTCATGTCACCCACAGTCTTGTCCATGAGCCTTTTCTTTAGGTGCTGGGGCACTGTAAAAAAAAAAAAACCTGGGGCATGCGGTCAAACTCAAAGAACCCCACCACAGTGATGAAGGCCGTTTTCTCCCTATCCTCAGGATGCATGGGGATTTGATAATACCCACTTTTCAAGTCCAGTACGCTGGACTACTTGGCTCCTGACAGACTCTGCAAAGCGTCTTCTATCTGTGGGGTGGTGTATTGATCGGGAATGGTCCTTCTGTTCAACGTCCAGTAGACAATACAAAGCCTCAGTGACCCATTCTTCTTCCGTACTACCACTATTGGAGAAGCGTATGGGCTCCAGGACTCTCAGATGATAACCGATTTCTTCAATTCTGCCAATTGTTCACGCAGGTCTTCCAAGTCCCCTAGAGAAATCCGTTGGACTCTCTCTCTGAACGGCTTGTCCTCTTGCAGACAGATCGGGTGTTGATCGCTCTTTGCACACCCCAGATTGAATTCACGCTTTGAAAATGCAGCCTGCCCTCTCAAGAGCTGAGTCTTGGCTCTTTCTTTCCATTCCAGAGAGCGAGAGCAGGGAATTTGTGGAAAGTGGCAGGCTTGACCCGTTTGGTAGCTTGTATCCGCACTCCTTTCTTGCAGAAGTTCTGATCTGGTTTGAGTTTCTGTTGGGTCTGATGTGCACTGACTCTCCAACGCCAGGTAGCATGAGTCAAAGGAAGTGGAGCACTGGGTCGCTCGAAGGCAACAAAGGGAGCCCTTTTTAGGGGTTTGGACTCCTGCAGCGGTCTCCTTGTGTCGTTGGCTTTTCTGGGGCTAGCTAATGGAGTCAGCCGAGTGCCCATCTACTTTACTGGGGCCCTCTGGAGTTTGCTGCCAGCTTTCGTTTTTGTGTTTCAGGCTTCATTGGGCTTTGTTTTCCAGAATGGCCCCGCACAATCCGGATCAGGTCTGGATACTTCAAGATGCCACCATCTTGCCGGGCTTTTAACAGGAGGGTGATGGGTCCAAGGGCTGAGCACCTCTCTAGACTTGCTGGGCTTGGATTTCATTCACCTTCCTAGGGTCTAGGCCAGGGGTAGGGAACCTCGGCTCTCCAGCTGTTTTGAAACTACAAGTCCCATGAGACATTGCAAGACTAACAATCACAGGCATGACTCCTAGAGGCAGAGGCATGATGGGGTTTGAAGTTTCAAAACGGCTGGAGAGCCGAGGCCCTTCTTCAGCAAGATCTGGTGTATAATTTTGTCCAGATGTCTCATGTACTCCAACAAATTCTCTCCCTAATTTTTGTAAGTGTGCTCCAACTGATAAATAAGATCATCAACTTTCTCTGTGCGCCCAAACACATCCTGTAGAATGTTCAGGTAGTCCTGGGCAACACAATCTCGCTGGCTGAGCTTCAAATTGTGGATGGCTTCTGAGACGGGCCCTTTTAAGCTCTCTGTGATTCTCTGTTTCTTGTGAGTCGCAGGAATGTCACATTCATTCAAGGCTTGTGTGGTCTGATCCAGCCACTCTTCAAAGTTGTCCTCCCCTGTAGGCACTGGTTGTCTTCCAGAGAAGACCCTAAGCTTCCAATAACCAGTTGCTGAGTATGTTGGGGGGGTCTCTCTGATATTTCGAAACAAAGTCTCTCAGAGCAGCAAAAAGTTCTGTGTCCAATTGTGGTCAGAGGTGACGGGAAGGGAAATACTTATTTAATTCAGCTTGACTGGAGGAGGTAGGACCCTCCTCCGGAACCTTCAGATGAATTACACAAAGCTCCGTCTTGTTGGCCAATTGCACACTGGCACCTTTGAAGCTTCCAGGGATTCCTAGTAGTGCATAGGTGCGAGAGGTCCCACGGTCTGTTTTGAAAGCAATCACCCACGCCTTTCTGTCCGGGGATAGTGTCTTCACAGCTTGTTCCTCTGCCCAGGCCTTTCCTGGGAGTTCGAACACCACACTCGATTCTGAGCGGGTGCCTTCTTCATAACACCACTGGATAGCAGCGGCAGGGTCCACCCTGGTGCTTGTAGGGGAATTGATTGCAGAGCAACAGAAATCCCAGATGAGCCCCCACGTGTAGCAGACCCCCGAAGGAGCTGCTTTTGATTATTGGTTCAATCCGTCGTTCTGCCTCACAACCCCAGTGAACCGTCTCATCCCCTTCTAACACACCTAGCTTAATGATGGATAGAATAACCTAATAATACACAATACAGTGCTGTATTTTTATGTTTACTTTGGATAGAATAAAATTTAGGTTAACATCAGTCAGCCAAGACCTCTATAAGTATCCAGGTCTTGGTTGAAACAGTTTAAGGGAAAACAGTCCGTATGCAACCATAAACAAGAAAATAAATGACAATATGCACAGATTCAATAGGCTCCTAAAACAAGCTTTTCATATGTGTGAAATTCTATGAATAAAGGGGAACCCCAGGCTGGCCTATGATGTCTCTATTACACACAATGAAGTAATTTCAATACCCGCGGTGTGTCCCCTTTAAGAGCCACAGTAACAATGCTTGATGAGCAAAGCTATTATCTTCACCAACAATGTAGGAGCTCTGTGAACAAGAATCCCTCAATATAATAGGGTGATGAGAGGAATGTGGAATAGCTGATGCAATGACGTAGTATTCCTCTGTGTGATCCAGCTAACAGGTGCATGTGCACATTATTTAGATGTGCTGTCTTATGAAAAGCAATAAATGTTCCTGGGCACAGCCCTCTCACCAAATCCTGTATGCTATCAGCGGTCCTCAGACATGCGATCGATTGTCTCTCCCCAAAGGAGGAGTGTTGCAGTGGCGTTCAGTCTCTGAGCTGCTGCAATGGCCTCTCCTATGAAATACCAGCTCGGTCAATCTGTTCCTCTGGGCTGGAGTTGTAGATGGTGTGCCCCTTTGGTAGGCCACAATCCTCCTCCACTTCAGCCGAGGAGACGCTCTCCTTATGGAGTCCGTGAAGAAAAACTTCCTGTTCTAGTTCCTGTGACCTTATCCCCACTTCCATCAACATCCTGCTACTCGCAATGCAGCCTGGGATTTGTAGTCCTGTTAAACACTTCAGTCAATCAGGCTGCATTGCGCATGACTTTCTATTCCACAGTGCTTTGCTGTTGCCTGATGATTGGCTCAGTCTCTCCTAATAGGGAGGTTCCAACACAGCAGTCTTGAGTGTCTGTGTGAAGAGAAGAAGGGGGTTGAAAAAGCCCACGCTGCTGCTAGCAGAAAGTTCTCCCCTTACTGATTAGATCAGCCTGAGGAAATACCTGATAAACACATTTCCCAGCATTTCCAATGATTCCTCTCTTTCCATTAGGTGACCAAAGTATTTTAGTTTCAGCTTCAGGATCTGTCCTTCCATTGAATATTCAAGGTTCATTTCCTGCAAGATTGACTGGTTTGATATTCTTGACGTCCAAGGGACTTTCAAGAGTCTTCTCCAACACCATAGTTCAAAAGCATCAATTCTTCGGTGTTCAGCCTTCCTTATGGTCCAACTTTCTCAGCCATAGGTTACTACGGGGAATACCATAGCTTTGACAATGCTGTACTTTGTGGGTATGAGAGATATGTCTGGTTTTTATAATGTCTAGGTTTGCCATTGCTTTCCTCCCAAGAAACAAGCGTCTCTTAATTTCATGGCTACAGTCACCGTCTGCCGTGATCTTGTAGCCCTTGTTGGTGCTACTTGGCTTCACCTCTTCATCAGACTGAGGTAGGAATTGCAACCCAGGGTAACCCTTGTACAAATGAGGGGGTGCATCTAAAATGCTGGATTAATTAGTTCAAGATATAGTTGTACTTTGTTTTTTTTGTTTGTTTCAAATTGTTTATTGAAATGGTTCAAATATAAACATAACAAGTACAGAGTACATTACAATCATGAAGTACAGTATTACAAGTACAAAGAGTAGTGGTGGATGATTCATTGTAATCTTCAGTAGTATATTGTGGAATAAGAGCTATTGCGTGTAGAAATACATAAGGTCTGAGCCAAACCTAAACATTCGAGTTGTAGCCAACATCTATTGACATTTGGGGTGTGACAATTTAGGCGTCATTCTCTCTGACTATAACTAAAGGGGTTGGTGGGGGAATGTCAGAAATAAGCCGCTTCTATAGTGGCTTATCGATGCGAGGGTTATGCGACTCCTGGAATCGTGTGATTTGTGGCTAGTATATTCTCGGACATTTCCTACAGAAAATGTTGTGTACATTCCGACTTAAATGTCCAACTACTGCACAGACTCTCTGTGGGTCTTTTCCGATCCATTCACCCCTATTGGGAACATTCTGTGAATGGGGAAATTGCCCTGTATGTCCTGGGAGTTGAAAGTGCAGTCAATGGGCATGAGAAGTACCTCTGTTATATGTTTTTTCATTGGTTACAGCTTAGATGACAGAGGTAACTTAAAACTATTGTGAAATCTGGCATGTCGGAGATGTAAATGAACCTGGGGGGGGGGGGCGGGGAGAAGGTGTATGCGAGGTATGATGTTTGTAGAGTGAGGCAACCGGAGAAGGGGTATAAGAGGTCTTAGGGGGGTCACCTCAAATAACCTGCCCAGGGAGAGAAGGGTATATACGATATGGGGGAGATTGGGAGAGTGGATATGGACATGGACGATTGGGGGGGGGGGGGGGCTAATACCTTTGTGGTACAAGTGGCATGGTTGTTAGATTGGGGGAGCGGGGATATTAAATTGTGTGGAGGACCTGAAATGAATCCAGCATGCCCAAAGGTTGGTACATTTAGTGTGTTTGTCTTGAGCTTCATAGTTTCATAGTTAGTAAGGTTGAATAAAGACACTAGTCCATCCAGTTCAACCTGAGTGAGTGTCTACCCCTATCCCCGTACATTGCACACTCACATCAGTCCCTACCCTCAAGGAGCCCACAATCCAAGGTCCCCATTCATATACTAGGGCCAATTTTGGACAGAAGCCAATTAACCTACCTGCATGTCTTTGGAGTGTGGGAGGAAACCAGAGTACCCGGAGGAAACCCACGCAGGCACAGGGAGAACATGCAAACTCCAGGCAGGTAGTGTCGTGGTTGGGATTCGAACCAGCGGCCTTTTTTACTGCTAGGCGAGAGTGCTAACCACTACACCACTGTGCTGCTTGGTGGATACCTTTCTCCATTTCTGCGGTCTTGTCACCTTGGCCATACCATTCTTCTAGTGTGGGTGATGTGGATGTTTTCCAGTGTCTGGGAATGCATAATGTAGCTGAGTTTATCAAGTGTAGGGTTAAGGACTTCCGATATCTTCGTTGTGATATTGATGTGTGATGTAACAAGTATTGGGCCAGGGAGTAGTCCGGTTGGTATGTTATCTGAATTATTTTGTTATGTACCTCTTTCCAAAATGGCTTAAGTAAAGGACAGTCCTACCATATATGTAAAAAGGACCCAAGGTCCAAGCCACATCTCCAGCATGTTGGTGGGACATCGGGGAACAGTCTGTGTATTTTATCGGGGGTACGGTACCATCGTGAGTAGAGTTTGTACCTATTTTCTTGTACCGAAACATTTAGGGAGCCCTTATGTGTGTGTTCATATATCCTAGGCCAGTCATTCTCAGTCAGATTGGTTAGGAGATCATTATCCCACCGTTGTAAGGTAGGAGTGTGTATCATGGCATCCAAATTTAGCAATGAGACGATGGTAGATATCAAGTGTTTTTGTGGTTCATCACTATTGCATAAAGTTTCAAACGGGGTGAAGTCTCTATACCAGCATAATTGCGGGTTATATGAGTTAAAGAAATGTCGGAGTTGCAGAAATTTGAAAAACAGTAATCGGAGTTTCGGGAAACCTCGCAACCATTGCAGGATGTGACAGATTCCCTCAGTCAAAGATTTGATGCGCCCGGTATGTGGTACGTGGTTGTTGGAGATAATATCTGGTAATGTCAGGTTGGAAATCAGGATTGAGGGATAAAGGAGTCATAGGGCCTTGTGGTGATGTAAGGTTAAGAGTGCAGCGCGTCCGCTGTAGTGCCTGTAAAGAGGAGTTTATCAGGGGGTGGGTCCGGCAAGCGGGGGGGGAATAGCTTGGTTAGAAATCCATTGAAGGTTAGATAATGGTAGGTGGGCCATGTCCTGTTGGATCCAAGCCTTATCTTTGTGATGGATATGCCAATCTACAATCCTGGTGAGCAAAGTGGCATTATGATATGTGTGGATATCGGGTAATCCTAGGCCTCCCTTATTCTTAGGAAGAACAAGTTTGGCCCAGCTCAATCTTGGTGGTCGGTGGGACCACACAGTTTCTGCACATGGTTTTGTAAGTTTGAAAGAAGGTTTTAGGGAGAGTAATGGGGATAGCCTGTAGTAGGTAAAGCACTTTAGGGCGGACGTTCATTTTTAGAATTGCCACTCTTCCAAACCATGAGAACGATATTCTGTGCCAATTTAGCAGGTCTCCTTGGATTTTCAGAAGTGTCGGGCTGAAATTGTGTTGGTATAACCTCGACAGGTCGGTAGGGATGTTGATACCCAGGTATGATAGGGTGTGGCGTTCCCAACTAAAGGGGTAATTGAGTTTGCATTGAGCTACTATTTGTTTTGATATAGTTATATTTAAGGCCTTAGATTTCTCAAAATTTATTTTTAAATTAGAAATAGTTTGAAAGGAATTCAAGTCACATAGTAAGTTGGGAATGGTGGTAATTAGATCTGAGAAGAAGAGCAAGATATCATCCGTGTATGCGGCTAGTTTGTATGGCCTATCTTTGATCTCTATTCCTTTTATGTTAGGGTTTTCTCTTAACATTTGGAGGAGGGGTTCCAACGTTAAGACAAAGATAATTGGGGAGAGTGGGCATCCTTGACGTGTACCGTTAGTGATGGAGAAGGCATTCGACAGGTGTCCATTTACTCCTATTTTTACGGTAGGGGTCGAGTACAAGAGCATTATCATCTCAATCATGTGTGGGGGGATTCTGATGTGTATTAAAGTAGCTACCATATAATCCCACACTACCCCGTCGAACGCCTTCTCTGCATCTAATGAGAGGAAGAAGCCTTCTGTTTTCATAGTCGTAAGCCAATAATGAATATTTAGTGCTTTTGTGGTGTTATCCCTGGCTTCTCGGCCAGGGACAAAACCAACTTGATCGGTGGAAATCAGTTTCGGAAGTAGGGGTGATATGCGATTTGCTAATATCTTGTCGTATAGCTTAAGGTCCACATTTAACAAAGAAATAGGGCGGTAGTTGGGGATCTGTGAGGTGTCTTTACCAGGTTTGGGTAAAAGTGTGACATGAGCTTCTAGGAGATCCATGTTAGATCTGTTAGATGTAGGGAGCACATTAAAGGTTTCGATGAAATGTGGCATGAGTACGTCTGAAAAGGCCTTGTAATAGGCAGCTGATAGGCCATCTGGGCCTGGGCTTTTACCCGCTTTGAGTTGTTTGAGGGCCATCATGGCTTCCATTGACATGATAGGGGTGTCTAACAGGGATCTGTCAGTGGGGTCTGAAGGTGGTGGAGAGTATTTGGTGAGGAATTCTTGTATGAGGGTCTGTCTGGTCTGATTGGCAGCTGTATGTGGATGCCATGGTAAGTTATAAAGTGAGTGGAAATAATCAACAAAATGTTGTGCAATGGCTTCAGAGTCAATACTAGGGTCTCCGGCAGGTGTTGAGATTTTGTGGATAGTGTGCAGTGTTTGCCTTTTCTGGAGGGCTCTCGCTAACATTTTGCCAGCCTTATTGCCATGCTCATAGAATAGCTTTTGCGTTAGTATAAATTTGTGCTTTAAAGTTTTAGCTTCTAGCATCTCTTTTCTGGCTTAAATGAGGTTGGGGATATACTCCTCCACGAGTGTGCGTTTATGAGCCCTTTCTAGAAAATTAACTCGCCTATATAGGGCATCCATATGGGCTTTCTTTATTTTGTTGTGTTTGGCTTTTAGGGATATAAATAACCCCCGTATGATACATTTATGTGCAGCCCATATGGATTCCTTAGATGTTTCTGCACTCGCATTATCCTTAAAATAATGTTGAAGGCATTCTGTAATAGCTGCTTTGTTTCCAGGTCAAGTAGTAAAGAGTCATCTAGTCTCCAGATGAAGGATGGGGTGAGTGCGTGTGTTAAATTGAGGGTGATGGTGATCGGGTTATGATCACATAGAAGTGAGGGTTCAATCGTGGCTTTCTTTAAGCTGTGAATGTCTTCTTGTGTGAGAATAAAATGGTCAAGCCTAGAGTATTTCTTGTGGGGGGCGAGTAGTACATGAAATCCTTGTCGGTCGGGTGTAATGTGCACCAGGTATCATGCAGGGATAACAAATGTAACTGCGATCTAATATCTTTTAGCGCTCTGTAGGTGAGGCATGAGGAGCCATTGGATGTATCCATAGAGGGTGACAACGGGACATTGAAATCTCCGCCAAGGACAAGAATTCCCTTGTGGAAGGCTATAAGTTGGGAAATGGTTTCTCTGAAGAATGTTACCTGTTGGGAGTTGGGGGCATATATATTGGCTATAGTGATTGGTCGGTTTTGAAAATAGCCTTTGAGGAATAAAAAACGGCCTTTCGGGTCTTTTTGGATAAATCCGAGACTGTAATGGGGCAATGTTTCGAGATTAAGATTGAAACTCCTTTAGATTTCGCCTCGTCATTAGTTGCATGGTACACAGTCCGGTAATGGGAGTTTTGGAATTTTGGAATGGTGTGGGTACGGAAATGTGTTTCCTGTATTAGGGCGATGTGAGCTTTGGATTTGTGTATAGTATGCAACAGTTGGGATCTCTTTTTGGGTGTGTTTAGGCCATGAACGTTAATTGAATAGAATGTAGTGGTGTTAAGCAAGCTTGTGGGGGGTTTGGAGACATGGTCGAGAGGGCTAAGGTTCGCCATAGTTTATAGTAGAGATATGGAGGTGACCAGGGGAGAATTAAGGTAAAGGGGGAGAGGGAACCGGGTGAGAAAATGTGTACTTTTACCGCAACAATTAAGTGTTGCCTTGGGGGAGGCGGGGGGGGGGGGGGGGTCGAACCACGATCTCTAGTGGTGTGATAAGTCATGCAGTGTAGGGTGGGTCGGGGTAACCCCGGTATACCACCCTGCTGTGGGGTTGGCGAGGACTAAACCCGATGAGGGAGTGAGGCGGGTCAAGAATGTGAATCTAGAAGTGGGTGATTGTGCGGCCACCCAGGACTATTTGGACGTGCATATACTATAAAAGGTACATTCCCCAGTTGGGCGATGTTAGTGTGATGGGGGGTGAGTTATTATAGGGACTAAAAAGTAGCTATTATTTAAGTACGAGTGGAATATTATACACAACACAAACATTAAACCTGTAACATCATCAAATAGGAACTGTAAGCAATCATCTAACAGTAGAGATGTAGCAACCATTTACGGTTCGGTTAGGGTGATGTCATATTCTTAGCATCTTAGTCATCACTTAGCATATAAAAGAACGGCCATTAATGTAGCAAGGCACGTTAGTGTGTGAAAATTTCTAAATATAACATACTTATCCCTCTTGGGCTAGAGTCGTGGAGGACTAATCAAGATCGCTGGATGGTAGCGCTTGATTAAAAATAGCCGGACAGTGCATAGCCGTTGGACCAGATCTTTGTGATAAGGTCAATGAGGGTCAGGTATCTTCTGGTATTACTGAGGCAAAGCAGCCGTCGGTGAGTGAGTGGTAGGCATTCCAGCCTCAGTAGATGTGAGTTTGGCAAGGTCATCCACAGGTTTTTGCGTTGCATTCTATACAGCTGTCTGTTCAGTAAGGTGTTGACAACCGAGGTGGGCTAACATATAATGCTAAACAGCCAAATGTTAATATATGAAGGTGTTCCAATAGCTGCGAGTCCGGTGGCATCCGTAGAACTGAAAATGGTTGCAGAGGCGGTCGTAGTGGATGATGGGTTATTCCATCAGGAGGTGGAGCCTTGATGAGGTGGTGTGATATTTCATTGCCACAGCACGGCGAGCGTGCGTCGGAGACGGTCTCTTCCAAGGGGAGTGGCCTGTGGCAAAGGGAAAAGTATTGTAATCCGTCTGTTATAACAGGGTAGGGCCCAGTCTGTGAAGGCAGCCCCCTTGCCAGCGGTGTTATGGGAAATGTAGTACAAGTAGATCGCATATATTGTGGTATAATGGATCAAAGTTAACAGCAGCGAGCTTGGGGAGGGCAAGTCTGCTCTTTTAAGAGACTGATTCGTAACAGAAATTACCATTAATAGTTTCTGCCACGTATGATGCAGCGGCAAGAGATCGAGTAAAAACAGTTAATAAATAACTATAAAAACTCCATTTGTAAAACAAAAGAAAACTAGATGTCTGCTACGGGGAACGCAGCAGGACAAGCAAACAAATAACAAAAAGGTAGAGAGAGGTGGAAGAGGGTGTGCAGAAAGGATAGACTGACCTCCATGCGATGTTGGAATACTGGGAGGCTTCAGTAGTCTCTCCTTGCCCACCACGAGAGTGGGGAAGCTGATGGGCTGTAATCCCTGCGAGTGCCATCTGAATGGCGTTGTCCCCTGGGCCCAGAGGGGGATCTCCTTCTGCGGTAGTTGATATCATGAGTGTCCATGGGTTCCAAGTGGTAAGTGGCTGGTGTATGTGTCAACGGACGGAAATTAGCATACCAGTTGGGAACTTCCAGCAAGGGGATGTTTAACGTGGCGCAAAAATTCGGTAGATCTTCTGGAACCTTGAGGTATGCCGTGTGGCCTTAATGGGAAATGGTTAGGCAGAAGGGAAATTTCCACTTATACAGTATACCGCGGTTCTTCAGTGCGTCTAGAAGTGAGCGTAGGTCTCTGCGGTGTTGTAGGGTGATACCTGAGAGGTCCTGAAATATTTGTATGGGGCACAGATTCGTAGGATATTTGAGGTCTGGACCTGGCAGCTTTCAGTATGTCCTCTTTGAGGCGGTAGTTGACCAGGCAGCAGATTATATCCCTCGGGGGGTCTGTGTCACGTCCTTTAGGGCGGAGAGCGCGGTGGATTCTTTCCAATTCAATAGTGGTATGTGGAGGTCTGTCCAAAACCGTATTGAAGATGGTTGTAATGGCTGTGGTGATTTGTTCACCTTCAATGGATTCAGGGAGACCTCTGACTCTCAGGTTCTGCCTTCTGCCTCTGTTGTCCAGATCTTCCATATGTCTCTGCATGTCCCTGAGTTGTAAGGTGTGGCCGTCAATCTTTCTGGTAGTCTTGCGGAGTGCGGTATCATATTGTTCAGTTGTTCTTTCTACAATCTGCACTCGGTCTGATAGGGCTCTGATGTCTACCCGGAGCTCCGCAATGGCCGCTGACAGGGTGTCTTTGATGTCTGTGGCTATCGTTTTTAAGTCTTGCATGCTAATATTCTGCTGAGAGGACGGCACTCCTTGTGTGCGGTGACCATTACCTTCGCTGCCCGGAGGGTTCACATCGGGAATAGTCTCCGTCAGAATAATAGCTGTATGAGGGGGAGATGTGGTGTCTGCGGCCTGTGAGGAGCCATGGCGGGATGGCGCCATATTTCCTCGGTGTGAGCGGAACATCTCCGGAATATTTCCGTGTGTTTGTCCGATTGTATGCTCCCGTGGGGAGCAGGATCGAGATGCAGAGGACGTGCGGGAAGCTGTGCCCATCTCGTGGGGTGATATAAGGGCGAATGTACCTGCAAATTCAAGTGCTTTTCGTCCTGAGGTGCTGGAGCTCACCAGTTAAGCGTCCGCCATCGAGCTCAGTCAGGCCACGCCTCCCCCCCAAGATATAGTTGTACTTTATGTGTATGTACTGAGGATTTTTCTGTATGCAAGATATTTTCTGTAAAATATTTCTGACATGTTCCTTTATCTATTCAGGTTCCTTTATCTATTCAACATGAAACATGACCCTACTGGATTGTACCATCGAAATCTGGAAAAGTTAGTATCGTTGGGAGCAGAAAGGAAAGTACTGAATAAAAAATAAATCAGATATTTAATACCTAGTTATTGTAAGGTGCCCGCGATTTATACGCTACCGAAAGTCCATAAGAACCCAGTAGTCCCCCCAGCTCGGCCAATAGTTCTATCACAGCAAGACTTGGACAATATCTTGACACATTTTTACAAACCAGCGTGCAGAATATGAGAGCTTATTTAAAAGACACAAAAAATGTATTACAACTGATTGATCAGATAAGATTAACAGAGGGATTGGAAACATATTTAGTCACAGCAGATGTTTCTTTGCTGTTCAGCTTAATTCAACACGACGATGCTTTATTGGCTTTAAACTAGGCCTTAAGTCAAAGGGAGGATATCCCACATGAACAAAAAGTGTTTTTGAGGCAGGCATTAGATTTTTGCCTGTCTCATAATCATTTCTGGTATAACCAGCAATTTTACTCTCAAAAAAAGAGGCGTGGCCATGGGGGCAAACTTTGCCCCCAGTATAGCAAATTTATTTATGGCAGAATGGGAGGATAAGGTGGTATTCGCACAACAGAATGGTTCCTTTAAGTTTTACAAGAGGTTCATTGATGATCTGCTATTCATTTGGGAGGGCACAGAGACTTCTTTACAGGAATTTATGGTATATTTAAACTCCAATAAAAACAACATTATTTTGGAGTATGAATACAGTAGGGAAAATATTCACTTTTTGGACGTAGATATAATAAGACAGGGTTGGAATTTGATTACTAAAGTATACTTCAAACCCACAGATTGTAACAGTTACCTACCCCTAAAGAGTGGACACCACCCTCAGTGGTTAAAAAACATCCCCAAAGGTCAAGTAATGTGCATTCGACAAAATTGCACGCTAGATGAGGATTTTTTTGCCCAATCCGAGATTATAAAGAAATGGTTTGTGGAAATAGGAAATATTCTGAGAAAAAAAATGCCTAGAGGATAGATCAAAAGTGAGTAGATCTAATCAGGAGTGGGGTATTATCTCGCATTTCCACGCCCAATATCGGGATGTGGAAAAAATCTTTAAGCGACACTGGCACATATTGTGTTTAGATAAAAGTTTGAATCAAACTCTTCCAAAGGATCGCACATTTATATACAGAAAGGCCCCGAATTTCGGAGATAAGGTGGTTAAGAAGGTCTTGAATCCTCCCAAAAGATCTATAACCTTTTGGGATCAGGGGGGTTTTTTCGCTTGTAGGAGATGTCCAACGTGTGCGAAGATAGACCACCCGATCAGAGGTCTGACAGAATTTACGTCATCAGGGAATAATAGGAAATTTGAAATTAAAGAATTTATTACGTGCAGCTCTACTCATGTGGTGTATGTACTACAATGCCCATGCAACCTTATGTATGTAGGGAGAACAAAAAAACTTTAACGAAACGAGTATCAGAACACATGTACAATATTGAAATAGGGTACAAGGATCATAGTGTGTACTTACATTTCAAAAAACACCATGATCAGGACCCTTCCCTATTGACATTTTGGGGGGTAGACAAAGTACAGCCTAATTGGCGGGGATCAAATATGGTACGAGAAGTATCTAAAAAGGAATCCCAATGGATATATTTAATGAACACTTTAGCGCCTAGTGGGCTGAATGTGGAATTAGATGTCAACTGTTTTATTAGGTGTCCCTGTTTTTAATTAAAAATTTAAGTTTAATATTTGGTACTTAATTAGTGGTGATCTGTGCACTTTAGGTGTATTTTTAGGAAAAATAATTTTGAAGTAGGGCGCGTAGATTTTTAATTCGTTGTTGTAGTCTATTTCATATTGAATCATTCAATTCATTCGATATGTTTATAATTTATATTTAAAATTGCTCTTACAAGTATTTACTTGTATTTTATATTGATAATTAATTTATTCAATACGTTTAAAGTTTATATTTAAAATTGCTTTTACAAGTATTTACAATTTTATAATATTAATAATATAGTTGTTCGGGTGTAGTAATACATTCAATAGATGTGCAGGAATTATATATGAGAATGATGGAGCACTATCACTGTTTCACATCTCGAGATGTGATATAGATCGCACAGTGTATGGTAAAAAGTTGCGATAACGGTGGTTAGCCTGTAGCAGTATGGGGAGACAGGTAATCATAAGGATTCTTACAGGACGCGGTGTGTGATGATTGCATTTATGTTCTCTCCGCACACACTGGTTGTCCTGTCTTCTTAACAGCAGACGTGATGAGGACTTTTTAGTCCTTGCTCGTGTGCTGAGAAGGGGTGTATGTGCACAACATGTATAGAAATGGTGTGTTGCCTGAGAGAATTGGGGAACACAGACCGTGGATCTGTAAGATACGGCTCTCATCACTTCGTGCGCATGCTTATATGGATCGTGCAGTGATTGGTGCAGACGTGAACCGCTTGCCTTCAATGTCAGAAGCATGGCAGCACTGAGCATTTTGAAGGTGATGGAAGGATGAAGGGGGGATATCTTGTAAATAGGGTTAACCCGTCTCGCCAGATTATATAAAAGAGGGGAAATATCGTACGGCTCCACCCTCAGATGATGTCATTATGACAGAACGCGTCAAGGTGGAACCTTACGATAGAGAGATTAGCAGCCACAACGGTGAGATCAGGAAAGGTCGGTCTGAACCACGAGATAGGAACAACACAGATCCCAGGGATGGGAGAGCGGTAGGACAATCTGCACATACCTGAATATCCTATTGTGAGCAATTGAATTGATGTCTAATGAAGATTTGATGTTTGTGAGTGGAAAATTTGTTGTTTGAATATAAATAAAAGCATAAGGTTTTATGGAATTACACGATATGTGTTTTTTTCTGCACATTCATTGTTTGGGAGATTTTAAGGTAATGAAATGAAATGTGGAAGGAGGAGGAATGAGAAGCAATGTGGATAAGTCATTTTTGAATTGTGAAACGCTGATCACACCCGTGTGTTCTGGTAAGAATATTACCAAAGGGGGGGTCTTCACTCATCACGAACCCCCTTTGAGTGTGTTTTCTTCATGTGTGAAGGTGTTTTGGAGAGACAGGTGGCAGTGTAATAGATTTCAGCATAAGAAAGGACTAATCCAGCTGTGTCTATATATACGAGTGATGGACTTTGAATAGAGTTTCCTCCTGTGTCTTTATGCTGATGCATTGATATATGTATTTATTTATATCAACGAGTACTTATTAACATCATGATTCACTGAACGACATAGCGCTGCTTGATCTATATGGGACTAATTATCTTTAGATAATTATTTTTAGATATTTGTTTATGGATCTTATTGTGTAAACAACATGAAACATGTTGAAATAAAGTACATAAAGATTTTATGAACACGAACACACCAATAAGTTTTTTAGCAGCACATCCCAAAATTAGATTATAAAACAATGGACAAAATGGGGACTTTATAGGTGCAAATAAATTAAGGAAATATCAAATATAATGTATAAAATAATTATTTTATTTTGAAACACCAAAATAAGAATTCAAGCATAAAAAACAAGAAGGAAAGGAGATATAACAAAAGTTGTTTCTTGATGCTAGAATTCTTATTTTGTTTTTTCAAAATAAAATAATAATTTTATACATTATTATTTGATATTTCCTTCATTGATTTGCACCTATAAAGTCCCCACTTTGTAAATTGTTTTATTATCATGTTGAAATAAAGGTGTGGAAACAGTAATGTTACACTAAAAATATTACTCCTTGTGCTTCGGACAATATTTTGTATACAATGCTTTTATTTTTTTATCTTCTTTTTTACTTATGTGTATAAATAAAAAACTATTCTTTTATTAATTGTTCTTGTTCTATAAATATGTACAGATTGCACCTATAAAGTCCCATATCTATTCCCCCTTCCCTACTGTAAGTGTTATTTAATATAAATACATTGTTAATCTGTAAATAGGGCATGACACTAATGTAATGCAATTTGTGAATAAATGTGTATAATTTTAATATATTATTAGACATATTATTAGGCATCTATAAAGTCTACTTGTTAGTGTATCCTTTTGTTTTACTTTCACGTTACGTTTTGCTCTGTAAAACTTTAAAAAAAATATTTGACAAGAGCATAAACCTACTTTCATAAACTGTTGGATTTCATACAAGATGTTGTAGAAATTTTTCATTTGCAGATGTTTACAGGCTTCAATGAGGTAGGCGCTCCAACTCTCCAGACTTGGGTCAATAGATTCTACCATGGTTTCAAGGGTATGTAATTTACCATGTTCATAACTTGGTACAAATATACCTTCAATAAAAATGTCTCCTGGGCATTCCTGCAAAAGGAGTTCACACGGAAAACAGAAAATGAAAAACAAAGAAAAACATGCACTGGATCTATCTGGATTATTTTATCAAAACTTGCAATAGACATTTGATGCCTTGACTAGTCATAGATACGCATTTAGCAGCATTCAACAACAGTGGGATAAGAAAAATACAGCTCCTAAAATTCTTTCAAATTTGGCTGTAAAACAGTGTGGTTTACTAATTACTAAGTGCTTTAAAACCTACATACAAGACTGGATTCATACTACAGTTGTAATAAAAAATAAATGCTGCCATTTAGCTTGTACTTTTGGTGCTTGTTTTACAGCACTCTGCTGGGCATAGTTACATACAGTGCCTTGAAAAAGTATTCATACCCCTTGAAATTTTCCACATTTTGTCATGCTACAACCAAAAACATAAAGCAAGAGAGAGCGCACACCAGCCCTAGTGTATTAACGTTTATTAAAATCAACTAATATTAAAAACCAGGTATTGCACTCACAAATTGTAGGTGTTGTTCTGGCATTAGAATCAAGAACCTCCACGGCTACCTCTTCTCCTGATTTACAAGCTCCTTGTAGTGGCTGACAGTGGGGCTGAACAGATGCTTATAGGTTAAGTTTAGCCTGCTCATTACAAGCACACTGTCCCCCTCCGTTCGCTCATATGCACGGACCAGCCGGCTGTGAGTGACGTCACTCGCGGCCAGGGGAGGATCTCTCTGCGTACGTACTAGCTCCTGGGATGCATAACAAAATGTTACCATGGCAACATGTTTTGGAGGCATGGCCTCCTTCTTCAGGTGACGCCCTAAGATCTGTTGAAGACTTATAAATGCAAGTTCCCTCCCACCCCTCCTTGCTAGCAGCCAATTGTAAGAGGCTTCAGATCGGGGGAAGAGAGCATGCCTGGAAGCAAATCTAACAAACAGAGGGAGCGATTTGGTAACAGTAGCAAACACATAATTTTACCAATTATAGTCTAAGTGGTATAAAGAAATATATATACATTATAATGACAATTTATTAATTCAAACTGGTAATACTAAAACTTTTGCATTCATATACCATACGAGCAAAGTAATAAATAAATGCACACTACAGGATCTCATCATAAATAAAACTAGTATTATTAGTATTCCTACCTCTAATGCATTTGATGCATTGAGGTCTCCCTTGTTGCTTGACGCTACCATGGATATGAATACACTAATAGGAGGTTCAGTTGGTAGTAGTCACCTTGCCCAGGTAGTATCAAGGGATGGTAGGATTGAACAAACTGGGGAGATGATTGGTCATTTTTTAGTTCTTCCCCCTCCTCTATCCGAGAAAAGAAAAATAACAGAAGGAGAGGAACTAGAGGAGGGGCTGGAGGGAGAAGAAACAAGATTATCAAAGAGAGGAAAGATAGAGAATTGAAGTCCACAGTGAAAATCTTCAATCTCTCGTCACATATATTGGCAGAGAGTGAGATAAGCCTTTTACAAAAAGGCTTAAATTTTGCTCCAAGTAGTAATGCCAACTTATTCGAGCTATTTAAGGACCTACATAAATATATTCGAGATATCACGGTGAGGTGCTTTTATGGTTTAAAAATAGAGGAAAACCATTGTTGCAACAATGGGTAACATTCTTGAAAAAGAATTATCTTGCAATGTTGGAAGGTAATGGGGATAGAGAGGGAGAGGAGTAGAGAAGAGGGGGGGATTCTTTTTTTTTTTTATTTTTTTTTTTTTAGGGGGAGGGGGTTGGGAATGGATTGTTTAATGGATGATTAATATAAATGTATGACCAAGCTTCGACAGTAAACTATCTGTACAATTTGTATTTGGTAAATGGTATTTAAAATGGAAAAATAAAGAATATATAAAAAATAAATAAATAGAGGAAAACACAAAGAAAGATGAGAATATGGTTAAGGAGACACTTAGTGGCACTCAGAAGGAATTAGTAAGTATTCCGGAAACAACCTGCGACCATATTACGAGCAATAAAGCAGAGGAAGAAGCTATAAATGTTCATATCAACCATATCACCATATGCTAATGGAATTATTGAATCTACATTCCGCCTGAAGTCGACATTTTATCCACACCATGCGAAAAATGAATTTATCAAAACATTTTCAAACATACAGACTTCAAGAAAATATGTGAGGCACAACATGAACATGCATAACTTATCCAAGCAAGAGAGAGATGCATTATTGGCATTTAAAGATAATGGTAACTTGGTAATCCGTACGGCGGATAAAGGAGGTGGTATTGTCATTCAGGATAGGGTGGAATATCTGAAGGAAGCATATAGACTCCTATCGGATAGTGCCACCTATGAAATACTCCCATATGATCCCCTGTCAGAATATAAAGAGGAACTCACAAAATTGATGAATGAAGCTCTTACCCAAGGATTGATACAGAAATCAAAAAAACACTTTTTTCTAGCAAACTATTTTAAAACGCCATATTTTTATCATACACCAAAGGTCCATAAGGACCCAAAATGCCCACCTGGCAGACCTATCGTGGCCAGTATAGATGGCATTACGAGCAGAGTTTCCCAATATGTAGATGCATTCCTGCAACCTCTTGTGATCTCTCTCCCAGCATATATAAAAGACTCTGCGCATGTGTTAGAGACCCTACAGCAATACACGTGGGAATCAAGATATTCATGGCTATCTCTAGACGTTAGCTCGCTCTATATCAATGTCAATTCCCCATGAGGGTGGAATAAGGGCAGTTGAACATTTTCTATCTGAAACAGATTATATGAACCCAAACCAGTCCAAGTTCATATGTCAATGTATCCAGTTTGCTCTGGAAAGAATTATTTCTGTTTCCAGGACAAATTCTACAGGCAGATAGCGGGCACAGCAATGGGTGCACATTTTGCACCCTGCTATGCGAATCTATTCATGGGATACTGGGAGAAATGTTGTATCTGGCAACACAATCCATTTGCCAAACACTTAGTGTATTACGGGAGGTACATTGATGACATACTTATCTGGGATGGGTTACCTGAAACTGTCAATTAATTTTTTTCATATTGTAACAACAGCAGCTTCGGTATCCATTTTACCCATGTAGTGGATGCAAATGTCTTAGCCCTTGTACACACGGTCGGAGATTTCGACTGTGTGTGGTCTGCATCGGACTGTTTCCGTCGGAATATCCGTCGGACCAACTTTTCCAACTTGCCGGAAATATTTTCCAACAAAATGCTCCGATCGGACATACTCCGATCATGTGTAAAGAATTCCGATCAGACAAAGTGCCACGCATGCTCAGATCAAATTCCTACATCAAAGCTATTGGCTAACGAAATTCCGTCATCACGTTCTGAACGGTTGGATTTTCCAACAACTTTGTCTGACCGTGTGTATGCAACAGTTTCGGACAAGATCCGTCGGACAAAATCCGACAGATTTGGTTGTCAGAATCTCCGACCGCGTGTACAAGGGCTTAGTGTTCCTGCACCTTGAGCTTAGTAGTGACAAAAATGGTAACATCACTTCCAAAACACATTTTAAGGAAACTGCAGGCAACTCTTATTTACATCACAAGAGTTGCCACCATCCTAGATGGAAAGAGAATATACCCCATGGCCAGTTTTGCAGATTACGTAGAAACTGCAGTAGTATTAAGGACTATGAGGCTCAGGTGGCTATATTATCCAAGAAATTTTTAGAAAAGGGATATGAAGAAAGCCACATTAAAGAAGCAAAGGATCGTTATAGGAATGGAATCCCTGATAAGAATAAGAAGGAAACTATATGGGCAAAGGATCAGCGAGATATTCCTTTCATTACGAACTTTAAGCATTGGCCTATTCTGGGGAAGCACAAAGCACTGGGAAAAATCCTCAGGTTGTGTTCAGAGGAGCAAAAAACATTAAGAGTATCATTGCCCCCAGCCGTCTAAAAAACACAAAAAATTATTAACAAAAAATGCGTAATATACCACAATTCTTTAACATCATAGGTAGCTTTAGATGTAAGAGCAAAAAATGTAAAGCATGTCGATTTATTACTCATGGACTAACAACATTTAATTGTAAGGATGGCCGCATGTTTCAGATCAAGCAATTTATATGCTGTAATACACAGTTTGTGGTCTACGGTTTGAGGTGCCCATGCTGGTTCCTCTATGTAGGTAGGACGGTACGTGAAATAAGGACCCGTTTTGGTGAACATAGGAGATTTATAGAAAAGAAAATTGAGAAGCACAGTGTACCACGTCATTTTAAACACAAACATGAAGGTAGCACTAAGGGGCTTGAACTTTTTAGCATAGAAGCTATACCAATGTCCATTCCAGAAGGCGAACATTTTGACAGATTATGTAAACGAGAATCTTTCTGGATCTTTACGTTAAATAGTATGGCTCCAGAAGGGTTAAATGAAGAGTTGGAAATAGGTGCCCTTATATGACGGATATATAGTCTGGTAATGTTTGTTGCAATACAATATATACATATATATATATATATATACATAATTGATTAGTATTTTTACAATTAATCTTTTATTAATTAACTGTTAAATAAGGAATTTTAAACATAAAATAATTTATATATATATATATATATATATATATATATATACACACACACATTTCCCTCAATATTATAATTATAATTGTGAATTTATCAATATTATATTTTTTATTTATTTTTTATAATAATTTTTAGTTTGGAATTATCATATGTGTAGTTTTATTTCTGATGAGATCCTGTAGTGTGCATTTATTATTTATTACTTTGCTCACATGGTATATGAATGCAAAAGTTTTAGTATTACCAATTTTAATTAATAAATTGTCATTATAATGTATATATAGATTTCTTTATACCACTTGGTCTATAATTGGTAAAATTATGTGTTTGCTACTGTTACCAAATCACTCCCTCTGTTAGATTTACTTCCAGGCATGCTCTCTTCCCCAGATCTGAAGCCTCTTACATTTGGCTGCTAGCGAGGAGGGGTGGAAGGGAACTTGCATATTTAAGTCTTCAACAGATCTTAGGGAGTCACCAGGAGGCCACGCCTCCGAAACATGGGTTGATGTCACATGGGGACTATGACATCGTAAGGGGGCGGGGTCACCATGTGACACCAACCCATGTGACATAAAGCCATGTGACACCGCCCCTTGTCCCTATATAAGTGGCCGCGCAGTGCGTCCCTGGCATTCTGGCCGGAGAGATCGTTGGGGCAACATCTCCTGGAGAAGAAGAAGAAGAAGAACGGAAGGCTGCGGCGGCGGCGACAGAAGACCGGGCCACCGCCTGTAAAAGAGCTATAAGAAGGTGCGGTGGCCCGGCAGAAGAACCGAAAAGGGGGACAAGACCCCCGAAGTCGGGAGAAGAGGCCGGCGGCGAGGAAGAAAGCCGGACTCCTCCGCTAGCAAAAGAGCTACAAGAAGATAGCGGAGGAGTCCGGCGAGAAGACCCCCGAAGACGGAAGACCCCCGGAGCTGTGCAATAAAGTATTTTATCTCGTGTGTTGTGTTTTTTTTGGTACTTTTATTTTACAGGTGAATGGGTAGGGGTACATTGTACCCCATACTCATTCACATAGGGTGGGGGGCCGGTATCCGGGGGCCCCCTTATTAAAGGGGGCTCCCGGATTCCGATAAGCCCCCCGCCCGCAGACCCCGACAACCAACGGCCAGGGTTGTCGGGAAGAGGCCCTTGTCCTCATCAACATGGGGACAAGGTGCTTTGGGGTGGGGGGGCCGCGCGGCCCCCCCTTCCCCAAGGCACCCCCCCATGTTGAGGGCACGCGGCCTGGTACGGCTCAGGAGGGGGGGCGCTCGCTCGCCCCCCTTTCCTGGCCGGCCGGGTAGCGTGCTCGGACAAGGGTCTGTTGTGGACTTGGGGGGGGACCCCACGCCGATTTTTTTTCGGCGTTGGGGTTCCCCTTTAAGTCCATACCAGGCGGCGGGGCCAGCGACGTCTCCTTCGCGGGCCCCGCCTACCTGGATACCCGCTCGAAATGAGCGGACTTTTCTCCGGGCGGGAAAAGTCCGCTCATTTCAAAAGTACGGCGGACTGGCATTCACACGGGCGATTGTCCGCCGAAATGCGAGTCCGACGGACAGTATTACGGAAATTCCGAAATACTTAGTCCGCCAGACTGCACGCTGAAAAAGTCCGCTGAAGCCCACACACGAGCGGACTGTCCGCTGAAATGTGTTTCGGCGGACTAAGTTGGCCAGACAGTCCGCCCGTGTGTACGCGGCTTTAGAGTTTTTCAAATCCTTTGCGCGAATCGCTCCTGAAGAAGCGCTATACTAGCGCGGAACATGTCGAGCTATCTTGCTAACTAAAAATACGGACCCACATACCTGACACCACTCTCTGGGACTCTGAATATTTTTCTACTACTGGAGACCAAACCAATGGCTTTGTATTGTTAACCATTGTATTATATACTTTACTGGAGAATATCAGTGGTCAGGCAATATGGGTCAACCAACACTATGTTTTATTCAAATAATTGCTGTACCTATGTGACTGTTTTATGTGTATGACATTTTTGATAATTAAATAATAAAATATTTCTAATACTTTTTAGATTGAATACTCATGTGCCGTATAAAGTCCACCCAATATTAGTCTTTTTTCCTTATGAATTCATATAATACTTCTGGTATTTCACGTCCTGGCTGAGACAGCCACTTAGCCTCAGTTGAAATGAAACACATGAAAGCTTTGTAATCAGAAGAACAATGGCTTGGCTCAGGCACACCTGCTGTGAAATGTGTGATTGCAGGCTTCAAAGGGAATACGAGCTAGCTAGACAGCTCAGGGATAATAGAGACACTGCCCATAGTGGACAATACAATATGCTTCCTGAAGAATGGGCAGACATGTGAAGGATTACCTCTTGGTGATATCTATTGGATGGAAGGCAAATGGGGGTGGCTACGAGTGGACGTGTATGTTTGAATGAAAGGATCACACACACAGGCAATGCTCTCTCTCTGTTCGCTGCAAAGAGGCTGTGTCTCTGCTAATCTGATGATACAGCCATCTTGAGGCCTACTCTGGGTGATGGCCCTCTCCTGGTCTGAGCCTAGCTGATGCAGCAAAGCGTCACGGAGGGCCTTGTGATAAGTATTTTTCATATTCTTGTATTATATGTTCTGATTGTAAGCTTTGTGATATTGTAATGTCTTTTTAATACTTTATGTTAGCTTTCCTAATTTCTTGGGAAATAAATAAGATAGTGTTTTACTAGCAGCAGTGTGCGTGTTTTCATAGGTAACTTTATATCAGTGTGCCTAGCAGGGTTTTTTAAACTAGATAACTATGGGAAGAAACAAGTTAATAGTAGTTTGTAGAGTACTTAATGTCCTTCAGGTGTGTATATATATCAAGAATCATGGGTGGAAGAGAGTAATGACATTGTACATGGGGCGGGGGAGGCAGAATCAGTGTGGGTGGAACTTCAAAGAGAAAAAAATATGTGGGAAATTAATAGTGGGGGGAAGGAGGCCCCCTAACCGAGGAGGAGGAGCTGACTCTCCTATCACAGTTAGAAATGGCAGGGAGGCAAGGCAATGTCATCATAATGGGGGACTTTGACTATCCCAATATTAACTGGGCACAAGGGATAGCTCACTCATTATAGGCCTGTCATTTCTTACATGTCTTACAGGACAACTTCATGTCCCATTTGGTAGATTCCCTGACTAGAAAAAATGCTTTGCTAGATCTATTAACCCCTTCTGGGGGGTATACCGGGATGATGCCCGCACCTGCAGGCATCATCCCGGTACCGTTTTCTTCAGCAGGCGATTGGCTATCCAGCCATAACAACCGATGCGACTAAAAGCCGATCGCCTGTTATGCCGGAGGAGCGGGAGGGGACGTCCCCCCTCCCGCCACCTCCTGCCGCTGTTACCGGTGCTCCCGCTCGATCGGGAGCACCGATTCCTGCTGCGATGCCTCCGGCCGCTGGGGAAGAACTGGAACGAAGCCGTAATCGGCTTCGTTCCAGTCTCCTCATAGTAAACACGGAAACAACGTCATGATGTCACTTCCCGTTTACTCGGCTGCCAATGGCGCCGGTTTTAAAAAAATATCCGGTATTCAGAATCGCCGTTTTTCGGCGATCTGAATACATTGAAGTGTAAAGGAGGGGTGGGGGGTCTTTTAGACCCCTGATCCCTCCATAAAGAGTACCTGTCACCGCCTATTACTGTCACAAGGGATGTTTACATTCCTTGTGACAGCAATAAAAGTGATCAAATTTTATTTTTTTTTTAAAACAATTTAGTCATTTTAAAATAAATAAAAAAAATAAAAAAATATTTTTTTTTTAAAGCGCCCGCCGTCCCCGCGAGTTAGCAAAGCAAAGAAAACGCATACGGAAGTCGCGCCCGCGTATGTAAACGGTGTTCAAATCACACATGTGAGGTATCGCCGCGATCGTCAGAGTGAGAGCAATAATTCTAGCACTAGACCTCCTCTGTAACGCTAACCTGGTAACCGTAAAAAAATGTTTAAAGCGTCGCCTATTGAGATTTTTAGGTACCGTACTTTGTCGTCAATCCACAAGTGCGTGCAATTATAAAGTGTGACATGTTTGGTATCTATTTACTCGGTGTAACATTATCTTTCACATTATGCAAAAAAATGGGATAATTTTACTGTTTTTTTTTTTTTTTAATTCATGAAAGTGTCCCTTTTCCCAAAAAGTTGCATTTAAAACACCGCTGCACAAATACCGTGTGACATAAAATATTGCAACAATCACCGTTTTATTCTCTAGAGTCTCTGTTAAAAAAAAAAAATATAATGTTTGGGGGTTCCAAGTAATTTTCTAGCAAAAAATATGGATTTTAACTTGTAAACACCCAATGCCAAAAATAGGCTTAGTCATGAAAGGGTTAATTACAAATGAATCAGATCTCATCACAGATGTGGAAATACAGGACAGCTTGAAAACTAGCGATCACAGTATGATCACATTCAGCACAATTCATAGGAGAAGGAGGCACGGGGGAAGTACAAGTACACTACATTTCAAAAGAGCCAACTTTTCTAAGCTGTGCTCAATACTACAAGACATTAGGACCAAATTGTAGAAACATTGAACACTGAGGAAAAATGGGAGAGCTTTCGAAACATATTTAAAAAAATTAACCCCCAATGCATTCCAATGAGTAAAAAATATAGAAGAGCGAAGGCTAATCCTGGGTAGCTAAACCACAATGTAAAAAATGTGGAGGGGTCATTGTCAGCATTTCAATACTAAAAGGAATGCAATCAGGGCAGTAAAGAAAGACTATTGTACATAGACACATTGCAGAGGAAAGTAAAAAAAAAAATCACAAGAAATGTTTTAAATATATTAACAGTAAAAACACAACATCATCGCATATAGGCCACAGGATGATGAAGGGAAGATGGTTACAAATGACAAGGAGAAGGCAACTGTACTCAATGCTTTCTTCTCCTCAGTATTTACACGGGAAAAGGAGGGGTATAACAACCAAGACTGTACTGTTAGTAACACATCACAGTATGTACTCTTGTGGCTTACAGAAGCCAGGGTACAGAAAAGACTACAAAAGTTTAACATAAATAAATCACCAGGACCAGATGGATTACCCCAGAGAGTCCTCAAAGAACTCAGGTCACAGCCAGACCTCTATTCCACTATTGGTACGGGGATAGTACCAGCTGATTGGAGAAAAGCACACGTGGTACCAATATTCAAGAAAAGGCAGAGACATATTCTGGGAAACTACAGGCCAGTCAGTCTAATATTGACAGTATGTAAACTATTGGAGAGGATAAGGGACTATATCCAAGATTTTGCTGATGGAAATGGTATAATTAGCAGTAATCAGCATGGGTTTACAAAGGGTCGGTCCCGCCACACAAACCTGTTAACATTCTACGAGGATGTGAGCTCCCATCTAGATAAGGGAATGCCTGTGGATGTGGTGTACCTGGATTTTCCAAAAGCATTCAATACAGTTTTACACAAATGCTTATTCTTCAAACTGAGGTCTATAGGCATGGGCCATAGAGTTTGTTCATGGATAGAAAACTGGTTATGGGGGTGTGTCCAAAGGGTGGTGATAAATAATGTGCACTCAGACTGGTCTGGAGTGGTAAGAGGGGTACCCCAAGGATCTGTCCTTGTACCAATTCTGTTCAATTTATTCATAAATAATTAAATTCTTAAATGATACAGAGGTCAGCATAAATAGCTCAATCTCAGTTTTTTTCTGATGACACACAAACAAGTATGGCTATAACTTCACATCAGGCTATAGAAAATTTACAGGGCCTGAATAAAATAACGGGTTGGGCAACTAAATGGCAAATGAGGTTTAATTTTGAAAAATGTAAAGTAAAGTAATGCACTTGGGGGCTAAAAATATAGATGCAAATTACTTACTAGAGGGAGAACCTCTGGGGGAATCCAGGATGCAGAAAGATCTGGGGGTCCTAGTAGAAGACAGACTGAGCAATAACATGTAATGTCAAGCTGCAGCAAGCAAAGTCAGCAGAATATTGGCATGCATAAAAAAGGGAGTTTACTCCAGAGATAAATTGATAATTCTACCACTTTAAAAAGCATCTGGAGTATTCCATCCAGTTCTGGTCACCAATCCTTTAGAAAGGATGTGCTGGAATTGGAGAGAGTCCAGAGAAGGGAAACAAAATTAATAAGGTGACTGGAGGACCTCAATTATGGAACAGCTACAAAACACTGGGCTTATTCTTCCTGGGGAAGAGACACTTGAAAGACATGATAGTGATATACAAATATCTCAATGGTGACCCCAGCGTGGGTAGGAAAGTATTCAGTCACAGGGACTGTAAGGCGACACTGGGCCATACAATGAGATTGTAAGAGAAGCGGTTTAACCTTAAAGTGATTGTAAAGTCTTTGTTTTTTTTCCCCTACAAAAATAACAAACATGTTATACTTAGCTGCTCTGTTGCAGTGGATTTACACAGAACAGCCTGGATCCTCCTTCTTGGGTCAGGAGGAGGGGCCAGGAGCACAGAAGAGGGACCTGAGAAGAGGAGGATCTGGTCCATTCTGTGCAAAACCAACTGTACAGAGTATAATATGTTATATATATATATATATATATATTTTTTCAATGAGGCTCATTTTAAACATATTGCCCATTCACAAGAAACATCATCACCACATCCTGTTTCATGCACGTATTAACACTGTTTGCTAGCCTGATTAAGGGCCTCTGGACCGGCCTGTGACATGTGCGCCGCTTATCAGTAGTAAGACACGCCACTTTCTACTGCGTATTGTACCGCCACACTAGCATCTCTTTTTATACCTCTATAATCGTATAATCCATTTGTATAGGATCATCTTAAATGTTCAATCCAAAACTGAGGCAGGATGGAGACCTTGTGGTTATCCAATATTAGTAAAGTATCTATCAATGTATGGACAAAAAAAGAGAAGGGTGTATCTTTGTGAAGTGCTGATCCTGTGTCTGACAGGTATCACTGTGCAACAGTGAAATGCCTGACGACCTGAACCATCCTCTGAGGTAATAGATCTTTATTGGTTACAAGTGTGAAAGCCCAAATATAAGGGTGGTATTCACCTTGTGATCTTAATGCTGTGAATAAGCTTCGGATGGAGTGAAATACGTGGGTCTTCAGTGAACCAATTGGAACAATCTCAGAGAACGCAATAAATTCATATAAGGTTTATAAAAAGTGAGTGACTTCCCTTTCTCTGTGTGAGTTTAATTCGTGTATACTTTCCAGTCTTTTGCTACACTTACTGTATTGTATTATGCTATTTTGTGTGTTTACCTGTGTGTTTTTTTTTTACAAAAAAAACATAGTAAAATGCACGTTAATGTAGCTAGGGGGAGTGGTAGGGGCTCATAGAAAATGAAGGCCAGTCCTGTGTTTAAGCACTAAAACAAATTTGTCAAGTTGAGTGAAGATGTGGAGGTGGCAAACATGGAGGTGGCAGCCCTGGATGTCACTGCAACCCCTAACAGCTGGAAGAGCAGCTCATCTAGTAGGGGTTGTGAGGGTAGTTCAGGTAGGCCTAGATGGTTGGTTATAATAGGGGAGTCTATAATCAGAGAGACTAATAGAATAATTTGTGACCAGGATCACCTCAAACGAATGGTTTGCTGTCGCCCTGGTACCAGGGTTCGGCATATGGTGGAAAGGGCTGGGTATGACCTATTTGTATGACCTACATGTTTGAGCCAATGACAGAATACATGGAAGATGGAGGATACTTAAAGTGGAGTTCCACCCAAAAGTGGAACGTCCGCTTTAAACACTCCTCGACCCCTAAAATGTCACAATTGGCATGCCATTTTTTTTTAGGGGGGTGTACCTTCTTTTTAGTTGGACTTCTGGTCCTACTTACTCCTTCCTCTTCTTGGCCACCTAGGGGACGCCTCCTCTTGCCCTAGGCAGCCCCTCCCTGCCAGCGATCTTCTGGGACACGTCACAGGTCCCAGAAGATTGTCTGGCCAATAGCAGAGCTCAGTGCGAGCCTGGCCCTGTACCCACAGTTGCTATAACGGCGCCTAGGAGAGGAGGGAGAGAGGAGCGAGACTCCAGGCGGCTGCACCGCTGGACCATGGGACAGGTAAGTGTCTGTTTATAAAAAGTCAGCAGCTATGCTTTTTGTAGCTGCTGACTTTTAATGAACTAAAAAACGGGTGGAACTCCACTTTAGGAATCAATTTAAAGGTTTATTGTAAGGCTGGAGGAGCAATTAAACTAGGATTGATGGGGGGAAACTAGAATTCAGTTGGGCAGACAGGTCAGTTAGGGGGGTCAAACATTAATAAAGGGTGGAATAGGGATAGATGGGGGGAGGGTTATGGCAGGTGTTAAGAAGGTTGCAATCCGACATTGGAAATTAAACTACTGTTTGTAATACTAAGAAAGATATGCAAAATATAAGAGCAAAATGTGATAATAAATTAAAGTAGAACTATAGGCAAAACTTTTTTTTTCCATTTTGGATAGAGTAACCCCAGGATTGTTTACCCCTATTGGATGTGGAGACACTGCTCCCCGCTTAGACAGAGTTCCATATATATGATTCACCCTGGACTATTTCTACCTGGAGCTGCTCTGTAGTATCCACGCAAGCAAATATACACATTATTTCAGTATTATCTAGGAATTATATCTAATCACTCAAAATCTGCAATATTTCTGCTTTTTTTTAAATATAGTACCTAGACTAAAACTGTGCGATTGCTGGGATGTATGAATGTGTGTGGCGCTGCAATCTGTTCCAAGACAACCTTGTCTTTTCAATTTTGTTGTGGAAGAATATTTTTCACTTGGATACTATTGTCAATTTTTTAATTTTGGTTGTGCATTTTCTATAATAAATTAATTTTATTCAACCGTGGTGTTCGGCAGTGGTGACCTTCTTTGTAGGATTTATTTCCTCCTTTGTGCATTTCCTGTTTCTCCAGAACAATGAGATCATACTGCTCATTGTACTATATGCACAAATAGCCGGAAGGTATTGCCACATGTCCCTTACAGCCTGGACCTCGTTTCAAGTGGTTTCCATCTGTTTGGATGCCTAAAAGAATTCCCCGGAGGTAAGCATTTCAGCACCAAAGACGAAGCAAAGCAGGCTGTCTTAGGATAGTTCAGGCATACTGAAAAATCTTTCTGTGCCAATGCTTTCCAGGCATTGGTTGAACGCTGGGATAAGTGTATAAATGTGACAGGGATGTATGTTGAAAAATAAATAGAGTTTCCACTCCTTGAAATGTGTTCTTTTATTATATAAACTCAAAAGTTACAGTTTGAATTGAATGCATCTCGTATTATTATATTGTTTTTTCTTTTTAATTATGGTTTCAATAAACATAACGATTTTAGGCCCCATTCACACTTGCGCGACCTGTCCTGCAACTTTGAGCCCAAGAATTGCCTGACAGGTCGCACCCATGTTTCCCTATGACAACTGTTCATATCTGTGCAGCTTCAAGTAGTTCCTGCACTACTTTGGTTCAACTTTCATGTGACTTGAAGTCAGCAACCTCACTGTAAACACTCAAAAGTCACATAAAAGTCACACCTGAATGATATAGATGCAATTTGGATGCGTACCATAACCCCTTCAGGTCTGGTATAGATTTTAAGGGGAGCCCACAACAAAAAAACAAAAAAAAATGGTGTGGGGTCTCCCCAAAATCCATACCAGACCTTTATCTGACCAAGGGGGTGGTTTCCTTGAGGCGGGGGGGGGGGGGGGGTTCTGCTCCCCCTCACCCTAAAGCACCTTGTCCCCATGTTGATGGGGACAAGGGCCTCTTCCCCACAACCCTGACCAGTGGTTGTGGAGGTATGCAGACGAGAGCTTATCGGGATCTGGAAACCCCATTTAACAAGGGGGCCCCCAGATCCAGCCCCTCCATGTGAATGTGTATGGAAAAAAAGTGTAAAAACTGACAGTAGGCAATTTTTGACAATTCCTTCATAAAAAATTCCTTCACAAAATAAAACAAATGTCCCCCCGCTGTAGATCCATCATCAATCACACCACCCGCTGCCACCACTGATCCAAAAAAAAAACCCCAATAAAACCCTCCAGCCTCAGGAAAAAGGCTTGCACCTTTCATCTAGTGCTGCACCGATGTTTCTGGATTCTGAGTCATGGGGAAAGCAAAGGAATTGTCAAAGGATCTGCGGGGAAAGGTAATTGAACTGTATAAAACAGGAACGACATATAAAAAGATATCCAAGAAATTGAGACTGCCAATCCGCAGTGTTCAAACTCTAATCAAGAAGTAGAAAATGAGGGGTTCTGTTGAAACCAAACCACGGTCAGGTAGACCAACTAAAATGTCAGTCACAACTGCCAGGAAAATTGTTTGCGGTGCAAAGAAAAACCCACAAATAAATTCAGGTGAAATACAGGACTCTCTGAAAGCATGTGGTGTGGCTGTTTCAAGATGCACAATAAGAAGGCATTTGAAGAAAGATGGGCTGCATGGTTGAGTCGCCATAAGAAAGTCATTACTACGCACATTCCACAAAGTATCCCTCTTACAATATGCCAAACAGCAAAGAGACAAGCCGCAAACCTTCTGGCAAGTCAATTGGAGTGATGAGACCAAAATTGAGCTTTTTGGGCCACAACTATAAATGCTACATGTGGAGAGGAGTCAACAAGGCCTATAATGAATGGTACAGAGGTGGATTGCTGATGTTTTGGGGATGTGTGAGCTACAAAGGCACAGGTAATTTGGTCAAAATTGTTGGCAAGATGAATGCAGTATGTTATCAAAAAAATACTGGAGGAACATTTGAATTAATCAGACAGGAAGCTGCGCATGGGAGGTACTTGGACATTCCATCATGACAATGATCCAAAACACAAGGCCAAGTGGACCTGTCATTGGCTACAGCAGAATAAAGTGAAGGCTCTGGAGTGCCCATCAGTCATTGAGCTACTCTGGGGAGATCTCAAATGTGCAGTTCATGCAAGACAGCCCAAGAATTTACAGGAACTGGAGGCTTTTTGCCAAGAGGAATGGACAGCTTTACCATCTGAGAAGATAAGGAACCTCATCCACAAATACTACAAAAGACGTCAAGCTGTCATTGATGTGAAAGGGGGCAATACACAGTATTAAGAACTGGGGTATGTAAACTTTTGATCAGGGCCATTTGGGTAGTTTCTGTTGCCATTATAATTGAAAAAGAGTAAACACATTGTATTGATAATAAATGGTTTCTGCCAAACACTAATCATGAGTGAAAGAAAAGTTCTTCATTCAGATTCTCTGAAAAATGGCCAAGAAATCATAAATTCTGCCAGGGTATGTAAATTTATGAGCACAACCAGGAGTTATAAACGTGCAACTTCAAGTGACTGAACACTGGCATAGCTTTTGAGGACATGCCTCATGGATGCCTCCCCTAGAGCCCTATCCCACTCTGTGAGTCCTCAGTTTTGTAGCAAGCAATGCGGAATAAGCAAGGAACAGAAAGGATGGAAAGGAGAGGTGAAATATATAAGTCAAAATTCATCTTAGCTTAAAGTGGATGTAAACCCTTACATATACCCAGTGAACAGCCTCAGATGATACACAGAGATGAAACAAATCTCCCTACATAAGTTTTACATGCATATCTGTTGTCTTCAGCTTGCTACTGTATATTCTTTAGGGGTTCTTTAGGTGTTTACGTGTTATAGTTTTTACTTCCTCATTCAGCTGTAGGAGTGTAGTCTTGGCTTACACTGTGTGACAGCTGATTGGAGGAAAGGCACACACCGTCACTTCACATAGGCAGAAGAACGAAGATACTTTTAGAGCTGTGCTGTGACAAGACAAGCTCTCTGCTAATCTATGTATAGCACCCACTCCGACACACATTTCAGGCTTCTTTTATCTCCCGTCTCTGAGAACTTGTAAGATGTTATCATGCTGATAACAGAGGAAGGAAACAGCAGAAAGTCACAGGACTCAGGGCTTTGGAGAGAGATAAGTAAATGCTACAGATATATATGATCAAATTTCAGTTTTACATCCAATTTAAAGGCTAAGTTCACCTTTTCTACAAAAAAATACATAAAAGCATATTTCTTTAGCAGAAAAAATGTGCATTTATAATTTTTTTTTTGCTAGGAGCCTATAGAGCATTGTACCTGAGATCCACTGATTGTGGGTACAAGTTCAGGTTCCTGCACACACTGTCTCTGTATGGGCTGATAGTTCCTTAGCTGAAGACAGTGTTAATCAACTACAAGCATGCTGATCATGGGCTTGCAGTTCATTCATACTACAAGTCCATCTGCCATGGTCAGGGCGGCCATCAGAAATTGTAGGGCACATTACACAGCTTCAGGCCTGGGCCCCCCCAAGCCTGCCCACTGGCTGTCCCACCGAAGCTGTGGACTAGCCCCCCTCACATCTGTATGCTCTTAGCCTCCCTCACACCTGTACGCTCTTAGCCTCCCTCACACCTGTACGCTCTCAGCCCCCCTCACACCTGTACGCTCTCAGCCCCCCTCACTCCTGTACGCTCTCAGCCCCCCTCACACCTGTACGCTCTCAGCCCCCTCACACCTGTACGCTCTCAGCCCCTCCCTCACACTTGTACGCTCTCAGCCCCCTCACACCTGTATATTTTCTTTTTTTTTTTCTCAATCAAAGGTTTTATTGAAAATAAGATCAGGTTTACAATCAAAGTCTGAATACAAATATCATTGCAATCAATCTGTAAACAGTAAAACACATAAGTACATCTCCACTGTGTTCAAATTCGGTTAGCGGCTAAGTTGGAGTAAGAACACAATTGAAGACGCAAAGTAGCATATGATGTTTGGGGACAGGTGAGAATGGTGTGGGGGGTGTGGGGGGGGGGGGGAGGTAGGGGGCAAGGAGAGGGGGGTGTGGGGTGTGATCAGCCCATTGCTATCATTCATAACTCCGTTAATTAGAAATGTTCTATGTCGGTTTAAGCTTTGCTCCCACCGTGATGAGGGTCAAAAGATGCTGAAGAGTTTAATCTCTAAGCGTGCGGAATTCAGGGGAGAGTGTGAAGATCAGCCATGGTTGCCATGTTTTGATAAAGTTTGTGCTATTTTCATGTTTGGTAGCCACGATCTCCTCCATCTTGTAGATATATTGCACTCTGTCTAACCAGTCTGTAATGCTCGGTGTTTTGGTTGTTTTCCAATGGATTGGTATCAGTGTTTTAGCGGCCGTGAGTAAGTGTCTGGACAATGATTTTTTGTAGCGGCTTAAATTGGTGGGGACCAGATTGATAGGGCATGTGGCCGCGTTCAATTCTAGGCGAGTTTCTGTTATGTGTTTTATCCAGGATTTGATTGCATCCTAATACGTTTGTATTAGCGGGCACTCCCACCATATGTGCAGGAAGGTACCCTTGTGTGTTTTACATCTCCAGCACACGTCTGAGGTGGAGGGAGACCATCTCCTGGTTTGTTGTGGCGTAATATACCATTGAGTTAAAATTTTGTAGGATATTTCCTGGTATTTGGAGCTTAAGGAGCACTTGTGTGCCAGCACGCATGCCTTATTCCATTGCTCCTCAGATATGCTTGTCTGGAGATCACGTTCCCACTTTGTTTTGAATTTATTTTTGTCAGCTTGTGACGCTTGAATTAGCAATGAGTATGCAAGAGACGTGGTGTTCGTTATTAGTGATCTCTGTAGACATATATTCTCGATCTGAGTCAATGGGAGGCGGAATTGATTTTTGTGTTTGTTATTTACCAGGAAATCCTTTAGCTGAATGTAGAACCAACTTCCAGGAAACAGCTCCCCCACCTCCTCGGTCAATGTTTCAAATGACTTAACTTGTGTACCTGATATACAAGTGTGCACTAGAAAGTCTTGTGGTAGGTTGTGGTGCAGGCCAGGGATGAATTCGGGGTTATTCGCGAGTGGCGTCAGGGGACCTGGGTTTGTTGCGATCCTTTGTGACTTTACCAGTGTTTGCCATATCTTTATTGTAGTTTCAATTAGTGGGTGATCTATAAGTTTGGGCTGTCTGGAATGAAGCGACCATGGGAGGTAGAGGGTGCCGCGCTTTGCCAAATTGTTTTCTATTTGAACCCAGTCCTTATTCAGGCCATGGCAATGCCAGTCTATGACTCTTGTGACATGGGTAGCCTGATGGTACTTTTTGAAGTCCGGCAATCCTATACCCCCATCTCTTTTAGCCAGTGTTAAATGTCGGAATTGGATTCTAGGTTTCTTATCAGCCCACAAAAATCGCCTCTGAATTTGGTTTAATGTTTTAAAGAAGAGTTCTGGGATTTTAATTGGTAGGGCGTTAAATACATACAGAAGTTTAGGGAGTACCGTCATCTTTAATATGGCGGCCCTCCCAAACCAGGAAAACATTTTTGCATTCCACTTAAGGAGGTCTTTTTTAATCGTGGCAAGTAGGGGTTTATAGTTTGCATCATATCGTTTTTCAATGTCGCCGGATAAATTTATACCCAAATACTTAAGAGCGCCCCGTTCCCATATATAGGGGTGATTGGTTTGTAGATTTTCGAGGAGGTTCTGTGGTAGGGTGAGATTCAGGGCTTCCGATTTAGACTGGTTTATTTTAAAGTTGGATATGTACCCAAAGATTTGAAATACTTTGTGTAGATTGGGTATCGAGATGTGGGGGTTGGTGAGAAAGAATAGGAGGTCATCAACGTAAGCAGCAATTTTATATTCTCTATCCTTTAACGTAAATCCCTGGATGTCCGTGTTTAGGTTAATAGTTCTAATTAAAGGCTCCAGGGTTAGAATAAAGAGGAGGGGTAACAAGGGACAGCCTTGGCGTGTACCGTTATGGATGGATATAGGTTCTGAGAAAATATTGTTAATTTTGATTTTGGCTTGGGGGTTCCGATAGAGAGTTGAGATCCATGACAACATGTTTCCTCCAAGGCCAATGTGCGAGCATGTAGCCATCATGTACTCCCAGGAGACCCTATCAAAGGCCTTCTCGGCATCGGTAGAGAGCAGCATGCCCTTGGTGCCGGATTTGCGCGCAAAATGTATCAAGTTCAAGGTCTTAATGGTGTTGTCACGGGCCTCCCTCCCCGGCATGAACCCCACTTGTTCAGGGCCGATTATGTTCGCTAAAAAGGGTTTTAGTCTATTGGCTAGGATTTTGGCTAGGAGTTTGAGGTCTATGTTAAGGAGTGAGATGGGTCGGAAGTTTGCACAGTCTGTGTGTTCTCTGTTGGGCTTGGGAATCACAGCTATATGCGCCATGAGGAAAGATTGGGAGTCGTGTTGGTTTTTTGCCAAGAAATTAAAGGCTGAACGGAGGGGCTTTATTAGGGCAGTGGTGTAAGTTTTATAATATTGTGACGTGAAGCCGTCGGGTCCGGGGCTCTTCCCTGCTTTCAGGTCTGCAATCGCGTTTGAGATTTCAGTGGCAGTTATGGGGTCCTCAAGTGCGTTTGTATCCTCTACTGTCAGCGATGTAAGTCTGCTATTCCGTAGGAAATCATGTATGTTATCCCGTTTCGTGTGCGTAAGGTGAGGTGGTTTGTGTTGGGCTGGAAGTTTATACAGTTCAGAATAGTAGGTATGGAATATACGTGCTATTTCTACTGGGTTGTGTTTTAAAGTGCCTTTCCGATCTTTCAACGCGTGGATATGGTTCGCCAGCGTGGCGTCTTTTAGAGCTTTGGCCAATTGTTTACCACTCTTGTCACAGTGTTCGTAAAAAGTGCTTTTCTTAAAAAACAGGGAGCGTTTAAGTTTCATGTCTAACAGAAGTCTTAGGGCGGTCCTGTGTTGAGTTAATTGATTTTCTACTTTGAGTGATTGGGATTGTTTGTGTTGTAATTCAAGGTTTGCTATTTGCTGGGAGAGATTATTAATTTAATTTTCCCTTTCCCTCTTTTTCCGGGCACCCCATTTAATAAGTTCGCCTCTAATTACAGATTTGTGTGCCTCCCAATTATTCAGAGGGGTTGTGTCAGTGTCAATGTTGTGAACGAAATAGGTGTTGATGGCGTGTAGGATGTCCTCTTTTATAATTGGATCAGTGAGGAGGTTGGAGTTCAGTCTCCAGTTAAATACAGACTTGCGTGGCGCTTTTACCTGCAGTGTAACCGCCGTAGGTGCATGGTCGGAGAGGGCTATAATGCCTATTTCCGCTGAGAGCAGGTTACTAAGGTCCCTTTGCGAAATGAATATCATATCTATTCTCGAGTATTTTTTTGTGTGGTGCGGATCTCTGCCTGTGGGGTGCATGGATCTCCATGTATCCACTAGTGTTAGTGATTGCAGGAGGGCTTTTATTCTTTTGAGTGTTCTATACGGCACTTGCGTGTGTCCTGTGGAAGTATCCTTTAGGGGTGCTAGGGGGACGTTAAAATCTCCTCCAAGGAGGATACATCCTTCTGCAAACCATTTGAGTTCCTCTACGATTTTGTTGCAGAAAGATATATGGGAGGTATTTGGGAAGTATACATTAGCAAAGGTTATAGGGGACCCTTCCCATGAGCCTTTGAGGAATAGGAATCGCCCCTCGGGGTCTACCAATTGTTGCTTCATCACAAAGGGAGCATCTTTGTGGAAGAGGATGGATACTCCTTTAGTTTTGGCCAGGGAGTTGGTGGCGTGATACACTGTGGTAAAGGCGTTGTCAGTGAGCCTAGGAATATTACTGCTTTTAAAATGAGTTTCTTGTAGGAAGGCAACTGAAGGTCGAGCTTTTTTAAGTTCCCTCAATAGTTTAGACCTCTTTTCGGGCACATTTAGACCATTCACATTGTGGGAGAGAATGGTAGGAGTTTTCCCCAGGAAAGCGTATGCCATGGTGAAGGCGTGACTTCTAGAGGGATATGTTTTGAGGAGACAAAGTAGTCAATCAATATGATCCGGGCCCGCTGCTATCGTGAGGTGTAAGCGGGTAGGGGTAGTGTAGGAGCGAGGAGGCGGCTATGTGAATAGGGAGTAAGGGTAAGTAGGGGGAGGGGGGGATGGAACGGGTAGGGTGGTTTGGTGGGGCCGATCGATCTGCCCCCCCTGTGGAATGGGTCAGACCGATGTCTGGCTCGTTCCAAAGTACGGTGGTACTTCCCCTGCTGGGGGTAACGGGAGGTGTGATAGCAGGTAGTGGTATGAGTTGTGCTGTGTAGTAGCGCAGTGTGGTACTACAAGTAGTTAACCCTGTGAGAAGGTCCGATGGGACCTGAGGACCCAAGATTTCAGGCTGGGGGGGATTCCCCCCTTGCGGTTAGGGTGTCTGGGATCAGATGTAAGGCTAAGTTGGTGAGAAGTATTAGCCGCGGGGGGTGTCGATTGGGGTGATGACACTGCATATGGACATTGCCCAATTTAACCGTTAATGTTAAAAAAAACCTCTATCAACAGTGCATAACCATGAAGAATGTACAAAATCGTCTAAGGTAATGAACCCCAAAAAAAAAAAAAATAAGCTCAGGCAAGAACAATTCAGGTCAAAGGTAGTTGAAACATGCTCATCTGCCAACCTAAAATGGTATCATAACATTCTTCAACCCGGTATGTAACAACAAACAGTAAATAGCTTAACCCTTTAACAAACCAACAAACCCATTGAACCTGTTAACAAGGATTATAGGCCCGAGATAGATACTTAATACGGCTCAGCTACAGTCCCATTTATGCATCTTAAGTCTCCGCTATGGCAGGGTCAGAGTGTCCTGCACAAAATTCAGGAAGCTGTAAGAGGAACCCGTTTGTCCCGGTCAAGTGCGTACCTTACCAGACTGCACCTGAGAGGCAGCAGCGGGTGTGACATTTAGTACTTACAGTTCCGTTGGAAGCAGAAGACCAGGTGCGGTCGTAACTCACTCTGACCAGTGGTATACTGTGTGTAATTTACACAGTTTACAGTTTACGTTGGTATTGTGCACGTCGTCCGTAGGCAATCGGGCGGCCACAGTGTTCAATGGGTGGCAACAGTACACAGGTTGCAGGGTCAAAACTTATGAGCAGCCCCGTCAGGTCAGTAGTCCCTTGCGTCTCTCCCTCTTTGGCTTCTGGCATTTCTGGAGGGGTACGGAGGCTCGAAACTGTTCCTGTCTGGGTTCCTGCGGTGTCTACCAGGTTGGTAGGGCGACTGCGTATGTGACGGTCCCGGTGAGAATTGCGGGTTGTTCACTTCAGGGGGTGGGCGGAACTCGGCGTACCACTCTGGGAGATCCACGGTGTCAATCTGAAGCTCATCACAAAATTTGTTGAGATCCCCTGGTACTTTGAGTACGTGTTGTTTCCCCAGGAAGTTTGCTTGAAGCGCGAAAGCGAACTTCCATCTATAACTAATTCCTTTGTGCCGTAGTACTTCCAGGAGTGGCTTCAGGGCTCTCCTGTTTTTGAGCGTAATTGGCGACAGATCCTGGAAGAGTTGGATCACAGCATCTTCATGTACAATCCGATCTCTGGCCCTGGCCTTTTGAAAAAAGTCTTCCTTCAGGCAGTAGTTGGGTAAACAGCAGATGATGTCCCTCGGGGGATTTCCATCTTGAGCTCTAGGCCTGAGGGCCCTATGCGCCCTGTCAAAATCAATAGGGGATTGTTCCGGCCTTTCCATGAGGGTGTTAAATATGGCTGTGAGAGTCGGCCTAATTTGCTCTTGGGGGACAGTCTCAGGTACACCTCTAATTCTGATGTTGTTTCTGCGTCCTCGATTGTCTAAATCTTCAATTTGTCGATTCATGTCAATCAGGTGTTGGGAATGTGTGGCTGCGATGTCATCCAGTCTTATCAGGGCTCTGTCTCTTCTCTTCCCTGCACGATCAATTATTGCCAGTTGTTCCGTTAGGCGCAGAATTTCGGTTTTAATGTCCGTTATTGCTGCTGTGAAGGAGCTTTTAATGTCGGCCGCAATGTCAGTCATGGCCGCATAGGTGAGCAGGTGGTCAGTCTTATTGGTACCAGCAGTAGAGTCTTCAGAGGCTGGTAGAGAGACCTCATCGTCCTCCATGTCTTCTATGATACTGTTGCCCTGTGGGGGCGTCTTTTTGGTATGTTTACCGCTGCCCGAGTATTTAAATTTGCTTAGGTTTGCGAACGATGATTTGCTCTGTGGGGTCCCCAGAGAGCGCAGGGTATGGGTATGTGTACTTCTCCGTGAGTGCGTTGACATAGTCAAGATGATCAGTTTTCACTTCTCAGGTCCGCAGGTCACCAGGGTTGTTTTACAGCAATAACATATAGGCTATACACCAGGCCACTGCCCCTATTGCTAGATCTGAAAATATGTGGCAGACTAGCGATTGAGGGGGGTGTATCCTTTGTACAATCCTTACAGGTGTACTTTTGTGTCCCGGACAGCCAGGTCAGTCTATTGCAGGTAGGTTTAGAAGTGGTATAAGCAGTCTGGGTGTAGCAATATGGCCTCTGGTAATTTGTCAATAGGCCTGCTGGCTCTTGTTGTCCCACTGGCAGCTCCTGTCCCCCAAGTGACCCAGGGCTTGCAGGAAGGGATGTCAGGGGGAACCAGGTGCTGGGCAACGTTGGCTGTGAGGGTGGGGGGGGTGAGGTGGGCTCTGCAGTACTCACTGTGTGCCCAGGTTGAAGGCCCAAGTCGTGGCTGGCGCTTCCGCGGATCCTGGCTGCCTCCTGGGACTCCTCAGCGGCGATCGCCGGGTGCTCAGGGTCTGCTTGCGTGAGGGGATGCCTGGAGATCTGGTGTCCGGCGGTGGAGGGCAGCACGGAACGGCCGGTTGGTAGGCCCCAAGATGGCGCCTGTGGGAGTCCACTGCCGCGCGGCGGCCTACTTCACCGACGCCGCCCCGGGTGCAGAGAGGGGCCCGTCGGCAATGATCCACGTCCGCTCGGTACCCTCCTTTAGCCAGCGGATCGCGGGGATGGGCTACGGAAGCCCCGGTACTCGTTGGTGGCGTGTGGCGCGAGGCCTATAGGCCCCAAGATGGCGCCCGTCCATCTCTATGCCTCGCGGTGTCTTGCAGCCACGATACCGCTCCCGGCTGCCAAATGACCCCGTGAGGTGTCGCCCGTTGACCACAGCAGCAGCCCCGTGCAGGATGGACTCTTGGCCGAATCGTTCGGGCTCCGGATGGCGGCGGATACCAATTGCCCTCCCGGAGCTCTGCAGCTGTACGTCCGCACTCGTCCGCGCCCTGTATATTTTCAGCCCCCCCCCACACCTATATGCTCTCAGCCCCACCCTCATACCTGTTCAGGCAGTTCACACAAGGGGTGCACATGCAGGAAATGGCCAGAGGTGGAAGCAAAGAGCATGATGTTGACACAATGACACAGAGCAGCAGCTGTTGACTCACAACAACATGTTATATCCCAAATAAGGATGTAAGTAACTTGTTACTAAAGGTGAACCTATTCTTTAATCGTGCAGTATAGGACACAAGCATAGTATTCATAGACCCCAAGACATCTCCAAACAATGAATTAGAAGGGTGAACAACAACTAGGTAATCAGAATTGTGCCAACAGGCTCAAGAAGGGTCAATTCCAGAGTGCCACTGAGAAAACCTTGTGGCTAAAAGCTGCTCCCACAGAATATTGGACATCCACCTGGTAGAACCTTGAGAAGGTATTAACAGTGGATCAAGTGGTGGCCTTACACAGCTGGACTACTAAGACCTGGAGCTAAATTGCCCAGGAAACTTCCACAGTTCTGGTGGAATGGGCGCATAAAAGGAGATTTGTCCTTGAGAGTGTAAGCTCTAGTTATCAGGGTTATAATCGATCTTGGAAGCAGGGTGTCACTTGTGAGGTCCTAACAGAATAAACAGGTAATCCATCTGTCTGACCAAAGCTGTAGCTTTGATGCAGACTCTGATGACTCTGACTAGGCCCAGGCAATAGAGAGATTTCCTTGGGATGTTTTGGACTAGGGCATAAGGATGGTCCTTCTTCAGGTGGAAGACGAATACCACTTTAGGAAGAAAGATTGGTCTTGGGCATAAAACAATCTTGTCTGTGTGAAACATGAGTAACAGCTCTATTAAGGAGAGGACTGCCAACTCAAAGACACCTTTAACAGACATGATAGCAATCAAAAAAGGCTACTTTGCAGGGGAGATTTTCTAAGAGAATATCCCTTAGTACGGTAAACAAGTTTGAAAATAATCTTTTCAATATGCCCTGTGGAGGTACCAGTACAACTACTCTAAGGGACTAGAGATTTTGTAAATCTGACTGTTCTTGGGCAGTTTTGGGTTAATTTGAAAGAGGAAAGCTGTGAGGGGGTTAGAGTTCTGAACTTTATTTTGTACCCCTTTGAAACCACTGATCAAACCCACAGGTCTGGGACATCTGTGACTCAGAAATAGGCAAACTGTAACAGACGTCTCCCTAATCTTAGAAGCGAGGGTGCCCCTCCATTAGGAAGAGGGCTTTGGGAAAGACTTGCTTGGCTTTGTGCCCCAAGTCTTGTGCCGAAAAGGAAGAGCTGAACTGTGGTTTAGAAGTAAAATCAAAAAGTAGAGCGGTTAGGTGCTCTAGGTTTTGAAGAGGTAGAGAGTTCTCAAGAGGGGGGTTTTTGAATCTTCTGCCATGGAAGTAAAACCTTCCCTCCTGAGACATCTTTGATGAATTGATCAAGTGCCTCTCTAAATAGACCCCTCCTGTGAAAATAAATACATGCAAGGAGCTTCAACTGTTTAGGCTTTTAGCCACAAGATTCTGTGTTTGTAACAGTAGGGCCATTCTCAAAACTTGTCTCCTGACATGTTATAGGACATTCACACAAAGTCAGAGCATTAGAGTAACTGCTGTAATTGTTTGGTTAAAATATGATCCAGAAAAACACGTGCATGTTGGTTGTTCATTACTCTTGTCCAGTTAGCATATTGAAGTTTCAGTCAGAGATGGTTGCAGGGCTGGGTCTGCAAGAGTTAAGGCATCTCTAACTTTCTATCTGCAGAATCTTTGAAAGAAGGAACATTGTCAATAAGTACACTGAGATGTTTAAGGCTCCATGTACACGGGACGCTGGTAAACGTATGTTCAGAGGCAGTCGGAACTTTTTTCAACTGCCCCTTAACTCATTCAATGTTATTCCTATGTGATCATGTACACAGTCTCATTTATTGCTGTTTTTAAGCAGTTCCGTTTAACAGCATTCCTTTGAAAGCAAAAAAATGGGTTTAGAAGCTGAAGATTTAGACGTTTCAGACGCCAAATGTGGCTAAACGCCGGTACCATTTTTGTTTATGAGCGTTTTTAAAGGTGCCCTATATTTTTGACATTATAAATCTCAAAAATTATGGCAAATGATGAAAAACCATTAAAAAAATATTTACAAAAAAATTTAATTGGTGGCAATGATTCATAGACCATTTATATAACCTAATGAGCCCTTGATCCGATTCAATAAACCACTAGCATGGCTGTTATCTGAAGTATAATTGGAATTTGACCCATATGTTGTTAGATTTAAAAAAAGCAACTTGTGGCAGGTGACGTGGCAATGGGCAATCCACAACTTGTGGCAGGTGACGTGGCAAGTGACAATCTGCAACGTGTGCCAGGTGACGTGGCAAATGACAATCCGCAACTTGTGGCAAGTGGACAATCTGCAACTTGTGGCAGGTGACGTGGCAAATGACAATCCGCAACGTGCGTTACAAGGGAAATATCTGCGCTAACCAGTGAAAATTAAATGAACCTAGTGAGAAATAGTGTAAAAAACCAAACAAGCAAGTGAATCACTTCAACCTCCTCTTGGTGTGGATAAGTAAACAGATGCTGCAATTAGAAAACCTGAATATGCATAAAAAGAAAACTTTGATTGCGCAACCTGAATGCATCAATCAAGTGAACAGGTGAGTCATAGGAATGCAAAACTTCTGTGCTCAAACTGATTTACCATTCACCTCTGCTGAAAAAATCAACAAAAAAATTAATGAATAATTATTAAATTAGAGTATTCTTACTGCTCAACTGATAAAGTGAAAAATATTAAATTTAAGAATCTGTGTGTCACACAAATTAATTGAACCTGAAACCCAAATGCATTAATCAATGGGTGAATAAACAAATAAGTGAGCCGCAAGATATACACCTTACTGTGCCCAAATTGTATATATTTTTTTCATTTTTGTTTCATTAACCAATCAGGTAAACATAATTTGGCCTATATTCCTACTGCCCCCCCCCCCCCCTACACACACACACACACACATTATTTCCCCTACTCTAACCTCACTATTTATATATTGCTAAGGGGCTGCCGCTTAACTAGAGGCATTCATTTTTTACAGGCAATGGTTCCATATTTTAATATACTTGCAATAATTTCCTTGTTTAGTTAAGGTTGCTTTTTTCTAACCATACTGCTTCATTCATAGTTTTCTCCCAGTCTTCCGGGGGTTGGGGGGATCGATGATTGCCATTTTTGTGCCACTACTTTTCTTGCCTGGTACAAGCTTCTTACCACCGCTATTCAATGCACCAGCTGGTCCAGTCTCTTTTCTGATATAGCCCAGTACACATGTTCTGGGTTCCAAATCAAGACTCACCCTAAACGTAGTATTGATTATTTTTACTATCATAGTCCAATAACGATGCAACTTTGGACATCTCCAAAACATGTGCACCAGGTCCCCCTTCTAAGTACATTGGTGGCATTTGTCATCTAAGCGGCAGCCAAACATGTTTATTTTCTCTACTAATGGCCCAAGCTCTAAAATCCTTACCCATTGCTCTGCTATTATTTCTCCCACATCCTCTTCCCATCTTTTTTTTTTTTTACACAAATTTGCATTCCTATCTTTTTTCCCCATTATTTGCGAATACACCAGTGATATCAACCCCATTAGAATCAGCTTTGATTACTCTCTGGAGAAGGGGAATCTCACTCGGATCCAGGGTACCGTTGTTAACCACTTCCCGACCGCCGCACGACGATGTACGTCGACAGAATGGCACGGGCAGGCATAAGGGCTTACATGTACGTCCTTGCCTGCCCGCGGGTCGGGGGCCCGATCGGGTGCCCGCGTGTCGGGGGCCCGATCGGGCCCCCGCCCGGTGCCTGCGGCGGTCGGTATTCGTTCGGGAGCGATCCCGGACGAGGGGACGGCCATTCATTCATGGCCACCCCCTCGCGATCGCTCCCGACGAATGAAAATGCTCCGTGACATCACTTCCTCTCCTGTAATGTAAACACAGGAGAGGAAGTGATGTAATCTCTCCTCCGTGTCGGTATTTTTCGTTCCGACACCGAGGAGAGAGGATCGGTGAGTTGCACCAACACGACACTACACAGTAGAACATGCCAGGCACACTCACACCCCCCCGATCACCCCCCCAATTACCCCTGCCCCCCAGTCACAGTGACACCAATGTCATTTTTTTTTTGCATTGGTGTCATTTGTGACTGTAATAACTGTTAGGGCAGTTAGGGTTAGCCCCCTTTAGTTCTAATGTACCCCCCTAACCCCCCCAATAAAGGTTTAACCCCGTGGTCACCCCCCGTCGCCAGTGTCACTAAGGCTGGGTTCACATTGCAGCGGTTTATGAGAACGAATGTGATTCGCACCGCACTGCAGTGCAAATCACATCCGATCTCTGTGCGATTCGAGTTCAGCCATACAGATAGTATGGCTGAATTCGCATCGCACCCGCCGCAAATTCGAACGGGACCCTTTTTTTGGCCCGCAGCAGAATCGGATCGCATGGGTGTTCACACCATGCGATCCGAGTTTGCAGATCGCACTGCGATATGCGAACTGATCTGGGGGTGTCATTAACATTTCACTGACACTCCCAGCAGTTCGCATAGGGCAGTGTGAACTGCCGCCGGGAGGCATGCGATGCGGGAACCCGCCGCGGATTCGTGGCGTTCCCGCATCACTCCAGTGTGAACCCAGCCTAATAAGCGATCGTTTTTCTGATCGCTGTATTAGTGTCACAGGTGACGCTAGTTAGGCAGGTAGGTATTTAGGTTCGCCGCAGCTTTTTATAGCGCCAGGGACCCCCATATACTACCGCATAAAGCCCCCTGATTGCCCCCTAGTTAACCCTTTCACCAGTGATCACCATATAACTGTTACAGGTGACGCTGGTTGGTTAGTTATTTTTTTATAGTTTCAGGGCACCCGCCATTTATTACCTAATAAAGGTTTAACCCCCTGATCACCCGGTGGGTGTCATTTGTGACTGTAATAACTGTTAGGGCAGTTAGGGTTAGCCCCCTTTAGTTCTAAGGTACCCCCCTAACCCCCCCAATAAAGGTTTAACCCCGTGATCACCCCCCGTCGCCAGTGTCACTAAGGCTGGGTTCACGTTGCAGCGGTTTATGAGAACGGATGTGATTCGCACCCCACTGCAGTGCAAATCACATCCGATCTCTGTGCGATTCGAGTTCAGCCATACAGATAGTATGGCTGAATTCGTGTCGCACCCGCCGCAAACTCGCACGGGACCCTTTTTTTGGTCCGCAGCAGAATCGGATCGCATGGGTGTTCACACCATGCGATCCGAGTTTGCAGATCGCACTGCGATATGCGAACTGATCTGGGGGTGTCATTAACATTTCACTGACACTCCCAGCAGTTCGCATAGGGCAGTGTGAACTGCCGCCGGGAGGCATGTGATGCGGGAACCCGCCGCGGATTCGTGGCGTTCCCGCATCGCTCCAGTGTGAACCCAGCCTAATAAGCGATCGTTTTTCTGATCGCTGTATTAGTGTCACAGGTGACGCTAGTTAGGCAGGTAGGTATTTAGGTTCGCCGCAGCTTTTTATAGCGCCAGGGACCCCCATATACTACCGCATAAAGCCCCCTGATTGCCCCCTAGTTAACCCTTTCACCAGTGATCACCATATAACTGTTACAGGTGACGCTGGTTGGTTAGTTATTTTTTTATAGTTTCAGGGCACCCGCCATTTATTACCTAGTCTCACTAGTGTACCCCTAAATTTAGGGGTGTCTACTTTCCAAAATGGGGTCATTTGGGGGGGGTTTGTGCCATCTTGGCATTTTATGGCCTTCAAAACTGTAACGCCCTTAGAAAGCCTGAAGGCGGTGCTTGGTTTTTGGGGCCTCGTACGCGGCTAGGCTCCCAAAAAGTCCCACATATGTGGTATCCCCGTACTCAGGAGAAGCAGCAGAATTTATTTTGGGGTGTCATTTCACATATGCCCATAGCATGTGTGAGCAATATATCATTTAGTGACAACTTTGTGTAAAAAAAAAAAAAAAAAAAAAAAAATTTTTGTCATTATTCAATCGCTTGAGGCAAAAAAATAAAATATTCAATGGGCTCAACATGCCACTTATCAATTTCCTTAGGGTGTCTACTTTCCAAAATGGGGTCATTTGGGGGGGGGTTTGTACTGCTCTGCCATTTTAGCACCTCAAGAAATGAGATAGGCAGTCGTAAACTAAAAGCTGCGTAAATTCCAGAAAACGTACCTTAGTTTGTAGATGTGACAACTTTTGCGCAAACCAATAAATATACAATTATTGACTTTTTTTTTTACCAAAGACATGTGGCTGAATACATTTTGGCCTAAATGTATGACTAAAATTGAGTTTATTGGATTTTTCTAATAACAAAAAGTAGAAAATATCATTTTTATTCAAAATTTTTGGTCTTTTTACGTTTATATCGCAAAAAATAAAAATTGCAGAGGCAATCAAATACCATCAAAAGAAAGCTCTATTTGTGGGAAGAAAAGGACGCAAATTTTGTTTGGGTACAACATTGCATGACCGCGCAATTACCAGTTAAAGCAGCGCAGTGCCAAATTGTAAAAAGACCTCTGGTCATTTACCAGCAAAATGGTCCGGTCTGAAAGTGGTTAAACTGTTTACCCAGAGCGTGTCTTATCTGTAATTAGCTATAAAACACCTTGGTTTGATATTGCATATTCCTGTCTCAACTCTATGAATGATTTTAGGCTATTACGCTCGTAGAGTTGGGTTACCTGGCATACTCCATGTTTTCCCATTCCTTGTTGTCATGGTTATGCAATAGAGTTGGTCTGCTTACCTGTCTCCATGTGTTCATTTCTAGAGACCAGCCGAGCCTCACCTGACTGCTTTTATAATCCATCCTCTGGCATGGCTCCACCCTAGCTCCTATCAGACTACTCTATATTAACCTGTGCACTGCTAGCCAAGCCTGCTGATCAACCTTTGTGTGTTAGCTTCCTGTTTCCTGCCGTGTGCTCTGCTACTGTTTTCCGTTACCGACTTTAGCGTGTCTTGACTATCCCTGTTTGCCTGTGACCTACTGTGGGTGTGAGCTGGGGGATCCTGGGGGTCGCGACCTGGAGCCAGTTGCAGCCAAGTCCATCCTCACCACCAGAGGCGCTGGTGAACACCTGCTCGCTCTTAGACTCCGCGCCCCAGGGAATCTTACGCTCTAACCCCAGTGGGATCTGTCCCCCGTCTGCAGCAGTCAGCCGTAGGGTCCACAACCTTGCGGTACACTCCTAAGCCCTACGGTGTGTGCATTTGTCACTTGGGCTCTAGGTGACCTGACAGTTTGATCAGCTATGGACCCGGCTGACGTGCCGCTCCCTGCAGTCGATCCATTTTGCAGGGCATAGTGCGGAGACTCGAGACCCAGGAATCTAATCAGACTCAGGTGATGCAATTCCTTCAGGATCTGGCTTCCCGCTTTGAGCAGCTACAGGCTTCCTTGGGAACCCTGAACCTGTCTGCGACTGCACCCATCGCACCAGTCGCATCCACGCATTCATTACTACTGCCAGCACCGTCCCGTTTCTCTGGGGACTCCAAGGCCTGCAGGGGCTTCCTCAGCCAATGCACCATTCATTTTGAGCTCCAGCCTCAAAACTTTGTCTGATCGGGCAAAGGTAGCCTATATAATTTCCCTCCTCTCCGGTGAAGCTTTAGCCTGGGCTGCTCCTCTGTGGGAGAAAAATGACCCAGTGGTTTCCAGGCTGTCCAACTTCTTGAAGCTCTTTCGTAACATCTTCGAGGAGCCAGCTCGGGTTTCTTCTGCGGCTAGTGCCCTTTTACGCCTTCGCCAAGAATCTTGCTCAGTGGGCCAATATGCACTTCAGTTCCGTATCCTTACAACGGAATTGAGCTGGAACAATGAGGCCCTGGTCGCAACCTTTTTACATGGCCTCTCTGACCGAGTGAAGGACGAATTAGCAGGAAGAGCTATCCCCGCCGGTCTGGATGATGTAATTTCCTTATGTAATCAGATTGACATTCGTTTCCAGGAGAGGTCCTTAGAAAAAAAAAAAAAAGTCAGCCTGAGCTTTTTCCCCATCGCCCTGTGGAGCACCCTCTGTCTGCTGAGGAACCCATGAAGCTGGGTCGGACCAGACTAATCCCCGAAGAACGTGCTAGACGCAGAACTCTGGGCTTGTGTCTTTATTGTGGGGGCAAGGGTCATTTTCGTGACTCCTGCTCGCTCCGTCCGGGAAACGCTCAGGTCTAATACATTTGGAAGGTGGAGTATTGGACCCAGAAACATCACCTTCTTGTCTCCTTCCGGTGTTCCTCCATGTAGGCACTTCTCCCCAATCGGTCCTTGCATATCTGGACTCCTGGGCTGCCGGCAATTTTATGGACTGGAGAACTGCTTCTTCTATCAAGCTTACCCTTTCTCCCCTCGCTACTCCACTAGTAGTCTAGGCAATTGATGGCACTGTGCTCCCAGGGGGCCCTATCCGTTTCCAGATGCTACCTATTAGGATGTCGGTAGGGATACTCCACCAGGAGTGGATCTCCTTCCTCATCGTACCCAAGGCCTCTACCCCCATTGTATTGGGCCTTCCTTGGCTACAGCTCCACTCACCACATGTGGACTGGGCCTCTGGGCAGATCCTGGCCTGGGGTCCTTCGTGTTTCTCGTCTTGTCTTCCCAAGGTGACCCCCAAGAGGAAACTTCCCATTGCTACCACATCTGTATCGTCCGATCTTCCCGCGGCATACAGCGATTTCCGGGATGTGTTCTGCAAGAAGTCTGCTGAGGTGCTTCCTTCCCACAGATCTTTTGACTGTGCTATTGACCTTGTCCCTGGAGCAACCCTGCCCAGGGGTCGTACCTACCCCTACCCTTTGTCCATTCCAGAGACCCAGGCAATGTCTGAGTATGTCGCCGAGAATCTGGAGAGAGGTTTCATCCGGAAATCCTCATCGCCTGCAGGAACAGGGTTCTTTTTCGTTGCCAAAAAGGATGGTACCCTCAGACCCTGCATCAACTATAGAGGTTTAAACGCTGTGACTATTAAAAACCTTTACCCCTTACCTCTAATATCTGAGCTATTTGACATGTTGAAGGGGGCTTCCATTTTCACTAAGTTGGATCTCAAAGGGGCAGACAATCTCATTCGAATACGGGAAGGTGACGAATGGAAGACCGCGTTTAACACTAGGGACGGGCATTACGAATACTTGGTTATGCCTTTTGGTTTGTGTAATGCTCCAGCTGTGTTCCAGAACTTTGTCAATGAAATATTCAGGGATCTACTGTACCAGTTTGTTGTCATCTATCTGGATGATATTCTCATCTTTTCCGAAAATCTGCCTGCTCACAGAAACCATGTACGCAACGTACTTCAGCGCCTTAGAGAGAACAATCTCTATGCCAAGATGGAGAAATGTTCCTTAGAATGTTCCGAGGTCCTGTTTCTGGAATGTTTTGTTTCTAGTGCAGGTCTTCGCATGGATCCCGGAAAGGTCTCAGCCATTACCAACTGGCCCCTTCCCGCTAGCCTCAAGGCCACACAGCGCTTTCTTGGCTTCACAAATTATTATAGGCAGTTCATAAGGAATTACTCTTCCATTGCTGCGCCTATTATCGCTTTGACCAAGAAGGGTGCGAATGCCAAAGACTGGCCTCCCGAGGCTGTCTCTGCGTTTCACGATCTGAAACAGGCCTTTGTCTCTGGACCCCTTTTGAGGAGACCAAACCCTGAGGACCCATTTTTTATTGAAGTAGACGCTTCTTCGATGGGGGTGGAGCTGTGCTTCTTCAGGACTTTGAGAAGAAACGTCAACCATGTGCGTTCTTCTCCAAAAAAAATTCTCAGGCAGAGAGAAATTATGCCATTGGTGATTGGGAACTTCTCGCAATTAAATTGGCGTTGGAGGAGTGGCGTCATCTCTTGGAAGGTTCCCCTCACTCCATAACGATCTTTACTGATCATAAGAATCTACAGACAGGCCAGGTGGAGTCTCTTCTTTTCTCGTTTTAAATTCATGATTACGTACAAACCTGGTTCCTGCAATGGTCGAGCTGATGCGCTCTCTAGGTCTTTTGACACTTTGGACGAGGAGTCCAACCCCGATCCTGAGCCGATCATTCCTACCTCATGCATTGTTGCCCATTCTACCACCCTGGAATCAAAAATTCCTCCTGGTAAGACCTTTGTTCCCACGGAGCTAAGAACTAAGATCCTTCGTTGGGGACATGATTCCAAGGTGGCAGGTCATGCTGGGTTCCTCCGATCCTTCCTGCTCATCAGTCGTCACTACTGGTGGCCTAATCTCCGCTCGGATGTTAAAGACTATGTTAAGGCTGTGCTCAGTCTAAATCTTCCACTCAAGCCCCTGTTGGTCTTCTCATGCCCTTGCCCATTCCTAAGGAGCCCTGGTCTCATATCGCCATGGATTTTATCACTGATCTTCCACTGTCGGAGAATAATACGGCCATTTGGGTAGTAATCGATCGGTTCTCCAAGATGGCTCATTTTGTTCCTCTTCCTGGTCTCCCTTCTGCCCCTGCCTTGGTTCCCATTTTTGTACGAAAGATTTTCCGCCTTCATGGTGTTCCTTCTCATGTCGTTTCGGACAGGGGTGTGCAGTTTACTTCTCGTTTTTGGAGAGCCTTTTGCAAATATCTTGACATTACCTTGGATTTTACCTCTTCTTTTCATCCCCAATCCAATGGCCAGACTGAGAGAGTTAATCAGGAGTTGGAGGTCTTTCTCCGTACCTTGGTCTCTGCCCATTATGATGATTGGGCATTACTATTACCGTGGGCTGAGTTCTCCCACAATTATCATGTTAACGTCAGTTCTCAGAAAACACCCTTTGTCACTGTTTATGGAAGACATCCTCAGCTTCCTCTTCCTATGACTTGTTCTTCTGACATTCCAGCTATGGCTACTGTTCAGGAATCATTAAATTCCATGTGGGCTGACGTTCATGATTCCCTCCAGAAAGCTGCCAACAAATTTAAGAGTTTTGCTGACCGTCGCAGGTGTAAGCCACCTTCTCTTCAGCCAGGAGACAAAGTCTGGCTCTCCACCAGGAACATCAAACTCCGGGTTCCTTCCCTCAAATTTGCCCCAAGATTCATTGGTCCATACACCAAAATTTCTAAACTGAATCCAGTTTGTTTCAAGCTCCAGATTCCCAAAAGCCTCAAAATCTCTAACTCCTTCCATGTTGCCCTTCTGAAGCCTTTAGTCCTCAATAAGTTTTCTCGTCCTCTCTCTACCGTAGCAGCGGTTTCTGAGGATGATCAGGAGTTAGCCAAATTTTGGATTCCCGACTCTGTAGAGGCATTCTCCAGTACCTCGTGCACTGGAAAGGTTTTGGTCCTGAGGAGAGGTTGTGGATTTCGGCTTCCAAGGTCTTTGCACCACGTCTGTTGAGGAAGTTTCATTTGAAGTTCCCCTCTAAACCTGGTCCCAGGCGGGGAAGGGGGAGGGGGAGGGAAGGGGGAGGCCTCGTAAGAGGGGGGGTACTGTTATGGTTATGCAATAGAGTTCGTCTGCTTTCCTGCCTCCATGTGTTCATTTCTAGAGACCAGCCGAGCCTCACCTGACTGCTTTTATAAGCCATCCTCTGGCATGGGCCACCCTAGCTCCTATCAGACTACTCTATATTAACTTGTGCACTGCTAGCCAAGCCTGCTGATCAACCTTTGTGTGTTAGCTTCCCGTTTCCTGCCGTGTGCTCTGCTACTGTTTTCCGTTACCGACTTTGGCGTGTCTTGACTATCCCTGTTTGCCTGTGATCCTGACCTTTTGGCGTGTACCCAACTATTCTTGTCTGCTTGTGGCCCCGACTTTGGCTTTGTCCCTCACCATCCCTATCCTCCTTTTGCCTACTGTGGGTGTGAGCTGGGGGACCCTGGGGGTCGCGACCTGGAGCCAGTTGCAGCCAAGTCCATCCTCACCACCAGAGGCGCTGGTGAACACCTGCTGGCTCTTAGACTCCGCGCCCCAGGGAATTTTACACTCTAACCCCAGTGGGATCTGTCCCCCGTCTGCAGCAGTCAGCCGTAGGGTCCACAACCTTGCGGTGCACTCCTAAGCCCTACGGTGTGCATCTGTCACCTGGGCTCTAAGTGACCTGACACTTGTTTTCTACATTGAGGAGTTCTTGCAGATTTTTATTTTTCCAAATAGGTGAATATTCAGTTACTCCCTTATATCCCATTATTCTCTTAGTTGTTTGCTATATTTTTGTCATCATTTTTGACGTTGGTCATCTACAGTCCAATGAACCTGCCTCTACTATAGAGCTATGAGGGGAGTCCAACAACAGCAAATTATTGCTCGTCTTCCCCCCTCCCTCCATAGCACATCCTCCTAAATGTTGCAGCTGGGCAGCCAGATAATAAATATACGGTTGGGGGATGGCTAAGCCTCCCTCGCTTATTGAGCTTTGTAGGGATTTTAAGTTAATCCTAGCCTGACCTTTCTTCCAAATTGATTTTCTAAAGAGGGTTTGTATTTTTTTGCGACAGGTTCGTCAATTTCCTCCACCACCAGAGGGATCTCTTTACTTGGTGTGGAACATGTACTAGGGTGTCTAGAGCCTCCTGATTGTGGTCCCACACCCCTAGGACGAAGGTCTGTAGGGGACAAAAATGTAGTCCCGCCCACTGCACTGCTGGGAGGGTAGCTGTAAGGAGACCCAATACTGACATCAGAACCCTTATGGAAAACAGCTGGTTGCTCTGAAGAGAGGCCACCGCTCTGTCCAGCTTTTGTACCTTCTCTCTTGGCAGAAAAACTCTTAACAGTGTTGAGTCTAACAGGAAACCTAGATAGGAGATCTGTTGCGAGGGGATCAGGCTGGACTTTTCCAAGTTTAGAAGCCACCCCAGGTCTGTAAGGACCCTTTTGGTTAGGTCGAGATCCTTGACTAACTGTATTGGGGATGCTGCAAATAAGAAACATATCCCTTGGAGCCGAAGAAAGGCCATGGCTTCTGCCAGGACCTTGGTAAAAATGCGGGGTGAAGAGGATAGCCCGAATGGCAGGGCCTGAAACTGAAAGTGTACTGTTTCTCCCCCTAGATCTATGGCAAGGCGTAGAAACGTCTGCGAGGCCTCCGCTATAGGGATGTGTAAATACGTGTCCCTTAGGTCCAGAGATACCATGAAACAGTTGCGGGGTAGAAGAGCCCTTACTGAAAAGATTGACTCCATGCAGAATCTTTTGTATGCCACTGACCGGTTCAGGGGTTTTAAGTTCAGAATCAATCTGAACTTTCCTGAAGGTTTTTTCACTACGAAGACATGAGAATAAAACCCCCTTCCCTCTTCTGCTTTTGGGACTCTGAGAATAACGTCCTGATTCTCTAATTCCCTCAGTGCTTCCAGCAAGGCCTCAGCCTTTGCCATGCACCTGGGTAGATGCATGACAAGGAGCCTTTGTGGGGGCGGTCTTGAGAATTCCAAGAGGTACCCCCTTCTTATTACCCCCAAAATATATTGATTGGGGGATATTGTCTCCCACTGTGGGAGAAAGGCCCCCAGTCTTCCTCCAACTGTAAATGGAACGTCACTGGGTTTTACGGAGCTGGACAGGAGGGGGCGAAAAATCGCCCCTCCTCTGCCCCTGCCTTTTTGGGGCCAGGTTTTATTTTTCCCCTCTGGTTTAGGGGTTTCCCTGCGCTCTTGTGGACGAAACCCCTTTTTTTGTTTGTACGGGGGTTTTTCCGTTTAAGAGGAAAGGATTTTTTCCTGTCCGCTGTCCGGTCTAGAACAGTCTCTAGCACTGGGCCAAAAAGGAGGTCCCCGTCAAAGGTATCCCACACAGTTTTACCTTGGAGGCACTATCCCCTGGCCACGTTTTTAGCCAGAGGGCCCTTCTGGCCGAATTGGCTAGAGCTGCCGCTCTGCCCGACATGCGGACAGACTCAGCAGAGGCATCTGCTATGTAAGCGATACCTCGCAGCATAGTAGGGAAGGACGACAGAATGGTTTCCTTATCTGTGCCTGCCTCAATATGTTGTTGGATCTGTGAGAGCCAGTGCTCTAAATTGCGAGACACAACGGTAACTGCAATTCAGGCTTTAAATTGCCGATAGCTGAGTCCCACGTTTTTTTAAGCAGAGAGTCAATCCTTTTGTCCATGACATCTGCCAAAGCCCCCATGTCTTCAAACGCCAAATCCATGTGGCTGGAGACCTGGGAGAAAGTGGCGTCTAATTTGGGATTTTTATTCCAAAGGCATGCCGGGTCCTCTGAAAATGGGAATCTTCTTTTAAGGGATCTTGAAAAGAAGGGCTTTCTCTCAGGATCCTGACACTCCTTTTTAACTGTTTCCATTAGAACTTCGTGCACACCCTTCTCTTTGGTTCCCCTAAACCCGAATACAATTGGTCATGAAGGGTTAGGGGCTTCTTATCCGCCTGGATACCGAGGGTTGTATAAATCGCTTTTAAGAAGTCCTCTACCTCATCAAGGGATAATTTATATCTGGAGGCTTTCCTGGACCCCCCGTCCTGGTCCTCCCCCTCTGAACCCTCCTGGGAATCGGAAGAGGAACTGTCTGGAAGTCCCCTTCCTGTCCCTGAAGGGCCTGCAACCTCTGTCTCCCCTATAGTAGCAGGTTGAACCGGAGCAGAACTCTGTGCTAGAGGTGGGGTTGTATCCTGGGGAGCTGGACCCGTGGGAAGCTGAAACTTTTCAAACAGGGATCTAAAAGAAGAGAAGGTGGACAAGAGCTCTTTGACTGAAGCCGCTAGTCCTGACTCCTGTTCAGATTCCCTTTCCCTAACAAGGGAATCTATACAGTCTCTACACAACACTTTTGTCCAAGATTCCCCTAAAATGTCTCTACAGGAGGCATACTTCTTTTTAGAGCTATGCGTGGACTTAGTTTTTTCCGTAGCTTCTGAAATAAGTAAAAAAGGAAAAAACAGAAAGAGAAAAAAGTCAATACAAAGCTCGGGATACAACCCTGGGAGTGCACTAGACCCTTTTTTTAAACGAAGGGATCTGAGCCTCCCTTCCCCCCCGACCACCCAGGGGGTCTGCCCCCCCCATGATAGAACCATACATTGGGGGTGGGGGATCCTAGATAGAGAGTACCCCTCCCCAGGGTGCTCTTACCTTTGGAATACTGGAGGTAGTGTCTGTTGGTTGAGCCTCAGCTTCCGACATGACTGCTGGTGGCTGCTTACTACTGAGTTTCACGCTGCCTGTGCGCATTCCCAACTCGTCGTCCAGCTTGTGCTCGGCCCTCCTATTAGCTCCACGACCCGGAACCGGAAGTCGATCGTATTCGAGGTCAAGCCTTCGTTTCCACCGTATACGACATCGCCCGTCGTTCAGCCCACTCGGTTCAAAGAAAAAAAGGCGGTCTGTACCCTTGTACAGGGAAATCTGAACGGCTTGCCAGCTGCGTCCCTGTAGACGCGATAGGAGTCCCCCACGACCTGAAGCCGGGCTCGACTAGGAAGGGGTGGCAATACCTGGTGAGGTAAGTAAACCGAACGTCAATCCGAACGGCTTGAACCCAGCTTTCTCCTAACGAAGCCCCTGCTTCTTTAAACCGGGTTCTTTGACAAAAAGAATGGTCACAGCCTCCCTGACTGATCGGCCTAGTCCCTGCACAGTGTCTCCCCGCGGGAGGAAACACTAATAGCTGAGGTCCGGCAGAGGAAGTAAGAATTTATGGGCTGGCGCAGTGTTTCCAGAGGAAGAGGAGGAGACTATCTCTCATAGTGGCTGTCCTGAAAGACAATTAGGGAAATTTATTAAAAGTGTGTGGAACTTTTAAATACATTTTTTAAAAACATCCAAACGATATTTGCACTATACGTTTTTTCTGCCCTATATGGTGGACGGAGGAAGAGGTGGCGTGCGCATAGACATTGGAGTGGATGAAGTGCTGCGTGTGCTTTGCAGCTGAACACAGAGCTGAAGTGATTGCCGCACACCGGGAGAGCAGACTTTCCAGGCCTAAGAGGTTGAGGGAGACATCGCCCTGTGTAGAGGCTACTGTCTAAGATAGGCTCTATTGATCCTGGGATCTGGTAAGCGGCCAATCGGTCACATTCCACTTTCTCTGTAAAGCTGTTACCCACTGGATGATGCATAGCACCTCCGTTAGAAGAGAGGGTGGAAAGGATAGACTGTTGCTATTTTATCAATATTGGCTACTTTATATCACTTGGAAAAGAACTCTATCTGAAGTTTAAAACCCATTTGACTTGTGTATCATATGGACTTATAACTTTAAAAAAAAAAAAAAAAAAATTATTTGTTTCATGAACTATACAGCATGGACACTTTTTATTAATTATTCATTTTCACCATTTGATTAGAGGTTTATTTATTTATTTATTTATTAGGCATGTGTGGCACATTAATTTGGGCACAGTAAGGGTATATCTGGCAGCTCACTTATTTATTCACCCATTGATTATTACATTTGGGTTACAGGTTCAATTAATTTGTGTGACACACAGATCTTTTTTTTTTTTTTTTATCAAAAAGGTGTTTATTGAAGTTACAGGTATACAGCAATTTCCAGTGCACAGTTACATCCGCGTGATACACAATTGTCAATATAGAGATAGGCAATATATCAGCCCCAAACTTCCTCCCTCTGCCCCATAATCGCACAAAGTTCCCCAGCAGGTATATCATTTCCGGGCTAAGCATCCCTTGCCCGCCCTTTGCCACAAGTCTTACAATAATCTGGACAATATTAATTCGTTTGGACTTAGCCCAGGTGTATCCAGCCAATGTGACCACAGGCGCTCAAACCTTCCCGGGCATCCCCTGTGCTGATAGATGTATTTCTCCATGATAAGGGTCCTGCCCATATGAGTTATCCAGGTCGCCACTGCTGGGGGTTCTGCAGATTTCCAGCCCAGCAGAATAAGTTTCCTGGCCTGGAATAGGGCCCTGGAGACTGCCACCCTGATTGGTTCCAAAGACACCACCTCCTCCAGTACCCCTAGAATACAACATACGGGATCCAAAGGTATCTGCGTGTGAAACACCATATTGACAGTGTCCACTACCTCCTTCCAATATCTGTGGAGCTTCGGGCAACGCCACAGGAGGTGGATAAGATCCCCCTCGTGTTGCCTGCACCTACCGCACAGGGGGTCAGCCGTCCCACCCATCCTACACAGCCTAACCGGTGTGAAGTGCGCTCTCAGTGCGATATAAAGTTGGGAGACTTTTTACGCCACATTCAGTGAACAGTAGGTGATGGCCTGCATGGCCTCCTCCCACTGCTCACCCGTGAGTGTACCTACATCTTGTTCCCAAAGCGGCAGTGCTTTGCACGGGTGGTCACGCAGGTGCCGTGCTAGCAGCATCTGATAGCATTGTGAAATCATGCCCTTTGTGCCGTCCGCAGAGTGCAACGCATGGTATAACGGGGTGGGCGACAATACCCATTCTCCCGAGTCCCCCTACGCGGCCACCGCGTGCCTTAGCTGCAAGTAGGGAAAGATCATAGCCTCCGTAAGGTTAAATTTTCGCTGCATGGCTGCAAAGGAGAGAAGCTTTCCATCCTGAAATATATGGGACAGCATTTTTACGTTATGGGCACTCCATCTAGGGTCAGGCTGTATTTTAGCGATCTCTACATACGTATGATTACCCCATATCGGACTGTATTCCGTGAATCCCTGCACTCCCTGCAACTGTCTACTCTTGTTCCATATTTTTTGTAGCATGGACAGCGTAGGAGTTAGTTTATTGGAGCCCTTAAACATCTGGGCCTCCAGTCCCATAGGGATGATCTCTGCCCCTGACGCATGAAGCAGCAGCCTCGCTGAGGAGCCCGCCGGTTCATGCGACATGGAGCCCACCAAATGTTGCAACTGGGCCACAACATAGTACAGCCAAGGGTTGGGTACCACCAACCCTCCGCCGTCCTTGGGGCGCTGCAGCTGTTCCAACTTGATCCTAGGGGGCTTTGTGTTCCACAGCAACTTCCGAAAAAGCGTGTTCACTACTCTGAAAATTTTTAAATGTATTACTACCGGTGAGTTGTGGAGGAAATAGAGCAATTGGGGCATTAAAATCATTTTTATAAGATTGGCCTTCCCGGCCAGGGACATCCTAAGGGTGTTCCATGTGTTTATCCTGTCCCGGAATCTCGACAGCAGAGGGCATATGTTCACTGAGCAGTAGTCCCCTACTTTGGACGTTATTTGTACCCCCAAGTATTTAAAACTAGTCACTACTGGCACTGGGCAGGACTCCGGAACCGCCACCTCTCCTCCATCTAATTTCAGCAGGGCCGACTTAGACCAGTTAATGGTCAAACCGGAGAACCGTCCAAACTTTTCTATTATGGCCATCACCTGCGGCAGGGACTGGCTGGGGTCGTGCAGGAAAAGCAGCATATCATCCGCATAGAGCATGAACAGCCCCATACTGAAATCCCTGTATTCCTACACTGTCTCTTATAAGGGCAGCAAGAGGTTCTATCGCAAATGCGAAAAGCAAGGGGGAAAGCGGGCACCCTTGCCGCGTCCCCCTGGCCAAGGTAAAATCGGCAGACATCTTGTCTGTCATCCTAATATTGGCCTTCGGGGAGGCGTACAGTAGTTTAACCCAGGCTATAAAACGCTGTCCGAAGCCAAACTTACCTAACACCGCCCACAGGTACCTCCAGCCTATACTATCAAACGCCTTGTTGGCGTCAAGGGACAGAAGGGCCCTACTCTCCCCATTATCTGCCTGCAGCTGCATGTTCAGAAATAATCTCCTAAGGTTGGTTGCTGTGGACTTAAGTGGCATAAAGTCAGCCTGATCTTGGTGAATAATAGTGGACACTATCCCGTTTACCCGGAGTGCCAGGACCTTGGCCAGGATCTTTACATCGCTTTGCAGCAAAGAGATGGGTCTATATGACCCAGGATCCACTGGATCCTTCCCCGGTTTAAGCAAAAAAACAATATTAGCCTTTGACATGGATTCGGGGAGGGCACCACCCTCCAAGCATACATTAAACACCTTCAACAGTTCAGGCAGAATATCCTCCCCGTACTGTACATATACCTCCATGGGAATACCATCTGTCCCGGGCGCCTTGCAGGTGGGGAAAGAGCCGGCGGCCACCATCAATTCCTCTAGGGTGATCGGGGCGTCGAGATGACGCACAGCCTCTTCCGAGAGCCTGGGTAAATTTATTGTGGCCAAGTATGATTGTAGATCGTCATCCGAGTAGGTTTCCCTCGACTTATAAAGATCCTGTAGAAGTCAGCCAGCTCGGATATAATGATCTCCTGGGAATTGACCACCTTGTCGTTTTTGGCTCGAATGGCCCCTATGGCCGGGGACATCTGTTGCGCTTTCGCAATTCTGGCGAGTAGGCGCCCCGTCTGTTCCCCCTCCTCATAAAACGCCAATTTTGTAAAGAATCGTCTACGCTCTGCAGTGGAGGATCTCAGGCGATCCAGGGAATCCTGTGCCGCCATCCATGCCTCCCTTGCCGAGTCAGTAGGCCACGTGACATACTCTATTTCCAACCTTTTTACCAAGTCTCCCGCCTGCTCCAGCATTGCCGTGGAGTTCTGCTTTACTAGGTGTATCTCATGGACAAACACCCCCCGCAAAAATGCCTTAAAAGTTTCCCACGTCAAAAGGTCATTGGGGTGGTGGCGGTGTGTCTGGAAGAAACCCTGGATTTGGGATGCAATCCTATCAGGCGAGGGGAACAGCTTGAGCCAAAAGGCATTCAGCTTCCACGGGGCCCTGGGCAGCGTGCTGGGGGGTTGAGTAGTCAGCCACAGAGCCAAGGGGGAATGGTCCGACACTCCCCGAGGGAAGTATTCCACCCTCGAGGTGAACCCCACCATGTTGGGAGTACCCACACAGAGATCTATACGGGACAGGGATCCATGGGTTTTGGAAAAACATGAAAACTGTCTACAGTCTGGGTTTCGGATCCGCCATATGTCAGCCCACCCTACTTCCGTCAGCAATCTGCTAAGGGCAGTACCCCGGTTGCCCCCAGGAGGCGCTATCGGGGGGTGTCTGTCCATTTTGGGATCTAGGTAGCAGTTAAAGTCCCCCAAAATTAAAACCGGGACCTCCTGTTTATTGGCCAGATAGGAGATCAGCAGCTGAAGCACCTCCTGTGAAAACGGGGGGGTATGTATACAAAAGCAAGAATTAAAGTGAAAGCATAGATTTTACAATACAGAAAAACAAATCTGCCAGACACATCAACAAGTGAATCCAGTTCCTGGTATGCCAGTGCCCGATGTATCAGAACACTCACCCCCCGAGAAAACGAGGTGTGAGTGGAGTGATAGGCCTTCCCAACCCAGGCATAGTGGAGAAATTTCACCGTGTCCCCCTGTAAATGCGTCTCTTGAAGGCCTACAATGGCTGGGTGGAATTTTCGTAAACCTGCAGAAATCATGGTCCTTTTCAGAGGATCATTTACCCCCCGGACATTCCAAGTCACTATAGGTGTAGCGGACATAAACCTGTTATGTAGAATCTACTGTACCTACTGGGGGTTCCAGGTCCTCCAGACATCTCTCCCGCTGGAGCCAGACTTGCACCCATCAAACATACAGGAGGGACTGGTATAAAGAGCGTCAAGCCCAAGGTAGCAAAAAAGATGTAGCCCAAAACTGCAAAAAGAGTGTATCCTGTGCACTGGATATATAATGCTGAGCGGTAAAAAACCTCGAAATTCCGCTGCCGAGTCGTACCGACTGAGCAGCAACAATAAACAATAAACAACAAAGGGGTGACCCAAGTGCGCCTCCAGCTTGGCAGCCGGGCCCACGTGGGCTCCATCACAGCTTGACATCCACTGAGGTTGTAGGGAGCAGCTGTAATCCACATTCCAACCGAACATAAAACTCGTCACCGTCGAAGGCAAACCGTGGACGGAGATAAGTTCGCTGATAACAACCATTAAGTAATGTCCCCTCGGTAACTGTGCAAAACATCTCAGGTAGATACGTGCCGACTCCTCCCGAGCCCTCCATAGAAAGACAGCATGGGATCAATCCTCTGCTCTGTGACGGATGACGTTCTCATTGTGGTCAAGCCATCGGGCAGCATCTTGCGCATTTTCAAAGAAATGGTTCTGGTCCATGGCGGTGATACGGAGCTTCGCCGGAAATAGCATGGCATATTTCAGTTGCAGCCTCTGTAGGCGCTTTTTAACGTCGGCGAACTTAGCGCGTCTGCGTTGCACTTCAGCAGAGAAGTCCGGATAGAAGGATATTCTACTGCCTTGAAATTGCACCAAACCCCTCTCTCTGGCCAACCGCAACACAACTTCCCGTTCCCTGTAGTTCAGGAGTCTGACCAGCATCGCTCTTGGGGGGCCGCCCGGTGGAAGGGGCCGTGGTGGGACTCTGTGCGCCCGCTCCACTGCATATTTCTTTCTTTCTTTTTTATCCCTTCCCTTTCCCCCTTTTCTCATCCCCTCTGTCACTACTCACGAGTCCCTCATTAGCACCCCATGTACTTCTATTTTTATTCGTCATTAGCATATTAATGCACTTATCTTACCATTACCACCATATCTTAGCAGTCACCTTTCAAATTCCTTCGTCCACACATACACTCACACTTGTTACCCTCACATCTTGATTTTTCATGCACGCCATTCACTCACTCATTCACTCCCAGTCACCCAAATTTGGATGTTAACAATATACACTATTTTAATTATATCTCATTTCACGCTTTTTTCTTCTTTTTTTTACTTGAGTTGTGGTTTGTTTGTTTTGGCTTTTTTCTTTTTTCCTTTTTTTCTTCTTTTCTTTTTTCGTTTGTTTCCTTTATTGTTTGGTGTGTGGTGGTTTTGAGTTTTGTCCCCTCCCTCTTTTTTTTTTTTTCCCTGATGTAGATGAAGATATCTGGGGATATTTCCTCTATATACACATAAATTATGTGTATGATATTCTCATACTACACATGTGTGCTCATATATGAAACATATGTGTCTAATTTTGTTTATGTTGGGATTTTTATCACAGGCGTGGCTTACCATACGGGCCGGCTGCCTACATTTGCACCTACTTCCTATAATTTCTGTGGGGCGTAGGGCTTTCGTGTGACCGCTCGTGAGCCGCGTTTTTGGGCCTCCGACCCCAGCCCCTCCGCTTGACTCTGTGGCAAGACGTATGGACCACGTACCTCTTGTAATATGTGAGGGACACTGAAGCATGAACCTGGGTAAACTCCACCATTAAGCATTACAATTTACGTGAATCTTTCGGAAATACACCATTGGGTAAACCATATTAATAAATTTAGAATATTTTTAATACAAATATTACTTGATAGATTTATTAAGTTTTATTTTGTCTTTCTACCAACAGACTATCTCTGAAGAAGACCCTAGTGGTTGAAACACGTTAGAACTATTTTTTTGCTGTTACTAATTTTATACAGTATATTTATAGTTAAGTCTGCTTAGTGTATGCCCATTGATATCATTGTATTTTCTGTATATAAGAGCCTGGCTCTATCTTTTGTTTTAAATACCTAGGTGAAGCTCATATTTTTACCATACAATAAAATATTTTTTTATATTATTTCCTACATGCTACGTTCATTGTTTATTGCTGCCTAAAAACCCCGTTGGTGGGGGAATTGGTTCTATTTTTTCGATTTATAGGGGTGAGCAGCACCCTCCCCACTCTTGTCAGCAGTGTGTTCTTTCCAATATCAAAGGGGAAAAAGCTTCCTTGCCAAAAACTTCCTGCAGCCAGTTTTCCATAAACTCAGTGGGGTCCCTACCTTCCACCTTCTCCGGTAACCCCACTATCCGGACATTGTTGCGTCTTAAGCGATTCTCAATGTCGTCTGTTCTGTCAAATGCTAAGTGTGCTTGCTGCGTTGCGATTCTCACATCGCGGTTCAGGTGAGGCAGTTGATCTTCCATATTACTCACCCTCCCTTCCACTGCCGTGGTTCTTTCCCTGATTTTTTTGTATATCCTGGCGCAGCAATGACACAGTCTCTTTCAGCCCCCCAAATTTCTCCTTAAGGTCATCCGCAGATGCTGTGCATCTCTGTACTGCATGCAGAATCTCACTTAGTGTGGGCTGGGGTGTATCATCTGGCTGCTCATCAAGTATACCAGGCATAGGGTCAGGAATAGAATCCATAGGGGCACCAGTATCATCCCCATCAGCATGGAGTGAGGAGGCCTGTTCTACAATGGACGCTGAACACAGCGATGCTTCTGGGGACATGTCCTGTGTTACTGTAAGTTTCTGGGCGTAATACAACATGTCCCGAGGCTGGTCTTTAGCCTGTGGGGGTTTAGTCAACTTACCCCCCTGTGAAGCTTTCTTGTCCTGGCCGCGCGGCGTGCTGTGTGGCTGTGACTGCCAGGCGCCATCTTGGCTGTGTGCGGAGGCCGCAGCTGCGGTTTCTCCCTGGTTTTTGCGGGTCACCCCGTCCGTTCTGCGAGCAGCAGTGTGGTCCCTGAGGGTCTGGGTGTTAGTGCGCGGCAGATCCACCCGGATTTCGGCGGTATTGTCGGCGGGGAGAGGATCAGTAAAGGATCACCAGCGGGAGCTCCGTAAAACACCGCTGCTCACATGCCCAGTCAGGCCACGCCCCGACACACAGATCTTTAAATGTAGGATTTTTCACTTTATCAGTTGAGTAGTAAGAATACTCTTATTTAATAATTATTTTTTACAGGCATACCCCACTTTTAAGTACACAATGGGGTTTATTTACTAAAGCTAGAAAGTGCAAAATCAGGCTCACTTGTGCACAGAAACCAATGAGCTTCTAAAACCAGCTTTTTCAATTACCTTTGGTAATAAAACCTGGAAGCTCATTGGTTTCTATGCAAAAGTGAGCCTGATTTTGCACTTTCTAGCTTTAGTAACTAAACCCCATTGCATACCTAAAAGTGGGGTATACCTGTATTTTTTCTTGTCGATTGATTTTTTCAGCAGAGGTCAATGGTATATTAGTTTGAGCACAGAAGTTTTGCATTCCTATGACTCACCTGTTCAATTGGGTGATTGATTCATTCAGGTTGTGCAATCAGTTTTCTTTTTAATCCACAACATGTGGCAGGTGATGTGTCAGGTGACATGGCAAGTGGACAATCCACAACTAGTGACAGGTGACATGGCAAGTGGACAATCCACAACTTGTGGCAGGTGACGTGGCAAGTGGACAATCCACAACTTGTGGCAGGTGACGTGGCAAAAGACAATCTGTAACTTGTGGCAGTCGACGTGCCAAGTAACACGCTACATACAAGTACACTGCTGCTCTTTAAGCTGTTGCTACTCACTCTGGTCTCACAAAATGCTGAAATAGTTAAATAATACTGTTTTTTGAGCTTGTGGAAGGCCTTATGATGTTATCTTAACTAACCGCTTCTAGGCGCAAATGTGGTAAAACACGGCTAAATGCGGCATGCAAATGCAGCTATACGGGCGTTTTAAACACCAGTTTCAAGGTGTCAAAAAAAATCGTTCAGAGGACTTTGCCTCAGCGTCTCATGTACATAGAGCCTAAGACTAAGATGGCAGGATCAACCACAGGGATAGACTACTTCTTTGTGAACTTTTTCCAATGGATAGAGCTAAGTAAAAATGATTTCTGGAGTCACCAAATCATCACAGATTGTATGTTCTCTCCATTCATGAACAGGGAATGTTTTGAAAGTTTTTGCAGCTCTCTTTGTACCTAAAGTGGCATAGGAAGACAGAGGAAAACCAAGCTGTACAATGCCAATACTGTTGCACATGGCAGCAGTGAGTTTTTACATATTAGCAAGTGCACAAAGCTCCTGTTTTATTATAGTGGTAACCTAGAGAAGAAAAATCTTCCACAGCTTCCTTCAATACTGCCTTCATTTCCTCTTCATACCATTCTGTGACTGCCTCGTCTAAAGTTGACCATAGATGGTTCAAATCTCACTTGGGTAAAACAAGCATGTCGATTTTTTACGTGCTATTATTACCAGCAGCTGTAACTGCTAGCAATAATCACTGTGTTCTCCCGGCCGGGACAGCTCCCTGCACCTCCCCACTGGGAGAACACAATAGCTACACGGAAGGGATTCCACCATCAATGCTGACTATGCTGATGGGGGGAAACCGAGCGATTTTCTTTCCTGCAACTCATGGTTGCAGGAAAGAAAAATCGCACCATCTTTGGCCTGCTTAAGGCAGGCGTATTGAGAGCCCACTACAGTGGATACATGGGAGTAGAAGAGGCATGGCATTTTTGAGACCTAGGCAAAGATGACTGGGTTAAAGCTAGTATGTGTCTATGGAATTATGAATTACTTCAATTGCAGAAAATTATGCTTTTGTCAAATAGACTGCATGTGGCATGCCTGCAATATTGAGCTAGTATTGGATGCAGAGACAGGCATTAGAACAAGTTTCTGTTCCTGTGCAAGGGACACAATGTCACTCTGAACTCCAGGGTTGCGCAAGCCTTCGGCAGAATGAGTATTAGCCTGTGGTTTTGCAATGGCTCCCTTTTACCTGGTCTCTGCCATAGCTAAATGTGAGCGTAATTCCATATGAATTAGTAATGGAATAGGGTATGGAATATATGGTAAGTGTATCCAGAAGGATAATTCAGTAACCTGGGTGTAGACCATCCTGTACACAAATCCTCATAGGGAAAGAGCAGGGGAAAGCACCTGAGGACCTTATAAGGATTTTAGAGGGAAGTGTTGGTAAAACGTGCAACCTGTGGTGTGATGACACACTTGCTGACCAAGTGCCTAAAGAATTTTAATGTCATATTTGAAAAGTTTACATAATTTTGAATACAATTCAAATATCATCCTGGCGATTAACAGTGATAGTCAGAAACATTTTGGAAATGTAAGGTATATGTAAATAAATCCAGGCTTGTTACCTCATTGGGCATATCCCAGAAAGACCATGGCCCTAGACCCAGTGTATATTGCACCATGCAGCTGACTCCATTGTGCTAGGTATCAAGGTGAGCCCCCATACAGGATCCAATGACAGAAGCAACATTACAAGCCATCGTCACAGTGCAGGGTGCAGCTCCCAAGATATACAGAAGTTGAGCTAATCCGGATGCACTAGTTCCATTTGTGGTATCAGAAGGCAGTGAGGAGTTGATAGAAAAAAAAATAAGATAAAATAATAAAGTAAAAACAAGAAATACGGTTAAGCCAAGGATGATTTTTTCTGTTAAAGAGAAGAGGTACTTCCCCTTAAAAGCATGTGCAGTGCTCTCTTAAGAGTGATCAGCATTTGGACCGCTCTTCAAAGAGCATATGACAGGTAGCGAGGAGTTATATCGCCTCCACACCATCCGCTTTATCCTTTGGACTCTGCAACTGCGTGCTTTGCATGCAATAGTAGGTGCTTGCAGAGCAGCCCCATTCACTTCAATGGATCACGGCCAGATGGTGCTACACTTACCAAAAAGCGACAGGGGACATAATTACTGCCATGGCAATGAAGCAAAGCATCGCTGATGCAGCATTTGTACACCAGCGGCACTGCCTCTGCAGCTAACGGGGGCAGTGGTTGGATGTGGTGGTAAAAGAGTGGCTCAACCCATGAGGCTTTACTACTCCCCAATCTCAAGTGAACAAGCCCTAAGACACTAGCAACAAACCACTTATGGAGTGGGGTAGAGTTATAGAGGAGACGCCTTGAATGCTTTGCCAGTGTCCAATCACCTGATGGTACAATCCTAATAAACATGGGTCTATGAACACTTTGCCTGTGTCCTCTATTGCATGATTAGGATATAATAACTATACTATACTTTATATTTTACAACTGAGCCAGCAAAGCGTTACAACTGTGATCACTGAATTGTAGTTGCAATGCCACTCCCCTGCAGACTCTACCTGTAGCTTGCTGTCCATACCAAGGTATTAACTTTGAGTTAGAGAGCTGGAGGAAGTGTCAATGAAGACAACACTTTCATTGAGAACTACAGGTCCATCTGCCACAGTGGAAGAGTGGACTTGTAGTTTATTCAATCTCTATGAATGAAAAATGAGGCTGTATGGGCAAAGCCCTGCACAATGGCACCAATCTCAAATCTGTGAGAAGGGGACCCTTTAGGGGGTTGGAGGGGGGTCCCTTGGCATCATGTTACACCCTAAATATGAAGATGGTGTCAGCCTTTAATAGCCACACCGGAAGTCAAAAATAAAATTTGCATAACAGAGGCCTGCATTTTTGTACTTCTTCGCTGCCCTAGAACCTATCAAATAGTATGTGCAGATTGTTCTAGGTGGCTGCTTTTAAGTCATGTTAGCAGTTAAGCAGATTTACTTTATTAACCACTTAAAAACCAGGCCTATTTTTTAGACTCTGTGTTTACAAGTTAAAATTATTTTTTTTGCTAAAAAATTACTTGGACAAAATATGTATATAATGTTTAGGGGTTCTAACACCCTAGAAAATAAAATGGCGGTTTTTGCAATACTTTCTGTCACACTATATTGCCGCAGCGGTCTTAGAAGCGCACTTTTTTACGAGTATAGACAGGGCTGTGCTGTCCCGGGAATGCACAGGCTGGCAGCACGGGTCATTTCAATAGGAGCAGTCCGCCACCTGGGACTCTCCCTCTCCACCTCCCTCATGCCGCATGTCCCCGCCCTCTCACACAGGCTCGCAATTTCCATAGAAGCAGTCCACTGCCTGGGACTGTCCCTCTCCACCTCCCTCACACCGATCATCCCTGCCCTCTCGCACAGGTTCGCAGCGAGGGATATTTCCATAGAAGCAGTCTACCGACTGGAGCCGGCCCTCTCCACCGCCCTCAGTGTTTGCACATTGCCTGAACCCTCGGCTGCAGGAGAAAGGTAACTGTCAGTGTGCTGTGATTGAAAGCAGCACATGTGCTTGAGGTGGTTGGAGGCATTGAATGGGGAATTTAACAAGATATGTGCTGGCAGTAAAGGGTGAGTTAATTGGAGGCATAGGTCTGAATCATACTTATGCGTCCAATTCCACACCAACCCCTTCCCCCCCAATACCTATGCTTCCAATTCCACTGCATTGATAGGCACTGATAGGGCTGCACTGATGGGCACTGATTGGGCTGCACTGAATGGGCTGCATTGATGGGCACTGATCATGCTGCATTGATGGGCACTGATCATGCTGCACTGATCGGGCTGCATTGATGGGCACTGATCGGGCTGCACTGATGGGCACTGATCGGGGTGCATTGATGGCAACTGGTGAGGCTACTTTGATGGCCACTAATCAGGATGCATTGATGGCCACTGGTGAGGCTGCGTTGGTGGACACTGGCGAGGCCGCATTGGTGGGCACTGGCGAGGCCGCATTGGTGGGCACTGGCAAGGCTGCATTGATGAGCACTGGTGAGGCTGCATTGATGGGCACTGATGAGCCAACACTATGGGCGCTGACAAGCTGCACTGATATGCTGCATAATGGTCACTGATGAGGCTGATCAAGAAGTTGTTAATATATATTTGTGCAACTTAATTCTGCATAAATCATTTAACAGTGTAATTTCATGAGATAATTTATGAGGGTGTATTTAGGGATGGGGCAGGGTAGGGGTTAGGTGGGACAACTAGTGGCAGGTAACTCTTAAGGCCTGGCTAGTAGCTCAGGACTTGAATGTTTGAGCCCTGCCTTAGCGTGTAACTTGCATTCATATTTTAGCCCCTGGTGCATTACCTTACATTTCCATTCATTGAACCTCAATTGCCATGTGTATGCCCCACCACTCTATTTTATCGAGGTCTTCCTGTAGAGTTGCTATTTCCTGTTGTGGAGTTATTGCCTTGCTTAGCTTAGTATCATCAGCAAACTCTGAAATTGAGATATTTATCCCAACCTCTATATCATTTATGAACAAATTAAACAGGATTGGTCCCAGGACAGAGCCCTGGGGTACCCCACTTATAACTGCAGACCATTCAGAAGATATGCTATTTATCATCACCCTCTGGACGTGTCCCTGTAACCAGTTTTCTGTCAAGGTACATACACAATCGTCAACACCATCAGACCTTAATTTGTGGATTAGGAGTCTATGGAGTACGAGGTCAAATCCTTTGGCGAACTCTAGATACAAGGCATACACCGGCTTTCCTTTATGCAGATTACAGCTCAATTCCTCATAGACAGCTAATAAATGATTTGTATCGGTGACTGTGCCCCTATGGGGCACCACATCTGAACTAAACAGAGGGAATTAACCCCTAAGTGGACTTTTAAGGCACTAACATAGTAGATTGATTAGAAAATTATAATTCTTAGGGTGAATCTTGAGAATCTCACAAGTTTATCCATGTGGTGATTTTGTATACAATACCTGTAACCATTCCTATGTTTTTACTATGTTCACCATGTTTAATAAATTATAATTTTCTAATGAATCTACTATGTTAGTGCCTTAAAAGTCCACTTAGGGGTCAATTTCCTGTGCATAGACAGCTAATAAGTTGGTCTGGCAAAAACGATCTTTCATAAATCCATGCAGGTTGCTACTAATGATACTATTCTTATCTGCAAATTCCTAAATACAGTCCCTCACCCCCTGACTAGCCTGTTTCCAGGTATGTATCTTGGCTCATTCCTGAATATTGGTAATAGTTTATCTTTGAGCTGATCCATTGGTACCATTACAGTCAGTAAGGTTTCATTAAAGATTAGGAATAAGGGTCTAGCAATGACCTGGCTAAATTCTTTGCAGACTCTCGGGTGCAAGCCATCTAGCCCTGGTGATTTGTTCACATTAAGTTTGTTCCAGTCTTTTTTGAACACTTCTACTAGGCCCAAGGGTACACTGCTTGCTGTGTTGCTGACAATACCGTCTTGTTTATTATATCCTCTCCATAGTAAAAAGTAAGAAGAAGGTATTTACTACAATTGCCTTCTTGTCACTTGTAACCAACTTCCCTTAATCATCCTTTATGGGGCCAATATGCTCTGACTTTACTTTTTTACTATTAATATATTTAAACATTTTTGAGGGATTCTTTTTACTCTGCTCTATGTGTCCCTCGTCTGCTGCCCTGACAGTGCTCTTCCATTTCTCATTGCATTTTTTGTGGTGCTTGGCCTTATATTTTTTTAAAGGACAGTCTTTTCATTTTAATGTGCCTTTTTATATTTGAATTTAGCCACACGAGTTTAGTATTTGTTATTTTTATATGTGTTGCCCATTGGAATACACTGGCTAGTGCCATCATCTAAAATGTTCTTACAGGCCTACCATTTTTCCCGTTTTTTTTGTTGCTAGAATATCTTCTCATTTAATGTCATGAAATATGGAACACAGGTTGGTGAAGTTTGCTACCTACCCTCCTGTCTGCTTTTCCTGTGCTTTACAGTAAACATAATTGCTCTGGGATAGCGGTTTCCCAAGTTATCACTTACTTCCACATAAGCTCTGGGTTGTTTGTAATGTGGTTAGTAGGTCTAGCAGAGCAGTGTTTCTAGTTGGGGCATGCTCTACCAACTGACACATAAAATTGCCCAGCAAGACATTTATCAAGTACCGAGCCTTAGAAGAGTGAACAGTTTCATCTGCCCAGTCAATATCTGTATGATTAGTAAAAAAAAGCCTCTATGATGATTACATTGACCTGCCTCACCACTTCTTCATCCTTCAGGCTAGAGGGCCTTTATCATACCCCCACTATTAATTTCCAATTTCTTTCTTCCCTTTGGAGTTCCAGCCACAAGGATTCCACCCCTTCCATTGCTTCATTAGTAATGTCATTCCACATGTTCACCAGCAAATTACTCTTGATGTACATGCACACCTATTCCCCTCTTCTACCTACCTTGTCCCTTTGATACAGGGAGTACCCACTGGACAGTCACAAGCCAGTCATGTATGCTGAAGACCAGGTTGACTTCACAAAGTCAAAATATACCATGTGTATGCTTAGTTCCTGTTCCTCAAGCTCAACGAACCTCTAGCATTAGTGAAGATACCTTTTAGTTTTGTATGGCCGCATGCTATTTTATCCCTGTTCTTTCCAAACCTGCAGTAGGATTCTGCCAGTTCACAAATGTAACACTTATGTATTCCAGTTACAATGACCAGCGCCATACTTTCTGCCCTTTGTTCACTAGCTGAAAAGGCTTCCTCTGATCCCTCTCCCCATCACCTAGTTTAAAATCTCCTCTAACTTTTTGACCACCCTCTCCCCCAACAGATCTGCACCCTCCCCATTTAAGTACAGTCTGTCCCTGCTATAGGGGCAGTGACCAACTGAAAAGTTAGCCCAGTTCTCCCAAAATCCTCCTTCCTGCACCAGCTCCTCAGCTACTTATTAAGTTCCCTAATCTCCTGCTGCCGCTCTGGTGTGGCTTGAGGTACAGGCAGTATTTCTGAGAATACCACTCTGGAGGTAAATTTGCCAATAAAACTCAAATCCCTAAAATAATTTTTTAGGATGCTTCATCTTCCTCTGGCTTTGACATTGGTGCCAATATGCACCATGACAGCTGGCACTTCCCCAGCCCCACTCAACAATATGTCCTTCTGATCCATGGTGCGGAACCAGAGAGCCTGGTAAACAATATACCGTTCGGTGATCACAGTCCTCGTGACAGAACCAATATTATATGCTTATTAAGGCATACATAAATTGAGGCCTTTTTTTCAACTTAACTGGTTACAAAACTTTTGTTATGAACCTTCTTTACTGCATTTAGAAATGAACACTTTAACATAAATATGCATTAGAGAAGCAAACTACTTCCTAAATGATAATTACCTTGTTTAATAAATGAAGCAATGCATCTCTCATTAGGTCATGTCTCATATAGAACTGTATGATTCCAAGGTTTGTGCCATATGTGTGCAAGTAATACAGACACTCCTGATAATACGTGTTATTTTGTATCTTTCCCTCTGGCATCATTTCATACCAAAGGCATCGTGCTTTCAGAGTACATTCCAATTCTTTTAATGTAGCAAAATAGTCATCATCTTTCTGAAAAAAAAAAAAAAAAAAAATCTTCACAAAAGCAAGCCATGCCACCAATCTATAAACACAGAAATTACTAATATACCAATAAGCCAAATTTAACACGGCACATACCAAATTTCATTACTTGAGCAGTTTGCAGAGCTGCCACAACTCATTACTCACTTATATAAAATTGCTAGAGTTTACAAATATATTGTGATACAATACTGTATGTTAAATATTACTTTCAATCATAACTTATAAAATAGGTGACATTCTAAAGAGAGACATTGTTTGCAATATGTGTCCTTCTAGCAAAATGATTCTGGTAAGTGATATTCAAATTCCTTACCACCAACAAAATTGGCTTGGCTGCAGATTCCAAGTGCTGAATAACATCTTCCAGAAGCTTAGATCCAACATTCTTTTGGTTCAGATCCAAGGGAGCCTTAATACACCTACTAAATTTTTCTCTTGCACCAGGCAAATTGTCAGACTTCAGACAAGCCATACCCCATGCATGCCACACACCAGAAGGGTCAAGAACTGTTTTTGTAGATACCTATTTGGAACATTAACAAAACAAGATAATGAAAATGGAAACAAGACTACTGGTACATGTCAGTTAGTTTATTATAGTACTTACAATTCTAGGTGTCAATAGACAAGTTACTGCACACACACCAACAAAAAGACAGACTATTGACGTCTGCACCTAACATAAAGGTAACTCCTAATATTATGCCACTAGTGATATCTGTACTTCAGCATGCCTATTATAAAGGGTGCTTACAAGTTTAACTTTTTGGTCACACTGACTAAACAAACAAAACAAACAAACAAAAAAAATATATATATAAGTTGTCATTTAAAGAGGAAGTAAACCCTTTCAAACCACTTTGACCTACAGGTAAGCCTAGATTAAGGCTTACCTGTAGGTCCAAGCAATATCTCCTAAACCTATATGGTTTAGGAGATATTTGCCCGAAAATGGGCACCGCTGTCTACGGCGCATGCGCCGTAGACAGCGGCGCGCAGGCGCACTAAATGCGGCAAGTCCAAGAATGGATCTGCCTAATTTGTCGACTCCCGTGCGCATGCGCGGGAGTGACGTCATCGCGGCTTCGCCGAATGGCAGCGGCGGAGCTGCGAGACTCCCGTGCGCATGCGCGGGAGTGACGTCATCGCGGCTTCGCCACTGTCATTCGTCGGAGCTGCGAGACGCCACCAGCAAGATGGATGCGGCGGACTACAGGGAACAGCGGCGACTTCGCTGGCTCCTGTGTCAGGTAAGTGACACATAATGAGCTACTATGCGATGCATAGTAGTCCATTATGCTTTACCTTTGCAGGGAAAAAAAGAGGAAGTAAACCCATCAGGGTTTACTTCCTCTTTAAGCATCCTTAATAGTTTTGGTTTGTCCTAAATGCTGTTACATTTACTAAGTGGACTATTATACTTTCATAATTAATTAGATTGATCTGCAGGTAAATGTGGAGAAAATATATAAATAAAAGTATGCACATACAGTTATCAAAAAGAGTTTAGACTTACCTGTAAATGCCGTATCTTGAAGTACCACAGTACAGGATATAGGCAAAGTATTTACAGACTCTGGGTTATAGGCTTGTATCTTCAGGTGATTCAACACTGACAAAGTTTTTGAGGTCATGCTGTTGTAGAAATTTTATAAAGATGCATTCAATATGTATTGTCACAGTGTCTCCGAGTGTTAGTTCTACTTGCGGCTCGCTTGCAAGAGCGAACCGGCACCGGTGAAGGACAATTGGTAGTGAAAAGCTTCCTGTGTATGTGGAGAAGTGTTCGCCATGCAAAGATATGTCCGCCAGCGAGAGCCACTGCGTTATGCGCAGATTTGTTCAATTGGTGACGACCAGACACGCCCATAGTCATTGTTCTTTTTGAATATACACATGTATTTTCATTGGTTGAGTTTTGTATAACACCTACTGTTTGAAGGAATGCATGGGCTTCATTGGCTGAACTGAATAGTCACCAAGTCTCTTTTGTTACAAAAATATATAGTATATAACATCCATCAACTTGTTACCCCATATATACCATATTGACAGCGCTGAAAAAAATTTAAATAAACAATAAACTAATAACTTTTAAAGAGGATAATACTTCTATGATTAGAAATAGAAGTCACTAAAAATGTTCAGAACAGTCCCAAACATATAAGCCTGAGTTTTCAATTGAACGTTCACACTCTGGACAATCAGGAAAAAGAATCCGTCTCCAAGAAAAGAACCACCAGTGCATGAAGAGTCTGACAGTCGGTGACACCCCTTATGGTAATCCACTCACCAGACCCCCAAGGGTTAACAGGCACTTCGTTACGACTGCTAAGGTAATCTCACTGGTATCCCTCTGGAGAATCTTCTTGTCACACCACCACTCAAAAGTTTCTCAACCTCAGATTCCCTGATATCCCACCAGTAAAGGTTCACTTGGTTCTCATTTACAGCAACGGATTCATATATAGGAAACGACAAAACATAGATTCCATAGTGCAAAACTGTTTTATTATTTAAAATGGAGAAGTGCCTGTTAACCCTTGGGGGTCTGGTGAGTGGATTACCATAAGGGGTGTCACCGACTGTCAGACTCTTCATGCACTGGTGGTTCTTTTCTTGGAGACAGATTCTTTTTCCTGATTGTCCAGAGTGTGAACGTTCAATTGAAAACTCAGGCTTATATGTTTGGGACTGTTCTGAACATTTTTAGTGACTTCTATTTCTAATCATAGAAGTATTATCCTCTTTAAAAGTTATTAGTTTATTTAAAATTTTTTCAGCGCTGTCAATATGGTATATATGGGGTAACAAGTTGATGGATGTTATATACGGTACTATATATTTTTGTGATTTGTTTCTTATATGATAGCAGGTTGTTAGTGATTATTTTTGACTTACTTCGGAGGGCGCTGGGATCAGTGGGGGACACTCTGAATATTTTGTGTTTCGTTTTTTTTTCCAGTGATATTAGTACTTGCTATAAGTCTCTTTTGTTACCCCTGTTCAAAGTTCTATAAGCAAAGCTCCCATTGTCACGCAAGACTGTCTGTGGAGCTTCCAATGTGAGAACTACTATTGTGTCTCAATTGCACTATCCAAAAGATCTGAAAAGTGCGCTTATAAGCACAAGCGAAGTTGATTGCGCATAGCGTATATTAATTTCCACAACAATGCCCCCCCCAGGGGCCTCCTCTATAACCCTACCCCACTGAATGAATCTTCAGTTCTGTGGCAAGCAATGCAGCGTAACAAAGGAATGAAAGGGAGGTTAGCCAGTGTCCTATACTGTACTGAAACTTACAGTTAAAAATCCTTTTATCGCACTATGCAGGAGACAGGCAAAGTATTGACAGACCCTGGGACGTCCCCAAGCAATGAATGAGAAGGGTGGGCAACACTTTAAAGAACCTTGTAGCCAAAAGCAGCTTATGCAGAAGATTGGACTGTAGTCAAGGAAAATAAAAAAATGTTACCAGGCCTGGTAACAAAATGTCCAGGAAACTCCCACCAATGTGGTGGAATAGGCACTAACAACTGCAGGAGGAGAGAGATTTGTCCTTGTCAATGTAAGCTATGTAATAACATTTTTTATCCATCTCACGATGATGGACTTGGAAGAAGGGTGTCCCATGTGAAGTCTTGAGGCCAGGATAAACAGAGAATCTGTCTGTATAGCTTTCAGTTATACTATTAAAGGCTCTGACTACAAATATCTGTTAAAATCTGATAGTTAAGGTTTCCCCCCTCTCCATCCACACCTATCAATTTGTAACCGACCACCGTCCATCCTGGTGCTCACTGCGTTCTACTAGTTTACTTTTGAAGCATGTTTTTAAGAACTGTATATTGTTATTTTCAATTCTTTCTTCGGCCACATGTTGTGGCCCCTGACATTGTTAAATACAATCGCACCCAAACTAAAAATTAGAAAACAAAAACGACATCCAAGCAATGAAAGGAGATTTCCTTTGGATGCTTTGGACCAGGGCATAAGGTAGGAGTATGTCCTTATTGAGGCATGAGACAACTTCTTTCTTTGTCCTTTTGATGTATGAGGGACGTCTCCTTACAAGAGCTCACAACTTAGATACGTTTGGCAGACATGACTGCAACCATAAAGACTACTTTGTAGTAGTAGAGGTCATCTAAGGGAATATCCCTGAAGGGAAGGGAGAGTGAAGCCAACTGTCTTTTAAACAGAATGGAGAAGGCTGAAACATGTCTCTTAGAGTGTTTAAAGTAAAACTAAATGCAAAACTTTATTTTCATTTTGGATAGAGTAAGGGTGGCTTATAATCTCTATCAGTTTTTTTTTTTTTTTTTTTACATCTGTGCATCCCCAGCACCCCCGCCCCCACCCTCTTCACTTCCCGTTCCACAGCTAAAACAGGAACTGAAAAGAAATCCCTCTAAAGAGAAGGAATCCCTGTTTGTAACCAGAATTAGTGCCTCCATTGGAAGATTTCCCCTTTATTATTCTTCTAGGGACAAACCAACATTTGGGATTTTATTTTGCTTTACTTTCAATGATAATGGTAAACATGACAAATAGAGAGGGTGAAACTCCCTAAGGGGGCATAGACAGCAATAGAAACGGGACAGCTGTTCTAATATCACTAGACTCCATCCAAAACCCCAAAAAATGGTTTTGCCTTCATTTATGCTTTAAGGCCAAGATCTGACCAAGACCTGATTGTATTAACCACTTCAGCTCCGGACCAATAAACACCTTAAGGACCAGAGGTATTTTTGCAATTTCGCACTGCGCTGCTTTAACTGGTAATTGCGCGGTCATGCAATATTGCACCCAAACGAAATTTGCGTCCTTTTCTTTCCACAAATAGAGCTTTCTTTTGATGGTATTTGATTGCCTCTGCGATTTTTTTTTTTTGCGATATAAATGGAAAAAGAGCGAAAATTTTGAAAAAAAAGATATTTTCTTCTTTTTGTTATAAGAAAAATCGAATAAACTAAATTTTAGTCATACATTGAGGGCAAAATTTATTTAGCCACATGTCTTTAGTAAAAAAAATGTCAATAAGCGTATATTTTTTGGTTTGCGCAAAAGTTATAGCGTCTACAAACTAGAGTACATTTTCTGGAATTTACACAGCTTTTAATTTATGACTGCCGATCTCATTTCTTGAGGTGCTAAAATGGCAGGGCAGTACAAATCCCCCCCAAATGACCCCATTTTGGAAAGTAGACACCCCAAGGAAATTGCTGATGGGTATGTTGAGCCCATTGAATATTTTTTTTTTTTGTCCTAAGGGATTGAATAATGACAAAAAAAAAAAAAAAAATTTTTTTACAAAAAGTTGTCACTAAATGATATATTGCTCACACATGCCATGGTTATATGTGGAATTGCACCCCAAAATATATTCCGCTACTTCTCCCGAGTATGGCGATACCACGTGTGTGGGACTTTTTGGGAGTCTAGTCGCGCACGGCACCCCGAAAACCAATCACCACCTTCAGGATTTCTAAGGGTGCAAATTTTTGATTTAACTCCTCACTACCTATCACAGTTTCGAAGGCCATAAAATGCCAAAATAGCACAAAACCCCCCAAAATGACCCCATTTTGGAAAGTAGACACCCCAAGCTATTTACTGAGAGGCATGTTGAGTCCATGGAATATTTTATATTTTGCCACAAGTTGCAGGAATATTACAAACTTTTTTTTTTTTGCACCAAGTTGTCACTAAATGATATATTGCTCACACATGCTATGGGCATATGTGAAATGACACCCCAAAATACATTCTGCTGCTTCTCCCGAGTACGGGGATACCACATGTGTGGGACTTTTTGGGAGTCTAGTCGCGCACGGCACCCCGAAAACCAATCACCACCTTCAGGATTTCTAAGGGTGCAAATTTTTGATTTAACTCCTCACTACCTATCACAGTTTCGAAGGCCATAAAATGCCAAAATAGCACAAAACCCCCCCAAATGACCCCATTTTGGAAAGTAGACACCCCAAGCTATTTACTGAGAGGCATGTTGAGTCCATGGAATATTTTATATTTTGCCAAAAGTTGCGGGAATATTACAAACTTTTTTTTTTTTTGCACAAAGTTGTCACTAAATGATATATTGCTCACACATGCTATGTGCAGAAGTCAAATTACACCCCAAAATAAATTCTGCTGCTTCTCCCGAGTACGGGGATACCACATGTGGGGGACTTTTTGGGAGCCTAGCCACGTACGGGACCCCGAAAACCAAGCACTGCCTTCCGGATTTGAATATAAAATGCTATAAAAAACAAACTAACCAGAGTCACCCGTAACACTTATACGGTGATCAGTGGTGAAAGGGTTAACTAGGGGCAATCAGGGGGTTCAAATTTTTATTAGGTAGTATATGGGGGTCCCTGGCGCTATATAAAAACCTGACGGGGAACCTAAATAACTAACTGGCTAACCAGCGTCACCAGTGACACTTATACTGTGATCGCTGGTGAAAGGGGGTGAAAGGGTTAACTAGCAGCAATCAGGGGGTTAAAACCATTATTGGGTAGTATATCGGGGTACCTAGCGCTATAAAAACCTGGCGGTGAACCTAAAAAAATAACTAGCTACCTAGCGACACTAGCGACACTGATGCAGCGTTCAGAAAAATTATCGCTTAGTGACACTGGCAAAAGGGGGTGAAAGGGTTAACTAGCGGAAATCAGGGGGTTAAAACCATTATTGGGTAGTATATCGGGGTACCTAGCGCTATAAAAACCTGGCGGTGAACCTAAAAAAATAACTAGCTACCTAGCGACTGTAGCGACACTAATGCAGCGATCAGAAAAACGATCGCTTAGTGACACTGGCAAAAGGGGGTGAAAGGGTTAACTAGCGGCAATCAGGGGGTTAAAACCATTATTGGGTAGTATATCGGGGTACCTAGCGATATAAAAACCTGGCGGTGAACCTAAAAAAATAACTAGCTACCTAGCGACACTAGCGACACTAATGCAGCGATCAGAAAAACGATCGCTTAGTGACACTGGCAAAAGGGGGTGAAAGGGTTAACTAGCGGCAATCAGGGGGTTAAAAACATTATTGGGTAGTATATCGGGGTACCTAGCGCTATAAAAACCTGGCGGTGAACCTAAAAAAATAACTAGCTACCTAGCGACACTAGCGACACATGCAGCGATCAGAAAAATGATCGCTTAGTGACACTGGCAAAAGGGGGTGAAAGGGTTAACTCTAGGGGCAATCAGGGGGTTAAATCTTTATTGGGGGGTGATAGGGGGCTACCCTGGACCTAACACTAACTGTCCTGACAGTTTTTACTGTCACAACTGACACTGAATGCATTGATCAGTAAAGAAATGATCAATGCAATCAGTGACACTGTGACTGGGGGGGGAGGGGGGGCGGGGGCGATCGGGGGGGGGGGGGGTTTGTGTGCCTGTGTGTACCTACATGTCAGTGTAGTGTTGGTGCACACTTACTTTTACTGTTCTCCTCGTAGTCCGGTCAAAAAGACCGCCCCGAGGAGAATGACATCACTTCCTCCTTCCTGTGTAAACAATACACAGGGGAGGAAGCTTCTCATTGGCCAGGAGCGATCCAGAGGGGGTGGCCGAAAACCAACGGCCATCCCCTCATCACGGAGCGCTCCTGGACCGAATCGGACCGCCGTAACCAGCGGGAGGGGGTCCGATCGGACCCCCCACCCGCTGGAAGGCAATCACGTAGATGTACGTGATTATGCCTGCCTGTGTCATTGTGCTGACGTACAATGGCAATACGGCGGTCCTCAAGTGGTTAAGGCCAGAAAGAGAAGTAGTAATCTTTGGTACTGAAGTGCATGTGTTCAAACCGGCAAAGAAAGATTTCCAGGTACAACAGTTGATCTTTCTGGAAGTGGCTTTTATGGCGTTCAGCAAGGTAAACAGACTCAGAGACCCCTTTATATAAGACCCGGGCATTCAAAAGCTGTGCTGTTGCAAAAAATGGTTGCAGAGCCTCAAGGTTTTTTATTTTCACGCATTCTATGCATTAAGGCAAAAAACCTAAGTATAGCAGTTCACCTGGGTCTCTTCCCCCTCATTGGGGGGGGGACAGCAGTGGGAGCCATTGAACCAATGAGGAGAGAGCGGGGGTAGGGCCGAGCTGTGCTCCAAGTGTAAATTGACACACAGCAGTGGCTCAGGAGTAAGCCTGCTTGGGTGCTCCCATAGTGAGCAGCTTGCTATGGGGGCACTTGCTATGAGGGCACTCAGCAGGAGAGCGCAATCCCAGAGGAAGACACGTAATCCCTGTGTCGACACGCATATGGGAGGGGAAGGGACGATGTAGGCAGCAACAGCCTCACAAGGAGCTGCTGAGAGACAACAGCTGTGCAGCTCTATTCGGTTATAGTTAAAGACTGTATGAGATAGATTGGTGAATTTTAAGCACTCTTAATGTGTGAATACCTCTATTGAATTAATAAACAGATGCAGTTTTAAAAGTTATAAGCACTATGTAGCTTGTTTTCTATCTAAATGTACTGACAACACTAATCGAAGGACCATGACTGGAGCCTGGAGATCCCACATAATATTTAGCCCAGGGGTGGCTCATCAGCGCTGATCGACCAAATGTAGTTGTGAGGTCACACTCTTTGAGGTGAGAACATTCCCACGGGGGTATGGGGGGGGGGAGCACGAGAGCAGTGGCGCATTGAATATTTTTGGAGAACTATCACACGGATTAACCCTTATTAAGAAGCTCACTAAGGATACACACTGATGGGCACCTTAGTGCACTATTTGGAAATAATTATTTTCAGCATAATATTTTTTATTTTCATTGTATTATTAAGGTTTGATTACATTATATTGTATACATTTAAATGTACATTATAGCACAGCACAAATGTTGTTATAAAAGCAGGAGAGAGGGACCAGGAATGCCACTGGGGGACCAAAGAGGAGGATTGGGGCTGTTCTGTGCAAAGCCATTGCACAGAACAGGTACAGTGCCTTGAAAAAGTAATCATACGCCTTGAAATTTTCCACATTTTGCCATATTACAACCAAAAATTTAACTGTATTTTATTGGGATTTTATGTGATAGACCAACAGAAAGTGGCATATTGTGAAGTGGAAGGAAAATTATTAATGGTTTTCCAAATTTTTTACAAATAAATATCTGAAAAGTGTGGCTTGTATTTGTATTCAGCCCCCTTTACTCTGATAACCCTAACTAAAATCTAGAGGAGCCAATTGTCTTCAGAAGTCACCTAATTAGTAAATAGAGTCCACCTGTGTGTAATTTAATTTCAGTATAAATACAGCTGTTCTCTGAAAACCTCAGAGGTTTGTTAGATAACCTTAGTGAACAAACCACATCATGATGGCCAAGGAACACACCAGACAGGTCAGTGTCCAGGGATAGAGTTGTGGAGAAGTTTAAAGCATGATTAGGTTATAAAAAAAAAAAAAAAATATCCCAAGCTTTGAACATCTCATGGAGCACTGTTCAATCCATCATCCGAAAATTGCAAAGATCATGGCACAACTGCAAACATATCAAGAAATAGCCGCCCACCTAAACTGACAGGCCGGGCAAGTAGAGCATTAATCAGAGAAACAGCCAAGAGGTCCATGGTAACTCTGGAGGAACTGCAAAGATCCAAAGATCCAAAGCTCAGGTGGGAGAATCTGTCCAAAGGACAACTATTTGTCGTGCATTCCACAAATTTGTCCTTATTGCAAGAGTGGCAAGAAGAAAGCCATTGTTGAAAGAAAGCCATAAGAAGTCCCATTTTCAAGAAGCCATGTGAGGGATACTGAAAAAAAACATGTGGCTCTGGTCAGATGAGACCAAAATTGAACTTTATGGCCTAAAAGCAAAATGCTTTTTGGCAGAAAACTAACACTGCACATCACCCTGAACACAACATGCTTTTCTTCAGCAATGATGGGGAAGCTGGTCAGAGTTCATGGGAAGATGGATGGAGCCAAATATAGGGAAATCTTAGAAGAAAACCTGTTAGTCTGCAAAAGACTTAAGACTGTGGTTAGATAAGAGGTCAATCTAACTCCCCTGAAAACTTTGTCAATTTTTTTTTTAAGGGGAATTGTGACTTGATATACTGGTAAAAAAAATAGTAAAATAAAATGGCAGTGAAAACACTATTTTTTGTGGCCCCCTGGATTTGAAATCCCCAATGTGTGTGTATATGGAATTGTTTTGTTATGTTAATTATGTCTTTGTTTGCATATGTTCGTTCTGTATGCTGATTTATGTGCACCTTTTGGAATATATTAGTAGTTTTGTCTCCCCTTTCCCCTACAGCTGCACCACCCCCCCCCCCCTCCATGCTCCTTCCCTCGCCCTCATGGTGGGGGATCTATGCGGGTTTGGGTGATGGAAGTGGTGGATTGGGGGGGCGGGGGGGGGAGGGAGAGGGAAAGAGTTCAGGGAGGCATGGGTTGGAGTGAAAATATGGTTTCTTTGAGTGAAGTGTTCATTTCATGGAATGTTAGGAGTCTTGGTAGTCCTAAGAGACAAGCATTGTTTACTTCATTAAAAAGATTCTCACCTTCAATAATATGTCTCCAGGAAACCCATTTAAATCATGACACTGCATTATTTAAAAAGGAGTCAGTTTAACTCAAAATCACTCTATATATACATCTTATTCCAGAGTAGTCTCGATACGTCTATCTAATGGATTGGATTTCACATGTAGACACATTAAGGATAGCAAAGGTCTATTAATTTTTTGTACTGTGCTTCACAACATTGGCACGGATGGGAGGCAGTGGACATTCAGGATTCCATACAGAAGGTTATAATATCCCAATTTAAACCATACCCTTTCATTCAATTAATAGTGGCTCATAACGTTTATAATAAAAGAAAATTCCCTACCTTTCATTCAATTCATGGGAAGCAGTGCAAACTATTACTCAACATAAGGCTATACAAAACACATGCCTATATGGGATAATTACCATCATTATGAACCCAGCAACATTAGATTGTAAAAAAAGCAGATATCATATTTTTGTATCAGTTATATGAAGGGGATGTTCTACTACCCTTTAATATACCCTTTAATATATTGAAAAAGCACTATTAGTTAACTAATAATAATTTAAAACTGAAACAAATTCAAAATTTAAAACTTCAATTACAATATAAACACTCAAAAATATTATCATAGGCAATTGCTGTATCTCGCATGAAATGGGGATTAATAGCAGACCTGTATTCAAATTTACAATCAACAGAGAATAATGTGAAACAAATAAATAGCTTTTCTTGTGGCAAAAGGACATAGAAGATCTAGGTGAGGAGGAATGAACACAGACCAAGGAAACATTACCAAAGACATCCCTCTCGCCCTCCCAAAGGTTATCTCAGCTTTTTATTTTGCATACGGCTCACTATACCCCACAAAAACTCTATTCTTGGGGAAAATATATAACCCTGTTATGCCCCCGCTGCTCTTTGGCAATGTCCAAAACTGCATTGTTATTGCAAAAAAATATTTATAACTCTAAATTTAGTATGTTCCACTAAGTTAACAGGGACACTCAAACTTGCATTATTGGGAAAAATCCCTAACGGAGTGTTAGCAGTAGAGAGGCACACTATGTGGATAAGATCCTTATATTTAGCACGTAAAGTTATTTTACAAACATGGTTATCTTCTGTTCCTCCAACCGATAAACAATGGTGTAAGATACTTAATTATATGCTTAAAAGAGAAAAAATAACATATAAATATAGAGGAACACCACTAAAAAAATATGGTCATGCTGGATGGGATCCAGTAATCAATTATATGATGGTTTACTTCGTGAATAGGAATGAAGGTAGAGGAGGTAGATAGGAGTAAGAGCAGAGAGGAGGGGGTGGGATAGAAGAGAAGAAGCAAGTATGCACAAGTGAGATAATTTGATGCTGCATAGAGATGCTTATTGTAGAAAAATGTTTGACAGAGGTTTGTTATCAATGGGGAATAATTTGATATGTAAAAACATATCTATATCCCTATGTAATATTATGTCTTGTTTATTATATACCAAGATATTTTAGTTCGAGAGGTGCTAGGTTTGTTTGTTTTGTGTTTTTTTGTTTTTTTGTTTATAAGGAAGGGATTGGCAGTGTGTGTATAAACACACGTGCCCAAAGCACGGTAAGATCCCTCTGGATTTTATAGACAATCCAGGTAGTATAGTAGAAAAAATACATTTTATTATAACATACAATAAAAATACATAAGCAAAGGGGTAGAAATGACATATTACATATAAAATGTGTATATATCAAATGACAGTATACTCAAAGATACATTGGAATGAAGCTCAGCTGCCCTGTAGACAATATTGGGCTAGCAAGAACGCATACTGCAAATGACGCCTGACAGGTTTTGGACCTTGCAGTCCTTCGGAGGCTTATGTCATTTTTTGAGAGTCATGAGTATTCTATAATATAATTATAATAATACCTTAGTAAAATAATAAACTAGTATATCAATTTGTCAGTAATGGTTAAAAAAGAAAAATAAATCAAAACAAATAAGCATATCTAAACACGTTTGGTGAAAAATGACAGAAAAAGAGACTATACTAACAAGGATGAGCGAATCACAGATAAAACCAACCAGGGAGCCAAGGGCTGTATTCCCATAGATTAAATTCCAAACTGTGATGGACCCCAGATGGCCACCAGGTGGGGGGGCATGCACAGAGGGTGAGAGAGCGAAAGGGCGGCACCTGTCCAAACTACAAGGACCCTAGGCAAATGGAGTCAACCCCCTGCCAAAATTCTGGCATTCAATTGAGTCTGGATGGGTACTGCAGTAGAGTTCTGTATATGTACAAGAGAAAAAAGAGGGGGAGTGTATAAGGGGAAAAGCACGAATAGTTGATTGCAGAGATGCAATATATTAAGTGTATAAACGAGGTATAAGTTGTTATCAAAATGTTTCACCCCCAGAATAAATATACTGATTAGGGTGAAACATGAAAGAAAATAAGTCTATGTTTGAAAAAGTAGAGACAATGCTTGCTGATCACATACCTCTGCCCTTTGTCCTGTAATGTCTGCCACCGCCAAGGCATCACTGTGGATGTCTGGGGTGTGGGCTAATATACCCCTGGTAAAGCTGACTGAAATCAATTGCACCCTGTGCAACTGGAATCAGCTGGTGTACAGATCGCGGCGCTCGACCAATCACAACCTCGATCCATCACAGGTCCCTCGGCGCGATAACGCACAACGCAAGCCCGTCCCGAGGGTCGGAGTCACGTCCCTGATGCGCATGCAGCCCGCCGGTCTGCGCTTCACAGTGAAGCGCAAACAGGAAGGAACCTGTCATAAGGCAGGCTCCAAAGGGCAAAGGATGTCCAATGTGTGGCCCCAAAAGGGTGCCCCAACAGAGGACCCCCGTGCGCCGGGTAGTGGGGCAAGGCCCTGATTCAGAAGTCCCAGCCTGGATGGAAAATGCAGACCAAGAGATGTCTGTGTATATAGAACACAGTCGGTGATGCTAGTGTCAGTCCAGGAGGAAAAAACACAACAGAACAAAACAATACTGATTATATATGATATTGTACTTGAGATACAATTGCAATATGGTCTACAGCAAAAACACAATACCAATTGTAATGGTTTCAACACAGAAACAGATGAAAATTTGAAGAATATATACTTCTGTACGTCTCTCTCTCTATATGTGGGAAGGCTGGCCGCAGGCCAGCCTGTATTTGTGGGAGGAGTCTGAGGGACTATTTAACCCTCCTCCTCTATCAGGGCCAGGGTTGGTGTGTTTTAGGTGGCCATTGCTGGGTGGTGCGTCAGGGCCTGCTTAGTCCTCCTCCCTTCTCCCACTTCGTGTGCAGCCCTCCTGGTTCCCGTGGCACTCATAATAGAGAGGGGGGGGGGGGCGTCCGCCCACCCGCTTCTCAGTCCCCCCGAAGGCGCCGTGCGGCCAGCGTGCTCCCCGCCCGCTTTTCCCGGCTCTCATGCCGGCGGGGGGGTGGGGGGGCGTTCATCTGGCCATCCGTCCTCCTTTCCATCTCCCCACAGCTCCGTGGGGCTGGCGTGCAGCCCGCCCGTTGTTCCCGGCGCTCATGCCGGGGGAGCGGGGGGGGGGGGTTTCACCTGGCCATCCATCCGCCTTTCTAATAGTTCCGTGGTGCTGGCGTGCGGCCCGCCCGCTCTTCCCGGCGCTCATGCCGGGGGAGGGGGGGGACCTTCGGCCATCCATCCGCCTTGTTATCTCCCCAGTCGGTTCCCAGCTCCACCTGGCCAGCGTGCACGCCGTGAGAGCGCGCGGGGGGGGGGGGGTTGTTATCGGCCGCCTGCTCCTCTCCTCATGTATGTTTGGACACGAGGGGGGCAGGCTGTCGGGTTACTCCTGATGCTCCCGGGGTGATGGGCAGTCTTCCGCCAGTCACTCCTTTCTTCCCTTCAAGAGAAAAAAAATAAATAAATAAACAAATAAAATAAAATGTCAGTGGGGATCAGACCACCCATTGCAGCCATGGCAGCGGCCAGACCTGAGGCCAGGGTTGCTGCTTTCACTTGTTCACTTTCTTTGATTAGTGTTTTTATCGCAGCTTGCGGTCTGTCCAGTGTTTTTCTGTCATAGCAGCATTTCTGTTGCAGCGTTTGTCCAGCATTTCCATTATGGCGTTCTGTCGTTCGGTCCAGCATTTCCGTCATAGCGTTCTGTCCAGCATTTCCGTCATAGCGTTCTGTCCAGCATTTCCGTCATAGCGTTCTGCCCAGTATTTCCGTCATAGCGTTCTGCCCAGCATTTCCGTCATAACGTTCTGCCCAGCATTTCCGTCATAGCGTTCTGCCCAGCATTTCCGTCTCAGCATTCAGTCCAGCATTTCCGTCATAGCGTTCTGCTCTGCATTTCTGTCGCACCGTTCTGCTCTGCATTTCTGTCGCACCGTTCTGCTCGGCATTTCTGTCGCACCGTTCTGCTCGGCATTTCTGTCGCACCGTTCTGCTCGGCATTTCTGTCGCACCGTTCTGCTCGGCATTTCTGTCGCACCGTTCTGCTCGGCATTTCTGTCGCACCGTTCTGCTCGGCATTTCTGTCGCACCGTTCTGCTCGGCATTTCTGTCGCACCGTTCTGCTCGGCATTTCTGTCGCACCGTTCTGCTCGGCATTTCTGTCGCACCGTTCTGCTCGGCATTTCTGTCGCACCGTTCTGCTCGGCATTTCTGTCGCACCGTTCTGCTCGGCATTTCTGTCGCACCGGTCTGCTCGGCATTTCTGTCGCACCGTTCTGCTCGGCATTTCTGTCGCACCGTTCTGCTCGGCATTTCTGTCGCACCGTTCTGCTCGGCATTTCTGTCGCACCGTTCTGCTCGGCATTTCTGTCGCACCGTTCAGTCCAGCATTTCTGTCGCACCGTTCAGTCCAGCATTTCTGTCGCACCGTTCAGTCCAGCATTTCTGTCGCACCGTTCAGTCCAGCATTTCTGTCGCATCGTTCAGTCCAGCATTTCTGTCCCACTGCTCAGTCCGGCATGTCTGTCACAGCGTTTCTGCCCGGCATTTCTGTCACAGCGTTTCTGCCCGGCATTTCTGTCACAGCGTTTCTGCCCGGCATTTCTGTCACAGCGTTCTACCCGGCATTTCTGTCACAGCGTTCTACCCGGCATTTCTGTCTCAGCGTTTCTGCCTGGCATTTCTGTCACAGCGTCCAGCATTTCTGTCGCACCGTTCAGTCTGGCATTTCTGTCGCACCGTTCAGTCCGGCATTTCTGTCACAGCGTTCAGTCCGGCATTTCTGTCGCACCGTTCAGTCCAGCATTCCTGTTGCACCGTTCAGTCCAGCATTTCTGTCACAGTGTTCTGCCCAGCATTTCTGTCACAGCGTTCAGTCCAGCATTTCTGTCACAGCGTTCAGTCCAGCATTTCTGTCGCACCGTTCTGCCCAGCATGTCTGTCGCAACGTTCTGCCCAGCATGTCTGTCGCAACGTTCTGCCCAGCATGTCTGTCGCAACGTTCTGGCCAGCATTTCTGTCGCAGCGTTCTGGCCAGCATTTCTGTCACAGCGTTCTGCCCAGCATTTCTGTCACACCGTTCTGCCCAGCATTTCTGTCACACCGTTCTGCCCAGCATTTCTGTCACACCGTTCTGCCCAGCATTTCTGTCACACCGTTCAGTCCAGCATTTCTGTCACACCGTTCAGTTCAGCATTTCTGTCACATCGTTCAGTCCAGCATTTCTGTCACAGCGCTCAGTCCAGCATTTCTGTCACAGCGTTCAGTCCAGCATTTCTGTCACTGCGTTCAGTCCAGCATTTCTGTCACGGCGTTCAGTCCAGCATTTCTGTCACTGCGTTCAGTCCAGCATTTCTGTCACTTCGCTCAGTCCAGCTTTTCTGTCACAGCTTCAGTCCAGCATTTCTGGCACAGTGTTCGGCCAGCATTTTTCTGTCATAGCGTTCGGTCCAGCATTTCAGTCACAGCGGTCGGTCCAGCAGTTCTTTCTTAGCGTTTCTGCCCTTGGATGTCTGTCTTGTCATCTCCGCCCCTGGATGTCTGTCTTGGCATTTCCGCCCCTGGATGTCTGTCTTGGCATTTCCGCCCCTGGATGTCTGTCTTGGCATTTCCGCCCCTGGATGTCTGTCTTGGCATTTCCGCCCCTGGATGTCTGTCTTGGCATTTCCGCCCCTGGATGTCTGTCTTGGCATTTCCGCCCCTGGATGTCTGTCTTGGCATTTCCGCCCCTGGATTTCTGTCTTGGCGTTTTTCCCTTGGATTTCTGTCGTAGCAATTCTGTCCCTGGATTATGGTCGTGGGGGTTCTGCCCCTGGATTTCGTCGTGGGGGTTCTGCCCTTGGATTTTGCTCGAGGTGTTCTGCCCCTGGATTTTGCTCGTGGTGTTCTGCCCCTGGATTTTGCTCATGGTGTTCTGCCCCTGGATTTTGCTCGTGGTGTTCTGCCCCTGGATTTATGTCGTAGTGTTCTGCCCCTGGATTTATGTCGTAGTGTTCTGCCCCTGGATTTCTGTCATAGTGTTCCTGCCTCTGGATTTTGTCTCGACGTACAGTTTTCTGCATTTCTGTCTTAGCATTTCCTGCCCCAGTATTTCTGTCAGTGTTCTGTCTAGCATTTCTGGCTCAGCGTTTTGGCACCAGGATTTTCTGTCATGTCACTGCTGCCTCAGCGTTTCTGCCCCAGGATTTTCTGTCATGTCATTGCTGCCTCAGCGTTTTTCTGCCCCAGGTTTTTCTGTCATGTCATTGCTGCCTCAGCATTCTGTCATTGCACTCTGCTCCTGGGTTTCTGTTCATTCCTGCCTCAGCATTCAGTTCAGCATTTCTGTCGCAACATTCTGTCATAGGGTTGCTGTCCTTGCATTTCTGGCTCAGCGTTTCTGTCACTCATGGCATACTACGGTACCTGTTTTCATATTTGTTGGTTGGCATGTGTCATTGTGCCTGTGTTCATGTTTGTACCTAGGGCAGTTAGCTAGGGCTCACACGTCAGGATCTGTCACGTCTACAGATCCATACGGGCTGAGGTTTCGTTATTAATGATTGTTGACCACAATCTTCTCGCCCGTATACCATACGTCATACGATGCATGTTTCATTCACCACACCTGTACGTCTACCCAACACGGTCCGTGGGTACTCTAGGCCTGAGTTTCTGTTAATTACCTGTCTCTGCGCTGCAGGTTATTCGGGCTAATTCACTACTCACACAGGGGGGGGGGGGGGTTCGTCATCAGTTTCATTTATGCGCTGTCGTCTTGATTTTCTGATATGTTCTCATTCTTAGGTAGGCAGAGGGGCGTTGTTGTTCTCATGTCTGGTTGTCTGTCTTTCCTTCTAGTTTCGTTCTCAGGTTGGGCCGTCTTGGCACCCATACCGATATCAATCATGCCTGCACTCACCCACAGATGTCGTTTCGCCACGGGGCTCACCCTCGGGTCGGAAGCAGACGTCAATTTTCTTCAGTTGACATCCTGTTGCATTGAGGCCCTGGTTACCACCCTGGGATTTATACTCTCTCAGGGTGTGTCCTAAGCCACGGTCCTTAGGTGGTAGGTTGGGGGACATCGTCATAATTATGGATTCCACTCTCAGCTCCGTTCTCTTGTCTAGGAGGTTCTTGGAGTACTGCTCAGGGACATCAGTCCAGTCATCTTTGCTGATTCCCGGTCTGGGGAAGGGGGGGGGGGGCTTTAGTCACTTTGGGCATGGCTGGATCATGCCATGGGACTCATTTCCCTGGGTTGGAGTCTGTTTCTCCTTCTTCGGTGCAGGATTCGGTCTCAGGCAGTAGCATGACCTGTTCGCATTCGGTGGGACCAATCTGTCTTGGTGTCTCCATATTGATGATGCTCATTGCCATGGCACCTACTCCATCACATCAATCGGGCAGCCAGCTTTTCCTCTCCTATCTCTGGTATTTTTGGCACTTACCCTCTCACTTCCGCTTGCCAGGTATGGGTGTTCCACGGTGCTTCTTCTGGTGTCCGTTGTGGATTTTTCAGTCTGCTTTGCCATCTTCTTGCAGGGGATCCTCGGGTCAGCCCTTGTTCCCTTTTCCCCATGTATCCTCTCATTCACAAGCAGTTCTTTCTCATGTCTGGGTTACCTTGGTCATCAGGCTCATCCTATCCTTCACAGGACATTCATTTGGGGTTTGCTTAGCTTGCAGGCTCCAAGGGGGGTTCCTTCTCATTTCCAGGTCAGGAGTCGGTGGGTTCTACTCTTACAGCGGATACGTACCGGTTGCTTACAGTTGGTGTTTGGGCATACGTCATTTTATGGATGGGATTTTACCTTCCCTTTTCCACCTAAACTTGTGTCTTTTTGCCCTCTTTTCAGGCATACTGACCAGCCAGGCCATGGCACACCTCAGGCCTTGTTTCTTATATAATATCACATTTCCCACTTGAAGACTCAGATTACAAGTGGGAAGGCTGGCCGCAGGCCAGCCTGTATTTGTGGGAGGAGTCTGAGGGACTATTTAACCCTCCTCCTCTATCAGGGCCAGGGTTGGTGTGTTTTAGGTGCCCACCCACCCGGTTCCCCCAGCTTTGTCACTCATACTCATGGTACTTTTTCTCATTCTTACATTCAGGGTATGCCCTCTTTTCAGGCATACTGACCAGCCAGGCCATGGCACACCTCAGGCCTTGTTTCTTATATAATATCACATTTCCCACTTGAAGACTCAGATTACAAATATATATATATATATGCATAAACATACAACAAACACATATGTGTGTGTTCACAAGGGGTAAAAACCCATTTGTATTTACAGGTCTAATACAAAAGTATATATTCTTCACATTTTCATCTGTTTCTGTGTTGAAAGCATTACAATTGGTATTGTGTTTTTGCTGTATACCATATTGCAATTGTATCTCAAGTACAATATCATACATAATCAGTTGTTTTTTTTTGTGTTTTTTCCTCTTTGTCATTTACTATATCACCAGGCTGGGACTTGTATAGCAAGGTGTTGCTGGATGAACTTCTCTTTGAGGGCCAGTTCACACCATAGAAATGAAGTCCAGATGCGCTCCAGATGCTTTTTTGCATCTGCATTTTTGATACGTTCCAGTGTATTTTCCTTAACCTTAAATAAGAACATGGGTGCTCCAATGTGTTTTTGGTGTGTTTAGGTGCGTTCCTGAGAGTTTCTGATGCTTTTTACAGCGTTCCAGTACAGTAAAAAATGCAGCATGTTCTAAATTTTTTCTGGAACTGCAAGCACTGGTGTGAACTAGGTCATTGAAAATCATATAACCTACTTTCTATGCATTTTGATGCAGAAAAAAACACACTGGACTGCATGTGGTGTGAACTGGCCCTGAGGGCAGAGGTATGCAATCAGCAAACATTGTCTTTACTTTTTCAAACTTAGACTTTATTTTCTTTCATCTGTTTCACCCTACTAAGTATATTTATGCTGGGGATAAAACATTTTGATAACAACTTATACCTTATTTATACACTTACTATTTTGCATCTCTGCAAAGTACTATACATGCTTTTCCCCTTATACTCTCTCCCACCCTTTTTCTCTTGTATATATACATTAAAACATATACAGCACTCTTCTGCAATACCCATTCGGACTCGATCGTCGATTGCTGGTCAGAATTTTGTCAGGAGCTTGACTTCATGTGCCTAGGGTTCTTTCCTTGTCTCCGCCCCTACCCAACTCTGAGCCCTATTCCTTGGTTCCACCCCCTACCCACCTCCCAGTACAACACCTTTTAAAGAATACAGAACCACATATAATTTTGTGGCGCTCAGTAATTTGTATGGAATTTGGTAATGATAGCAAGAAAAGCAGTAAAATGGATCCCCTGCAGCCAGTAACATTAGGGCCCCATGCCAGCAACAATAGATCCCCCTAACAACAATGGATCATACACAACAACATTTCCCCTCTACTAACAGTAGACTATCGGCAGCAACAACAAATCTCCCCGCAGCCAGCATCAATAGACTCTCCGTCAGCCGACAATAGATCCCTCCCTCAACAGAAGATTTCTCCTAGCAACATCTGACCTCGCCAGGAATATAAGACCCACCCTCAGCAACAATAGGTCCCCCACCAGCAACATTAGAGCTCCTCAGCAACAATAGACCCCCCCCTGCAAAAATAGACCCCCTCCAACCAGAATAGATCCCCCAATCAATAGACCCAGCAGCACACCCCAGCTTTTCTTGCCATTACATACAGTCAGTGCTGGAGGTGACGGCACTGCGTTCCCTCAAGTTCCCGCTGAAAAAAAGCCCTGGTTTTATCAGTGATTCGCTCATCCTTGTTAGTATAGTCTCTTTTGCTGTCACTTTTCACCAAACGTGTTTACATTTGCATATTTGTTTTGATTATTTTTCATGTTTAACCACTACTGACAAATTGATATACTAGTTTATTATTTTACTAATGTATTATTATACTTATGTTATAGAATACTCATGACTCCCAAAAAATGACATAAGCCTCTGAAGGAGGACTACAAGGTCTGAAACATGTTAGGCGTCAATTGCACTAAGCGTTCTTGCTAGCCCAATATTGTCTACAGGGAAGCTGAGCTTCATTCCAATGTAACTTTGAGTATACTGTCATTTGCTATATACACATTTTTGCTAATGCATTTTCTTATAATAAGCACTAGGTTCTCCTTTTTGGCTGTGGTTTTTTTTTTGTGTGCGTTTTTTCTTTTTTCTACTGCATGGATTAATCTGCAATATGTAAATGAATGTATTTCTTTTCTTTTTTGGGGGTTATGTATCCCTATCATGACTTATAGTAAATGTGGTTATTTGTTTGTAAGGAATGTTTAATAATAAAAATAAAAATTATTCGATTGAAATAAGACTGGGGCGGAGGTTCAGACGGTGACCCTAAACATGCAGCCAGAGCTACAATGATTTAGCTCAAAGCATATTCTTGTGTTAGAATGGCCCAGACCTAAATCCTATTAAGAATCTGTGACACAGCTTGAAAATTTCTGTTTAGATGCTCTCCATCCAACCTGACAGAACTTGAGCTATTTTGTGAAGAAGAATGGGCAATCATTTCACTCTCTAGATGTGCAAAGCTGGTAGAAACATACCTAGATACCCTGCGGGCGTCATATGACAATGGCCGGTATGAAAGCAGTTAACTTTCCTAGGGACAGGCCAATCCCCCACTGCTTTAAAATATTGGGATCCATGCTCATACCTTCAGGTGTATTGATGTATCCAAAGAACTGGACATTTCTCTAGTTTAAAATTCTGCCTTAGTCTATTGAAGACAGTACAGACATGCTTGTGGTGTTCCTCCAAATTATCAGAAAAAAATAGAATATCATCCAAATATGCTATTATAAACTAGTCCAACAAATCTTGAAAAATCTCATTAATGAAATCTTAAACCAAAAAAACAAAAAACAAATTCACAACAGTATTCTCCCACCTAATTAACCCCTTGACATCCACGTTATAGCTGAATGATGGCCACAGTACAGACCTGAATTCCCGGGAGGCCGTCATATGATGACCTCCCCTGTGCCCACTACCTGCCGCGCGCCCTACAGGGCATGCGCGGAGCATGCTGTGATCAGCGAGTCAATGAGACTCAGGTGATCACTGATCCGAGTAAGGGGCCCTTTACCATGTGATCAGCTGTCAGCCAATGACAGCTGATCACATGATCAAAGAAAAAGCTCAGTGATCTTTTTTTTTTCTCCTCATGCTGACAGCAGAGGAGAAAAGAAAAGCCGATCACCAGCTCACCTGAAAAGGACATCGGTCCCGAAGAGGCAATTATGCCTCATCTTTTCCACCTGCCATTGCCACCTGACAGTGCCCACAAGTGCCACCTATCAATGTCCACTAGTGCCACCCATCAGTGCCCATCACTGCCACCCGCCAGTGCCGCCTCATCAGCATACATCAATGAAGGACAAAACTTACCGGTTTTAAAATTTTATAACAAAAAAACATTTTTTTTTAAATTCGGCCTTTTTACATTTTTTTTTTTTTTTATATAAAAAATTAAAACTGCAGAGGTGATCAAATACCACCAAAAGAAAGCTCTATTTGTGGGGGGAAAAAATAATAAAAATTTTATTTGGGTACAGTGTGACCGCGCAATTGTCATTCAAATTGCATCAGCGCTGAAAATTGGTCTGGATAGGAGGGGGGTTAAAGTGCCCAGTAAGCAAGTGGTTAAATAAATCTGTCATACCCCTGCTGCTAAACCAAAAAATATCCATATGTGCAACACCGATTACAAGAAATCTTACAGTGTATGGGCGCTAGGCATCTCCTTAATTGTTGTGACATTTCAATTAATACATAATCCTTTTATAAACAAAAAAAAGTGTATATCTACACAGTATAACATCCTACAATAGTCCATGAATAAAAAAAAAAGTTAATCTTTTCAATCCATTATAGGCCATCCACCATGTGACCAATGATAAATCGCCACCTCAAAACAGTGCTCTATTTCATGCAGACAATTTTGCCATAGAGTGCTTGTGTCCTGTGAACTTCACCACACTTATGCTGCGTACACACGATCGGACTATCCAGTGGACTTATTCGCCCCTGTGTGGGCTCTGGCAGACTTTTTCTTCCCAAAAGTCAGGCGGACTTAGAAAGAAGTCTTGACTCAAAATTGTCCGCCGCACTTGGCAGTCCGGCGGACAATACACCCGTCTGTGTGCTAGTGCACCAACATTTTCAAATGAACGGACTTGCCCACACACACGTAGTAAAGTCCGTTCATTTTGAACGTGACTCCAGGTACAAGGGACTAACAAAGGAAGTCAATGTCGCCGCCTCCATCGGCGAGATTGACACCTTGCTAGCCCCGTCGCCTGGTATGGATTTAAAGGGGAACCCCTACTCCAAAAAAGGTGGCAATAAAAAAAACACAACACAGGTTTTTAAAGTAGTTTATTAGACAGCTCCGGGGGTCTTTTTCCGACTTTGGGGGTCTTCTCGCCGGGCTCTTCTGCCGCTCTTTTGCTAGTGGAAGAGCCCAGCTTTCTCCTTCATCGTCGTCGCCCTTCTGGGGGTCTTCTTCCGACTTCGGGGGTCTTGTTCCACTCTTCGGTTCTTCTGCCGGGCCTCCGCTATCTTCTTCCAGCTCTTTTACTAGCGTTGGCCCAGTCTTCTCGTTCGTCGCTGTCGCCGCCACCTTTACCTTTATCCGCCAGGCTGCATGCTCGGATAAGGGTCTGGTATTGACTTTGGGGGGACCCCCACGCCATTTTTTCGACATAGGGGTTCCCCTTTGAATCCATACCAGGCGACGGTGCTAGCAAGGTGTCAATTTCGCCGATGGAGGCAGCAACACTGACTTCCTTCGCTAGTCCCGTCTACCTGGAGTCACGTTCAAAATGAACAGACTTTACTCCATGTGTGGGCAAGTCCATTCATTTGAAAAGTCCGGCAGTCCTCCGCCAAAAGTGCAGCGGATTGTCCGCCAGACCTAGTCGACCAGAAAAGTCCGGTAGTGTGTGGGCGTGTGTGGGCAAGTCCGCTCATTCAGAAAGTCCGGCAGACCTCCACTGCAAAGTCCGGCGGATTGTCCGCCGGGTAGTCTGATCGTGTGTACGCGGCATTAGACATACACTGCCACTCACCAGATATTGGGACTCAATGATTTGTGGGTCAGCTTGTGCTTAACAGTACAACCACTTGCTCCGGACCTCCTATACTTCCCTGGATATAAGGCCCATAGACTACACCAGCTCTTTTTAAGCCTCTGCTCTTCACCTGATATGAACGCAGAAACAAAAGACAGATATGCTCCTCATAGCACAACCAAGTTTGCAATTTATTAAAATATAAAAAGGTGGAATAAAATGGCAACTCACAATTCTTGGTGCCTGAGCTGACGCCCAGTGATATCAGCAGTATTTAGTAAAGCTCCGTCTGCCTACTCCAACATGGAGATTCCACGTGCGTTCCAGCATCCTGTTGCTCCGCCACTAGGTTGTGACATCATGAACCACGTAACCCCGCCTTTACACATTTCGTCGTAATAGCATCATCAGAAGGCTGGGGAACGTGGCTATTCAGGGTCCTTATATGCCGTTTCCCTACCAAGTATGAGGATTAACTCCCTAGATACCAGTTGGTTTTAGCTCTTAACCTCCTGTTGAGATTTCTGGCTTTTGATAAATATTTATATAAAACATATTGCATCGATGCAGAGGATCACTCAGCAATTCACCGGCTTCCCAAAACTGGAGGATCCTGCCTTCTTCCTGTGCCACTGCTCAGATATACCGCTTCAAACATACAAGAAATCAGTACGCCGTCACTTGCTTAAGGCCGCCAAAGTTTGTATTACCCTGTGCTGGAAATACCCTAACCCTCCTTCCATTGCTATGTGGCTTAATAAGGTCAGAAGTATCAATGTCATGGAAGACCTAGTGCTTACTGCCCAAAACAGGAGAGAACAATATACCAAAAAAAAGTCATATTGGGACATGTTTTTATACTCGAAAGAGGGGAAGTCTCTCCTAGAAAGTTGTTCTGGGGATTAAGGTCCTCCTGTCGTTCTGGTTAACACACACACACGTATCCCATCACCCTGGCTTCACCCCCCCCCCCCATTTTCTTTTATGTGTTTGCTTTGTTTTGGCGCCCATAGGCGACCTCTTTAGCTCCTCTGTTTTTGTTCCTAAAGAAAATGGAAGTGTCCACCCAAGCACATTCTGGAATATTGCCCACAGTTGGAAGTGAGAAATTAATGTGAGTTTCAGTAATGTCATAAAATCTTTAAATTTCTGTATATCGCTATTTATTAACATGCTACTATGAATCGTCTTTGTATTATGTGAGATTTTGCACCTATTTTGTTGTATATTGCTCTAATTTATTCTTTTATATTGTTGTGGAAATTGTTATTATTGTCAGTTTTGCTGCAATACACTCATTAATATAAATGGACAAATAAAGCCCTTAAAAAGAAGAACCAGTGAGTGGCAGAGTCCTTTAAGCTCTACATTTGATGCTAATCCTTTACAATATATATATATATATATATATATATATATATATATATATATATATATATATATATATATATATAATATTGTCTCATACTGTTGTGTACTCTTTGCTGGGTCGTTCTGGGACCAGGATCTTGATTCTCTGTATCAGGTAGGTAAATTATGCTTAGCAAAAGAACCTTTTGTTTTTCTATCTATTTCTGTGACGGGATTTTAATATTATGTAATAGTTTTGTCATTGTAGGTAGGTCTATTGATTATGAAGGTAACCTATACTGAAGTCCTCTATAGGTCCTAGTCAATACAACCTAAAGTGTTTGGTATAGGTATGCTTTGAATGTGTAATTGGTGTCAGTGTTGTGTTGTGTGAATTATTTTAGAATAGTAGAAGGCAAAAGGCATCCCCATTCTGGTGAGATATTTGGGTATAGATAGAAAGAAGCCATAATATTGTTTTGTGTAGAGGAGGATTTAATCGGATTGTGTAGTTGTCTGTCGAACACGTTTATATAGAGATATAACGTGAGGTGTAGTTTCTAGCAGATCGGTAAGGCCATATAAAATATACAAAAGTCCGATACCTGGTCGTAGTGATTAAGGCGCAAACATTAACCGTTCTGAAGGTAAAGCGCAAGGGGTCTCTGGACGCTGAGTCCGACAAAAGTGATTCAAATCGGCATTGGCAATGGGCCGTCCATGGAAGGGGGGGGGGGGGAATCAGGCCTCCCAGTCAGACAGCTGCAAAGTATATGAAATATGGGTATGGGGCTAAGGCGATCAGAACCTTTAGAAGTTGGTATACATGGTCAGAGGCTGCAGCATGGTGTATTCCTTTGGAAGGTACTTTGATGTCTGGAGGTGGGAAAAACTTATCACAGAGTTCAAAACGAGACTCCAGACTAAAAAGACCTTGGATGTAGCTCAGCTATGGCTTCTGAAATCTATAATGGTAGTTATAGCGGGCAGTGTATACAGAAGGCAATTTCAGTTTGAAAAAAAAAAATCACATAATGTATACTTGGCCCAAGGGGATAGCCAAATCCTATGATCCAGTAAGGGAACAAGGGGAAGCCCTCTCTGGGCTCAATCTGCTACACCATGCAAGATCAGCTAGGTCTGGGTCTGCTGGACATTCCGACTACAAAATCCGTCTGATTTTTTCAGACGGATTTTGGCACAAACTTGGCTTGCATACACACGGTCGCACAAAGTTGTCGGAAAATCCTATCATTCAGAACGAGGTGACATAGAATCCTGGAGCTCCAAACCAAACCTCACTCACAACTCTTTGCCCCCCACGTTCTCTCTAAACTCTCTCTCCTGTAATCTCTGAAACCTCCACTTCCAAACCTAAAGCAAACTATGATCTGTTTAATAATGGAGATTTGAATGTGTTATGTGAGGCCAGATGAATTTTCACTTGGAACAAGACTAGAAGGGACTGTATTCAGGCTTTAAAAGAAGATGATATAACCAGGCATGCTGTATATCCTTCTCTGGGTAACTTCAAACCAGAATCAACAGTGGGTAAAACCGTTCATACAAACCCACCGTTGAAACCACCTCCTTAATATACGCCAAACCCTGCCGCCGGGACTTTCCCAGTCCAGGTGCAGCAATATGAGGTCCCCCCCCCAATGAGAATGGAGTCAGGCACCCAAGGTAAAAGGGTAGTATGGCACGTCCCTTTTATGGCATCGGAAATCAGGAGCATTCTAACCGAACTGCCAGAGTATAGGATGAATCCACGGGGGGTTTGCAACAATATTGAGTCAGAACCAATTTCGTTATGGCATGAGCAGGACAGACTGCGCCAGAATTCTGACAGCCAAAATGGGGGATGAGATGACAGATGTTATAATGTCTCACTGCAACATCACCACACAGGATAAGATAACTTCTGGGGGGGTAAGGAATTTTGTCAGGCTCTTCTGGGAAAGCTTACGGAGCTGTATGGTGCAACCCCAACATAGATGAAATTAAATTAAGTTAGAATCCTGGAGTTGTGTATTTTGGCGTTGCCTGAAACAATTAGTACTAGATTCAGATCTGGAGGTTGGTCCTTATGAACCACCTAGATGCCATAAGCCGAGTGCCATCCATCTTATGCTAAGGGGAAAATTTCTTGAGGGAATACATTCAAAAGTTCAGGATAGGTTACTATTGGCCAGGCCAGAATTTAATGAGATTATCATACCTGCCTTCTAGCCACTCTCTCTACTATAGAGGGATGTGGACCGGTAAAAGCAGGAGAAGACATCTAAAATCTTTGTAGCACAAGCACCCTACACCGAACCAGCAAACAAACAGGTCAAAAACACAATACATTGCAAGAGACATGCAGTTTGTTTTAATTGTGGAATGGAAGGCCATATAAAAAAAAAAAATGCAATAACAAACAAACTAGACCTCAAGGTAAGTGGCAGTTTATCCAAGAGGCCATTAGGCTGTACTGGTATCAGGTGATTTTGTCAGAAATTGTCAGTCATTGAGTATACTTCAACGGGCATTGTAGTTACTAGCATGGGCGTAGCATAAGGGGTTGCAGAGGTAACAATCGCAACCCCGCCCCTAGCTCCAGAGGGCCCCTACATCCTCCCTGTCATATTATCATATCTTCCACAAAATCCAGCTCCGATCTGCCCTAGGGCCCCACAGCTACACTCCAGTACTGGGCTTCTACTTTGCCTTACACAGTCCACACCCCTCTGTTCCCATTGGCTGGGGAGAAGCTGGGGAGAAGCTGTGAGCCATTTCCTGAATGGAGAGGAGCACAAGGTAAGAAGAGCCCAGGATGGGTAAGTGTCTGTGCTGTGTGCTGGAAACATGGAATGGTAACCAAGCTCAGCGAGGCAAGAGGAGGAGAGTGCCGTCCTGTGGGCATGATGGGACCAATGTCACTGGTGAGGTATGACACTGCTCAGTGTCTCCTAGTCACCAGCCTGGATTCTCTGTACCCCCCCCCCCCAAGAGTGTCTACTTACCCCACTTCCCTGACTACTGCTAAAACAAATCCCTTAACACCTCCTTGCCCCCCCCCCCCCCCGAGGGGCTGCAGGCTCCAGATTGTGTCACATGGCTTTGCCCTCTCTAAGTTTCCCCACCCCAAAGCCCCCTGTCCACCCCCTCCAACCTGTATGCTATGCCCGGCTGCTGAGCACCTTTCCCATTACGGCACTCTATACTGTTCCTCCTCCGCAGGGCTGAAATCACATTCCTTTACAACACAGCCAGTTAGCTATGATCTGCACAGTGCATATCTGCCTATTGAACCTACACTGTTGTTCCGACCAGAGAATTTATTTTTCCAAATATGATTTTTTTTTTTTTTTTTAATTCAGGAATGGATTGCATATACATACTGTAACAGTGTTTACAGAATGGGAGATCATAGTCTCCTAAAATAATAAGCATAGTACAAAAGAAACTTAACATATATTAGATTTACACATACAAGAACTCAAAAAATCTAAGTATCTCCCTATCTCCCTGCTATAGTAATCTAAGTTCCTGCTTCTTATCACCTTATGTGACAAAGCACCTCTGCTTCATTCCGTATACTTTAACTTAAAAAAAAAAATCTAAATAGAGGACAAGAGGATATAACAAAAAAAAGGGGGGGAGGGGGGGGGAAGAGAGGGGGGAGGAAAAAGGGAGGGGGGAGGGAGGGGGAGGAAAAAGGGAGGGGGAGAAAAAGGGGAGGGAGAGAAAAAGGGAGGGGGGAGAAAAAGGGAGGGGGGAGAAAAAGGGAGGGGGGAGAAAAAGGGAGGGGGAGGGGGAGAAAAAGGGAGGGGGAGGGGGAGAAAAAGGGAGGGGGGAGAAAAAGGGAGGGGGAGGGGGGGAAAAAGGGAGGGGGGGAAGGTAGGGGGGAAGGGGGAAGCTTTAAAGGGGGGAGGGTAAATAAAAAATAAATAAAAATAAATAAATAGGGGAAGGATTCCAAAAATTGAGCTTGGTATCACATCTGATGTCTCTTTGATCACAACCCATCTTATCTCTTAACTCATATCCGTGTTTCACAGCCCTAAGAGTGAACTACCCTCTTCTGAATTAATAAACAAATTCCAAGAGGTCCATGTCTTTTTATATATCTCCTGTCTATCAGTTGCTGTCACATATCAGGTCCTCCATCTTTCTAATATCTTCCACCATCCTCAGCCATAATGCTGTGGTCATGGATTCTGCTGTTTCCACATCAAAGGTATACAAGATTTAGCTGCGTTTACTCAATGACATAGGACAGATTTTTTATATGTTTTCGTTGGAATAGTGGTAATATGTAATTAAAAAAACGCCGGGTCATTCAGGATTTGAAGATTAGTACATTTCTGGTCAATCGTTTGAACCATTGCACAAAAAGAAGTCAACTTAGGACATGTCCAAAATATGTGCAAAATCGTCCCTTTATCTGTACCACATCGCCAGCAATGCTCTGACGCATCTGGAAAGATAGCATAAAGTCGACTAGGTGTCATATACCATCTTGTAAATATCTTATAATTCGTTTCCTGTATTTTGGTACAGATTGAAGATTTATAAGAAAGCTCAATAATATTTTGAATTTGTAAATCAGTAAATGTGTGATGCAGATTTGTACTCCATTTTAACACACAGGCCAGTTCTAGTTGCTCCCTAGAGAGAATGCGAGACAATGGTTCCCAACCAGAGAATTTCACAGGTCAGAACGGCAAAATAAAAGCCAAATGACTGACAGACTGTGTGTAAAGGAATGTGATTTCAGGTTTGTGTAGTTTTGGGGTGGAGCTGTATACAGTGCTGGGATGGGAAAGGATCTCTGCCAAGTGACCTGCCAGGGGTCCCTGTCCTCTGACTCTCCAGTGGTAATCCCTGTCCTCTGATGTAAAGAGGAACTCTGGGAACTCAAAACCCTTAAGCCACTTTGAGTATCTTGGCATGCAGTGGATGTATCTGCACACACGTTGGAAGCAATGGGGGGGCCCAGGTCAACTTTTGCATCGGGGCCCACAAGCTATGACCTCTGGTTAGTAGTGCATTGTAGGATGAACGCCTATGTGCAATGATACTTGATAGAATCTGGTTGTTTTCTGGGGTTGGATGTGCTGGTGGAGGTGGATCCCAAACTTTCGGCGATTGACAAGTATGACGTGGGTCTTCTGCCAGTTCCGCCAACCACAGTAAACATCAGACAAGGGAGTGTTTTGCCCCAATTACCACAATACCCTTTGAGTGTGGCTCAGATGGATAGTCTTAAAAACCAAATAGACCACCCGGTGCCTGCAGATAAAGGTTCACACGCCCTATAAGACATCTTTGTTCCCAGTGGCTAAGAAATATGTCAAAAGGTCAGGAAGCAGCATTCTGTTTAGTACATAACTTAAAAGAGAAGTATGGTTTTGTTTTTTCTCCATAATAATACTTACCTAGGTGGATACAGCATCGTTCTGATGCTGCATCTGTCCCCCGGCGCCTCTGCATGGAGAACCAAGTGATCGAATATTGATGATGGCTCCGTTCTCTCAGCTCCCTGAGCAGAGAGCTGCAGACTATCAGTCAACAGCTCTGCGCCCCACTGGAGCGGTGGGCTATGAAGGGGCTGGGAGCGGCCGTCTCAGGCTCTCAGAGGCTCCAGACTTTATTGGACTGATTCCTGTGAAATAAATTTTATCAGAGATGCCACTCTGGAGCCCAACCCACGCACCTTGTTGGCCTCTATACCACCAAATGCCATTTATTTCAGTGTCACTGATCTAACTAATGCATGTTTCTCCGTAACCACTAGTCCACAAGGCCACCTTTTTAAGACATTGTATATCTCAGGGTACTCAACACCTGACAACCCAGAGAATCCAGACACTGAAACAACAAAAAGAGCCATTCTCTGACTTATCAATTACTGTAGAGACTGGGTCCCTAACATCTCATCCACATTAGGACCCCTTTATGAACTTCCATCCCAAACACCCTTTCAACTGACTGATGACAATTGGTCAACCATATAGGACTTGATCCAATAACTCTCCAAAGCACCTGCTTTAGGTCTGCCCAACTACAACCTCCCTTTCTACCTTTTCTGCTATGAAAGCAAAGGCCACGCCACTGGAGTACTGACCCAACTACATGGGTCCAGGTATCGACCCATCATGTACCTATTGACTGCCCTAGATCCAGTCATTCTAGGCTCACCAGGTTGTGTACGAGCTGTGGCCACCTGCGCTGTATTGCTACAGAAAGTAGGTGACAGTCTTGGATTCTCCACTCGGTGCAGGAGATTCTAAATCAAATCCAGATGAAACATCTATCTGCAGCTAGACTAAGTACGAGGTGGCGCTCCTAACCCCTACTAATTTAACCATAAAATGATGCACCATTCTAAACTCTGCATCTCTTCTTCCTGTTTGTAATGAGGAAGAAAAGGGGGGAGATAATGGTGAGAATGACAATTTTCAAACTAAAAATACTAGCCTCTCTAACTCTTTTTTTTTTTTTTTCTCTTTTTATTTGTCCCAGTTTATTTTTAAGCCCGCAAGATGTCCAAAATTTGTAATTCTATACATCACTTCCCCTATTGAATGCTGAACATCTCCAAGAAGCAAAAGGAGATCATCTGCGAATAATACTACATTTTCTTCTTCCTCCCCTCTCCTAAAACCTTTTATTCTCATATTTGATCTCAAGAATATAGCCAAAGGCTCGATCGCCATAGCGAACAAGAGGGGAGACAGGGGACACCCCTGCCTCATACCTCTCTTCAGTCGGATCCCAACCGAGCTTTCGTTGTTAACTCTAATCCTTGCTTCCGGACATCTATATAACATTTTAACCCATTTTATGAATACCGGGCCCACCTTAAATTCCCTCAGGACTCTCCACAGATAGCTCCACTCTAGAGAATCAAAAGCTTTAGCAGCGTCCAAGGATAAAACAGCTCTCTGGCCATCTCCATCCACTGGTATCTGGAGGTTCAAAAATACCCGTCTTATATTTGTACTTGTGGATCTCCCAGGAATAAATCCTGATTGATCGGGGTGAATGATTTTCCCTATCACTACGTTCAATCTATTTGCCAGGACCTTAGCTAGGATCTTTACATCCAGATTCAACAGAGAGATAGGTCTATATGATGAGGGGGCAAGAGGGTCCTTGTTTTCCTTTGGCAGCACTATTATATTTGATTCTCTCATTGAGGGAGGAAGTTCCCCTGCTTCTAACGCCCAATTAAGGACTTTCAGAAGCTCAGGAATTAATACCTCACCAAAGTGACGATAGACCTCCACCGGGAGGCCATCTGGGCCTGGGGCTTTCTGACCTGCCATTTCTTGTACTATACGCCGAATCTCTTCGATCGTTATAGGACCGTCTAGCATATCCCCATCTTCTTTCGAAAGATGTGGAATAGCCAGGGGGTTGAAGAATATATCCATTTCCTCCCTCATCTCGGCCTGGTTAGAGTGATATAGGTCCTCATAGTACACTCTAAATCTCTCTACAATATCTGATTTGTTAGTAGATATCCTGCCATCTGCCATACTAATCCTTGGTACCATAGACGGAGCGGAATTTGTTTTCGCCAGGTATGCTAGCATCCGCCCTACCTTTTCCCCTTCCCCGAATGCTAGTTGTTTCTGAAATAAAGATTTATTTTCGGCCTCTCCAGCATTATATGACAATATTCCTGCTGCGCTTTCATCCATTTTCCCTGGTTATCTAATGTTGGGTTTTTAATATACTGGATTTCTAAATTTACCACACTCCTTGAGGCATTCTCTTCCCTTTCCCTGAACTGTTTTTTGATTTTAGACATCTGTTGTAATAAAAGCCCTCGGAGGTAGGCTTTCAATGCATCCCATACCATCCCTGTTGGAGCTGAACCTGTGTTCAGATTAATAAATTCTTTAAGAGAGCTCGATACAACCTTTGGTTCCCTCATAAGCTCCAACCAAGTGGGGCTGAATCTCCACCCTTTTCGCTGGCTTCTCTCTCCTATATCCAGGAAGCTCTTTATTGCTGAGTGGTCGGATAGGCTTCTTGGCATATAGCTTATTTTATTTATTAGTGCTACCGCCTCGTCATTCCCCATAATCATATCTATCCTTGACAGGGTTGAATATGTGGTGGAGAGACACGAGAAGGTTCGGGATTTTGGATTCTGGAGTCTCCAGAGGTCCTTCAGACCCATTTCTCCCAGGAACTGCGACAAGCGACTCTCACTTATACCCCCTTGCTGAGCCCTCCCATTAGGAAACCTATCCAGTATTTTATCCATGACCATGTTAAAGTCTCCCATTAATATCAGTGGGACTTCCGGTTTGTCCAGCACAAATTCAACCATGTCGTATAAGACATCCATAGTGGATGGTGGTGGTATATAAACATTGGCCAAAATCAAAGTCTTTCCCTCTAGAATACCATATAGGAAGATATACCTTCCTTGTTCATCTATCTTCACCTGGAGGCAGTTAAATGAAACCCCCCTTTTTATAAAAATACTAACCCCCCTAGAAAAGGAGGTATGACACGAATGGTATTGGATATGGTATTCCCCCCACCCCAACTGTGTAGTGGCGGCTTTTGTAAAATGTGTCTCCTGGAGAAAAAGAAGCATTGCTCCATGAGACATAGCTGATAGCTTAACTGCCATCCTCTTCTTCAGATCCCCCATCCCTCTAACATTCCATGAGTATAAAATAAGACCTCTCCCCTCTAATACAGTGCGTTCACTCATTACAAATTACAGTGACAATACCTAAAGACTAGTGTATATGACTCCTCTTTGTTATACCCTTTAATATAATAAACTTTCAACCATTGTTTTCTTATAGGTGCGTGTCCTCGTGACCCTCCTTTATTATTCTCTCTTGTGTAATAAATTTTTACCCTTTGTTTTATCATACATAATTGTGCTCTAAATGGTGCTCTACTCGCAAAAACAATCCTCTTCCACACTTCTCCCACCTGCCAATCAAACTTTACACACCATAAACTTCTTTCTCTCCACCCATACCATTCACCTTTCTCACACTCTTCTCCCATTGCCTCTTTAGGCATCACATGGGGCCTTCTTCTGTGACCTTCCCATACACACTTTGCCTGTGAATCACTCCACATTTTTTATTTTTTTTTACTTAAACCTTATTACCCACCCAACCCCCCACCCCACCCCACCCCACCCCTCCCCTCCCCTCCTCCCAAAAATCTCCAAACAAGAGTATTACCCCATACAACTGATAAAGGAGGTGAGGACCCCACCGCCCCCTCCAACCAGAGGGGAAACATGCGTGACCCCCCCCTCCCTCAGCTCTCCCTCCCCCTTCCCCGAACAAAACAACCATCACAGAAAAAAAGGGATTACAATTGGGCCCACATTCCTCCTCCCCATCCCCCAAAACATAGGTGGGGGCGGGGAGAGAGAAAAAAAAAAAAGGGGGGGGGCCCAAAAAGTCCATCACTACTAAGGTCTCCGGGGGTGGGACTCCAACCACTCCTCCACCCCTCCAGGATTGTCAAAAATGATGGTCCCTTCAGGGGCATTTATCCGTAATCTTGCTGGATATAATAGCGCATAGGCCATGTCCATTTGGCGGAGCTTCCTTTTAACTTCCCCAAATTTAGCTCTCCTTCTTTGAAGGTCTGGGGAGTAATCCGGGAAGATCGACACACGCGAACCATTATATACGATCTTACCCCTCTCCCTAGCTTTACGGGTAATAGTCTCTTTGTCCTTAAAAAACAATAACTTAGCCAGAAGAGGTCTTGGAGGGGCACCCATCTGTGGAGGTCTTGAAGGGACTCTATGTGCCCTTTCAATAGAAAACAATGAAGAAAAAGAGTCCTGACCAAACATATCCCTGAACCATTTCTCCAGGAAGGCTATAGGATCTGAACCTTCGCAGTTTTCTGGCAGACCTACTATCCGAATGTTCTTCCTCCTCATCCTATTCTCCATTTCATCTAATTTATTATCCTGTTTTGTTAGCTGTTCTTGCATTAACCTGAATTCTCTTATCATGGGGGCCAGATCATCTTCAACCCGGCCCAACCGCTCCTCAAGGGCTGTAGTCCTAACCTGAATCCTTTGGATATCCTGTCTAGTATGCGATAATTCCTCCTGAATAGAGATGAGTTGAATGCTCATTCCTTCCAGGGATTCTCTACAAAGGTTGACTGCCATCAACACCTCCCTTAGTGTTGGCTCCAGTTCTGGTTCAAGTCCTCCCTGCAGACCCTCCTCCAATGAGCCAGTTACCCCCTCTAAGCTCGCATCCTTGGCTTGACCCTCAGAGTCATCTCTTCCCTCCTTTTCCTCCAAAGCCGTTTGAGACTGGCTTGGCCCTTGGCTTTTCCTAATGCCTTTGATACCTGATAACCTATTGGCTTGGGGTTACTGTCCTTGTTGCGGGCCCTTTGGGGAAGTCTGACTAGGCCCCTGACCCGGATTATGGGCGTACTTTTCTAATTTTGCAGCTGCAGCAGCTTGACTGGCTTTAGACGCTCGGTGTGATGGCATGGTGACTTTATTTTATTCCAAAATATTATCCCCAGAAAATATATGCTTGTCTGATTTCTCTCTCACCCTAGGCGAGGAAAAAAAAGAAAAAGGAGGGGATCCTAGGAATAGGGGAACACACACGGCACCAAATTGTACTTCTAAAGTTCCCAAAAGGATCAAAACAGTTCCAGCTACATGACCTGCATAGGTTACCACTTCAAAACAGGTTAAGGTCCCTTTAACGGGAGAGTTTCTATTTTCCGATACTCTTATAAGCACTCTCATAAGCAAAACGAACTTAGATTTGCGTGTTGAAGCATTAAAGACATCTTCATGCAGAGGAGCTTTACACAGAAAAAAAAGTTTGATGGCAGGTTTTCTCATCAAGGGGTGGGAGAAAAGGAGAACCACAGGGTGGAAAAGCACATACTACACAGTTTTACACTATATACGGCAAACTCTGAGCTATGCCAAAACCTCTGTATCTCCTATTCCAATCTCTACATTTAAATGTGTAAACAGGCACTTCAGTGCAAGTAAAAAGTCTTTACAAAAAATTTTTTTTTTTTTTTTTTTTTTTACAGTTCACAATCTTCTCATCAGCAGAAAGTTCTTTCAGGGTCAAAGCAGTGAAAAAACAACAAGCAGGAAGATTTACACACAGTAATGATTAGTAAAAGTGATCCATCTTCCTTTTCCTGTAAACAATATCTCAATCAGAGATCACATAGCAGTTCAGGCTCACTATCTTGCATGGCAGTATTTACTCTCACCAGTTCCTTGCGTTTGAGTAGAGTCTCCCTTTGTGTCATTCCCCTGCTGCACGTAGCTGAGAATGTAGTCTCCTCCTCCCCTCATTAAACTCTTTCTCCAGAACTCACTCTACAGTTTCCGTGGCAATCAGAGAGGGATCCTGCCCACCTCCATCGAAACTCCTGCGGAACGCCTTCCCTGCTGTATGCCGTGGGGGTAAGCCGGGGGGGGGATGCCTGTTCACCCGATCAGCTGGGCGCCGCTCTCCACATCCATCATCCGACCTGTCAGCGGCAGAGAGGGTCGGCGGGTCGGCGAGGAGAGACGCCGCTCATTGCTGTACGCTACCAGCATGGAGGGGAGAGCGAGGCGAGACGCTCACTCACTCATGCACACCTTCCTCCTTCTCCATCCGGTCACGCCCCAGCCTCTCTAACTCTAATCAAGAGTTTGTGACCTATTAGGATGAAATGTTGAGGATCACCATGGCGGTCTTTCTTTGATGGAACTAGAGTCAACAACCATCAGTCCAGTGAAGGAGGCTGCCATCCCAGACACCAAGAACCTTTTTGTAGATGGTTCCAGGTATTACACACCACATAGTAAGCCACAAACAGGTTATGCAGTCTCTACAGTCAGTGAATATGTGGAAAGGGGTTCATTGAGTTCCCACATGTCTGCACAGGAAGCTGAGCTGTGGGCACAGGCGAGAGCTTGTGAGACCCAAGAGGGTCAAAGAATCAATATCTATACAGATTCAAGGTACACTTTTGGGATAGCTCATGACTTAGGTCCCATTTGTAAGGCAAGAGGGTTTCTGACTAGTTTGGGGAAGCCAGTGAAACATGCGGCGTTAATCAACAGGTTACTTATTGCTTTCAGCCTGCCGGATGAGATAGCCATTCTAAAGGTTAAGCCCATATGACTGACAGGACTCTGGAGGCCGATGAGAATGCCTTGGCAGATAGAGCTGCTAAGGAAGGTGCTCTGAATCCTCCTGGGAAAACCTGATGCTGGCCATCCCCTCTGATGTGTCTCTGGAAGAGTTTAAACTGGTTGTAAACCCTTTACAACCACTTTAAAAACTACAGGCAAGCCTATAATTAGGCTTACCTGTAGTTGCACTGGATATCTCCTAAACCTGCATGGTTTAGGAGATATCCCTGTATTTGCATGTGCCAACGGCACATGCGCACTTAACCAACGGCACATGCACACTTAACCAACGTTGTACTGTGCCGTTCCCAGCGGCTCCCGTGCATGCACGGGAGTGACACCTTTGCGGTTCCGGCCAATCACAGTGGTGGAGCCACAATACCCTGAAGTGACCTCCAGGATAGGTGTCGCCGGCCGGAGGGGGAGAGGAGGACAGCTGCGGGGGCTTCATTCTCGGGCAAACATGTCTTGGTCTGTGTGTCGCTGGGGCCTTCCTGAAACTATCGCGTTGGATCGAGGCTCCCACTTCACTGGTCAAATATTTGCAGAAGTGTGTAAAGCCCTCCATATCGATCAGGGATTACATACCCCTTAACATCCCTAAAGTAGTGGTGAGGTTGAAAGGTTGAATAGAATCCTTAAAAACAAAATCTAAAAAAGCCTAGCCAATACTGGAAAATCCTGGCCTGAATGTCTCCCCATAGCTGTCCACTCCATCAGAAATGCTCCTAGACCACTTCACGGGTTATCGCCATATGAGATTTTGTTCAAAGTCAAAAACAGGGTTGTACTTTTCTCAGCAGCTGTCTTTACATTCCCAGCTGATGGGGTATGTGCAAGTCCCTGCAACGTGAACTCCAAAAAGTCACTTGGTCATGGTAAAGAAACATCAGAAGAAGGAACTAGAGTCAAGATATCTCAGGCCATTCCAGGTTCAGAAAACCACGTCAACCTCTCTAAAGCTTGAGGAACTGGACAACTGTATCCAAGCCAACCACTGCAAGAAGCTGCTCAACTACACCAAATGAATGAGGAGTATTTTTTATTTATTTATACCTTTAGCTTTGTATATTTTAGCAAGGGTGACGATGAAAAGCATTCCGACTTATTGTTTAAAATGCACCCCCAACTGGCTAAAACAGCAAACAGAACCAACTGCTGGGTACACTCTAAACCCCCACCTGAGCCTTTTTTCCCCCAGCAATGGCAGCAGTACATGCTATATATGATGTCCGTATTGGTATGAGGATAATTGAAAAACTAGTAAAGACTCGAAATAGACACTTGTCAATAGAACTTAAAAATACATTTATAAAGGGTAAAATTAGTTACAGTTTTAACATTAGCTCTAGTTCTTACCCCTCCGTCACAAAACCTGTATGGGTAACAGGACAACTAGGTAGCCCACACGTGTGCTTTAACTTTGGTAAAGTGGATGATTTTGTAGGATCCACCCACCTGTAAGGAAGGTGGAACAGTTAATTTTACCAATGAAAACCCCCGGCATTTTTAGTAACACCAATAGGCCAGATTACATCTGTGGGTCTATCCTGTTACTACTCAATGCATGTGCCCGTCAGAATGATTCCCCCTGTGCGACTCTGACTGGCCCCTACTACCATTTATGCAGTTCTATATATTATAAGGTAATTGCCCTTAATGCAAGAGGTTCATGCGTCCTGGTGAAACACGTCCCAGCATCTTAGATCACAGCTGAGAGGACTGTTTTACCTGGATTGAGGATACTAGTTACAAAGTTCAGGCCCACATGGATCCCTGCAAGGCAAAGCCAGAGCTATAGCTAGTAAAAGTTGGAATCCTTTTAAGGGTCTGGGAAACTTAGGGGATTTTTTATTTTACAACAGATCATGGTTGAAGGAAGGAGGGGTATATACAATGATGTGAAAATGTATTTTCCCCCTTTATGATTTTTTTATTTTTTTGCATATCTGATGCACTTAAATGACTCAGATCATCAAACAAATATTATTACACAAAGATAACCAGAGTAAATACAAAATCGTATTTTTAAATGATAGTTTCATTTATTAAGGCAAAAAAAGCTGTCCAAGCCTGCCTGGCTTTATGTGAAAAAGTAATTGGCCCCTAAACCTAATAACTGGTTGTGCCACCCTTAGCAACAACTACAATCAAGTGTTTATGATAACTGGCAACGGGTCACATTGCTGTGGAGCAATTTTGGCCCACACATCTTTGCAGAATTGTTTTAATTTAGCCACATTGGAGGGTTTTGCAGCATGAATGGCCTGTATAAGGTCATTATGATACAGCATCTCAATTGGATTTAAGTCCGGGCTTTGACTAGGCCCCTGCAAAACCTAAATTTTGCTCTGTTTGAACTATTTGGAGGTGGACTTGCTGTTGTGTTTCAGATCAGTGTCCTGCTGAATAACTCAAGTGCACTTGAGCCGTTAGCAGCGGCATGCTCAGTGCACCTTAGGCCCCTTTCACACTTGTGCTACTACAAAGTCACGCGATCTAGGGGGAACTCCACGGCAATTTTTTTTTCTTTAAAGAAAAAAAAATGGCATGGGTTCCCCCTTAATGGGCATACCAGGCCCTTAGGTCTGGTATGGATTTTAAGGGGAACCCCCACACTGATGAAAGGGTGTGGGGTCTCCCCCCAAAATCCATACCAGACCCTTATCCAAGCATCAGCCTTGGCCGGTCAGGAAAGGGGTTGGGGACGAGCGAGCGCCCCCCCCCCCTCCTGAGCCATACCAGGCCACATGCCCTCAACATGGGGGGTGGGTGCTTGGAGGCAGGGGGGCCCTGCCCCCCAACCCAAAGCACCTTGTCCCCATGTTGATGAGGACAAGGGCCCCTTCCCAACAACCCTGAGTGGGGGGCTTATCGGAATCTGGGAGCTCCCTTTAATAAGGGAAGCCCCCAGATCCCAGCCCCCCACCCTATGTGAATGAGTAGGGGTACATGGTACCCCTACCCATTCACCTGGACGGAAAAAAGTGTCAATAAGAAAAAAACGCACTACACAGGTTTTTAAAGCAATTTATTAGGCAGCTCTGGGGGTCTTTTTCCGACTTCGGGGGTCTCTTCCAACTTCTCTGCTCTCTTCAGCCTCTTCTCCCAGCCTCTTCTGCCGCTCTCCGGTTATTCTGCCGGCTCCTCCGCTATCTTCTTCCAGCTCTTTTGCTAGAGGCAGCCAGGTCTTCTGCATCGACTTCTTCCCTCTTCTCTTCCTCCGATGTTGACAGGACTCTCTACCCCTGTAATGCTGTGTGAGTGGTGTGCAGCGACTTATATAGGCATGGGGCGTGGTCATCGGGTGATGTCATATGTAAACAAAAAACACTGCACAGTACAAAAATATAAAAAAAAAAGCTGCCAACACGCTAAATATAGGATTTTTTAGCTATAGAAACGTCAAAATGTGAAGTGTAGGCGCTAAACATATATTACTGTGATATTCAAAGGAGTTTAACTCAAAACACACAAAGGAAAAAAACGCATAAAAAAAGTGAACAATATACGTGCAGGGAACAAAAATATATATAAGGACCATGAAGTGTATCAATGTAACTGTAACTTATTTGTAAACCATAACCCCAAATCTGGGGATAACATCTTAAGACAAAGAAAAAAATGTATAAACAATCAAGTCCATATATTGGTGAACGTAGATGTGCAGATATAAATCCCAACAAGTTATAGTGAAGGCAACAAATCCCAATGTGATGTAACCATAGGCAATTCCACCGTCGTGCAACTCCCACCACCTTACGAAGCACAGGCTTACTGGAAAAAGATGACCCGGATAGACTTATGTCTAAAGGGTCGAAAATGGCTCGTAATTCCAACTACTGAGGCATTGGATTCAGCATTCCATATTTGCGTGGATCACGGGATGGGTAATCTTTACGATATAGTGGACTGTGTATGGTCACCGTTTTTTTAGAGAGACAGCTCCGGCATCAGCTTGGACATAGAGGATGGAAGGATAGAGCCGAAATAGTGTAATAACGTTTTTTAAAAAAAAATATTTTTTAATAAAAATAAAATATTAAACTCACATTTCCATGGTTGTAAATAGACATGTCACAAGAAATAGGCAGTGGTAGAGTCTTCCCGGACGCGTTTCGACCTATGGGTCATCATCTTCGGTGGACTACTACCACTGTTACACTGCCTTTTATAGATAACATACCTTAATGCAATCAAATCAAATCAGGCTCCCCCCTGTGTGTCACTGATGTCCACTTCCGGTATCAGTATCATGGCAGCCCGGCATGCGTTCCACGCCTCTATTCAGTTGCGTTCCACCTCTATTTATTTGCGTTCCACACACTGAACTCAACAGTTACACCCAGTAGTTGGAACCCAATATATTATGGACAGATGACCTATCTCAAAGGATGGAACGTTAAATGAATATCAGGCCGCCATATAGTAAAACTCATATTGTATACCTAATTGAATATACTTAGTATATGTGTTTACTGCAATGTCACAGCACAGTTTCGAGTGAACCCGGAACCGGAACTGTATAGACATCACTTCCGGTAAACTGCGCAATGTAGACACAGCATCCCCACACATAGGACGCCACACAAGAAAGGTCTCACCTACGTCAGTGCGACGGAAGAGGAACATGAAGCCGGAAGTAAACGCACGTCACTTCCGGTATGATGCGAGAACGAGGCTTGGATAACGACAAGTCTCGTAATATCTCGCTCAATAACAGGGGGATGAGATTTTGGTGTCTCCACCCCTCGTGATGTCCCCTCGAGTGGGGAACAACTAGTAAGGAGCCTATAAAGAAAAAAGAAAAAATATATATATAAACCAAACGATCTATCAAATATTAAAGAATCATAAAGAGAAAGAAGATTAGGAATAGGTGTTTGCTCAAGACACATTCTTCATGTATATAATATAACTGGAGGACAATTCAATGATCCCTCTGCTAATAATAGTCTATATGGAAAAATTAAATAGTGCACCACTGTCAATGATGGTCTATATAATCGGACACCAAAAAAATCTATAGAAAATAGACCGAAGCAAAAAGTATCATTACCCGGCCTACTATTGACTCTGAAAAATACGATATAAAATATGTGGGTTCCAATTAACTATTTTAATTGATATATGGAAACCCCTAAAATAAAAATAAAAATTACCACCCCCTTTGAATTCGAACCCATTATTAATTATCATAAAAGCCAATCATATAACCCTAATGAAATGTCCACTGAAGTGACACACAGGAGTGATACCCAAAACAACAACAACAAAAAAAACAAAAAAAAACCCTATTATTCACCGAAATTTTTCCCCCCTTTAGGAATTGTCTATAAATGCATTGATTACCCTCTCCACATTCATACCGAATGGGGAGTGGGATTGGAGTTCATAAATCCAATACATTTCCAACCTAGAGACCCCTCTAGTGAGGGCTCCCCCTCTCCAAGGTGGAGTGTATCTATCAATAACCACAAATTGTGTACCTTGAGGGTCACTATTGTGAAATTCCTTGTAGTGTCTTGGCACTGTATGTTTGGATTCCTTGCTTTTAATCAGGGAAATGTGTTCACCTGCTCTAATAGAGAATGTTCTTGTTGTGCGACCAACATACTGTTTCCCGCATGGGCAAGTTATTAAGTAGACTATATATTTTGTTTTGCATGTGCAAAAAGATTTTATAGAGTATCTCCTCTCGGTCACAGTAGATGTGAACTCAACAATTTTCCGTTGCCTTAATGCATTGTGTTGACATACAGTGCATTTCCTACAGGGAAAATACCCTACCAAATTATGAAAAAATGTGGGACGGATTGGGGGATTGATAATATTGGGGGCTATTTTGCTCTGTAAGGATGGAGCACCTCTAAACAAAACCCTAGCTCTTTCAGGGAGTTTGGGGCCCAGAATGGAATTGTTTTTTAAAATTCCCCAATGTTTACTAAAAATAGTCTTTAATTGTCTATGTTGTATATTTAATGTTGTCGACAAGGACCATTTATATTCATCTCCATCCGTTCGGGGCGTTTTCACCTGTAATAAGGTTTCTCTATTAATGTGAGAAACTTCTTGTAATTGTTTATCTAGAATTGATGCTTGATATCCCTTGTCAATAAATTGTTGTTTTAGAAAATTAGCCTGATTTAAAAAGGTATGCGTGTCGTGCAATTGCGGCAGAGTCTGATAAATTGACTACGGGGAACAGAAGAAAGCCAGGTTTTATGATGGCAACTGTCCATAGAGATGTAACTGTTGCGATCTGTGGACTTAAAATGTGTCTTAAAACTGAATCCACCTGATGCTATTCCTATCTCCAGGTCCAAAAACTGTATCTTGTCAGTGCTCGTTTGATAGGTCAATGAAATTAAATTTAAACCCGAAAAAAACTCTGAAAGTGCCTCGGGGGATGTCGTCTATGTACCGGACTCACAAAATCAAAGATGGGCTCCGCTGGGCATAGACGACATCCTCCTCCCATTTCGCCATAAAAAGGTTGGCCAAACTGGGTGCGAACTTGGCCCCCATGGCCACACCCCTTTGTTGTAAAAAATAATGGCCATTGAACCAAAAATAACTGTGACTTGTTGCAAATTCCAACAGCTCAATAATATAGTCACGTTGACAAGGGACGAGGGACTGCTCTCTGTCCAGGAAATGGCGCACTGCTTCAATGCCCTTCTCCTGTGGTATGCATGTATACAAAGATGCAACATAAGCAGTGGCTATGATGCACTGCCCCTGAACTTGCAAACCCTCTAATTTCCTGATGGTGTTACCCGTATCTTTGAGGTAGGATGGCATCTTCCTGACTAGAGGCTGAAGATAGAAGTCCACGTAGTGGCCTATACGCGATGTCGCCGAATTGATACCGCTGACAATCAGTCTACCGGGGGGGGGGGGGGGGGTTAACTAAATTTTTGTGAATTTTGGGCAAAAAATAAATGGTGGGTATTCGTGGGGATAAAGGAACTAAAAATGCTCTTTCTTTTTTATTTATTTTTTGTTCATAACCCTTGTCTACAAGATCACACAATTGTTTCTTATAGACATTGGTAGGGTTATTAGGATATTTGCGGTATGTATTGGGTTCACTCAGGATGTTAACCATTTCCTCTTCATATTTATCTCTATCCAAGATAACAATACACCCCCCCCCCCCCCCCCCTTATCTGCCGGACGTATGATGACTTGTTTTTGGTCACATAGTGACCGTAATGCTACTTTAGGCAGAGGGGTGGGATAGTGTTTCTTCACTGGTAAATTTGCCAGAACTTTAAGTACCAAATCTCTGAAGATTTTCAAAGCAGGAGCGGTTGGTACTGGGGGAGAAAAGAGGGAAGGGTTTGATAGTCCTGAGTGAACAGTACCTGATGTACTCGCACTATAATCTGTTCGATATGGATTCGATATTAAATATCTTTGGATGTTAATTTTCCGTATAAATTTTTGCACGTCGATAAACCTGGTAAATTTATTTAATTTATTGGGGGGTGCAAATTTGAGGCCTTTATCTAATATAGACATTTCATCTTGTGTAAACGATTCGGTACTCAAATTAAAAACACCTTGGCCTGCCAAAGCCTTCTTCGCTTTCCGCCTTTCCGCCTTTGTAGTCTCCTTCCACCTCTAGACCCTCTCTTGGTTCTTGCCCCCTTTTTCTGGTGTATGGGTCCTCGTAAAAACCCTGTTGCTCATAGCTAGTGGTGGATTGATTCTAAGGATAAGGGGAAGGAGCGTGTCCATTGTAAGTGATGTCGGGGTCTCTCATGTCTCTCAATGGTGCGAATCTATTCTGTGTAGATGGTATGCCATCCTGGTATTGAAGTACCCGATTCTGATAATTGGAAGAACCTGATTCCCTGGGAGGAGGGTAATAGGGGGAATTATTAGAGTCCCTATGGGTCGAGGTGTTATTTTGATGTGAATGGCCCCTCGGGTGGCCACGCCCTCCTCTTTTCCCTCTTTGGCCCCCCATACCCCTCCATTGATTGTTTGGGGTGGGCTGTAATGCTGTATTCTTTGTTGTGTTCCCCTATCAGACCACCTTTGAACTACTTCGCTGTAAGATTTAGATGGTGCAGTGTTATTCTGGGATGGTGGGGGGCCTGGATCAGGTATGGCTCCTGTATCCAGAGAGGAGGTGGTCTGGTTAGGAGATGAAACTAAAAATGTTTTTTTGCCACCCGAAAACATTACTGGTTTTGTAATCATTGATGTCTCGAGAGTATTTCTTTTGCTTTTTATTTTTCTGTTCACAATCCTCTTTCTCCAAATGACTAAGCAGGTTGGAAGAAAGAGAATTGTACTCTGGTGAACCTTTATATGTGTTTAATTTGTCCTTAATCTCCTTAATCTCTTAGTCTATAGATGCTAGACGGACATTTTTCTTTGCAATTAAAAAAGAGAAAATGAATCCCAGCTTCGTTAAAATACTTAAAACATGAATCTGGGTCAGATTCCCCCTGCTGGGGACTGACGTCCCACCTCCAACTTCGGGGGACCATTTGCTCAGCGATGTACTGCTGCAAAAACACCAGATCCCATTGTAAATGAAGTTCTGTGGACATAATATTTTTTAACCTCATAAAAAGTCCTCCAATTTCTGTATTAATGTTGTTGGAGATGAATACCCCATCAATATTGACCTTGTGTGAGGCTCTATAATCAAATATATCCATTATGGCAAGGGAAATTTTAAAGTCCCCACTATTACACTATTTCGGCTCTATCCTTCCATCCTCTATGTCCGAGCTGATGTCGGAGCTGTCTCTCTAAAAAACGGTGACCATACACATTCCACTATATCGTAAAGATTACCCATCCCGTGATCCACGGAAATATGGAATGCTGAATCCAATGCCTCAGTAGTTGGAATTACAAGCCATTTTCGACCCTTTAGACATAAGACTATCCGGGTCATCTTTTTCCGGTAAGCCTGTGCTTCGTAAGGTGGTGGGAGTTGCACGACGGTGGAATTGCCAATGGTTACATCACATTGGGATTTGTTGCCTTCACTATAACTTGTTGGGATTTATATCTGCACATCTACGTTCACCAATATATGGACTTGATTGTTTATACATTTTTTTCTTTGTCTTAAGATGTTATCCCCAGATTTGGGGTTATGGTTTACAAATAAGTTACATTGACACACTTCATGGTCCTTATATATATTTTTGTTCCCTGCACGTATATTGTTCACTTTTTTATGCGTTTTTTCCTTTGTGTCTTTTGGGTTAAACTCCATTGAATATCACAGTAATATATGTTTAGCGCCTACACTTCACATTTTGACATCGGGTGATGTCACCCGGTGACCCCGCCTCCTTATGAGTTCACAGCCGTGGCATGATGGGACTCTGGTGTCATAATGGGGCAGGGTCACAGGGTGACATCCCCGGTGACTACGCTCCATGCCTATATAAATCGTTGCTCACCGTGCACAATGCATTACATTGGGAGAGAGCGTCATGTCAACATCGGAAGAGAAGAAGACGACGACAGACGACGACCGGGCCAATGCTAGCAAAAGAGCTGGAAGAAGATAGTGGAGGAGACCGGCAAAAGAACCAGAGAGTGGCAGAAGAGGTCAGACACCGGGAGAAGAGACCGAAGAGAGCAGAGAAGTCGGAAGAGACCCCCGAAGTGGGAAGAAGACCCACGGAGCTGCCTAATAAATCACTTTAAAAACCTGTGTAGTGTGTTTTTTTTTTTATTGACACTTTTTCCCCCCAGGTGAATGGGTAGGGGTATGATGTACCCCATACTCATTCACATAGGGTGGGGGCCGAGATCTGGGGGCCCCCTTATTAAAGGGGGCTCCCAGATTCCGATAAGCCCCCCGCCCGCAGACCCCGACAACCAACGGCCAGGGTTGTTGGGAAGGGGTCCTTGTCCTCATCAATATGGGGACAGGGTGATTTGAGGTGGGGGGGACAGGGTGATTTGGGGTGGGGGGGCAGGGCCCCCTGCTTCAAAGCACCCAACCCCCATGTTGAGGGCATGTGGACTGGTACAGCTCAGGAGAGGGGGGCGCTAGCTCATCCCCACCCTTTCCTGACTGGCCAGGCTGGTGCTCGGATAAGGGTCTGACATGAATTTTGGGGGGGGACCATTACAATCCATACCAGACCTAAGGGTATGCTCATGAAGGCGAACCCATGCCGTTTTTTTTTCTTAAAAAAAATAAATAAATCTGGTGTGGAGTTCCCCTTTATGCACAAGTCGCATGCCAAAGTCGGATCAGTTAATACACAATCCGACTTTGATCCGACTTCAGAAAAAAAGTAGTGCAGGAACTACTTTGAAGTCGGCACCAATATGAATGGTAGTCATTCAAAATCATGGAGAATGACTTGTCATGCGATTTTGCAGTCCAAAATCGTGGGACAAGTCGTATAAGTGTGAAAGGGGGCTTAATCTAGGCTTACCTGTAGGTCAAAGTGGTCTTTAAGGGTTTACAATCAATTTAAGAGCTGGGAGATCCAGAGGAATCAATGTAGAGGAAAATTGGGTGCATATAATAAAAGGATTATAAATATATGTAATTTTAAATTTGGAGTATGTTGCAATATATTTTATATGAATGTTTATCAAAAGCCAGCAATCTCAGCAGAAGGTTAAGAGCTAAAACCAAGAGTGGGGGGGTGTGGCTACCGCACTGCTGTATGGATGGCTGACCTGCTAGCTCCGCTCCAGTGACAGAAACCGGGACAATTCGTGGCACCCTAGAATGACCCCAACACCACCAACACCCTGCTAAGGAGCCACACTACCCCCGGAGATGACCCACAAACAGCAAAATGCATCACAGCCAAAGGAATTGAACCATTTCTTTCCTCCTAAGGGCCGCAACTCTATCCAAGATGGTGTAGACGGCTGCTCTCCGGTCCCATCATATATCTCTCACTCTGCAGCGCCAAGCCCGAGCCCCAGGATGGGCTCACAACAACATTCTCCCGATGCCTCCACACCACTCTCCGGCAGCCCAGCCAAATCCAGACCCCGCATGTCTGCTGAACCTCACCGCTATAAGGTTAGTGCTTGCCAAGACTCAATGGAGGACACAAGGGAGCTAGCAGACACAATTAACTCATTACCTACTGCTAACCAGCCTTTATTTGATACTACACTAAAAGATATGCTGCTCTCCCTGCCCAGCTCTCTGCATGCTGACATGATGGAGTGCATGAGAAACTTTAAAGCTGAAGTGGGAGAATTAGGAAGCAGTGTTGACCATGTGGAAAAGAAAACGGGAGAATACACAACAACATATAACACGTTAGTGGATGCCCACAATGACCAATCAGATGAAGTGACCTGGCTGAAAGCAAAGGTCGCCGACCTTGAAGATAGCTCACGCAGAAACAACGTGAAGTTGAGGGGTGTCCCTGAAATCATCCAGCCGGCACAACTGCACCAATATGCTCAAGAGCTCATGTCGGCCTTCTTACCATCATAAACCCCTTCAGACCTGATAATTCATAGGATCCACCACCTTCCCAAACCAGCTCATCTCCCAGATAACATACCCAGAGTCGTTCTGATGCAGATTCATCTTTTCCACGTGAAAGAGCAATTTATGCTATCCTTCAGAAAAAAACTCACAACCCCCTGAATACTCTGCTATCCAGATTTTCGCAGATCTCTCACAGTATATTATGCAAAAATGTAAATTATTGATTACTGTGACCAAAGCACTGCGTAATCACAATATTGTATACAGGTGGGGATACCCTAAAAAAAAACCTCACAATTACCCATGAAGGCAAATCCTCGGTAATTAAAAAAATAAACAAGGCCTAACGCTGTTACGTGCATAGGATATCCTCCCAGAACAAACTCCTGAAGAAACCACCTCCACACCTAGGGTGAATACACAGGACGAATGGCAGGTTGTATCACACAAAAAATAAATTAAACAAATGCAACAACCAGTTGGCTCAAATGTAGCAAGCTACTTAAAGTGGAAGTAAACACATGGATTTAAACAGTTAAAAAAAAAAGGCAAGCCGGGAATGCTAACTGCACATTGGCTGTGCTCTCAGCCAAACTATCAAACCATCCAATGGCTGGTGTCATAATGAATCACATGTGCAGCACTATGGCAGTTGAAGATTAAACAGAGACAAAGATGGCAGCTTCCTTGGCTGAAAACGATAGGGGAGTTTACTTCCACTTTAAAGCTACTAGTTTCCTAATATAATATGGAGCTTACAGTCAACAAAGCTCCCCTCTCTAAATGATGTGCAGTATTTCTGCCACCAGATCCCGGAAGGAATCTACTTTATTAATTCACCAGTTTTTTGTTTATTTGTTAACTCTTTTCTTTCTACTCTTCCCACTTATTGTATCCTACCCCAGATGGTAACCCTCAGATGGTGCAATTCAAATGTTCCTGACAGATCTCTCACTCCCAACCACAACTAGAATTACTAAACTCACCTATCATGGAGACTGAGATCCGAAAAGCAATTACAACTCTCCCAAATGGCAAATCCCCAGGCCCAGGATTAGCAAATGGCTACTACAAAAACTTCCATGGGGCCCTCTTATCCCCATTGAAGGGAATTTATTCCAAAGCGATTTCCTCTGTCTCGTTCTCTGCTGAAATGCTTAAGGCATATGTTGTTAGTATACCAAAACCAGGTAAGGATCCCAATACTCCAGCCAACTTTAGGCCTTATTAAATACAGTTATTTAATTGTACGCAAAAATCCTGGACCACAGACTCTTGTCAATATTGCCGGCCCTGGTTGGACCCGACCAAGCGGGTTTCACCAGGGGCTGGCAAGCATTGGATGCCACAAGCAGAGTCATTGATATCATACAACACACTGGGTCCTGTCGGGTGCCTTCTCTGCTACTCTCTTGGGATGAGGAGAAGGCATTCGACAGGGTCCATTGGGGTTACATGACTCAAACACTAAAAAATGTGGATTCTCTGGCCCCATCCTATCTGCTATTTTAGCCTTGTACTCTTCCCCATGTGCACAAGTATATACCTCTAACACGCTATCCCACCCCTTTCCCATTACCAATGGTACCAGGCAGGGGTGTCCCCTATCCCCCCCAATATTCAACCTCATCATAGAACCCCTGGCCTGAAAAAAAAATTAGAACACAACCGTTTACACCAGGATTTTCTCTTCTAGGAAAATCCCACAACATCAACCTCTTTGCAAACGACATCATTCTCCTCCTCACCTCACCACACACATCCCTATACCATGCACACAAAATCCTCAACAAATTCAGTTAAATATCTTATTATAAAGTAAACTTTAGAAAATCCCTGGCACTAGGCTTAAACTCCCCCCTTCTCTTCAGTCTCAACTACAACAACATTTTCCTTAAATATGGAGTTCAATTGGCATCCCTTATTTAGGTTTACAAATTACTGCTGATCTCGCAAAACTTGCAGATGCCAATTACAACCCACTGATTTACATACAAACTTGCTAAAGAAATAAAATGTTTAGCCAAAATAGAACTGGTCGGGCCGATTAGCATCCTTTAAAATGCTCATTCTCCCCCAAATATTATATGTATTCCATACATTTCCCATCCCACTTAAATACTCTCACCTTAAATCGCTAAACCTCCTTCTAGTAGAAGACCTAGATGCTCTAAAACCTTATTGGTCAAACACAGATCGGTGGGTGGAATGGGTCTAATTGATGTAAAAGATTACCAACTCAGACACTGGATCTCACCTCCTCCAGATATTCCCTGGAGTAATATAGAACAAGTCCTCGGCCCAACCTGGAACCTACGACACCTTTTACTTTTAGACATATGGAAACCATACCCCTTACGCCTTTTTCCATTAACTATACAAGCCTCTCTGTTAGCACAGAGAGACCTTCATAAACTTAGCCCAATACCTTCTAACAAAATAGATATACCAATCGCAACAGAAATTCGAAACTACACAATTCCACACTCCAACTACTCAGACTGGCTCGTCAACAGTATCTCTCAGATATCCGACTTGCATACAGACTATACACGTAAATCATTTTACGCACTTGTTAAAGAATACTCCAGCCAATTACTTTAAATATATCCAACTTGCCCATTTCCTGAAATCCTTATAAACCCATCACGTACATATTCAAGATACAGTGTGGCAATTTTATACAGAAACACCCATCGCTTCCAAGGAAATATCCCTTTTTTATAATCTTTTTCAAAATAACGTTTCTTTCACCAAACTCCCCCCTTTTAACAACTAGGAACAGGAATTGGGAGAATCCTTCACAGAGACCCAATGGCAAAAAGCATTCAAAACAACATATAGAGCATCCAGGTGTGTCAACCACCGGGAGCTTTCACTAAAGATAGCTCAGAGATGGTATCTTACACCATACAGATTGTCTAAATGCTACCCCACTAGTTCGCCATTATGCTGGAAAGACTGCGGTGAGGTGGGTAATATTCTACACGTTTTCTGGGAGTGAAAAAATCTTACTAGCTTCTGGAATAGCATATTTAAATGTATCTCATGTATTACAGGAATCCTATTACCACCAAATCCTGGGACAGCACTACAAAAACTAGGTATCGAAAAATTCCCTCATTATCGCACGGCAATTTCACATATCTTACTGGCAGCTAGATCATAAATAACCAAAAATTGGAAATCTAATATGGTGCCCAATGTCTCCAAAGTTCTTGAAATTACACAAACTACGTTTATGAATCACTGCTAGCTAAAGATGAAAAGAGATCTCTCTTTGATAAACAATGGGAAATATGGTCAGACTGGCTCACGTAAGAATAGGAAATGTACTATGTCATTCGTACCTTATTTCTTTTTGACTCTGTCTACATACAAGCAATACTAGTCCTTTACATGTTCTACCTACCTGAATAATGATATTGTGAAACTCGCTGTTATCCATCTACTACCCTATCCCTTAACCCCCCCCAATCTATTCTCTACCCTTTACATAAGAATACACGAAATTATTTTGGAGGGTGAAAGAACATCACCTCACCGCCATAGGTGTGAAAAATGTACAGCTTACTAACAAAAATATTGTATTCTCCCAATATTCTCCCAATACTTAACACCTCAATGTGTACTCTTATGCTTCTCGCTTTATTTGTATACTTTTGTACTATGTTTTGTACTTTGGAAAACGTTTTAATAAAAAACAATTGAAAAGAGCTAAAACCAACTGGTACCTAGGGAGTTAATCTCCTGGGTTCCTGGTAGCGGAAGGGTATATAAGGACCGTGAATAGCCACATACCCCAGGATTCTGATGACTCTGTTACTGCCAATTGTGTTTGAAAAGCTTCCCTAAATTGAAGGTATCTAAAAAGGTATACATTAGGAAGGTCAAACTTTCTATCAAAAGTCTTCAATTCTCCACCTACACACATCTGTTCCAGATATTTAATGCCCTTTACCAACCAAATCTGGGGGTCAGGTATAGGGATAAATTCTAGTAATAATGGATTAAGCCATAAAGGGGTATGTTGGGAAATGTGTCCAGGGAGGGTAGGATGTAGCAATGGGCCCATCAACCATGCTTTTAAGACAGCTTTCATGGCAGCAGTCAGGGGCAGGGAGGCGGCTGCCCCCATGTATATGAGGTTTTTAAGAGCTTCACAGGATGCCTCTAGCACTACCGCAGCATAATGCCCTGTACAAATGGTCGGACTTTCCGACGGAAAATGTGCGATCGGAAAACCCGATCGTGTGTGGGCTCCATCTGACTTTTTCCGTCGGAATTTCCGACACACAAAGTTTGAGAGCAGGATCTAAAATTTTCCGAAAAAATCTGATTGTTTAAATTCCGACGAACAAAGTGCTGTGCATGCTCAGAATAAATTACCAGATGAAAGCTATTGGCTACTGGCCTGTTTATAGTCCTGTCGTACGTGTTCTACGTCAGAACGATTGGATTTTATGACAACTTTGTGCGACCGTGTGTATGCTAGACAAGTTTAAGCCAAAATCTGTCTGAAAAAATCTGACAGATTTTGTCCTCGGAAAGTCTGACCGTGTGTATGGGGCATTCTTTATAAGCCAGTTGTGGGCATGTGTGAGCATGGCGGTCAGAAAATATTTATGAAGGTCAGGGCACGCCAAGCCCCCCTGCATCCACGGCCGCTGAAAGAACGTCAGCCTGAACCTCGGTTTTTGTGAGCCCCAAATAAAAATTTATATTGGAATTTATAATTTAAAAATACTTCTTAGGGATATATATATATATATATATATATATATATATATATATATATATATATAGATAGATAGATATAACTTAGTACATATCGTAAACCCAGTAATAATATCATTTCTAATAGATTTTAGATTTATGTGCCCCATCAGGGACAGGAGGTTAGCCCAAGCCTTCAATTTAGACATAATGTTGCCAAGAAGCACAACTAAATTTAAGGTCAATATTCTGAGGGATCCAAGGAGATCTCAGTAACAAGATACTTAATACTACTGAGTGTGCATAGAATGGGTAGGGTAGGGTCATCACTGCATCGCACCTCCCTATAGGTAGAATTTGTGATTTCCCCCCCAATTGATTCTTAGTCCTGAGTAAACAGAGAATTCAGACAAAATTCATAGAGCCTCGTAAAAGGGAGAGCCCCGGTCATTCAGGAACAGGATAAGATCATCTGCATACATAGCTATCTTCTCAACCAAGGTACCTACCCGGATACCTTTAACAGTGGAAGCCTTCTTTAGGCCAATTGCCCCCGGATCCATCACTATAGCAAACAGTGCCAGAGACAATGGACAGCCCTGCCTCGTGCCTCTCCTTACGGGAAAGGGTTCTGAGAGCTTGCCCCCTAGTTTGATCTGCACCTTCAGGGATGAGTAGAGCAACTAGACCCATTTTAAAAATACTGGTCGGAACCCCATACTTTCTAGGACTGCATGCATATAATGCCAGGCTACTGAGTCAAAGGCCTTCTCAATGTCGAGTTCAGCCAATACTCTAGAGGTGGAATCTATGGAAAGTAGTTGTAAATGAGTGATAACCCTGCGTATGTTTATATCAGTGGACTTTCCAGGGATAGATCCAGTTTGATCAATACTAAGTAGGTCCAGAATAATTTTCATCAATCTAGTGGTCAGTATTTTAGTTTAGATTTTAAGGTCATAATTTAGTAATGAAATGGGCCTGTATGAGGTGCATTTGGAAGGATCCTTCCCTGGTTTAGGGATTAAAACAATGTGGGCCTGATGCATAGAGGGAGGTAGCATCCTCCTTTCCAAAGAGTCAGAGTACAGACTGTGTAGTTTGAGTGTGCTAGTGTGGGTCCATACATCCTGTATCACTCCCCTGGAATGCTGTCAGGGTCTGGTGTTTATTTATTTATTGTTTTAACTGGGAAGGAGTGGATAGCAGCTTCAATTTCATCCAGTGTAATGGTTCTATCAAGGAGTGCTGCGTCTTCTGGTTAAATTGTGGGAAGGTCTATGGTACTCAGTGCCTCCCAAAAAGCAACTTCAGATGGACCCGGAACTGCTTTATACAGCTGGGTAAAGTACTTTGTGAATTCCTGTAGTATAGTAGATTGATCAGATGTAATGGTGTCTTCTGTAAAACATATGTTTGAAATCACCGTTTGAGGGGGGCGTGACCGGAAGTGCTGGGGAGAGGACGCATCTCGGCTGAGCTCCGCCGGCCGAGAATTAATCCTCATCCATCCGCCGTTCCAAGGCAAGATTCAGGCCGGCGGGCACCTCAGCCTACTCCCCGAGAGTCCCGGGAACGTTATTATCCCGGTATTACTGCTCCGGTCCGGCCGGAGCCCCGCGATTAGGCCCGAGGCCTGCTGCATTGCCTGGACGCCGGCCGCCATCTTGCGGCCTACAGGGACGCCGGAGCCTCCGCGCTCGCGTACTGTGGGCCGCGCGGACAGCGGTGACACGCACCCACCCATCGGGTGTCGGAGGAGCCCCCCTGAGGCCTGGGAGTGGAATTCGGTGGAGAGGACCGGTGTTGGCAGCCCACACAATACCACTGAGGACACACTGCAGACTGAGGTAGGCGGTGGCCATCTTGGAACACCCAGTCCACCATTACAGGCCCCTCACACTTCCTAAGGCACTTTTTGCTCCCCCCCTGTACTGCATATCATCCACCCAGTATATAGAGGCCCTGGAGGGCCTAGAGATGGACATGTGATAACATACACCTTAACTGGGAGTGCATACGCGGTAGCAGGGAAAATGGCAACGTAATTCCCTAGCACCGCGCCGTCGGAACATTTCACTTGGCTGATAAGGCATATTCATCTAGCATTTCTTGTCACATCTACCCCAACTACTGCATGCGCTTTTGGGCTACCGGCGGGTATGTATAATACACCCCGGAACCGTCCCCGCAACAGATCACAGCAGAAATCCTCTCCGGTCCGTGGGAAGGCGAAAGGGAAGGGTAAGATGGCGCCCGAACCGCCGGAACCTGATGACACCACACAGCACTCAGACGATAGCCTGTCACAGTTTCCCTCTAACCTAGCCAGCCCTGTGGACACTAACTCTGATGCTTTGCTACAGAAATTCTGCACCATAGTAAGGGACGAGATCACCTCGGCCTCTCGTAAACTGTCTGCTGAACTGGTGAAGGGCCTTAAGGAGCTAGGCCACCGCACTAATCAGTTGGAGGAACGGATGGACCTAACAACCACGGTACTGGAGGGTCATGAGGAAGAGGTGGAGAAACTGAATGCAGAACTTGTAACACTCCAGGACAAACTTGAGGACTCAGAAAATAGGGCCCGCAGAGGAAATTTGCGTATTCGCGGCCTCCCAGGGACCATTACGGATCTCCAGGGTACAGCTACAGCGTTCTTTCAGGAGCTTGCGCCTGATATTCCCACGGAACGCCTGGAATTCGACCGGATCCATAGGTCCCTTGCTCCCAAACCAACTGAGGGCCCCCCTAGAGATGTGATTATAAAATTTCACTTCTACAGAACCAAGGAACGGCTTCTCCAGGCGGCCAGGGAATTACCGGACATTACATTCCAGGGAAACTCCCTCCAATTGTTCGCAGATCTTTCCCCGGTCACTATCGCTAAACGGCGGAATATGAAGCCCTATCTGCACATCCTGCAAGCCAGAAACATCCGCTACCGGTGGGGGTTCCCCTTTAAACTCTCCTTTTATCATTTGGGACGTCAGTTTCATGCCTCATCTTTGCCGGATCTGCGGCGGCAATTCCAGGAGCTACAGTTTGACCTCCCTCCTTCTCAACCCGAAGCAGCAGTGGCCCTCTCGGGTCCCTCTCGGGCCCCACCGAGATCCTCACAATCCTCACAGCACGGATCCCAAGCCCTCCGCACTCTCAAGGCTCAGAGGTTTCATGAAGCCTCTACAGACGGACATCGCTAGAAAAATGTTGTCCCTACCTTTTGCAAGTTTGTGCTTTGTTTTTGTTCTTTTTCCCTGCCTTTGTACAGCAGAGAGACCTCAGCCTCTTGAACAAGCTGCGACTAACGCCACCAGGAGACTGGAGCGAGACACCTCCGACCCACAACACTGAGGAGTGGTAAGCTGGTTGGTATTTGATTACAGTCAGACTGTGCTGGTTTTCAACTTTGGACAGTAAAGATCCACCTTGCCAGCTGCTGATGACTGGCAGGGAACCTGTTTTGGTCCTTTTATTTTTAATTTTTTGGACAAATGATGCACTTTTGGTATTGACTGCCGCCCCCCCCCCCCCCCCTTGCCCCTCATGGCCCTGATCTCTGTATACTGAGGCATTGTTTGGGTTCCACTTAGCTGACACCGGGTTCATGTTGATTATTTATGGACAGGGGGTCACCACATGTATTGACCTGTTTTTTTTGGGGGGGGGGGGGAGGCGGATGGTGACATTTTTCTCTTCTTGTCTTAAGTTATTGTTTTCAGTTTTTTACTAGTTCTTGGGGTTTACACCTATATGCCATTGTTGACATGTTCTTTATATTCATGGTTATGGTTTCAGTTAAGCCAAGTGGTCTCCGACGGACCACTGCACCCTTATGATGTGGTACTTGATCCGAACTAACGTTCGAATCAACACCCGACCAGGTAGTGGGATGGTTAACCCACGACTCATAGCAACCTTAATGTTACAGAGTTATCTGTTCACAGCATTGCATGACTCTACTACCTTTCCTGATGTGATACATTACTTCTTTCTTCCCTCTCTATCTTCACTGCTTCTATCCCTTTTCTTCCCCTCTGGGTTCGCAGGGCGTGTGCTCTGGTTCAAGGTTGATGGCCATCCAGTGCTGTCCCAATGACGATTAACTGGTTGTCCCTGAATGTTCAGGGCATGAACTCACCCCATAAGAGGGTGAAGATTTTTAAATATCTGCGCAAGCAACAAATTGACATTGCTTGTTTACAGGAGACGCATTTTTCCGAGACCTCTCATCCTAAGTACTTCGATGCTCAGTTCCCTCAGGTATTTTTTGCAAATGCTCCCACTAAACAAAGGGGGGTTCTCGTGGCTTTTCGAAAATCTGTTCCATTTAGTTGCACTAAACAGATTGCAGACCCTAACGGATGGTACCTTTTGCTCCAAGGCACCATTCATGACACGGAGGTTACCATACTTACGTACTATGCCCCGAATATAAATCCGGGGCCCTTCTTGACCCATGTCTGCGCCCTGCTTATGTCCCACTGCAGGGGCACCCTCCTTCTTTCAGGTGACTCTAATCTTATATTAAATCCCAAACTAGATAAGCATCCGCCTGAGAGAAATGGACAATCGGCAGGGGCTAAGAAATTCGCGTCCTCCCTACTGGCGCTGGACTTGGTCGACCTGTGGAGGGAGTGTCATCCACAGGGCAGGGACTACACCCATTACTCTCACCCCCATCAGGTTCACTCACGGATAGACCATATGTTTATGCTCAGACGTCATCTTCCATTGGTGGTATCGGCTTCAATTTTGGCTGTCCCTTGGTCGGATCATGATCCAGTGTTAGTAGTCTGTCGCTCTATCCTAGATAGACCTCGGTTTTCTCCCTGGGTGATGAATGATTCCCTTCTTTCACATGCGGGGGTGACAGCAGATATTGTTAAGGCTTCGGAGGACTACTTTCGTGAAAATTTGGGCTCGGTGCAGTCTCCGGTGGTCCTTTGGGAGGCTTATAAAGCGGTGTTGCGGGGTCGGATAATTGGTCTGGCTTCGGCCCGTAAGAGGGCTAGAGAAGAAAAGCAAAAAGAGCTTGAGTCCCGATTGGTGTCTCTATCAGAGAACTTCAAACAATCCCCCACTCCGGGCAACCGTAAGTTGCTGGAATTAGCTAGATCGGAGCTTGATCTGTGTCTCACGGAGGGCGCTGAGCGTGTACTGCGCTGGTCCCGCCAGAGGTGGTATGTGAGAGCAAATAGGCCAAACCGTATGTTAGCTAACAGACTCCGAACCTTTGCTCCTAGATTGACCCCGATAACCCTACGGGGTCGACACAATGTCTTATCGGGAAACCCAAAGCATGTCCTGGAGGAATTCGCGTTTCGCCTTGCGAAGCTATACGAGGCACCAGGGGGGAGTGTGGCTCGGGGCACGGCGGACTTTCTGGAAAGCCTTTTGCTCCCATCCTTAACGGAGGCTCACGTTACCCTCATGGACAGAGATATTCAGCTCTCCGAAGTTCTACAAGCAATAAAAGAACTCAAGGTGGGCAAACGTCCTGGGCCTGACGGGTATACCGCGCTTTTTTATAGGAAGCTGGCATCGGTGATAGCTCCCCACCTGGTGGCAATGTACAATTCGGTGAAAAACGGCTATCCTCTCACCCCTGATCTTCTGACAGCAAACGTGGTGATGATTCCTAAACCGGACCGTGACCACTCATCTTGGGCCAATTTCAGGCCTATCTCACTCATTAATGTAGACATGAAACTCTTGACAAAAATCCTGGCGAATCGATTAAACTCTTTTCTTCCCCGGTTAATAAAAAAAGATCAGGTGGGCTTTGTACCTCAGAGACAGGTGGGAGATGCAATACGACGTATAGTTCGACTCCAACATATAGCCCAGACTGGCTCTCTGGAAACCATGCTTCTCTCCCTTGATATAAATAAGGCCTTTGACTCCTTATCCTGGCCCTATCTCATGTCTGTCCTACGGCGTTATGGATTCGGGACTTCCTTTATTGCTTGGATGTCTGCCCTATATGATTCCCCTCGAGCAAAAGTTAAATATTATGGATTGAATCCCCCATGTTTAATGTCAGCAGGGGAACCCGCCAGGGGTGTCCACTGTCTCCCCTTCTTTTTGTGTTGGCACCGGAACCTCTGGCGGAGGCAATAAGAGCTCATCCAGATATCAAGGGCATTGAAATAGCAGGTTGCCCCCACAAGATTTCCTTATTTGCTGACGACATTCTTCTTTCTGTCACCTCTCCTAGAACTTCCCTGCCAAATTTACACGCATTGTTGCAAACCTTTGCGTCTCTCTCAGGACTCCAGATTAACTCATCTAAGTTGAAGGCATTGTCGACTAACCTCTCTGCGGAGTTACTGAGGGACTTGCAATCGGCCTTTCCTTACCAGTGGGTCTCCTCCTTGCCTTATTTGGGAATCCGTCTCACATCGACATATCAGGCTTTATATCAGGCGAATTATCCACCATTATTCACGAAATTAACGGATATGTTGTCGGCGTGGTCCTCTTTGCCTCTTTCGTGGTTTGGGAGAATAACGGCCGTCAGAATGGCGTACCTTCCGAAACTACTTTACTACTTTAGGGTTCTCCCCATCCCGATTCCCTCCCACGTCCTCAATACCCATCAGCGTAGGATCCTGCAATTTATCTGGGGATCGTCTCGCCCCCGTATTAATAAACAAATCCTGTTCGCCAGCAGACGTGATGGGGGCCTCTCGGTCCCGAATATAAGAGACTACTATGTAGCTGCCACCATTGCTCCGCTCTCTCACCTCCATGAGACGTATCAACTCCCGCTATGGGCGGCTATTGATCTGCTTGAGACTGACCCCATCCCAATCTCTTCATTACCATGGCTCCTACCTGTACATCGCCCTAAGATAACGGGGCCTTGTATGATTCATATGCTGCGAGTTTGGGACTCTGTGAAATACTCGGCGGGGCTGGCTTCTCCCCATCTCCCACTGTTGCGGCTTTTGCGGTGCCCGCTTTTCCCTCTGGGTCTTGATCACCCAGCGCAATTCAAGTGGTGGACCATTAATGGATTTGGCGACATACATTCCTTGCTTACTCCCACTAGGATCTTAACATATGATGTTCGGCGCTCGTCGCATGACCTACCGCTACGAGAATATTACAGATATCTGCAGATCCGTCATTTCCTCCAGAGTCTCCTTAAATCGCAGGATGCCCCTTACAGGTTGACACCGTTTGAGAGCATCTGCAGATCCAGGCCCCATTCTCCTGGTCTGATATCTATGATTTACTCAGCTCTGATCTCTAAGAGGAGACCTCCAGTGCGGACTTATCATTTGCAATGGGAGAGGGAGTTTGGGAGGAAGCTGGATCCGGAGGACTGGCGGGCAATGACCCTAACCATATCCAACTGCTCACGCAACGTAGTAATTCTGGAAAATGCATATAAGGTGTTATACCGGTGGTATTATACCCCGGCGCGCCTGGCTCGCTTTGCCCCATCCTATTCCCCTCTTTGTTTCAGGGAATGTGCACAAGAGGGCACTATGGCCCATATTTGGTGGACGTGCCCGTGGGTGTGCAGACTATGGGTCAGGGTGTATGCATTGCTCCGTAGCCTGCTTCGAGTAAATCTTAAAAGGGATCCGTTTGAGGCGCTCCTTGGCAAACCAATCAATGCGCTATTGCGCCCAGAGCGCCAATTGGCGCAACATCTTTTTACTGCAGCTAAATTGACAATAGCCAGAGCATGGAGAACCCCAGCCCTGAGCTTCGAGGCAGTTAAGAATCGGCTAAATGATGTTATGGTCAACGAAAAATTGTCTTCTGTTCTTTCTGACACTCATGCCAAGTTTCTACGTGTCTGGCAGCCCTGGATCGCGTATCATTATTCTCCTAGATTCGATGTCGCTATATTGTCATTGTAAGGATCGGCCGTGCATACCCTGTGAGCCCAATCTCTTCCCCCCTTCCCCTCTCTCTTCCTCGACCCCCCCCCCCCCTTTTTCTTCTCTTTCTTTCTCTGCTCTTTCCAATTTACAGTAGATGGTTACTATGGGCTGTCAAAGTATTGAACGACAAGCTTCTGTTGCAGTCATGTGAACACCCGGGTCCACCCGGACACAGAAAATGTTGGCACCGTTTGGGCAACAGCCTGCTTTACTTAATATTATACTGTGAAACACCTGAACTGTGATTTGTATGAAAGCCTATTGTATTCGAATGCGCTTAATAATAAAAACTTTTGTAAAATAAATCACCGTTTGAGTCCTAGTATCTGTCACCACATTAGCTAATATCTTCCCATTTTTGGCCCCCAACTCAAACACCCTACCAGCCACAGTGCGCAGGTCTAAATGTGTGGCAGAAGCCACACGGAGAGAAAAGGCATGTCTGGTCTGTGCAAGTAGCTCAAAGGTTTCTGCTACCTTCATCTCACAATCCTCTAGTTGTATCTGTGAGGACAACTCAGACCAAACTGCCTTAATAGCAGATATAGATTGTTGTCATCTGTCTTCCCTTGTCTGATTTAACCAATGAGCGCTCTAGCAGATAACACTTGGCTTGAATTGGGACCAGAGGTAAAACCACCAGTATGAAAACCTTCTCATGGCTTGGAGACATGTTCTCCATGTGTGTGGGTGTTTGCCGGTTTGTAGGTATCAAGCGCAACGCGCTGGGCCTCTTGCCTTCAAATGTCTATGAGGAGTCCGCATAATGAGAGAAATATATTATTATATCTGTGTGGCTACACTATCCCTTTTGGAAACATATCTTCTTTAATAAGAGGGCATTGATATCTGCCTGGTTAATATACTTGTACCGTATATTGACAACACCAGTGGCAATGTCCCTGCAGATCTTCTCAAGCCTGTAAGAACAAGTAGAATGACCTTGCTAGATGCTGGTTACTCTGAGCAGTATTGAGTGGGCTCCATGCTGACTAAGATGGCGGGTGTGGCTGGGCAGGGAGCATGCCTCAAGGGGAGGAGACATGTGCTCTTCTCCCTCCAACTTCTGTGGATTCCCTCCCTGCTAGTGTCATTTCCTGTATAGTGCCATTTCCTGTTAGGTAATTTCCTGTGTTATCATTTTGTATGGAGGAAGCGATTGGCTGTTGGAGCCAGGACTTACTTTTTTGTCACTTCCTTCGTGTGTGTAAATAAAAGCCAAGAGCCAGAAGGATGAAGGGACGATGGAGCCAAGATGCTGATTATGTCTGTTCACTGGCGAAATGCAGGAGGCATGGGTTATTTAAAGATGTATTATACTGAGAGGCTGAAAGGGCACGTATTAGCGCAGGTAAGATTGATTATGAATAGCAAATAGTGAAATCTCCACGTCACAGTCACACCGGCAAAAGGGGGGGGGGGGGGAGAACGGATCCCAGTCCAGGACATCAAACTTTGTTGTCCTGAGACAAAGGGGTACGTTTTCTCTGCCCGATGTGTTAGGTAGGTTCTTCTTTGCAAAAGAACACATTTTTCATCTTTTGGTATAATGCTGGAATTTTTATTGTATGATTGTTATGTGTAAGTAACCATATGTTGTGTAATATGTTTATGATGTATAAGAGAAACAGAAATGGGTGAATTGTGATTTTTACCTTTGTATGGGACCAGGACGCATGTCCCCATAAGTGTAAAAATATTTTTTAAGTAAAGGGTTTGGTTTTAAGTAGCTCTTGAAAATGCCTGCCGCATATTCAAGCAGCCATGCAATGTTAGGACGTCACTTACAACAGGAGCTGTTTCTTGACTGGGCTACACCCTGTAGATGGTCTCAGGTTTCAAGGATCACTGTTTGTGTACTCAATGTCTTGTGGAAGCTGATGCCAGAGTAAGTATATGAACTTTATTTGGGAACAAGAGTGTATGTTTGAGCCATGTTATTTTGTGTTTTATGTAACTTTGTTCTTTGATTGAAGAGCCTGTGTTGTTTGGTTGGCTAAGGTCCCTAGTAGCATATAGCCTAAAATGTTTGTAAGTGTTCATGTGGTGTCTCAAATGTCTAGTTTTGTGGGGTGAAGTTTGTGTTTTTAGTGAAGAAATCTTGGTTTGTACCGGTTTTGGCGGGATCAACAACTGCATTTCATGTGTTAATGGACCAATTTTGTCATGGGCTGGCTTTTTCGTCGACCATTTTCTTTTGTTGTAGTCACCATGTGGCCCATCTTTTGTCTGCCATTTTCACCATGCGGTCGTGGCTTTATTTTCGTTTGTTGCAACTACCATTTTATGTCCGCTGTGTTTTGGTTTTGGGTGGAATTGCTCTGCCCGCTGGGCCAGGTTTAAAAAGGTGATTTTGGTTTGTAGAGGCACAGTTTAAGGATTTTATACTGTTCAGCCTTTAAATCACTCCAATTTCAGGGATGAGACATTGGGAAACTGAGAAACTGTTCTGTTTAAATGTTAAACTCACTGGTTTGGAAGACACCGTTTTGTCATTGCACATGACATGGTGCAGGTTCCATTTAGTTTTCCTTTGTGTGTGTGTGGAGCCATGCGGTCTGAGGCACCATCTTGTCTCTAGTCACCATTTTGTTTCCCTTTGAGGCTGGGTTCACACTGCTGCGGTGACGAGATCGGATGTGATTCGCACAGCACTGCAGTGCAAATCACATCCGATATCTTTGCGATGCGAGGTCAGCCATACAGATAGCATGGCTGAATTAGCATTGCATCTGGCCCAAACTCGCACAGGACCCTTTTTTTGGTCCGCAGCAGAATCGGATCGCATGGGTGTTCACACCATGCGGTCAGATTCCTGTCCGAGTTTGCAGATCGCACTGCGATATGCAAACTGATCTGGGGGTGTCATTAACTTTTCACTGACACTCCCAGCAGTTTGCATAGGGCAGTCCCCGCATCGCAGCAGTGTGAACCCAGCCTTAAGCAAATTCAATCTTTTCAGGTTTAGCTATTTTTGTACTGTTTACATACTTTTCAGTAAAACTATTGCCTTTGTTGTATTAAATTTTGGTTTTAAGTGAAATCTCTACTTTGCACTGAATTTCAATAAATAGCAAAACCAGGACCAGGCCTCTTTTTTCAGATTTGGCATTTACATGTTTCAAACAGTTTTTTTTTTGCTAGAAAATTACTTAGAACCCCCAAACATTATATTTAGTTTTTTTTTCCAACACCCTAGAGAAGAAAATGGCGGTCATTGCAATACTTTTTTTCACACCGTATTTGCGCAGCGGTCTTACAAGCGCACTTTTTTTGGACAAAATTCACTTTTTTGAATAAAAAAATAAGACAACAGTAAAATTAGCCCAATTTTTTTTATATTGTGAACGATAATGTTACGCCGAGTAAATTGATACCCAACATGTCATGCTTCAAAATTGGGCCCGCTCGTGGAATGGCGTCAAACTTTTACCCTCACAAATCTCCATAAGCGACATTTAAAAAATTCTACAGGTTGCATGTTTTGCATTACAAAGGAGGTCTAGGGCTATTGCTCTCGCTCTACTGATCGCGGCGATACCTCACATGTGTTGTTTGACCTCCATTTTCACATGCAGGCGCTACTCACGTATGTGTTCGCTTCTGTGCGCGAACTCGTCGGGACGAGGGGTTTTTTAAAAAAAATATTATTATTATTTCTTTTACTTGATTTTATTTATTTTTACACTTTAAAAAAATAAAATAAATAAATGGATCACTTTTATTCCTATTACAAGGAATGTAAACATCCCTTGTAATAGAAAAAAGCATGACAGGTCCTCTTAAATATGAGATCTGGGGTCAAAAAGTCCTCAGATCTCATATTTGGACTTAAATGCAATAAAAAAAAAAAAGGCATTTTAAAAAATGACATTGAAAAAATATACCTTTAAGAGGTATGGGCGGAAGTGGGGGCCATCTTAGCCTCACTGGTCTCTATACTCAGCAGAAGAAAGGACCCAATCGCCTCTGCCGCTACCGACAACTCCGGTAAGCGGCAGAGGGCATGGGAGAGCGGCGGGAGGGGGGTGGCACCTCTCCCGCCATCGATAACAGTGATCTTGCGGCGAACCCGAGGGATATTTCGGTTGTGGCAGCAGCTGCTGCCGTTACCGAGATATCCCTCTTCAAAAAAACAACGTATATTTACATGAGGCGGTCCTTAAGTGGTTAACAGAGTTTTTGTACTTTTAGCGGTGTGTGTTATTTTTATTTTGAAGATGAAGCTAGGCTCCCCCTCCCTCTTCCTGTCCTTTGATATTTAAATAAACCAGTTATATTTTTAGAGCTGAGCAGACAGGAAATTCTTTACAAGATGTGATTTACACCAGGGAGATGGAGGGAGGAGCTTGGGGTCTTGACTCGTGCTTGGAAGTATGATGGAAACCATCTTGATTCTTAATAAGTTTTATACTGTAATACAGTTTTGGGTAGAGAGTAAACAGGAGGCATTCATGTTATTGTTGTAATATCTAGGACGTATAGAAGCCACATTTTTACATTTTGAATAGCAGAGGATTTCATGGTGTTTAATAGTTTGTCTGACAAATGCATTTACAGGGCTGCCAAAAATCGGTTGTAGAGCATGTAAATGTGAGGATTAGATTCTAGCATACCGGGAGGCCATGTATAATAACTGGAATATGCTGGGTACCAGTACTGTAAAAATAGTCACTAGGTAGTACTGCTCTGAAAGTTAGTGCGAGGGTACCCTGGACACAGGGACCATCATAAGCAATTCAAATTGTCATGGGTAATGTTGCCGTCCATGCATTGGAGAAAAAAATGAGGCTCCACACCAGTCAGAAAGCTGCATAGTACATGAGGTCTGGGTTTGGGGCTCCGGACATGAGACCCCCTTAAAGATAGGCATATATGGTCAGATGGTACAGTAAGGAGTATTACTTTGGAAGGTACGAGATCTCAGAATAAAAATACCTTGGAAGTAGATCAGCTGTGGTTTCAGAAATCTGTAATGAGTGGATTGATGAATGTGTAGTACACACGTGTGTGGTACAAGATCCCAGAATAAAAATACCTTGGAAGAAGTTCAGCTGTAGCTTCAGAAATCTGTAATGATGAGTGGATTGATGGATGTGTAGTACACACTTAAATGGTTAAAAGTCTCATGCCTGTTTTTGAACTTTGTGTGGCAGGTCCATACAAGATTTCGAGATTCTCTTGTCTTTTTCCAATTGTATTTTTTTCTATCGCTAAAAGAGTGAAGACAGCATTGCATCTGGTTGTTTTGTTTTTTCATTTTTGTTTATGAAATATCTTCCCCACATTTGTATCTAAATGTTTGTCTCATGTTTTAGTCTTCTCATTGTTTGTATGTAGTAACAAGAATATGTTTGAACCTACTGTGACAGCCCTCTTGTGTGACATAGCTGTTGTATTTTAGTAGGAACATGAAAGTAAGGGTTACAGAGGGTTTCGTTATTGTCGGTTTTGAGGAATGTCAGTGACAACTTACCAATGTACACAAATGTTGTATTATTTACCATTCTTTACAGGTTATATATGAAGGATAGAGTAATGACTTTTGTTTATAAGTATCTTTTCAGGTCCAAGGAGATTCTGAAAGTGTGTGTACATAGAAAGCAGATATATGTAGATAGCTGTACACATGCATAAATACACACACCTGAGAAGGTAAAAGTATCATAGGCTATTTCACGGTTTCATTATTTTTTCTGCACCATTCTAAACCCTGCATATCTTCCTCCAGTTTGTAATGAGGAACAAAATGGGGGAATAATAGTGGTCAGGATGACAATTTTCAAGCCAATAATACTAACTGCTCTAATTCTAGCCAAGTTTGTGACCTAGTAGGACGACTGTCTTTCTTTTTAATGGAATTTGAATCAGCAAGCAGCGGTCCATTGAAGGAGGCTCCCATCCCAGATGCTAAGAAACTTTTTGTCAATGGTTCCAGGTATTACAACCCCAGATGGTAGCCCATGCAGTGACCACAGTCATTGAGTTAGGTTTGTTTGGAGGTCAACCAAAAACGGGGTTGTACTTTCCTCAGTAGCGGTCGACATTCTCAGCTGATGGGGTAAGCGCAGTCATTGTAACAAACTTCAAAAGGTCCACCACAGGGTTCATGAGTCCTTCCTGGACCCTGACACAGTTTACATTCTTTCCAACCAGGTGACTAGGTCATTGTAAAGAACCTTGAGGGACGAAACAACTGGGTGCATGCCAGCACTGCAAGAAGCTGCTCAACTACACCAAAGGATGAGGAGTATCTTCGTTTATTTATATTTTTAAAGTGTATTTTCCAACTAGCTAAGAAAGTGAACAGGCACATTGTTGGGTCTACTCTAAATCTCCACCGAGCTCTAGTACCCCAGCGATGACAGCGGTACATGATATATATAGGATGTTCATATTTTTACGAGGCATTTTGACAAACTAGTAAAATCCAAACAGACACTTGCCAATAAAACTTGACGATACATTTCTAGAGGGTAAAATTCATTATAATTCTAACAATAGCTCTGGTTCTTGCCAGCATTGGTTTCGAGACAACTAAGTAGCTCACAAGTGTGGTTCAACTTTAGTTTGGTTTCATTGTGGATCTACAGCTTATAAAGGTAATTCCCCTAATGCAAGAGGTTCGTGTGTGCTGGTGAAACTCATCCCAGCATCTTACGTCATGGCCAATTGTGAGGATCTGATGGCGCGAGAGAAGGTAAGAATGGCAGGGACAGCTAGAATTGAATTGTTCACCAACCCCGACCAGGTCTGGGCATGGTTTACTGCATGTACAAGGTGGGGGATTGAGCTTATTATACGACTGAACAATTTCTCATCCATTGTGGATAGGGTGTTCATTTAAACTGTTGAAGCCACAAGGAAGACCCCACAGGAACAATGGCAGACCAGACTTTTCTATTAAAAGATGGTGCTTATGGATAAGTTTAGATAACTGCAAGGCAAAGTAAGAGCTATAGCTAGTGAAGATTGAAGTCCTTTTAAGGGTTTGGGAATCTTTGGGGATTTTATTTTTTATTTTCATGTTTAAGGAAGTGGGGGTATATTATATACTCATGTTGTTTTTGTTTCTATTCCTTCTATATGCCCTGATGAGGTGCTACTGTTGCCCGATTGGACGAGTGAACAGAGCCTGAGCAGATGAATACCTCTGAGATGAGACGCCCCAGAGCCCAACCCATGTACAAGGACACAGAGAATCAAGCCAGTGTTTTCCTTTTTATGGACTTAAGGTCTGATTAATGACAAAAAGGAGGACCTGTTGTAGAAATTTTATTATGTGTGTTTTATGGATGACTGTCTCCACGTGTCTGATTTAACCAAGAGGCGCTCTAGCAGAGCGCACTTGGGTTGAATCGGGACTAGCGGTAAAACCGTCAGTATGAAAACCTTCTCATGGGTTTGGAGACGTGTTTCATAGCTAGTAAGGTTGAATAAAGACACCAGTCCATCCAGTTCAACCTAAATGAGAGTCTACAATTGTCCCTATCCCTGTACATTGCACACTCACATTGGTCCCTACCCTCAAGGAGCCCACAATCCAAGGTCCCCATTCATATACTAGGGCCAATTTTGGACAGAAGCCAATTAACCTACCTGCGTGTCTTTGGGTTGTGGGAAGAAACCAGAGTACCCGGAAGAAACCCACACAGACACAGGGAGAACATGAAAACTCCAGGCAGGTAGTGTCCTGGTTGGGATTCGAACCAGCGACCCTTCTTAGCCCTTGTACACACGGTCGGACATTCTGCCAACCAAATCCGTTGGATTTTGTCCGACGGATTTTGTCTGACGGATTGTGTCTGACGGATTGTGTCCGAAACTTCCGATCATTCAGAACGTGATGACGTTATTTCGTTACGACGGGAATACGTTCATGCTAGTAGCCAATAGCTTTGGTGTAGGAATTTGATCTGAGCATGCATGGCACTTTGTCCGATCAAAATTCTCTACACATGATCGGAGTATGTCCGATCGGACCAGTTTGTTGGTAAATATTTCCGACATGTTGGAAAATTTGGTCCGACGGAATCAGTCCGATGCATACCACACACAGTCGGATTATGAAAGTGCTAACCACTATACCACTGTGCTGTGTTGTGTGTAAGTGCAATGTGCTGGGCGTCTTCCCTTCAAATGTCTATGCACATTAGAAAAGCGGAGTCCGCATAACGAGAGAAACATATTATTATATCTCTGTAGCTACGCTATCCCTTTTGCATACATATATGCTTTAATGAGAGGGCATTGATATCTGCATTGTTAATATACTCGTACCGTATATTGACAACACCAGGGGCAAAGTGCCTGCAGATCTACTCAAGCCTGTAAGAACAGGTAGAATGATTTTACTAGGTACTGGTTACTCTGAGCAGTATTGAGTGGGCTCCATGCTGACTAAGATGGTGGGTGAGGCTGGGCAGGGAGCAGTGTAGACATGTGCACTTCTCCCTCCCACTGTGGATGCCCTCCCTGTTATTGTAATTTCCTGTATTATTTTGTACGGAGGAAGCAATTGGCTGTTGGGGCCAGGACTTCCTGTTTTGTCACTTCCTTTGTGTGTGTAATTAAAAGCCAAGAGCCTCTGCCCAGGAGGGGCAGATGAAGGATCGATGGAGCTAAGATGGTGATTACGTCTGTTTACTGGGGAAATGTGGGAGGCATGGGTTATTTATTTTTTAATTACAAACGTTTTTATTGGGGGTAAAAGAAAAATAAGTAGATCCACAGAAACAGGTACATGACTGCATCAAGGGATAGCATAAAAGAAATACACTACATACAAATATAGCTGGAACAACCGTGCACCAGGCGCAAAGGAGAACATACAAAAGTAATTTACGCACATAGCCTAGACCGTGTGCACCAGGTGATGCTTATCAAATTCAAGTATGTTAAAAATAGAAGGCTAGTAAAACAAAAGAAAACAAAACTAAACAGAGAAATGTAACAGTGCAAGAACTATTACCGCTGACTTCACATTCAAACAGCGTATATACCATAGCTCTGACTCCAAGCTGGTGCTAGTCATAGACCTGGGTCAAAGAGGTGGGAGAATAAACCATCCATCGCGGTAATACAGGGACTCAGTAGGACCGTCCGGACTCCGCTGCATCCCCTACTGGGGGTGTTGGGGAGAAGGCTCTCCCGTGGGACCGGAACACACCGGCCAATCGGCCCATTTAGCGGTATGAATATGCATGGTGTCCATAATGGTGTGGTGTACACGTTCCATTAGGCGGATAGCATCCATCCTACCAAGAACTTGTGACCAGGAAGTTACCTGCGAGCGCCAATGTAGCGCAATCGTCCAGTGGACAGCGCAGAACAGTGTGTTGATCAACCTTTGGGTGGGACGGGGAACCCCCGTTATAGGAGCGAACAATAAACAGTGTTCAGGTGATAAGTGGACCCCGGATCCCACTATAGAGGATACCATGGTGCGAACCTGATCCCACACCCCCTGGAGCCGAGGACAGCTCCAGAAAGTGTGGATTAAAGAGCCCGATTCCGGGCAGCCCCGAAAGCAGAGATCGGGAACTGTGGGGTAAAATCTATGAATCCTATCCGGGGTTAGGTACCCACGAGTGTGAAGCTTCACCACAGTATCCTTCACCACCATTGATCTAGCGCAACCATGCATATTCAAGAGCATCTTACGCCACTCTTCAGACGAGAACTCTGTGTCTAGATCAGTTTCCCAGAGACACATCGCCCTGGTCTTCTCTGGCAATTGGGATTCCAAAAGATGCCTGTACACTGTAGAGATAATACCCCTGTCTCTGGAGTGTCTATAGCATAAGGATTCAAATTGAGTATTAGAGGTGGTGTGGGGGGAGCTATAATGTGTTTGAAAAAAGTGGCGAATCTGAAGATATTTGTAAAATTCCACTCTAGGTACCTCATGCTGTGATCGGAGTTGTGAGAAGGAGGTGAAGACACCCCTTCTAACAGATAAGGCCCGCAGAGTGATCAAGGACTTTTGGATCCACCATCTAAAGGCGGCAGGAGACCCAAACGCCAGGGGGAATCTCCTATCGCCCAAAAACGATGCCATAGTGGGTCTATCGGGCCGCAACTTAAATTTAGTACTATACAGTGACCAGAGGTAGAGGGAGCTACTCACAATATTATTAAGGGGGGCTAAGTCCCTTGGACGTAAACTCTCCTGCCACAGGACGCCCAGGAGAAAATAAGGGCGCAGTGATTGAGTCTCAAATTGCAACCATGGTATACCAGCCGTAGGGGCATGCCACTGAGCCGTCTGGGCCAACCTGGCCGCTAAATAATAGAGCCACACATCTGGGAGGCCTAAGCCACCCTGTAGAAGTGGTCGGTGTAATAGGGGTCTTCCTAGCCTAGGCCTCTTACCCTGCCAAAGAAAAGTGTTAATGTCTCGTTGTAGAGCGGTGAGGGACTGGCGCGATATATAAATAGGGAGAGCCCTGAAATAATACAATAGTTTCGGCAAAATTTACATTTTAATAGCTACAATCCTCCCTATCAAGGGGATACGATAGGTCGACCACAAACGTAACCACCTCCGAACCATAGTAAAGGCCGGTGGATAATTGGCACTATAGATTTCCGGTAGGGAAGGGGCTAGATGGACCCCCAGGTATAATATGGTGCTTTTAGAAAGGGAGAATCCAAAAAAGGAGCGAATGTTAGATATGTCTGCGGGGGTAAAGTTGATAGGAAGGGCAGTACACTTAGCTAAATTTACCCCCAGGCCCGAAAGCTTGTGGAAGGAGCGCAAAAGCTTGAGAAGATTAGGAAGTGCTATCAAAGGATTGGGTAAAAACAAAAGGACATCGTCCGCGTAAAGGCTAATCTTGTACTCCCCTTCTTCTTTCAAGTACCCCCCAATATTTGGGTTAGTAATAATGGCCCTGGCAAGGGGCTCCAGGGCCAAGGCAAATATTAGCGGGGAAAGGGGGCAGCCCTGACGGGTGCCCCTGCCTATAGGGAAAAATTCTGAGGAACTACCGGGGAGTTTGATCCTAGTTTGGGGTCTGTGATACAATGCCTTAAAACCATTTATAAATTCGCCCCAGAACCCGAACCTGGCCAGAACCCGATCCAAATAAGGCCAAAGGACACTGTCGAATGCTTTTTGGATATCTAACCCCAAAATCAGAACTCTACGTGAGAAAAGGTTCGCATCTTGAATGATATTTGTTGCCAAACGGATGTTATCAGTGATCTGCCTATTGGGGATAAAACCAGTCTGCTCCGGGCCCACCAGGGCGCCAACAATAGGGGCCAATCTGTTCGCCAAGATCTTTCCAAGGATTTTAATATCGTTATTTAACACCGAGATGGGCCTAAAGTTCTGGGGCAGGGAATGGTCCTTATGAGGTTTGGGGATCAGGGTCATATTAGCACGTAACATCTCATCGGGGAGAGTCTGTCCTTGTAGCGTCTGGTTAAGAAGTCTGGACAATTTAGGGGCCAGGATCTGTGAACATTTCTTGTAATATGAAGAGGTGTAGCCATCTGGGCCAGGGGCTGTAGAAGATTTGAGCGTCTTAATAGTGTCCAACACCTCTTGGTCAGTGCAGGGGGCGTTAAGTGCGGACGGTGTGAATCAGAAAGAGATGGAAGAGGGATAGAGTCCAACCATTGACCTACTGTGTTTGGCATGGGTTGCGAGGGAGGGGATAATAGGTCCCGGTAGAAGGAGGAGAAAATTTTCAGTACTTCGTTAGGGTGCGAAACCAGATTACCCTTGTCATTTCTTAACTTGTAAACATGAGCAGGTTGTAGGGATTGGTGTAATTTGCGGGAGAACATCCTAGAAGCTGTATTACTGTGTAGCAAAAACCTTGCTTTTGACCACCGAAGCGATTTCTCCGTGCGTTCCGAAAGGATAGTGTCCAATTCGGTCCGTTTTTGGTTAATCAAGAGGAGGACATCCGGGGAATGTGTCTGTGCATGTGACTGGTAAAGGACCCTCAGATCTCGTGTAAGGACCTGGATCCTAGCATTATTTTGTTTCTTCCTAGTGACTGCTATTTCAATTAAGTGGCCACGAAGAACCGCTTTATGGGCAGTCCAAAGAACCTGGGGCGAAATGTCAGGGGTGTCATTGATAGTGAAGTAGTCTGTCAAGTGGCCCTCAATCTGAGCATAGGTAGCGGGGTCTGAGAGTAGAGAGTCATTAATTCGCCAGGAGGCAAGAGAGGGGGAAAGGCCTACATGTGAGGTATGGAATGCCACGACCTGATGGTCAGACCATGGGCACGGGTGTATAGTGGTGTGAGTGGAATTGGCCAATAGAACCGGAGAAGCAAAGAAATAATCTAATCTAGCGTAACTATCATGAGGATGAGAGTAGTGTGTATATTCCCTAACGCCAATGTTAAGGGCCCTCCAGGTGTCGATGAGTTGTAATCTATCAAATGATTTAGTGAGGAATTTAGGGAATACCTTAGCGCTATGTGAAGTTTTGCTCCTATCCTCCACGGGATTTGCCACTAAATTAAAATCTCCACCTACGATAAGGTGAGGAGAGACATATCTGTCAAGAGAACTCAGGAATAAGTGATAGAAGGCTCCCTGTGCAGTGTTCGGGGCATACAGATTAGCAATCGTAATCTCCTTGCCCTGCAATTTACCCTGAACAATTAGGAATCTGCTATCCTGGTCTTTAAACACATGTGGGGGTTCAAATTGAACAGTATTACGAATAAAGATTGCCACTCCTCTGGTTCTGGACTCAAAAGTAGTAGTGTAGTGTAGTTTATATGACTTATCAAAAAATGTAGGGCAGGCCCCCGAGGAGAAGTGCGTCTCCTGTAGCAAAATGATGTCCGCCCCAAACCGCTTATAATATCGGAAGGCCTTCCTCCGTTTGTGGGGGGAATTAAAGCCCCTTACATTATGTGAGATAACATGTAGACCCATATCCTCAAGTATTTAGACGCAAATGTGCGTATGATCCGCAGGATGAACTAAGATCACTATAGTAGAGACCAGAACCAGAGGAGCACCCAGCGGCCAATATCAGGCCCAAACCAGTGCATATAAGGCCGTCAGGAGATCCGATACCAATCGGAGATCCATCTGCCATAAGGTTACATTCATAGGAAACACAATCAGTCGTGAAGTCAGCAAAACAAATAAACAAAAACATAAAAAGAAAACTTAACACTCTATGGGGTCTGGGTGGAAAATCCAGCCAGATCAAGAAAATCGTGTAAATACCGGGCCTTGCGGCCCAACTGCCACCCGCTCCACACATGTCCCACAATAGGTGAAGGACGTTAACGCTCAGAGAGACTAATCGGTGATGAATGTAGTCCAGCGACGCGGTACCCAGAGCCCTGGGACCGAGTATATGTGGGGAATGGTGTGCAGGTATGGAAGGGGGGAGCGCTGCTCCGAATGTCAGAGGAGAGGAGACTCAGGAGAGATAACGCAAAAACCGAGTCACTTCCTTCAGCCTCCAGGGACATGGAGAAAACAAAAGATGAATGAGCCAAGTCCAAGTTGGGCATTAGGAAATGGGGACTCCGGAAAGTTCAGAAACAACAGAAAACAGTCAAAGGGGAATCCTCTTAATGACTTACGGTCAGGATAACGAGACGTCAAACGTCCGGTAATGGCTGAAGTCTGCGAGACCTTCTGTCTCTTTGAGGCGATGGCGTAGCCCAGATGGGGGATGGTCGTGGGGTCGGCGGGTGTCGGGGTGAACGTTGTCGTTCCAGGAGACCCAGCTTCACCAAAATGTCCTTGCCCTCGGAGACCGTAGAGGCGGTGTAAGTGGAACCGTTGTGAGGCACGTTCAGTTTAAATGGGAAACCCCAACGGTACCGTATGTGGGCCGTCTGCAAGGCAGAGGTAACTTCCTTCATTTTCCTTCGCTTCTCCAGCGTTGCCGGAGAAATATCCGGGTAGATCTGGACGGCAGCCCCATCCAGTTGGATGCGTGGCGTGTTTCGTGAGGCACGAAGGATTTCCTCCTTTATAAGATAGTCCTTGAGACACAATACGATATCCCTGGGCGGCTTCTCGGGGGGAGGTTTAGGTCTCAGAGCGCGATGCAAACGACCGCATGTAAAGGCTTCGTTAGGTTGGTTCGGAAGCAGTAGTTGAAACAGGCGGACGATCGTAACCGGGAGGTCCGTCACCGACTCAGGGATCCCACGCACACGAACGTTATTCCTCCTGTTGCAGTTGTCGAGGTCCTCCAGGTGGTTTTGAAGTTGAACGACCGTGTCCCCGAGCAGCTCATGATCCCTTCGTAAGTCCGAATAGGCAAGGTGTAGTTCGTCGTGTTTAACTTCCAGGAGGTCTGTCCTATTACCAAGGGCCGCCATTTCCTGCGATAGCATGCTCGTGGATTTGTGCAGCTCCGCTTGGAACTTCTTCGCTAGCTTGTCATACATGGAAGACAGGCTGTCCTCCAGGTCTGCTTTAGTTAGGTGAGTGTCCCCCATACCTTTGAGCGAGCCCGCCGGCCGCGAGGCTTCCTCGGCCATGGGGGTCTGGGCGCCATCTTGGGACATGTCGTGTCTGTCCGTGGTCCGTAGAAGGTAGGCCGTAAGAGAGTGTTGAGCGGTTTTCCGCTTGCCTTTCTTGGATGTCGGCATGCACAAGTGGTCCCGCAGGAGAGTGCTGTTATTTATGGGCCGGTAGACGGTCCGAATCGTCCTGGGGAGTGTTGATTATTCTCCTCTGTCCCGGGAGCTCCGAGTCCTAGCTGCTGCCTCGTTCCGCGCCGCGCATGCGCCCCCGAGGCATGGGTTATTTAAAGATGTATTATACTGAAAGGGCACATATTAGTGTAGGCGAGATTGATTACGAATAGAGTATAGCGAAATCTCCATGTCACCATACCCAATATGGAGTCATTTTTGGGGAGAGTAGTTACCCTACCTTCAAGGTCCTGTACCCATTTAGGTAACAAATGCCAACAGTTAGACTGGCTAGCATCCTTCAGGGTAATACACAGTTCCAGCGGTGTATGATGAGAGAGGCCAGAGGGCAAATAGGATACTCTCTTAATTGCTGTTAATGCCTGAGTGTTGCCAAAAGGCTAGATCAATTCAGGAACCTGATCCTGATGTGCAGTTTTAACTGCACGTCCATGACCAAGTTAAAATCCTCGGCTATATATAGCTGGGAGGAAGTTAGAGGTGCTAATTTATCATATATGGTGTACAGGATTAAAGGGAGGAGGTACATATATATTAACCACATGCCGATCATCCGCCATCATTTGACAGTGTCAGAATGGGTTCCCTGCATGAATCGCCATAGCAGAGAGCCGATGAGCATGCCTGGAGGCCACGATGTCTGCCAGGCACCTGCGATCATTTGTGACAGAGCAGGAATGTGGATCTGTGTGTGTAAACATACAAATCCATGTCCTGTCAGGAAAAAGGGGACAGATCATGTGTTTCTAGTATATAGAAACACTGATTGGTCTCCTCTCCCAGTCAGTTCCATCACCCCACAGTTAGAACACACAGTGGGGGGCCTTTCTGGTGGAGGCTCCCGTGATGCGGACATGACATCGGAGCATTGGGGGAGGAACCTGATGCGGCACCTGTGAGGGCAAAAGGAGAGACCTCTGTCCATGGCAGTGGAACCAGGGCTGGCATCGGAGGGAGTAGAATGCACGGTCTGGGGGGCGTGCATGGAGGCTCCCGCTGACCCCCACACAGTTCCGGAAGAGTGACCGGCGGTAATCGCATTGGACCAGGGAGACACTGGGGATGCCGGAGGACTGACCGGGCGCTGGTGAGAGCAGGCTCCGGATGGTCTCCCCGGGCTGTCACTGGAAGGCTTCCTGGCGGTGCGGCCAGCCTGACGGTTAGCCCCACTTCTCCTCTCCTCCCTTCCTCCTCCTTCTTCCCCTGACTGGCCCTGGTATGTATGCCAGTTCTCAATAGAACCAAGCTGGACATAACAAAACATGCTGGACGGAAAAAGTGGAGATCTGGGTCCTGGGCTGGAACAGCACAAGGAAGGTAAAGAGAAACCTCCTATAAGTTATGTAAAGAAATTTTATGGATAATACAAGGATTATGGCTGGATAAAAGGACATTCTGTATTGTTTGATATGCTGTGGGATGGTTGGTTAAGGGAAAGTTATCTCTATTCCCTATAAGATATCCTTATGTAGGATTGGAATGACGTGGTGGCGATGAACATTTAAAATACTTTTTTTTTTTTGATCCCATGTTGTTGAATCAAAATTGGAGCTGGTGAATGTTTTGGAACAGGCCTGAATAGAAATATGGTATAAGCTATTTTTTGAAGTGCATGGACTGTTTAAGAGCTATGTTTCTTTAAAGAGGGTGGGCTAATTCATTGGTGCAATACAGGACCCCTTTCTCCCCATCCCTAATAGGGAAATAGAAAGCTCCCTCTAAAGAAAGTAGAATCACCCCCAAAGGTAAATATGGGACACCAAAGAAGGGAGGATAACATACAATAAAATAAAGAGAGGAAAAGGGAGGGGGAGGGAACATCCTACATCTATACCACTCCTTGAAGGTAAACTATCCGGGGCGGTAAATAAACCGTCCGGAGACGGCGTAAATAAATATGAGAGGCCGTTCTCAAAAAATGACAGAACCAAAAACCCCAAGGGAGAGTTTAAATTCAAGCACAAACGGGGGGGGCGTGTCCGGATGTAAGAGGAGAAGGACGTGTGTTTGAGGAGCTCCGGCCGTCCGTAGTATTATCCTTTGCCATCCTGCAAATCTACAGGCCCTAACTGAGTTTTTTACTGACCTACGGGACCACTGCACTGCTGTGCTTCATCCTGGGGGGCAATTGAGGACTTTCTGGACTGGGGTGCTTGTGGATCGGCTGCGCTCCATCCTCGTGGCTGGCGCCATTTTTCCGGCCTGTGCGGGGCAATCGGGTCCGTTCTGGGGCCTCTGGAGGAGGTAAGAGGCTCCTTTCTCTTCATCCATCACCCCCTTGTGCCCCCCGGGCTGCCCCGTTGTTCCGCGGACCGCTGGAGTTACGTTTTAGGCCTGAGGCCTAGCGCGGCCTAGTGCAGCCTGCCGCGGACCGGACTTTCCTGAGCGGCTGGGCCGACGGAGGTGCGCCGCGGGCGGCCGGCGGAGCGACGGGGATTGCCATCGGCCGGCGGAGGACTATCCTGTATCTGCCCATCCTACCTACGGCTGCTGGAGCGGCTGTGGAGCCAGCATCGTTGCCCCAGCCTAACGCGGCCTAGCACGGACTGGAGGACATCTGTAGTGCCTACTTACTGCCTGGGGGTGATTGGGGTTGTCGGCCTGGCCCTTGTAGCACTGGCACAGCTCCCTTCGCTCCCCTTGCTGGACACTGCTGCCCCCTGTGAGGGGGGGGGGGCGCTTTCCTGGCGCGCTGACTGGGGGCCTCAGGCAGCTGTTCCTGCTGTGTCGGGCTCTGCATCCATTCATCCAGCTCCCTGGGCCCTGCCACATAGTGCACTGACGGAGCCTTGCTGCCAGAAGACTGCAACTTGTGCGGAGCGGAGGTCCACGGACGCCTGCATCTTAATTTCCCTTAATGGGCCCTAAACACCGACCTAAAAGTTTATCTGCATCGAGCGGTCCTGCTCCTGAGCCGCCCACCCAACCAGATCCCTCTCTTATTGGCAGGGTGCAGTCGCTGCTCGCGGAATTAGCCATGGAGTCTGGGTCCACATCTAGTGCGGCTTTGCCTGCCCCCCCTTCCCAGGATAGTACGGTGGTGATACTGGCTGCTATTGAACAAAGTAAAACCTCTATGCTGGTACGAATAGACCGCCTTGCCGAAGAATGTAATCTTATTAGGAATGATCTGGATAAGATCAGGGGCAGGCTGACGGAATCGGAATCTCGAATCTCTGCGGCGGAGGATCTCACAGCTTCCCACACCAATCAAATAGCGGACCTGCAACGCACGGTACATATGCTAGTCGCTAAGGCTGATGATGCGGAGAACAGGGCAAGACACAACAATATCCGTGTATTAGGCCTTCCGGAGGGGGAGGAGGGTGATCGACCAGTGGAGTTTGCGGAGGATTTCTTCAAGAAGCTGTTGAGCCTTGCAGACGTCTCTCCGACATATGTTGTAGAACGTGCTCATCGTGTCCCTACAGGTCGTTACGTCCCAGGAACGAATCCCCGGCCCTTCTTGGTCCGTTTCTTGAATTTTAGGGACCGTGATAGGATCCTCTCTGCAGCTCGCAAACACCCTTCTCTTCCGTATGGCAACTCCTCAATCCTATTGTTCCCGGATTTCTCGGCAGATCTGCAGCGCAAGAGAAAGTCCTTTAATGATGTCCGCAAATGTCTACGGGAAAAAGACATTAAATACAGCATGTTATACCCCAGCCACCTTCGGGTGCTTTATAATGGATCGGTGAAGTTCTTTGACACGCCTGAGGAAGCGAAAGACTGGCTGATTACACTTCGTTAGTCTCCTACCGCTATCCCCATGTTAATAGGGGGTACTGCATGCCTGGATCGTCATCCTGTTATGGGCTCCCTGACTTTTTGTTTTGTTTGCTGTTACAGCTACAGTTGCTGGGAGGCTCACGGGATACCATCTACCCACATGATGAGCGGGTGTTCTTTTATCCTTGTTACTAGCGGGTGGCCTGATGCCCTCCGCCACTTCTAAGACATTTGAGGTGCTTTGTCATCGCTCCAGCTTATCCTTCCTAATTCCACATGGGGTTTTTGTTGCTATAGGATTATGTACTTATCTATGTCCTTCTATCTCGGAGCTCCCCGGATGCAGGACACTCAAGGACTTATTAGTTTTTCCCCCTCAAACCAGGTTCTACCGCCTTGAGGAGGCTTGAGCGGCTTAGTGTGGCCGCCGCTTCGGAACTTTTTTTGTTTTAAAGTCAGGAGATTTAAGGTTCTTTTGGTTAGGTTCTGGGTATCAAACTGACCATAGGTTTTTTAGTGCCCCGGTTTTGTTTTTTCTCACTTTGGGCACTTATGGCCAGTAGGGAGTTGCGGGTTGTCTTTTTTTTTTGTCTTTATTTGTTATTTTTTTATTTTCTTTTGTGTTGCTTTAATTCTCTTTTTTCTTTTTTCACTGTACGCTCTGAATCCACTGAATATTGCAAACGTTTTGAAAGTTATACTTCCATGTATCATGCTCACTGGCAGGATAAAAGGTTATTATATATGTATTGCCATGCTGTAATATGTTACCCACTGTGTCAATGGATTTGAGATTGGTGTCTTGGAATGTTCGGGGTCTCAATCATAAGGTTAAGAGGGCCCTGATGTTTAAATACCTGAATAGTCATAGGCCCCATGTCCTTTTTATCCAGGAAACTCATCTTCTGGGGAATAAAATACTGGCACTGCGCAGGCCCTGGGTGAGACAAGCGTTTCATGCTACGTACTCAAGCTATGCGAGGGGCGTGGCCATCCTGCTCAGTAAATCTCTAGCTTATAAAGTTGTCCACCTACATACTGATCCAGGAGGTAGATTCATTATCTTGTTATTAGAGATTGGCAGAGTGGTTTATGCTTTTGTTAATGTATATGTGCCTCCCCCTTTCCATCCGCAGATTTTGTATAAGATTAGTGAACTGCTGGCTCCCCTCCACTTCTCCAGTCTGTATATTGCGGGGGATTTTAATTCCATTTTGGATCCATCCTTGGACTCATCTAACCCAAGTAGGGTATGCTCACCAGAGCTATTACACTGGGCTCAAACATTTCATTATACCGAGATCTGGCGATGGAAACATGCGGATGCTAGGGCCTACTCCTTCCACTCTTCCACACATAAATCGGGTTCCAGGATAGACCTGGCTTTTGGCAGCCCTGGGGCTTTGACGTTGGTGAGGGGGGCACTGTATTTACCCGCAGGTCTCTCTGATCATGCACCTTTAGAGGTCAGCTTACAGTTGTCGAGTGCCAGAGGTAATCCTTGTTGGCGCCTAGCGCCCAAATGGTTGCAGGACTTGCGGGTGGGGGAGGAGGTCGCTCCTAAACTACAACAATACTGGGAGTTGAATGAGGGTTCTACCTCGGCACAGATGGTTTGGGATGCCTTTAAAGCCAACACCAGAGGAGAATATATCTCGGCTATTAAGGCAATCCGCTCTGATATGTCGTCCCAGATCCGGACGCTCGAGGGGAGTGAGACTGAGGCGGCTGAGGCTTTTTCCAGCTCGCCGACCTTGGAACGCTTCACTCGACTGGCTGAGACACGACGGGCCTTGTCCCTTCATCTTGCTGAAGCTACTCATTTAGATTTGAAGTCTATGGCGGGGAAAATCTTTGAATATGGGGACAAAAACAGTAAGCTTCTAGCAAATTTAGTGGCGGACACTAAAATGCAGACAGTGGTTTCGGAGATCCGAGGGTCTGATGGTCAGGTTGTGTCTGCACCTGAACTGATACTTGCGGAATTTAGAGCCTTCTATGAAACACTGTATGCTGAAGTCCCAGGGGGGTCGGTGGAGGAACAGAGGGAGTTTCTATCCTCTCTGGATTTGCCCACTCTCTCACAGGAGGATTGTGCATTTCTAGACAGGGACTTTACTTTGGAGGAAATAGAAGAGGCAATTCGCTCTTTTCCTGGCGGGAAGACTCCTGGACCTGATGGCCTGCCCGGTGAGTGGTACAGGATGTACGCTTCTCTGGTCGCTCCCAAGTTGTTAACAGTATTCTCCGATTGTAAATCTCAGATGGCGCTCCCTCCGTCCATGTATCGAGCACACATAGTGCTGCTTCCTAAGCCTGGCAAGGACATCTCCCTTTGTGCTTCCTATAGACCGATTTCCCTGCTAAATTATGACCTGAAGATTTTGACAAAACTTCTGGCCACAAGATTACGAACAGTCCTCCCATCCCTGATTGATATTGACCAGACCGGATTTATGCCAGGGAAGTCTACAGACATAAATCTACGAAGGGTATTTACTCATTTGCAGTTACCAGCCACTGAGTCTTCTACGAGGGTTATAGTGACCTTGGATATCGAGAAAGCTTTCGATTCCGTGGCATGGCAGTTTATGTCCCTAGTACTGGAGGTTATGGGCTTTGGAGTGGAATTTCGTAAATGGATTCATATTTTATATAAGGAGCCCTCGGGACAGATCAAGTTAGGTGGCGCCTTGTCAGCGCCTTTCGCTGTTCAGAGAGGAACGAGACAGGGTTGTCCGTTGTCACCGGCTCTTTTTGCCCTGGCAATGGAGCCACTTGCATCGGCCCTCAGGCAGGCAGAGGGGGTTCATGGGATACGGGTGGGTTCCATACAGGAGAAGGTAGCTTTATATGCAGACGATCTCATACTCTTTTTAAGTGACCCTGCCCAGTCTCTCCGGGAGACGTTACGTATTCTTTCCCACTTCACTGATTGTTCGGGGCTAAAGGTAAATTGGGACAAATCTCAAATTATGTCCATAGATAAAGGGGCTAAAGCGGCAGCAGATCCCAATCTGCCACTAATGTGGACAGACACAATCAAGTACTTGGGGATTCACATTTCCTCCTCTACCTCTGACTTTTGTGTCCTTAATTTGGATCCACTGGTGCGGAAGATGAGGACTAGACTGAAGGCATGGTCGCATCTCCCTCTCACATTGATCGGGAGGATTCATTTATTTAAGATGGAGCTTTTGCCTGCTTTCCTCTATGTTCTCAGACATGCCCCAATCTGGATTCCAAAAAAAATATTCCGCATGATCAACTCTCTTCTGGTATCCTTTCTCTGGTGCGCTGGACAGCCGAGGTTTAAGCTGTCGGTGTTGCAGAGGCCTTGGGGAGAGGGTTGTCTAGCTTGCCCGGATTTACACTCCTACTATGTTGTGGCCCTTCTGTCCCATGCTCACAACTGGCTGGTTTCCGATGAGTCCAACGCGGCGGTGGTTCTGGAGGCGGCGTGGCTGGGGTCGTATGAGGCGCTAAAGAACTTACTGTATCGTGGTCTTCGGGCCCCTTTCCCACTTACTGTAGCAATGAGGGCGGTTGTAAGGGCATGGAACGTGGCTAATTCGGTGCGCCCCGTACCTTCGGGATACATATCTCCACATAGTCCTCTTTGGTTTAACCCGAACCTTCCGGGATTTGGCTCAATTCCTGATCCTAGTGTATGGGCCCAGCAGAGGTATCAAGTATATTGAGCATCTCTGTGTTGAGGGTAAAATACGGACCTTTGACGGGCTGAAGCAACAGTATGCCTTGCCTAACTCACATTTATTCAGATTTCTACAACTTAACCATGCCTTTCGAACACAGTTTGGAACTGCCCCAGTGGTGTTCTATACCTCGAAGCTAGAGACTCTGCTCAGGGACGGGGATCTGTCTAAACCTCTGTCTGCTATATATAAGGTGTTGCTCCCAAATGTACATACGGGCCTGGAAGCCCTGAGGGCAAAGTGGGAGGTGGATTCTTCCTCATTGGACACTGAGGACTGGGAAGATGTCTGGGAATATCCATTCTTACAATTAGTGGCAGCCAGGGATAGACTGGTACAATTTAAAATAGTGCATAGGGTATATTACACTCCACAACGTCTTCAGAGAATTTACCCTTCTGTCCCTGCCTCCTGTTGGAGATGTAACTCACCCTCAGCGGATTTTATCCACATGTTCTGGAGCTGTCCTCAGATAGTTAGTTTTTGGGTGGAGGTGACTAAATTTATTCTGACTGTGTCCACTGTAAATGTACCGCTGTCAGTAGAGATATGCCTATTGGGGTTGGTCGGATCGCTGGCTCCACGCCGGGCGCTCCGCACACTCCTCGGCTTATTGCTATATTATGCCCGTAAATCTATTGTTCTTAAATGTTGAAGGCTCCGATAGCTCCCTCTGTTAATTTCTGGAAGAATTTAGTAAACGCGGCTCTTCCACTATATAAGGCCACCTATCTTTCTCGCGGCTGCGGGGCCAAGTTTCATAAAATTTGGGACATCTGGACGGAGTCGTGCGACACTAACGCTGACTCGAATGCTGACTGACGGGGTTCCATTGCGAGTAAGTGGAAGTGTCTAGGGTACTGACATTCATGTAGCCCTGGGTCATTCCTTAGGGGGGTGGTGAGGGGCTGGTAGGTGGGGGGGGGGGGGGGGGCGCTTGCATAGTTCATCCTGGGGTTGTCTGTAGTCTGCAGTAGAGCATGAACGAGTTTGCAAACTGTCCTGAGTAATGAGCGGTGGTGCTAGAGGGTATGGTGGATTTTTTGATTGTTTATGTTGGGGGGGAGGGGGGGGGGTTTGTTTGTTCCCTGACTGTTTGCTTCAGGGAGTGTAGTAATAATCAGCCTGGGTATGCCCAATAGGCTGTAAGTTGTTTTATTTGTTATGTGCAAATCAATAAACAGAATTTAAAAAAAAAAAAATTCAAGCACAAACGCAAGCTCAATTCAGAAATACCTAACAACTAAAGAAGGAAACCCTAAAAGTCCTAGCATGGAAAAAAAAAAACATCCCAGACAGCTAAAAGCGCCAAAAAAGATATGGCCAAACAAAAAGGGGCCCAAGGAGATAAATCACGAGAAAACATGGAAATAGAAAGAGAAATGGAGGTTACTGAAGGGGAAGACCAGAGAAGTGTATCCCAAATGTCCACCAAAATAGAGATGTTAGCAATGTTTGAGAGAAAGGAAAACCTGATTAAAAGTGAGATCACTAATGTCCGGATGGATCTGGGTCACTTGTTAAGGAAAGTAGAGGAGGCAGAGGAGAAAACGGAGAAACAAACACAAGAGATTACTGAATTAAGAACACAAATGAAAGAACTGAAAAGAAGCCAGAGAGAATGTTTCTAGAAAATGGAAGCTCAAGAAAATCAAAATAGATGCCAAAACCTAAGGATAAGAGTTCTACCAGAACAAAACGGAGAAAATCTGGAGGAAAAAATGAAGAAAATATTTGCCCCCTTACTGGAGAGAGAGAAGGAGAAGGAGAAGAGATAAAAATTGACAGAGTACATAGAGTGAGGAAACCACTTGGACTGAAGGAGGACATACCTCGAGATGTGCTCATCAAATTTCACAAGTATACAGATAAAGAGAGAACATGGAGTAATCTCAAAAGGAGACCCCCTTTACAGTATGAACAAGCGACTCTACAAGTGTTTGCAGACCTATCGCCAGAGACATTAACAAGAAGAAGAAAGCTTAAGCAATTGCTGGAACAATTAAGAGAGTCCAATATAAGATACAGTTGGGGATTCCCAGCAGCACTGATAGTACATAGAGAGAGAAAGACAGTGAGGCTGAAATTCCTGGAACAAGTACAGGACTTTTGTAAAAAAATTAAAGATCCCAAGTATTTATGAGAGTTTAGTAGGAGAAGAAATGTCCAGTGCGGAGGGAAGATGGCGGAGAGTATAGGGGAAAAGAAAGGGAAGGAGGACTGGGAGTTGGTGGGGGGAGGGGTGCTGAGAAACGAAGGGATTGAAAACATGGAAAAAAAAAGGCTGGTCAATATATTAAAGTATAAATAAAAAGTGGGGGATGTGGGGGGGTCTCCTCTGGAACGCCCGCTCCGGTCTCCCTGCCCCTTGATCTATTGATCTTGTGGAGGGGAGACGGGACACGGGGGAACGGGATTGGGTTTCCACCTCAAGGGGTGAGGTGCAAACACTAGGATGGGGACATATCCTGGTTGGTGGCTCAGCGGCCGAAGGGGGGCCGGGGGGAGGGAGCGGTGGGGGGGAAGAAGAACCTGCAGCCTAGGACCTCACTAAAGGAGGGTATTAGTATGGCACCATTTAAAGATTATGTCAATAGTAAATTGTGTGACTTATAATGTGAGAGGCTTGAATGTAACAACTAAATGGTTTAAAGTCCTGAAAGAAATGGAACAGCTTGATGCAGGGATTGTGTTCTTGCAAGAAACACAATTAACCCATGAAAGCAAAATCAGAATATATTCTCCAAGGTACCAGGCCTGGTTTTATGGTGAGTCAAACAAATCAAGGGGGGTGGTAACGGGTATAGGACGGGAAGTACGCTTTACTCTGGAAGATAGGTTGGGGGACCTGGAAGGAAGGTTTCTTTTTTTAAAGGGAAACTATGGGGAGTAAATTATACCTTGGCTAATATATACTGCCCAAACAGAAGTCCAACAGTTTATCTGAAAGAAACACTGGAAAAACTCTGGGACTTTAAGAGTGGGAAGGTGATCATAGCAGGTGACCTGAATTTCTGTATGAATCCAAAACTGGATAGTACGTCACGTGCACAGGGGATGGGGAACACACAGCTGAAAGTAATAACACAGCGGCTGGTCCAACTACAGCTGATAGGTGTGTGGAGAGTACAACACCCAAAGATACGGGACTATTTGTTTTACTCCCCTGTGCATGGGATGTACACCAGGACTGACTACTGGTTAGTGGAACATCAGGTACTAGACGAGGTGGTATCTACAAATATAGGAATCAGAACCCTCTCAGATCACGCCCCAATGAGTAAGAAAATCAAAATCCCAGTGCTGCAAAAAACCCCAATCTCTTGGAAACTCAACAAGGAATTACTAGATGTAGAAGGAGAGGAAATAATAAGATAAGAGTTGGAGTTCTTTTTTGCCTCAAATAGAAATGGAGAGATTGCGGAGAATATGATATGGGAGGCCCATAAGGGCCTATATAAGAGGGATATACATTTCCTTGGGGGTAAAAAGAAAGAGAAAGAAACAACAAGGGTAGGGGGTTAAGGGAGGAAATCTATAGATTAGAACATATCCACAAAAAAGAGAAAGGGAACGAACAGGGACAGATCCTGGACCTACAACGTAACCTAGTAGTTAAAAGGAGCTAATGGAATAAGAAATGAAGAAGGCATATAATAGGGTTGTGAAAGAGAGATACCTGTGGGGGAATAAAAATAGTAAGAGCTTTGCTAGGATCTAAAAAAAAAAATTAAAAATCTAAAAATTATATTGAGAAAATATTAGATTAGAATAGTGAACTGATGTATAAGACTAAGACTATAGCAGAGGTTTTCAGGGAATATTATAAGAAATTATATTTGGTAAAAAAGAAAGAGACAGGGCAACAAGAGATCATCAGAAGGGGAAAAAATCTAAGAATATGTAACACAAGCAAAGGTCCCTAGACTATCACAGGAAATAGCTCAGGAACTCAAGAACCCCATAACAGTACAATAAATAAATCAGGCAATAAAGGAAACCATGGGAGGGAAAATCCTGGGCCCCAATGGCTTTACAATAGAATACTTAAAGAAGTTTGGGGAAATATTGTCTCCAAAATTATGTGCATATTATAATGGATTAGGTATAAAATATGGTTTGAGCAAGAAAGCCTCTATAGCTACGATTACTATGATACTGAAAGAGGGGAAAGAGCACAATATGCTCAAATTATAGATCAATTTTATTATTAAATACCAATATAAAATTGTTTGCGAAAGTACTAGCCGCCAGAATAAAAAAAACAAATACTGAGCCTGGTCCATCCAGACCAGTTGGGCTTTGTGGGGGGCCGGGAAGGAAAGGATAATGGAGTGAGGACACTTTTGCTTCTCCAGAAAATGAGAGAGAATCCCCAGTCTTCTCCTATTGATAGATGCCGAAAAGGCTTTTGATCGAGTAGACTGGGGATTCATGATAGGTACTTTGGAGCGAATGGGGTTTGGCCCTCGAATCCTGAGTTGGATAGAGGTACTCTATAATAGTCCAACAGCAGCTGTAAGAGTCAACGGCACATTGTCTGCTCCCATTAGGATGTATAATTGAACTAGACAGGGGTGTCCGCTGTCACCCTTATTGTTTGTGTTGACATTGGAACAATTTGTGGAGACAGTGAGAGGAAACCCTGACACAGGAGGGATAGAGGTCGCGGAAGAGACACATAAGGTAGCCGCATTCGCTGACAATATCCTGTTCTACCTGTCAAAACCCATAATCTCTATGCCAAATCTGGTGAAGGTTATTGAGGAGTATGGAGAGTTATCAAATTTTAAAATAAACTTAAAGAAATCAGAAGTGCTAAATGTAAATGTCAGCTACAAAGAGGAGCAGAGCATCCAGAATGAATTCCCCTTCCTTTGGAAGAAGGAAATCAAATATCTTGGGATAAAACTGACAGCCTCAATGGAGAAAATCTACCATGTAAATTATATTCCCCTTTTGGATGAAACAAGAGAAGATATAAAAAACATAGTGACAAAACCTCTGTCGTGGATGGGCAGGATTAACGCCCTAAAAATGATCATACAACCTAAAATATTATATAAGCTCCAGATGCTCCTGATCTATATCCCTCCAATGTATTTCAAAATCATTAAGTCCTTAATCACCAAGCTTATCTGAAAAAATAAGAAACCTAGAATATCACTAAAGATTTTACAACTGGAAAAAGAGCGGGGGGTCTAAATGTACCGGACTTTTGAAAAAAAATATTATGAATCAATAGTTTTAACAGAGGTGGTAGAATGGATAATGGATAGAAAATAAAAAAAGATGGGTGACAATAGAACACAGTTTACGAGGGACATGCCTAGGGAAGGAAATTTGGATACCGCCAAAACATAGATCACTTGGGGAAAACACTTTCACTTACAAAAAATGCGTTTAGCGTATGGGATGAAGTCCATAAACACAATAAATGGAAATATAAATCCCCATTAATGGTTCTAAAAGAGAATGATTTATTTCCACCAGGGAAAAGCACTGTTGGAGGACACTGGATAAAAAGAGAAAATATTCAACTGAGACACATAATAAAAGATGGGGAAATAAATACACTAGAAACACTACAGAAAGAAAAAGAATGGATAGCTATAGATAGATAGCGGTAACTCCAGCTCAGACACTTTGTCGCAGCATTACCTCAACCGCTGAGAGATGGAGAAAAATGAAATGCTTTTGAACGGATGTGCAAGGGAAAAACACCACGGATAAGTATCTCGCAGGTATATAAGATGCTGGGACGAACAGATGAGATGGAGGTGCCAATATACATAAAAAAATGGGAAGAAGAAATAGTATCACGGGGAGAGAAGCAGAATATAGAAAAAATGTTGTACTTAACACATGGAACCTCTAAAAATATTAGCCTAATAGAAATGAATTCTAAAAGCCTAGCAAGGTGGTATAGGACACCAGACATAATGGCGAGATATCAAGAAGACCAATCTGGGAAATGCTGGAGGGATTGTGGACAATCAGGGAATATGACACATATCTGGTGGAATTGCCCAAAGATTAGAGAGTTCTGGAGAGAAATACTACACTATATTAAAATAATAACTAAGGGGGGCGTGGCGACCGAGCTCTAAGATGGACGTCTGACTCTGGAGCTCCGTTCGCCCGCCAGAGAGAACACGTCGCACCAGCGCTCACCGGCCGCACAATACGTACAGTCACACCCTAACGATAGTCGGAACGACTGGGGAATGTCGCGGCGACGGAAGAACACCCCAGCCGCAAAACTGGCTCATTTCTTCCCGGCGAAATCCCGCGGGCCTCCACAAGATGGCGGCGGATCGCGTCCTCGCCTCACTACAGAGCAGGCCGCACGGAGCGGGACGGAAGGTGGAGGTCTCATCACACTCCGAGAACATGCGGGATCTCACAGTAGCCTGTCCTCAGGTACGCCGAGCCCCACAACAAAAGCCCAGCCAAATCCAGGCCTAGACTGCTCTCCCCTGACAGGACTCAGGACATGGAGGTAAGCGCCACACAAGGTGACCAGGCAGCACAAACCTCACAGGCCCCTGAACCCATACCAGACTTTCCCACCTCAGACCAACCTATCTCAGATACTGTGCTGAAGGAAATGCTGATTTCACTTCGGTCAGCTCTTCACACTGACATGGTGCAAGGTATCAATCAATGCCACAGAGAAGTACAGGCTATAGGGGTCAGAGTGGACAGGGTTGAGCGCAGGATTTCTCAGCCACATACAAGGTAATGGTGGATGCACACGCAGCACAGGGAGAGGACATAGCATGGTTGAAAGACAAGGTCGCAGACCTCGAGGACCGCAGCAGGCGTAACAACATTAAACTGAGGGGCATACCCAAATCAGTCACTGCGCAACAACTCTTACAATTTGCCCAAACACTGTTTTCCTCCCTACTGCCTAATCTGACCACTCAGGACTTGATAGTGGACCGGATTCATAGAATCCCCAAACCCTCCTTCCTCCCTGAGGGCACTCCTAGAGACACACTACTGAGGATCCATTTCTACCATGTTAAGGAGCAAATATTTCAAGCCGCACGCAATCCTGAGAATATACCTCCCCAATATGCTGATTTGCAAATCCTTCCAGACCTCTCTAGGCACACGTTGCAGAGAAGACGCAATCTGGCCACCATCACAAAGGCTCTGAGAAACCATAGAATTCCACACAAATGGAAGTATCCGGCCACGCTCGTCATCACGCATAATGGGGTCACCAAATCCATAAATAAGTTGGAAGAAGGCATTGCCCTCCTGACCCAATGGGGGATTCTGCATGATCCACCACATACTCTAGCTTCCCCAATGCGCCCCCCACCACTCCAGGAAGAATGGCAGCTAGTGTCACACAAGCGTAACAGCAAACAACAGGCCGGGAGTAGCTCCTAATTACTCCAAAGCTTTTGTCTCACTTCTCTCTGGCAGACAGAGTCAGTTATCAGTCTCCAATCGCCCTGTTTACTAAGTTTGGCAGTCATGACTGCACACGGATCAGTTGTTAGATCCATTTTTACTATACATCAGTTGCAAGTTTTCGTCTTATGTTTTTGTTTTTTTCCCTTTCCCCCTCCTTCTGGACACATCGACCTCTACACCAGGACCAAGAACAACCCCGTAGAAGGGCCAACAATATTCCATCAAGCACTGGAGCAGACACACCTATCGAAAAGATGCGGTAACAGTGAGTACCATGCACTTACAGTCCCACAGACTTTCTTCACACACCATAAATGACTATTACCTGCTTGTCTCTTAATGTTAGGGGGCTGAACCACCCCGCAAAACGCTTTTCACTCTGGTGAGAGGCCCACAAACAAAATGTGGATATACTCCTCGTCCAAGAAACTCACTTCCAACAGCTGAAAACCCCGTCTTGTACCCACAAAGATTACCAGCACATTTTTTTGGCATGCACTCCTGACAGTAAAAAAAGGTGGGATAATGATAGCAATAAAGAACACTGTATCCTTCCTCCTCAAGGACTCGTTCATAGACAATAAAGGTGGATTCATAATTTTAACAGGCGACTTTAATTCCCAACCCTTTACCTTAGTAACGCTTTACTCTCCGAACTCTCACCAACTGAGATTCCTCAGACGAGTGATCAAGAAAGCTAAATCTATGCTCTATGGCAGTCTTCTCATCGGAGGGGACTTTAACCTCATAACGGATTCACCATTTGGATACTACGGCTGTCCATCAGCGTAGATCATCACCTCTACCTAATTTTTTACACACAAGAGACCTTTTCGATGTCTGGAGATGCCATCACGCTAACGAAAGGGACTATACGTTTTTCTCAGCTAGACACTGTACTTATTGAGGGATTGATATGTTCCTAACTGACAAATGGCTTCTGCAGAGGGTCCGGGCCACTACGATACATGATATCACATGGTCGGATCATGCTGCAATTTCACTGTCTATTGATACACAGGGAGCCGCCCCCTCACCACCGATCTGGCGTTGCAATAATAGGCTCCTCCAAGAACCCACACTTGCCCCACTAATCTCTCAGCATCTCAGAGAATTTTTCCAAATTAACTCCACTTCCGGTATTGATCCCTTTGTCCTCTGGAATACCCATAAGGCATTCATGAGAGGTATTCTTATACAGTTAGGAGCCAGAGAAAATAAAAAATACAATTCTCTACTCAAAGATGTGTTGGCTGAAATACATCTACTAGACACCCGCAACAAAATCTCCCCCACGCCCGCCATAGCGGCTACCATCACCGACCTTAGGAACAAACTAAGAAACCTCCTTACGCAAAAATTTGATAAACACTTACGCAGACTCCAACTCAATTCTTATGCTCATGCAAACAGAGCAGGAAAGTACCTAGCCAATAGAATAAAGACCGCTCGTACCCGCTCCAAAATTGCCCATTTAATACATCCAACAACACACCACAAAATCACAAATCCCCAAGACATAGCGAATCAATTTGCGGATTATTATGGGGCTCTCTATAATCTACGCAATGATGTAAACACTCATCAACCGTCCACGCAAGACATTCAGACATTTCTGCAGACCATTAGTCTCCCCTCTCTCTCGGAGGATCATCTCATTCACTTAAATGCCCCATTCACACTCCAAGAGATAGCTAAAACTATATCCACGTTGCCTAATGGTAAATCCCCAGGTCCGGATGGCTTCGGGAACGGATACTATAAAGTCTTCAAAGACCTGCTCTCCCCGCACCTTCTTGACGTTTTCACCGAAGCGGAATCAACATCTTCCTTCTCCTCTGAGATGCTGAGAGCCCACATAGTAACCTTGCCAAAACCGGGTAAAGATCCCACTACTCCCGCTAATTTTAGGCTGATATCTCTTCTAAATTCTGATATCAAAATCTATGCTAAATTGCTGGCTAGAAGACTGACAGATATCATCCCATGCATTATACCAAAAGACCAGATGGGCTTCGTGCGGGGGCGGCAAACCTCCAACGCCACTAGGCGCATTATCAATGTTATTCATCACGCTAAAGCATCAAGAACGCCTTCTCTGCTTCTTTCCATAGATGCAGAGAAGGCGTTTGATAGAGTGCACTGGACGTAAATGAAAGCGGTATTGAGTAAATTTGGCTTCAAGGGACCAATATTCACTGCTATCCTGGCACTTTACTCGTGCCCATCAGCACAGGTATACACGGCAGGCCTATTGTCCAAATCGTTTGACATAACAAATGGCACTCGCCAGGGGTGTCCTCTTTCCCCTACTATATTTAACCTAATCATAGAACCACTAGCAGAATCTATACGGGCGAATGACCAGATCAAAGGCTTTTCCTTTGGCAGATCCAAACATGTCATAAATCTATTTGCCAATGACATTATCCTATTATTAACTGACCCTATACACTCTCTCCCGCAGGCCCACAAAACCCTATCTGAATTTGGGGCTATCTCCTACTACAAGGTTAACTACACTAAGTCGCTGATCTTAGATCTGGGAACCCACTCGAAGGCAAAAAAAGACCCTGCAAGCCACCCTTCCATACTCTTGGGCCACCAAAAGCATCACCTACTTGGGTCTGACATTGACTAATACACTCCCCACCCTAGCTGCAAACTTCAAATCTTTATTGGCCAAAATAGACCACCAACTTACGGATATAGGAAAGAGGGAGCTATCACGGCTAGGCAGAATTGTGGCCTACAAAATGTCCATACTGCCCCAAATATTCTACATGTTTCGCTCCTTACCAATTCCAATACCTCTCCACTACGTTAACGCGCTGTCCAAAAGCATGTGGAAATTCACATGGGGGGGTAAAAAGGCTAGATGCCCTCGCCACATTCTCACGCCCCACAAATCAATAGGGGGAGCCGGATGTGTGGACCTTAGAGATTACATGTGGGCTGCATGCCTTGACCAGCTCAAGCACTGGTTTCACCAAGTAGAAAGGCCACTATGGGTAGACATGGAAACTTCCATGCTCCCTGTAGATACTCCCACGGACTTCCTATTTAGTGATTCCTGGGACCCTTGGGACACCAGAAACATGCCCCCCACTATACAGGTGTCGCTACAAGCGTGGCGATTCCTCCTAAAACAGGATAGCAAGGACTTAACTGTAATGACATATGACTTACCAATAGAAATCTTGAATGCCAAACTCCCTTCGCTACAAACTTCGCAACTTAAGGCGAAAAATGTCTGCTATATCCAAGACTTATGCCAGGACAAGGAACCTAAATCGGCAGCACAAATTATGTCGGAATTTGACTTACCACACACCACGTGGTTTTCCTGCGCTCATGTCTCTCACTACTTAAAGTCGCGCCCGATACCCACAACCCAGCTTCCCATTAAGGCCTGGGGATTTTACTCAAATTTGCATCACAATGACAAAGGCATATCAATATTCTACACTATCTTCCAGGATAAACGAATGTTTCACAAGCAATCAGCCCTCAGACAGTGGGAAAGGGACTTAGCTACAACCTTCACTGACGAACAATGGCTTTCTGCCTTTAAAACCATTCACAAATCCTCCCATTGCGTGAGTCACTGGGAAATGACCCTGAAAATCCTATATAGGTGGCATTATACCCCTTACAGACTGTCTGTCATGTTCCCATCCTCTTCACCCCTTTGCTGGCGGAATTGTGGTCACACTGGAAACTTGATTCACGTCCTGTGGGAGTGCCCATGCTTGAAAAGCTTATGGAACAAAATCTTCCAAACAATCTCTGACCTCACGGGTATCCTAAACCCCCAAAACCCCAATCTAGCCATACTGCACATTGGTATAGAAACCTTTCCACATGGGGATAGAGCTATGGTAACACACATTCTACTAGCCACACAAAACCTAATTCTTCGCAATTGGAAGAAAACCATAGCCCTTAACTTCTCTGAAGTAGTCGCCATTGTGAATAGGAACTATTCGTTCGAATGATTGATTGCAATTAACTCCTTTTCCTGTAAAAAAAAATGATAAGGATTGGAAGCTATGGGCCACCAGGTTTAAACCTTGATAAATGGTCATATCCTAGTGTGAGACCTTAATGTCACTAACTGATACGATAATTTTCGCTTTCATATGTACCAACTGAACAAGAAGTGCTTATACTGTATGTACTACATATTCCTACATCACTAACTGCTTTATATACTGTGTCCAGATACCCATCCTATTTTTTTTTTTTATTTTCTTCCTTGTGTTCTGTTCTGTTTATCTCTGAAGAACTTAATAAAAACTTATTGATAAAAGAAAATAAAAAAAATAATAATAACTAAGACCCAGATATCAGAAAATCCTTGGACATGCCTCTTTCTTGGCACAGATACCCCAATAAAAGAGTATAAAAACTCCCATAAAAGTCACTTAATAAACGCGGCAAAGAGCCTGATTCCAAAGAAATGGAAAGAAGTAGAAGCACCCAAACTAAGAGAGTGGTTAGAAAGGGTAGATTAAATATCCAAAATGGAAGGACTGGTAGTAGACGAGGAGAGTGGAGGAAGGGAGCCTCAGAATAAACGGGAACAATGGAAACTATTAAAGAAATATAGTGAGGTAACAGGGCTGTAGGAGGGCGGGGGAGGGGGACTCCCCGGCCACCCACCCACATAATAGAGAATGGGGCGGGAGGCCCGGGAGAGGTATAGGACGGGAGGGAGGGAATGGGGGAAATAAAAATAAAAAAAGAACACACAGTGGAGGAACACATTTAACCCCTTGATCGCCCCTAGTGTTAACCCCTTCCTTGCCATTTACATTTATACAGTAATCAGTGGCTATTTATAGCACGTATCGCTGTATAAATGTCAATTTAAAAAAAAAAGTGTCAAAAAGTGTCCAATCACAATCCCAATAAAAATCACAAACCACCGCTGTCATTACTAGTAACAAAAAATATATATATATAAAAATGCCATAAATCAATAACCTATTTTGTAGGCGCTATAACTTTTTCAAACCAATCAATATACACTTTTGGCATTTTTTTTTTTTTACCAAAAATATGTAGAAGATTACATATCTGCCTAAACCAATCAATGTACACTTATTACAATTTTTTTTACCAAACATATGTTATATATCTGCCTAAACTGAGGAAGAACATTTTTTTTTTTTAAATTAAAGATATTTCGAATGGCAAAAAGTAAAAAAAAAAATGATTTTTTTCAAAATTGAAACTCTTTAAATAAAAATCGCAGATGTGAGCAAATACCACTAAATGAAAGCTCTATTTGTGTGAAAAAAGGACAGTATCACAAAACATGGCCCGGTCAGGAAGGGGGTAAATTTTTCGGGGGCTGAATTGGTTAACAAAGGCAAATACCATAGCTCTTATTTCTAATATCAGAATAATATATATCCCTGGTGGATCAGTGATAAGATGTATCACTTTATATGCTAGGGATTTGTTCAAGAGAGTGCCACATCCCTGGCATATCCTGAATAGGTACGATGGAAGCCCTGTTGAACCCATTATCTGCCTAATACCAAAATCTTATTGCCTACCAGGTGAGTTTCTTGTGAAAACAAGATATGGGGTCTCTGGTGATTCAGGTATTTGAACATTAATGCCCTCTTAAACTTGTCATTGAGCCCTCTTACATTCCGCGACAATAATTTCAAGTCCATGTATCAACTAGAGAAAATATTGGCCAAAGTGGGATAAATATAAGCAGAGCGCACATAGCAAGAGGGAGAAAGAGTTGACTTCCTGAAGTACCTTGAGGATATGTAGTGATGATGCATATAGATTGGAGAGCTGTACCAAAGCGAGTCTGGAGCAAATCTAATAACATAGAACAATACTATAAACTCCCTACTGACCATAATTCCCCCAAAATAACCAGGTCAGTTTCAGTCCCAACACAGTCTTTAATTTCTTCAACTGTGTAGTCTAACTAGGGAATACTACTGTGTATCTCATATAAGAAATACGAGGAGGTAAAAAAAAAAAAAAAAAAAAGTAATTCAGCACAGAGGGAAGCTAGTGGGGGGGGGGTTGTGCAATCTTAACCTGTAGTTGCCTAAGTAGTCCTGGGATCAACTCCTTAAGTAGGATGGAATGCCCGTATTCCCTTGGGTACATGGTAGTGGTGGAGAATCGAGGAGTAATGTTGATAGAAGTTTGGGCAGTAAGCCTAAAGTCACCAACAAGGCTGAGGATCTCCTCTTTTCCACTGAGAGGGAGATATTCAGCTGTGTGTTAGCCACTCTCAACAGTGAGGGTTCAATGGGAGCATAGGCCCAAATAGAAAAATGCAAAATGACAAATCATCCAAAGAACTTATCCTTCTATATAGTAAAAAGGAAGAATGCAGTAACACAGAACTGGCACAGTACCTTCATGAGCTCGAGAGCTCACTTTTCTGTTAAGGCGACATGCTTGGCCAGGTGTCAGCCTCAGCTGGGTTGTCAGAATTTAGTGGTGCCCTCATCCTGGATCCTCAGTCAACTAAAGTAAAACATGCCATATTTAATGTTTTGTTCCCACAGGAGGCGGCGGACTTCCGAGAAAGTCTTGCGTTTCTTTTGCAACTCCTGAGAAAAATATGGGAACAGCATGATGTGTGCATTTTCATATTGCAAATTTAGGTGCTTCCTGGCCTCAGAGTATGCCGTCCCTGTCTCTATAGTTTAGGAAGTGCACAAAGAAGGGGCGCGGGGGGCCCCCTGTGATGGGACGACCCAAAGGCCACGCAATGCGCTCTTTCAGCTACAAAAGTAGGAGAGATGACAGTTAGGCTTATATGATTATGATCAATACTGCTCAACACTGCATCCCATGCCATTGGCGATCCTCTTCAGTACCAACTTTAGCGAAATGGTTCCGCAGATTGAACAATACCGAAACCTTTGAGGAATTAATAAGCATCTCCAATGACACAGTTACCAAATTTTCAGCAACCTGGCATGACTGGCGACGTTTCAAACTCACTGACGCGTACTCTTCACAATCTGGATAAATGTCTCTCATACACTAGACTATTTCTCTTTCAATTTCCCCCTCCTCCCCTAACTTTGCCACCCCCCCCTTCCTACCCCCCACAACGTATATTAATGCGCTGACTATCCTCCCATTGTAAGGTTCAGATGCTTTAGAATACTCTTCTACCTTGTCGTGTCACCCTTTAGGCTGTTCTTGAACCAACTTTACAACTACCTAAGATTATCGTTATTGTAATTTACATAATTGGAAATTGATTAGGTTCTTTCACCAGCCACAATGTCTTCTCTATGTTCACCTAAGCTTCCACTGTTTAATGTGTCTTGACTATATTGACGTGACAACTTTTCGATTGCCTGTTTTCTCTTGTATGTTTACATTATCTTAATAAAAATTTTGTGGAAAAAAAAAAAAAAAAGACAGTTAGGCTTAGGAGGTTTTTAAAGAAAGATTCTGCAAAGTCAGCCAAGTGGCCCCCTTCTGCGCCCTCAGGGAGGCCTAAAACCCTGACATTAGACGCATGCAATTTTCAGTACCATCCGATTTTGCAACAAGCAACTTCACCGTTTGCTGTAGCTCAGTAAGCATGACAGTGTGCTATCTGGTGCAGTCTTCTACTGCAGACACTTGGGCCTCATATTCAGAGAGGCCTCCCCTATTTTGTCCAAGTCACTGCAAATGAGAATGCATTCTTCTGCCAAATGATCTATGCGCACCAATAAAGATGTTCTGCTGCTCTCAATCGCTTCCAGGATCTTATTGGTTTCTACTGCAGCAGGCTGGGACGATGGGTTTACCGGGACCTCAGGAGCTGCGTCTTCCTTCCCATGTCAGTCAGTAATGCTCAGAACTTCCTGAGAAAGATGGCGTCAACGCGTGGAGTACAAAACTTCAGTGACAATGTGTGGAAACAGCCAGTCTGAGGAGACAAGGTGAGCACCAGAATAATGCCAATATGTCAGGGGTTAAATTTGCACACGTCTGCTCAGGTCCACATCCGGCTAAACCCCCAGGTATTTGCTCTTTAAGGGTATCTACAGTGGGGTCAAGAAGCAAGGATGCCAAAGGATTAGGATGGTCGGGCCGTGGGTGTATGGAGCCCGCCACGGCCAGATTAACACTGCCAAATCGGGTTGCTGATGGATTAGGATCAGAATTACCAGAGCTTCTCTCAGACACAACTTCTGCAGCTAGAGTTGCCACCTTTTCTTCAAGCTAAACCCAAACACTTTAACAAATTTTCACCTCTCCTTAGAGAGCCCCCCCCCCCCATTAGAACAGAGTGCCCTTATATCAGCACCCTATTAAAGACCTCCATTAGATGAGAGTCCCTTTATATCAGTGCCCCTTAAAGACCCCCATTGGTTCATAAATCCCCCTTTTACATTAAAGACCCCTTTAGATCAGGAGTCCCCCTTCATCAGGTTGACCACATCATGTGACAAGCCAGAAAAGGCTGGTCACATGATGTTACTGGAAGTGATGGGCTCAGATGCAGTTTTTTACATTTTGAATGGAGAGGTGGAGATTTAAAGCTGCTATGGACTAGGAATCCTGTTCTTTGTTTATATTTGTTTATATGGATTAACCCCTGGGAGCTGGGATACCTTTTTACCTACTCGGGTACAAGTGTGGCTTTCCATTGCGGATTACCTAGTCAAGTTGTGGAGCTTTCTGTGGCATCATTAACATCCCCAGCTGTGGTTAAAGCCAAACACTCAGTGTGGCCTCCTATAATAAGGGACCAACCGAACCCGGTAAGCGGCAGTGTGTTCACACACAGTGGAGGTGATTCACAAACCTTTTTTCTGAAAATATTTGGTTGTCACACCAGTGTTAAGAATTCACGGGATTTTTATGGACTATTATTAAGTTATTAAATTATTATCATCTTTTGCATCATTTATATGTGGATACTATTTATTTATATATGGATATTATTTATTCAATTCACTTTATTTGTCATTGATTTATTGAGATTTTTGGATAGATATGTTATGGTTTCATTATCAGTTCTTATTACTATTTTCTAATTAGGTATTTATATTCAATTTAATACATTTTATTACCATATGGTTACATAGTTAGTCAGGTTGAAAAAAGACACAAGTCCATCCAGTTCAACCACAAAATAAATAATTAAATAAATAATAATAATACCATACAATCCCATATACCCAATTCTATACCCACAGTTGATCAAGAGGAAGGCAAAAAACCCCAGCAGAACATGATCCAATTTGCTAAAGCAGGGGAAAAATTCCTTCCTGATCCCCCGAGAGGCAATCTGATTTTCCCCGGATCAACTTTACCTATAAATGTTAGTACCCAGTTATATTTTGTACACTGAGAGCCGGTTCACACAGGGGCGACTCAGATCCGACTTCAGGTTGCCCCTAGTCGCCTCAGGTCGGACAACATTTAAAAATCAATGTAAGTGAATGAGAGCCATCTTAATGCACGCTCCTGTACTGCTTCAATCCGACTTGTAGGCGACTGGTACCCATTGATTTCAATGGAGGTCGCCTCCAAGTCAGATCTCCGTCTATATGGAGGCGACTCTGACAGAATTATCAGCTCTCAAGAGGGAACTCCACGCCAAATTTATGAAAAAAAATTGGCGTGGGTTCCCCCTCTGAGAGCATACCAGGCCCTTAGGTCTGGTATGGATTCTAAAGGGAACCCCCTACGCCGAAAAAACGGCGTGGGGTCCCCCCCAGATCCATACCAGACCCTTATCCGAGCACGCTACCCGGTTGGCCAGGAAAGGGGGTGGGGACGAGCGGACGCCCCCCCTCCTGAGCCGTACCAGGCCGAGTGCCCTCAACATGGGGGGTGCCTTGGGGAAGGGGAAGCAGCACGGCCCCCCCATCCCAAAGCACCTTGTCCCCATGTTGATGAGGACAAGGGCCTCTTCCCGACAACCCTGGCCGTTGGTTGTCGGGGTCTGCGGGCGGGGGGCTTATCGGAATCCGGGAGCCCCCTTTAATAGGGGGGCCCCCGGATACCGGCCCCCCACCCTATGTGAATGAGTATGAGGTACAATGTACCCCTACCCATTCACCTGTAAAAAAAAATAAAAAAAACACAACACACAAGGGTTAAAATAGTTTATTGCACAGCTCCGGGGGTCTTCCGTCTTCGGGGGTTGCAGCCTCACCTGTGCCCATCATTGTAGAATGACCTGTGCCCACCATTGCAGCATGACCTGTGCCGAGGAAGAGAGAGGGCAGCCGGATCATCACTGGGGAAGAAAGCGTAGATGAAGAGGAGAGCTGGCGGATCACATATATAGCCCGCTGTAACAGCTTACATTAAAATTGCCATCTGCTCATGGTGTAACCACGAGCAGACGGCAATTGTAATATAAGTTGTTACAGCAGGCTATATCCATGCTCTGTTATCCGGCGACTCTCCTCAATCTCCACGCTCTTTTCCTGGAGCAATCGATGGGAGAACGGCTCCGTGCTGGCAGTCCCCCCCATGCAGCTTACGTTCGCAAGCCTTCATTTTCCACTCGCAAATTGCGAGTAGGAGAGTGGAAAATTTGAGGGCTGATTTAGGGCATGGCCAATCAGCAGAATATATGATCTCATCCTCCCATTTATTCCTGACGCCATTGTGATGAAACACATAAAAGGTGGAGCTTCCGGCCACGCCATTTCTGGTAATTGGAACACATGCCAACTCACTAACAATGTTTGCGAGCTGTATTGGTGCCAATCAGGCACTGTATAATGTAACAGGCCATTTATTTGTTCTTTATGTCATTAATGTTTTTAATAAACTTACTACACAATGAAAAATGTATTTTCTCCTGAACATGTTTGGTTACATGTGTGAGGTGCATTGAAGGAATATCCCATAATTGCCAAAGCTGGTTCCTTCTTGAAATGACGTGGAGTGGAATCGAGTGCATATTGACTATTTTTTACTTAAGGTCTGCATGTGTTTAGTGTGCACACTAGCCACTGGGTGTTTTTGCAAGGTGTGGAAAGGAACGGAAGATTCAAGTCAGAACAATTTATAAACTGTATTACATTCCTATAGTTCTCTTCTTTTGCACTAAATTCCATTGGAATGGATTTTATAATTGTTTCCAGTCAGTAGAATTTGAATATGCACATTGTTATTTCAATAAGGCATAGGGTGATACAGAAACCTCAACAATGTTGAACATACAGTGGATCATCTCCACATATAAGACCACATGCCCAGTCATTACAGTGTCAGCATTGGTTAAACATGTGAAGTGCAGATTAGACAGTGGGCTTCAAAAATAAGTATGTATCTGTATCCAGCAGATTTTTTTTTACGGTTAACACCGTTTTATTAAAAAAATAAATAAAAAAAATAAAAAAATTGAGAGCACAGGTATGACCCAAAGGACCAAGCAGCAAAGGAGAACAGTAGCAAAAGTAAAGAAAATGAGTCAGGGGGATGGGAGGGCAACCACCAGCCAGTACTGCCAACCACATCCGGGGAGCCTTTCCATTAGTCCCAACTCCCAGGGGAGTTAAATTACCAACTCTGCATGCTCCTCAGAGTAAACAAACTCGTGCCAATAAAACCACTTCTTGAGAAATTTCTCACATTGACCCCTATCCGTGGCTACCAGGTCCTCCATTGCATTGATTTTGGCTACTTTTTTCAACCAGACGGCCATCACCAGTGGCTGTGTCTGCTTCAAACACAGTGGGATGCAGCTCTTTGCTGCTGTGAGGAGGAGAGGCAAGACTTTGCTATAAATCTTGCTTGGAATCTTGTGGTGGTAAAGGAGGAAGAACACAGGGGTCCAAGGCAGCTCACGATCTGTAAATTTCTGAACAATGCGTTGAATCCCTGTCCAGTAACACAGAAAAAGGGTGACAAGACCAGAAGATGTGAAGAAGAGAACCAGGTTCCTCCACACATCACCAGGTTTTGCCTACAGTGGGATGGTCTAATATCCGACGTGGCGGTGTTTGGCACCAAGACAACATGTCCAGGTGGGTCCCAGCCAGGAGCCCTTCCACCTGGACTCACTGTTTCAAAGGACTGTGGCAACACTGTCCAGGATTCATGTCAGATGGCAGGCCATATGATATAGGTTGGTGTGTGGCAAAGCCATGCCGCCCAACACTTTTGGCAGTCACAGAATAGACTGGGCCAGCCACGGGGGTTTCTGGGCCCAGAGGAAAGATATAATAGCGTGGTTCACCGTCCTGTGAAAGGAACTCGGGATCTAAACGGGGAGGGCCTGTAGCTGGTATAACAACCGGGGCACAATGTTCTGTTTTACAATTCAATACGGACCAAACCAGGAAAACTGTTCATGCTGCCAGGACTGAAGGTCTTTTTAATGGCCATCAGCGGGGAGGGAAATTTAGGGGAAATATGTCTTCTGTCCTACTGGGAAAAAGGATGCCCAGATATTTTATGTGTGATATTGCCTATTTCAAAGGGAAATCTGACGGAAGTAACGTGGTCAGAGGGGCCGGCATGGAGATGTTCAACGCCACTGATTTCTGGGAATTAAATTAGAAAAAGGATAGTGCCCCATAAGTCTTCAATTCCTGTAGCAGGTTGGTGATAGACACCATGGGATTAGTCACAAAGAATAAAAGATTGTGTGCAAATGCTGCAATTTTCGGGGAAAGCATATTATCTAAGCGAAGGCCCATGATGTTGGGATTATCTCTAAATGAGTGAATAAAGGTTTTGAGGGTCAAGATAAATAGTATGGGGGGCAGGGGGCACCCCTGTCTCGTCCCATTGACTATCCTGAAGGATGAGGAGAGGTGACTATTCACCTTCACTTGGGCCGACGAGCAGGAGTAAATGGCTCAAACCCAATAATTCGGTGTCCTAGCCCCATGCATCAAAGGGTCTCTATCAGGAATGGTCAGTTCACCCTGTCAAACACCTTTTCAGAGTTGTTTGAGAGAAGCAACATAGGGGTTCCCCTCGCCCGAGCAGCATGAATCAGGTTATTGGCCGATAGTTTTGGCAAAGGATTGGATCTTTGCCCTCTTTCGGGATCACCCATGATGTAAGTCCACAACGTGTCCTCCAGGGAAATAACCCCCTCTTCCAGCCGCATTATATGCACATTATTTTATATGTATAATTCTAGTTTTTTGGTTTTGTTCACATATTTTATGAATTGTAGCTCTATATATTTTTATTAATTTGAAAAACCTGAGACACTTATTATAGCCAGTTATTTGATTATCACTAACATCCCCTATATTTCACATTCACAATTAGCCAACAATGCCTTGCAGCAAATGTTGACGAACAAACAATATACATGCATAATAGTAAGAAATTAAAATGTTTGGCATGCAAGATCACACCACAGACAAGGTTACTTTTATCCACCAGTCTGATGGTAAATCAGCCCCACTGAGTTTCCCCTCATTAACACACAATGCAAAGTCCAAGCTTCTTTAACCCTATGTTAGGACAAATAGTGTTCAAGTCTAGTGTACAACTGAGAATGAAATCTACCCGAACAGTACAATGGTAAAAACGAATAACCCAGTCCCCTTCTTAACATCACATAGCGAAGGAAAACCTCAGTTTGGGGGACACTTGAAATTAAATACCAATCTGGTTTGGTCATGCAGTCATTTATAAGTGTTTTATAATTGCAAGGGTGACTCATTCAGCACTTAATGCTTTACCTCTATTGCTAAACTGTAATACTCCGCTTCTAAGAGCTGATTTCGTAGCCTTACTACAGCAGCAGGTCTAACAATCTCATGAAGGGAAGGAATATCTTGATAGGAAGCAGTCACTAAAATCTTCAGTAAATCCACCTTGCTGCTGTAACTGTCACACAAAACAAATAATAAAGGATAAAAACATAGTGCTCAGACCTGAAAGTAACTATAAGACAGTTTTGAAAAACATTTTGGTTTGTGATAACTACCTGTCACAAAGGGCAAGGTCATGACTTCTTGCAGTTTTGACAAATATCATCTTGGCACTGAACAGCAAATTTTTCATGATGTCAAGAAGAAGTCGACTGTCCATCTCTGGGTTAGTTAACCCCTTTGATAGAAGACAGCAGCGTTCAATGAGTTGGTATCCACATTCATCACTTTTAGAGTGCAAGCTAAGTATGGCTGAACAGAGTGAAGCACTCGGGGCCTGCAGGGTATAACCAAAAAATGTGGAACAATTTAATGCAGATAAAGAGAAAATCAACAATGAAGAATATATCTAATATTTATCATTCTAAACTATAATATATGAAACATCATAGTTACCTCTTTACTAAATGTGTGACAGTCTTGCATACAAGACAGTCATTAGTAAAAGCGAAATTAAAATCTTTGGTTCACATAATCATGATATTTTCTGAGATACAACATTCACTAAATTAAATGGATTTGGTAAGATAAAATGTGATACAATACAAAGATACAATACCATTTTTCTTTCTTCTTTTAATGTATTATTTTATGTTGCTCTTTTGCTCTTAGCAAAGCACATGGTACAGTCAACAAGGAATAACCTTCATGGAGCAAGACAGAAGCAAGAAAAAGACAGGCATACGTCACAGTATTATATTATTATACAGCGCCAACAATTTGTGCAGTGCTTTACAAAATGAAGGCAGACATTACAGACTCAATACATTTTAGTAAAGAGGACCCGATCGGTACAACGAAGGGGGAAGAGATCAGTGCCAGCAGCGCTGTGGGCTGCATCTGCAGTGCCCACAGCGCCGCTCACCGAATTTAACCCCTCAATTCCCGGCCAATACTCTGCAATACCCTGCCAATACTCTGCAATACCCAATAACGTGCCAATACTCTGCAATACCCTGCCAATACTCTGCAATACACGCCAGTACTCTGCGATACCCTGCCAATACTCTGCGATACCCGATACCCTGCCAATACTCTGCAACATCCTCCCAATACTCTGCCATACCCTGCCAATACCCTGTAATACCCTGACATTTTTTTTAAATTTTATTTATTTTATTTCAAGATTCCCAGCCTAGAGGTGAGATGTGGGGTCTTACTGACCCCATATCTCACTGTAAGGAGGACCTGTCATGCCTATTCCTATTACAAGGGATGTTTACATGTGAGGTATCACTGCGAACGTTAGAGCGAGAGCAATCATTTTGGCCCTAGACCTCCTCTGTAACTCAAAACATGTAACCAGTTGCAACGACCACCATTGTATTCTCTAGGGTCTTTGCTAAAAAAAAAACATATATAATGTTGTGGGGTTCTATGTAATTTTCTAGAAAATAAATGATGATTTTTACATGTAGGAGAGAAATGTCAGAATTGGCCTGGGTGCTCCAGAACGTCTGATGGCGCTCCCTGCATGTTGGGCCTCTGTATGTGGCCACGCTGTGTAAAAGTCTCACACATGTGGTATCAGTAATAGCAGAATGTGTTTTGGTGTGTAATTTGTGGTATGCATATACTGTGTGTGAGAAATAACCTGATAATATGACAATTTTGTGAAAAAAAAAGGAAAACAAATCTTGATTTTGCAAAGAATTGTGGGAAAAAATACAACTTCAAAAACCTCACCATGCCTCTTACTAAATACCTTGGAATGTCTTATTTCCAAAAAGGGGTCATTTGGGGGGAATTTGTACTTTTCTTGCATGTTAGGGTCTCAAGAAATGAGATAGGCCGACAGTCCTTCGGGTGTGATCAATTTTCAGATGATGGCACCATAGCTTGTGGACTCTATAACTTTCACAAAAACCAAATAATATCCACCAATTTGTACTTATTTTTTTACCAAAGATATGTAGTAGTATACATTTTGGCCAAAATTTATGAAGACAAATTACTAATCTGCTAAATTTTATAACAGAAACGAAGAAAAATTCATTTTTTTACAGAATTTTCTGTCTTTTTTTTTTATAGCACAAAAAAAAAAAAAAAAACAGCGGTGATTAGATACCAACAAAAAAAAGCTCTATTTGTGTGAAAAAAAAGGACAGAAATTTCATATGGGTACAGTGTTACATGACTGAGTAATTGTCATTAAAATGTGAGAGCACCGAAAGCTGAAAATTGGTCTGGTTATTAAGGGTGTTTAAGTGCCCAGTGTTCAAGTGGTTAAAGAGAAGGACTTTCAGGGATCATCTAAAGATGGATAGACTAAAAGATAGAGAGATTGGAGTAAGGATTTCCAAAGGATGGGATCAACTCAGGAAAAGTGCTGGAGGTAATTATTGGAGGAGGTGACAAGGGAGCTAGATAGCAGTAGATCTTGGGAGGACCAAAGAGAACAGTTTGGTTGATATCTTGAGAGCAGGTTAGTGATGTAGCGGAGGGCAGAGTTCTGGATGGCTTTGTAAGTTATTGTTAGTACTTTGAATTGTATTCATTGGGTGAGCAAAAAGCCAGTGGAGGGATTGGTAGAGAGGGGTGGCAGACACTCAGCGGTTGGTAAGGTGGGTGAGTTTGGCAGCAGCATTCATGATGGACTAAAGGGGGATTAGCTTATGTACGGGTAATGTAATGAGGAGGGAGGCATATTCTGCAGATGTTGCCAAGGTTGAGGCGGTATTATTTGGAAAGGGATTGTATGTGTGCCTGAAAGGACAGTTCAGAGTTACACCTAGCACCCTGGCATGTAGGGACAAACTGATAGTTCTGTGATTAATCCTGACAGAGAAGTCTGGAGAAGGGGCACGTGAGGGAGGAACATGAGCTTGGTTTTGAATAGATTGAGTTTTAGGAAGTAGTGTGACACCCAGTCAGATATGTCTGTTAGTAAATCAGTGATACGTGAGGAAACTGATGGGATGAGCTGAGGGGTAGAGAGATAGATTTGGGTGTTGCCAGCGTAGACATGAGATTGAAAGCCATGTTTTCATTATTGTTCATTATTTAGATATGTATTCTATTTACTGATATACTGTGTACATTGCAGTCATATATGTATTTTATTGTCAAACCTGAATTCTATACTTAAAGAATATACAAAAAAAAAAGATCTGTTTGGCCATATGGAGGCAAGAATTGCATTTTTGGAGGGCACATTTATAATGGTTGAAGTCTTGCTGGGACTAAGTTTTTTGAGGATTCTGGTATTGTTTATTTGCCAGGGATGTAGCAGGGCCTGATTCCATGTATAGTGAAGGGAGCCAATGTGTCCAGGGTTGATGACAGTGAACTGTTGTAGACAGAAGCGACCAGTTTGGGGCAGGACAGGGCTAAGATTTGTCATAGAGATGATCTGCTGCAGAAGAAACAAGAGAAGGGTTAAGATGGCAAAAGTTTCTAAGGGTAAATGTTTAGTAGTTGGAAGGCAAGGTGTTGGAAGACAAGGAGAGTGTGAAGCTGATAAAGTAGTGATCAGAGAGAGGAAAAGGTTGCAAGGAGTGCATAGGTAGGAGAATACAAGAGCAAGGCAGTTGTCATCAGAGCAGAGTAGAAGCGTGTGTCCATTGTTTTAGCCCAAAAGAGGTGGTTAGGCTCAGAAGTTTAGAAGTAGCAGGAATGTTAAGATTAACTTAGATGTTGAAGTCACCTGAGAATGATTGTGGGAATTTCAGAAGAGAGAAAGTAGGGTAGCCAAGCAAAGTAATCAAGGAAGCTGTATGCCCATCCAAAAAAAAAGGGAGAAGGAGGTTGGGACTTTGAATGAAGCAATTGAATAGTGGAGGTGAGTTACAATGTAATGTATTTTATTTATAAATACTCTCAAAGCATTAAATCATTATTCATATCATATATATATATACACATGTAGTGTGCACAAAAACTGAACATGGTAACCAAAATACATACATGCAACATATGATCGGAGTAATAAATGTTACAGATTTGATACAAAAGGGCATGTATATGCCAATAGCACCATGCCCAATGCTGGCATGTACACCTACATGGTAAATGTACATCTGTCAAAAAGTATAGAAACATCATAAAGTCTAATAGTAATGAATAAATATCGGTTCATATGGGGTGTAACTGCAGCATCAAGTAAAGCTCTATGCGTTTCATGGGTATTCCCAATCGTCAGGAGCAGATGCGGCGGACATTCCTATGGAATATATATAAAAAAGGATGTAAAGAACTGTATTCTAAGTAAAAAATAATTATACAAGTATAAATGGTTAACCAGCAACACTCACCAAACCTATCCACAACCTCAGCTAGGAGTGGCCAGCCAAGGGTCAGGTGACAATGCAAACCCCACCGCGGGAGCTGAGGTGGCATAAAAACAAGGTGCAGCATAGGATGGTATCAGGGCATGAGCAGTGTGAGTAGAATCTCCATGTGGAAAAAAAATGTGGGTCTACTGCGTGAAGCAAGGGTATCTGAAAACAAAATGTTTGAGGCATATATGTGATTGTACAGATGACATGTTCTAAATAATGATTTTGTACGAATGAAAGTGTCAGATAGTGAACGTGTGAAAATGTGAGAGAGGCCACAAGGGGTTTGGACAGTATAAGAGAAGTATAAGAGAGATGTGCGAAAATCAGTGTGAAAAAAAGTGATGGACAAATATGTGAATGAAAGAACAAAACAACAAAAAAATAAATAGAAATAAAATCAGAAAAATCTAAAACAAGTGGGGAGGTGATAAGAGGTAAAGCCTGAAAGTAAATGAAGGAAAGGGGAAGACAAGAAAAAGTGAATCTAGTCCAAAGGAAAGCTGAGCCTAATGCTGCATAGAAGCACCACCAGCAACCAACGTGGCCGGTGTGCAGTCCCCCAGCGGCAGACCAGTCAAATGAACAGCCCACTACACTGGGGGATGTGAATATATGCCGCCAACGCCACATCAGTGGACCAATAGGGGAGAGCCAACCGCACCCGAACCAAGTAATCACTCAGTTGCAGGTGCGCAAGCTCACCATACAGGAGCACAGGATGTCAGGGGCAGGCGTCAGCGCAATGGCGCCATAACTGACGTCATGCGCACGATACGCCCGCCGTCACGCCCTCAGCATACGCAATACGTATAGGGGAGGAGAGGGAGGGCCCGCTGAGCGCATCGCAGCTGTATGCCCATCCAGGGGGCCGATAGATTACAACAGTTCTCAAAGTAACTGGGGAGAATGGACGAATACAGTGAGCTTTAAATGAGGAAAGGGACAGAGAGGGAGGTGAAGGACCTGAAAAGTGCTTTGAGGGGATAGGAGGATTTCAACCCCACCTATCTTCTGTCCACTAGGCCTGGGAGAGGGAGTCCAGAGGAGGCCACAATGGGATAGAGCAGCAGGACAAGAAAGCCAGATTCTTGAAGCCAGGTTTCAATAATTGCAAGTAGATTAACCACTTCCCACCCGGCCAATGTATATATACGGCCGGGTGGGAGCCGCCTGCTCCTGATAGGACGTTCAGGAACGTCCTTCAGGAGTAGCGGGATCGCGCGCGCGCGCGCGCCCGCGCAGCGGCGCGATCCCGATGTGCTCGTGTCACCCGGACACGGCAGATCTCAGATCGGCAGGAGGGCTCTGTGATTGGCCCTCCTGATCACATGACGGCCGTGTCCAATCACGGCCGTCATGTGATGTAAACAAACAGCCGGTTGCTAGGCAATCGGCTCTCCTCTCCTCACACGGAAGTCATCGCAGAGGAGAGGAGAGCGGATCGCTGCAGCCGGCTGATGATCAGTGAGTATGGGCTGCTTTTCACAGCTTTTTACTCACTGATCATCAGTGTAGTGTCAACACACAACACACCACACAGTACAAACACAGTCCCCACATATGTCCCCAAAACACACATGTCCCAAAACATACATGTCCCCAAATAATAAAAACACATGTCCCTAATAATAAAAACATGTCCCCCACATATGTCCCACTAAAATCACATGTCCCAATGATTATCTGCACACATATGTACGTGATCACCTGCACACATATGTACATGATCATTTGCGTACATATGTCCGTAATCACACAAATCAATTATTATACACTTAACGGATTTTTTTTTACCAAAAACATGTAGCAGAATACATTTTGGCTTAAATTTATGACAAAATTTGATTTTATTGGATTTCTTTTCAAATAGAAAAAAGAAAATATTGTTTTTTTCCCAAATTTCCGCTTTTTTTGCGCTTATATCGCAAAAAAAAAAAAAACGGAGTCGTGAATAAATACCACCAAAATAAAGCTCTATTTGTGCGAACAAAATGATAACCATTTCATTTGGGTACAGTGTAGCACGACCGCGCAATTGTCACTGAAAGCGCTAGAGCGCTGAAAGCTGAAAATTGGGCTGGGAAGGAAGGGGGTGAAAGTGCCCTGTATTGAAGTGGTTAAAGGAGTTTGTGATAAAAAGGTCATGGACAGAGGTGAGTTTTTTTAGAAACAGAATGGGCATTCCAAAGGGCACAGGAAAAGGGCAGACAAGAGGAATATAAATCAGATTGTGTAGATTGCAGCCATTGTTGGAAGATAGGGGGTGCCAGGTGTGTTGGTTAAAGATAAATGATGGAGGTCCAGGATTAGGGGACATATACCCAGGTGATAGGAGAAGCAAAAGGGTGAGCCAGGTAATATGGGGGAATGACCTTATATGGAGGGACACGTCCCAGTGTCCTGGAGGTTTTATTTGTATGTGGGTTCAGAATTAGCAGGAGTTGATAAGTGCAAGGTAAAGACAGGAGTGATAGATTATATATATATATATATATATATAAGCTGTGGGGCGGAGAAGAGGGGTAGAGAGAGTTTGAGGGAAGAGGATACAACTGTGAGAAGGAGAAGTAGGAAGTGCACGTTACAGAGTGGTGAGATTAAGAAGCAGACCGGGGCCAGCAGATGTTGGAGGTCAATGAGGATGTGATGCTCCTGAGTTGGGGGGGGGGACCTGACCATGCCACTGACTGGGAGCGTGGAGGCCGGCCTGAGATTCAGAGGGAGACTCGCAGCGTGAGAGGCTGTGGTGGCCCATGAAGGAACGACCCTCAGACCTTGCAGCTGTATAGCCCTGCCGCTTCGCCAGGATGAAACCCCCAGATGCCCTCAGAGGAATGGAGGGAGCATAACAAAACAACAAGCGGCAAGCAAATGCTCCTCCCTGCAATCCTTCCGCCCTGTGAATGGAAGTGCTGGCCGGCCGGGAGTGAGAGCACTGGGCAAGAAGCCAAAAGGTGAGGAGGAGGTGGTGTGGTAGGACGGAGACCTGGAAGTCTGCCTGCTTAAACAGAGGGACAAGTGGGAGATAGGTGATCAATGCTGGAAACAGGGTGGAAGAGGAGAGATGTAGTGACTTTGGGAGGACAGCACAGCACCAAACCCTCGAGTACACTATAGTATATAGTATGCTTACTTACTACCTCAGATGGGCTGTATGGTGTTTAGCCCCCTAACAATCCCTTCCCTCATACTATAGTTTGAACTCTTCTGCCCTGCCATGAGAAGTTGCTGCGAGGAGGCAGTAGTACATTATAAGAGGTCAGAACATGGTGAACGGTAATTAGAAGAGAAGGGGTGAGTGATACATTTACCTGCTCTGAAATTAACTAAAATAACTGTTTCATGAACTGTTTTATGATGTAATGAAGATACTATTCTGATTCTGTATTGGATTTGGAAGAAATTTGAATAAATAATGAATTAAGACATGAATTAAAAAAACAATAAAAAAAAAAAAAAAAAGCATGCAACCTGTTTCCGATCTTGTGTACGATCATTCTCATAGTCTATGACTGGACATATAAACACATTTAAAGACTATTGACGTGTTTAGGAAAACATTATATGAAATGGTATATGATTGAAATTAGGGAACAGTCTTTGAATCTCCCCAAAATAGGATAAGGATATGCTGTGTAAAGTTGCATATACCCCCTAAGCTGAAAAGAGGGTATAGGCCTGGGCTTGGCTCATTCACGCATGGTTGGAGTGGAGTGGGAGTGGTGGGCTGCTATGGGCACGTATATACGTCTGTGCATGGGGGACCCCATAAAGGCCTATGAACTATTGGTTAAATTGCTACCGAATACAGCTGAATCCATTTATGAAATCTACATCAATCAACGGCGAACGAGTGAGGTGGTTCTGAAGGACTGCTGTAAAAACTGTGCTGTTTTGTTAGTGATCAGCAGGCCACCAGTCAGCGATTTGGGGAGTTGGGGAAACTGGGTTCTTTGAGGATCATCATGTGAGGCAGAACTATAAAAAGTAACAAACCAAAAACCCCAAAAGATAACGTAAATACAAGTACGATTAAGAAATATCTGACAAAGGAAGGGTGCCTAAAGAGTCCAGACCCTGATAAATTAGGATCAGACAAACAAAAACAAGGAAACAAAGATGAGAAAAAAGCCCCTGGAAAAAAGAAAGGAGAGGTATTAGATCAGCCTAGAGAAGATATGAGCACAAATACAGAAAGTGAACTCGAAATAAGCAAAATGAAGGAGCAAGGGGCAGGAGCTCAAATGCCAACAAAAATGGAAATGGTAGATATCTTCCTGAGACTGGAAAATTTAATAAAAAACAACATTTCCACACTATGGACTGATCTAAGCCAGCTATTGACCCGGGTAGAGTAAACAGAAGAAAAAAACGGATAAACAAGCCTAAGAAATTATAAAATGAAAAGAACAATTCAAAGATATGCAACAGGAACACAGGAGAATGTTGTATAAACTAGAAGATCAGGAGAATCAAAATATAAGACAGAATTTAAGGACCCGTACGCTACCGGAAGAAAAAGGAGAAGATTTAAGGAAAATTATGAATAAAATATTCAATTCCATCTTGTAAGACATCAGAGGAACATCTGGGAATAGAAAGAGTGCACAGGATCATAAAACCCCAAAATATAGCAGCAGATATCCTCCGAGATGTTATTGTAAGATTCCAATTATATGAAGAAAAAGCACAAATTTGGGGGAAAATTAGAGGAAGACTGCAATTAAAATATGAGGGAGTAGACCTCCTTTTTGAGGTCTGGGTTGTATGGGCTGGGGGGGGGGGGGGTTGCTCCCAGCCACCACCCCTTTTTTTCTGGGGGGGGTGGTTGGAGTCTCACCCCAGGATTGGGGAGTCACTGGTGGAAATGGAAAAAAGCAAATTCACCTGTGGCTCTGGTACTGGAGAAAGGGGGGTGTGGAGGGGAGAGAGGGGAGAGAGGGGGGTGTGGAGGGGAGAGAGGGGTGGAGGGGAGAGAGGGGGTGGGGGTGGAGGGGAGAGAGGGGGTGGAGGGGAGAGAGGGGGTGGAGGGGAGGGAAGAGAGGGTAGGGGGAGGGGAGGACAAGAGGGGGGTGGGAGGGGAGGACGAGAGGGGGGAGGGAGGGGAAGAGGGGGTCCCAGAAAGCCTATATTATTATACTATATTATGCTATTATTTTAAACAGATTATGGTTTGCCTAGTCAGCCTGGAAAGAGTACACTACGATCAAAGATTACATCTATAAGATTAATCTCATATAATGTCAGATGGCTTAATACACCAATAAAAAGGCATGGATATTAAAGGAGCTTAAACAGTATAAAGCAGGGATAGTGTTCCTTCAGGAGATTCTCACTTTGCACATTTGCTGAAGTGCAGAGCCGAAGTGCAATACTTTATCCAAGATGATAGTTGCCAATGCTATCCCTGCCTGTGCATCCCCTAGAGAAGGCCTACATTTATACTGAGTTAGATGGGGGTATTGCCAATTAATCAGTTAGGATTGCATAGACGAAGCACATGGCTAACCAAACTATCTTCTCACACCAAAGGGAGACTACAAGAGACAGCAAGAGAGCAGGAGGGCAGTGTTATAAAGATTAATAATAATTTAGGTTTAGACAATAAAAAGCCAAATACACATCACAGTAATATGGACAGAGGTAAAAATTTTGAAAGCAGCATAGGTTATTACCATTAAGCACATTGAAAACAATGAATCAGTTGCAGTTAGAGGTGGATTTTGAAAGCAGCAAAGGTTATTACTATTAAGCAATATGCAAAAATGAATTGTCCCTCCTCTAGTCTTCTTTTGAGAGGCTCTGCCTAGATCCTGCACCTCTCCAGCATCTTCTGTCATTAATGTACGGGATGCTGCATAAATGGGAAAGTGATCTGGGCCAGACCTTCTCAAATGTACAGAGAAAGTGTATTTTGCACACCGCTCCTCCATTGCGAGTAGGTTCCGGGAGGTGGGGTTTAAAGAGGAAGTAAACCCTGATGAGTTTACTTCCTCTTTCAATCCCTGCAAAGGCAAAGCATAATGGACTACTATGCATCGCATAGCCCATTATGTGTCACTTACCTGACACATGAGTCAGCGAAGTCACCGCTGTCCCCTGTAGTTCCGAGCGTCCACGGGAGCCGAGACGCACATCATTGCGCGGCATCTTCATCATCGACGATGCCGCGCTCAGTGCGCCTGCACGTCGCTGTCTACGGCGCATTCACCGTAGACAGCGGTGCCCGTCTTCGGGCAAATATCTCCTAAACCGTATAGGTTTGGGAGATATTTCTTGGACCTACAGGTAAGCCTTAATCTAGGCTTACCTGTAGGTCAAAGTGGTTTGTAAGGGTTTACAACCACTTTAAGGTCCTGACCGATGGTATAGAGTGTCCATGCTCTTACATAGGATTTACCCTTCAGTTCCTTTCACTTGTTGGTGATGTCAACAGCTCGACGATTCATTATTACACTTTTTTCGGACATGCTCTCTTGTCCGCCCCTTCTGGGATGTTATTTGAAAACGCGTTTTTCGACTGGCAGGCATTTCACTAGCAGACGAGTGCGTGCTTCATCTCACTTTAATTTCGAGACATAGCTATAATGCCCTGTACACACGAACGGTTTTACCATCAGAATAAGCTTTGAAGGTTTTTCTGGCAGATTTCTGACGGAATTCCTCGGAAACTGTCTTGCGTACACACGATCACACCAAAGTCCGACCATCAAGAATGCGGTGGACGTACAGTACGTACGACGGGACTAGAAAAAAGAAGTTTAATAGCCACTGCACCACTCTTTGGGCTCCTTCTGCTAATCTCGTGTTAGTAGAAGTTTGGTTAAAGACGATTCACGCTTTTCAGACTCCAGCTTTTTCAGATCGTTTTACTGCTGTTCAGTTTGTGTTTGTGGGTTTGTATCTGGTTTTCAGTGCATGCAGTCAGTTCATATCTTTTTTTAAGTGTGTTCTTGTCCGCTCATTGCTGATTTTCAGCTTGCTCTCCACAGACCTTTCTGTTCTTCAGTGCGTTCTGTTAAGTTCCTTCTGACCAGCTGACTGTTTTGAAACCATGTTGCGGGAACATACTGGTCATACAGTTTGTGCTGTGTGGGGGCTTCGTGTTGGGGTTTATACTTTGACCCAAGTCCAGTCCATGAACAGGGACAGTTGTTCATGGACCAAGAATTGGTTACTCCAGCGTGACCAATTCTCGCACATGTCTCTGCTGCGTGAGATCCAGGAGAATAATCTTGATGATTTCAGGAACTTTCTCAGGATGACAGACACCGTTTTTCACCGTCTGTTGGCTTTGCTCACTGCTTGCATTATGAGGCAGGACACCAGCATGCGGCAAGTCATCACACTGAAGCAGAGGCTCATCGCTACCTTGAAGTACTTGGCGACTGGGAGAAGGACTATATTAGGGTAAGTTTTCATCTTTAACATCACATTATATGTATTTAATGTTCGCTAATGTATTGTATTTAATCATTCCCTAATTACCATGATTGGAATATGCTGTGAATGTCCCCTTTGTCCTCATGCATGCTGGAAGCTTTTAATGCTCCTCCTCTAATGCTCCTTCATGCATATTTGCCTTTATCCTGGGCCCATATACACCTATAGCCTAGTCCCTTAATGTATTTTGTCAGCTCTATTGTAGTGCTTTACCCAAAACACCCACTAAAATGTGTACAAATGTTATGTGTGTCTTTAAATTCAGGCAGAGTGCTAGAGGCTTTTTTTTTGGCTGTCACCTCAAAACCCCCCTTACATTTTTTACAATGGACCATCGGGGGGGGGGGGGGGGTATGATATAAGGGGACCTTAGATTTTTGTCTTGAAATACTCCTTTAAAAAAAAAGTTATACTGATGTCGGGCAAGAACGTCTTTGTTTAATCTGCTTGCAACGTTATGTGCATGTGCTATAGATGGGAAGCACGTCCACATCGTGCCACCACCCCATTCAGGGTCTTACTATTATAACTATAAGAGGTTTAATAGTATAGTGTTAATGACTGTGGTGTGGGCACAATATAGGAGTTCCTCTATGTGGACATGGGGAAGAATGGCCGGATGTCAGCGTCTTCGCCCAGACTGAGTTTTACCAGCGTCTCCAGACTGGTGGCCTGGCATTGCCATCTGACATGGACAATGTGGAAGGACTCCCATTCATCTTTATTGCTGATGAAGCATTTGGTCTGGGTGAACACCTGATGAGGCCATTCCCCCAAAGGACCCTCACTCCAGAAAGGAGGGTTTTTAACTACTGGGCCAGAGTGAGAAGAGTTGAGAATATCTTTGGGATAATGGTCAGCCAGTTCTGCCTGTTTCTGACAGAAATCCATATGGCGGACTACAAAATCAACCATATCGCCCTATCCTGCTGCATATTGCACAATTTTTTAAGGAAAAATGCTTAAATTATATTGCCTCAGGCCAGACTTCCTATTAATCCCCTTAGGGGTCTGGATACTGGCCGTATTGGCCCCCCAAAGTGCCCGTGAAGTTCGGCAGACATATGTAAATTATTTTATGGGTAGGGGGGCCATTGCTATGGCAGACAATGTCTAAAACATGTTTTAATAAAAAAAAAAAAAAAAATCTGATAAAATCTTGATTTTTCTTTATTGCTTGTGTTTGTTTTTGGCTGTCTCCTAGGTTCTCCTAGTGCACTTGTAGTGCTAAGTGGATTTGCTTTTAGTAAATAAGCCCCACTGTCACAATAAACACAAAATTACTTCAAAAACTGGTATTGACCATTGAAATAAGAAGCTACACATTGTTGATGCACAAAGTTTTTACTCTGTGCACATTCACACATGTGCATTTTCAAATTTTTGGGTAAAAAAAAAAACTTAGGGAGTCAAAATGAGTATTTAACTCCTGATCCCATACCTAATGTCAATATGTGCTATCTGCCATCATGGGGGATCAATAGACGTATTTTGAGGGTCCTCTCACCTACTTTATTCGGGAGGATGGGTTGCACCCACAAAACACGTACATTGAAATCTGTAGATTTCACGATTCCATGTCATGATGTCCTGGATTAGGAGTTATGCACTTGCACTTGTGGATTTTGGAGCTTGCTCTTCTACAACCAGCAAATCACCTAAACATTTTGGGAAAAACAAGTATTATAAATATGCAGGCATACATGTATTGTTGTGGTGACAAGTTCGCCCACTTCCTTCACCTCTCCTTCCCCCAGATCCTTGGGGAGGGCGCAGCATGCAAGTAATAAGAACCGGAACAAACAACTACTTACTTTTTCTAAGCACTTTCTTGATCCTTCTGTACTGATCCAGCTCCCTCAGTTTCAAGTCTGACCAGTGTTTCCTTATTTGCGCCTTTGATCGTCGTACCCCAAAATTGTGTGCAGACTCTTGACAACTTTTGTCATAATTTTGTCCTTTCTCACATTTGGGTTGGTGTACGGTCCATTCTTGCCATCATAGTTGTTCTTCCTCAAGATGTCCACCATCTCAATAAAGGCCATATTTGTAGCCTTAAATTGTCGCCTCCGGGATCGGAACGTTTCGGCCTCTGGGCTTTCCTCCTCCTCGTTACTACAATCACAAACCTGCTGTGTCTCCGCCATGTCGTTCCTACTACTAAGAGAAGGGGCAGGGAATAGGCTAGAAAGAACATCAGGGGCAGGTGATGCATGCGCAGTGTATATAAAGTAACACGCATGTGTCGTACGTACGTTTGGTGTGCTGAGGAAGGACGACAAACATTCTAACAAAGGTAAAGTCTTAATTTTGGTACATCAGTGACATATACTGCTTCAAGATTGAGTCCTATATTGGGATAATATTATGAGAGTTTAGACCGACAGTGTTTTTGTCTTGTGTATTCTCTTACAGAAAATATGAACCACTTTAAGGACCCCAAATTTATGGGCAGTTTCATTGGCAAGTACAGGGAGATGAGGAGTTTGTGGGAGGTGAAACACAACTTATATTATAATAAACACGTTAGGAGGTCAATGCTGGAGAAACTTCTGGAATTTGTGAAGACTGGGGTCCCCGATGCAACTATCGTGTTCTTGGAAAAGAAAATTGGGATCTTGAGGAACATGTATAAGAAGGTGCATAATAAAATCCAGAAATCACTCCAATCAGGAGCATCAGCAGCGCACGTGTATGTCCCCAGGCTGTGGTACTTCAAAAAAACTGCAGTTTCTGGATGACCAGACTGAAGGCAGGGAATCTCTTTCTACCCTTCCCTGCAGCCTTCCCTCCACCCTTCCTTCAACCCCAGCAGAGGCTGACGAGGAACAACCAGGGCCTTCCATCCTGAAAGAAGTGGATGTGCCCAGCTGGAGCCAGGTATATTATTTTTAGACATATTTATTGTCCTAATATTAATGTTAACTAGATGTTATAATTGATAAATGAATGATTTAAAAAAAAAAAAAGTGATGTATACATATCAATAGACAGTAGGGGACAAGAATGAACAATGCTGGGGTCAGAATGATAGTCTTTTCTAATTTATTAACATTCAATTTGCAAGTCATGAGCTGAAAATTGTGTGTGATTGATGAACCAAAAACGAAAACTATGTCCCTTTTTATACACAGGATGAGCTCAGCCAGGAGGAGCGTCTGGAAAGTGGCAGCCAGGAGGAGGGCATGCCCAGTGGCAGCCAGGAGGAGGGCATGCCCAGTGGCAGCCAGGATGAGGGCATGCCCAGTGGCAGCCAGGAGGTGGCAGGGCCCAGTAGGAGCCTCACCCAATCCCAGGTGCCTCTGCCTTCCAACCAAAAGACACAGGAAGGGGACGATGACAGAGGAGGCAGCACTGGGCCTCATTAGGGAAGCAAGTGATGTCCTCAGGAGCTCCCCCAACACAGAGGAGGCCTATGGCTGCTATGTAGCCACAAGACTGCTGAAATTGGAGGAGGACCAATGCCTCCTCTCTGAGGGAATTATTGTTGAGGCCCTTTCAGAAGGGTTTAAGGGGCCAGCTGACTGAGAACAGCCACATACAGTGGTGTGAAAAAGTGTTTGCCCCCTTCCTCATTTCCTGTTCCTTTGCATGTTTGTCACACTTAAGTGTTTCGGAACATCAAACCAATTTAAACAATAGTCAAGGACAACACAAGTAAACACAAAATGCAATTTGTAAATGAAGGTGTTTATTATTAAAGGTGAAAAAAAATCCAAACCATCATGGCCCTGTGTGAAAAAGTGATTGCCCCCTAAACCTAATAACTGGTTGGGCCACCCTTAGCAGCAACAACTGCAACCAAGCGTTTGCGATAACGTGCAATGAGGCTTTTACAGCGTCCTGGAGGAATTTTGGCCCACTCATCTTTGCAGAATTATCCTAATTCAGTTACATTAGAGGGTTTTCGAGCATGAACGGCCTTTTTAAGGTCATACCACAACATCTCAATAGGATTCAGGTCAGGACTTTGGCTAGGCCACTCCAAATTTTTCATTTTGTTTTTCTTCAGCCATTCGGTGGTGGACTTGCTGGTGTGTTTAGGATCATTGTCCTGCTGCAGAACCCAAGTTCGTTTCAGCTTGAGTACACGGACAGATGGTCAGACATTCTCCTTCAGGATCTCTTGGTAGACAGCAGAATTCATAGTTCCTTTTATCACGGCAAGTCTTCCAGGTCCTGAAGCAGCAAAACAGCCCCAGACCATCACACTACCACCACCATATTTTACTGTTGGTATAATGTTCTTTTTATGAAATGCAGTGTTCCTTCTACGCCAGATATACTTGGACACACACTTTCCAAAGAGTTCCACTTTTGTCTCATCGGTCCACAGAATGTTGTCCCAAAAGTCTTGGGGATCATCAAGATGTGTTGTGGAGAAATTGAGACGAGCTTTGATGTTCTTTTTGCTCAGCAGTGGTTTTCTCCTTGGAACTCTGCCATGCAGGCCATTTTTGCCCAGTCTTTTCCTGATGGTGGAGGCATGAACGCTGACCTTAACTGGGGTCTTTTGTGACCTCTTGGATGAGTCGTCGCTGCGCTCTTGGGGTAATTTTGGGCGGCCGGCCACTCCTGGGAAGGTTCACCACTGTTCCATGTCTTCGCCATTTGTGGATAATGGCTCTCACTGTGGTTCGCTGGATTCCCAAAGCTTTGGAAATGGCTTTATAACCCTTTCCAGACTGATAGATCTCAATTACTTTCTTTCTCAATTGTTCCTGAATTTCTTTGGGTCTCGGCATGATGTGTAGCTTTTAAGGATCTTCTGGTGGACCTTACTGTGTCAAGCAGCTCCTATTTAAGTGATGCCTTGATTGTGAACAGGTGTGGCAATAATCAGGCCTAGGTGTGGCTAGAGAAATTGAACTCAGGTGTGGACAACCACAGTTATAGTATGTTTTAACAAGGGGGGCAATCACTTTTTCACACAGGGCCATGATGGTTTGGATTTTTTTTCACCTTTAATAATAAACACCTTCATTTACAAATTGCATTTTGTGTTTACTTGTGTTGTCCTTGACGATTGTTTAAATTGGTTTGATGTTCCGAAACACTTAAGTGTGACAAACATGCAAAGGAACAGGAAATGAGGAAGGGGGCAAACACTTTTTCACACCACTGTATATGAGCAAGCCCATCCTCCTCCTCCTGCCACAAGTCCACCACCAGGGGCACACCCTCGAAGGAAGGGTGCATGGGAATGCTGCAGGAAAGCGTGGAGGGAAGGCTGCAATGAAGAGAAGAACGTGATGACCTGGGTTCAGTCTGGTCTGACAGAAGACGCAGGCTGGTGTAGTACCACAGCCTGGGGACAGATATGTCATTTGTTGCTGGTCCTAATCTCTGGGATTCCAGGACCAGATTGTGTTCAAAATTATATGGACTCCTTAAGCTACCAATTTTCTTTTCCACAGACTTGATGCGTGCCCTGGGGGCCAAAAGGCTTTGCAAATTCCAAAGGTTTCTCCAGTGTTACCTTTCTCTTTATTTTGTTACCCAGAATAAATGGAGATTTTATTTTCTGAAAATACTTGCCTACGTGTTTTTATTCAAATAGCACAGTTTGTTTGTGAGTAGGCAGGTACATTTCTAAAAGACAATGTCAAATTAACAAGGGACACCAACCTCCTTGAGGTTAAAAAAAATACAAGATATTAATGTTATTGTGCTAACTTGACACACACACAAAAAAAAAAAAAAAAAATATATATATATATATATATATATATATATATATATATATATATATATATATATATATATATATATATATATATATATATATATATATATATATATATATGAAGATCACTAGAAATTTGTTTTTCAATAATCCAAAAAAAAGGAGATCTTGATGAAATAAAAAAATAAATGAAAGATGACTATACAAAATAATTGTAAAAATTATTATGGAGATCGTGATTTAAAAAAATACAATATTACTCATGAGATCAGGAGAAATAATGAAGAAATACATTTGTGAGAACTCTGTCAGAATATGAGCAACACAACAACTTCATTCTTCTAGCATTATAAAGAAGAAAAGAATGCGCTGCATTAAAAGATCACAGAATTTGCTGCATGAGGAATGTGCTAGCTCCATTACCAACGCTAGTTTTACCACACCAAACGATTCCGTCTCGTACTTGCTTCAGTGCATGCGTCGTGTTCGGTCCGTCGGAACAGCATACAGACGAGCTGTTTTCCCAATAGGAATTGATACCGTCGGAAATATTTAGAATATGTTCCATTTCTAGGTCCGTCAGAATTTTCGAAGTAAAGTCCGATGGGGCATACACACGATCGGAATATATGATGAAAAGCTCCCGCTGGACTTTTTCTGTTGGACATTCCGATCGTGTGTACGCGGTCTCTTAATGTCGCTAAAATATCTATACCGCAAAAATGGAAATGCTTGCAACTCCCTTCAATTTGTCAGTGGATAGCTGTGGTGAATGATATTAACCTGATGGAACAATTAACAGCTGCGTTAACCACTTAAGGACCGCCTCACGCCGATGTACATCGGCAGAATGGCATGGCTGGACACGACCACGTACCTGTACGTTGCTTTTTAAGTGCCCAGTCGTGGGTCCGGAGCGCACCGCCGGTGGCGCGCTCCTGACCCGGTCCTGTGCTCCGTGACCGTGGCCCCGGGACCAGCGGACCCGATCACCACTGGTGTCCCGCGATCGGGTCACAGAGTTGAAGAACGAGGAGAGGTCTGTCTAAACAAACCTCTCCCCGTGCTTCCCTGTGTGGCTGTCCCCGATCAATCTGTTCCCTTTTATAGGGAAGAACGATCAGTGACGTCACCTGCCAGACCACGCCCCTACAATAAAAAAAAACACCTAACGTCATACATAAACACCTACACTGCCCCCTAGTGGTTAACTCCTTCACTGCCAGTGTCATTTATACAGGAATCAGGGCATTTAAATAGCACTGATTGCTGTATAAATGACAATGGTTCCAAAAATGTGTCAAAAATTTCTGATGTGTCCGCCATAATGTCGCAGTCACAATACAAATCGATGATAGCCGCCATTACTAGTAAAAAAAAAAATATTAATTAAAATGCTATACAACTGGGGGCGTGGCCTGGACGGCGATGGAGTAGGTCGCACGTGAGGACTGCTCCGCTCCCGGTCTATCCTGTACAGTCATCCTGTGTTTCGGTAACGGCCTGAAACTAACGGGGATCGGTGGATTGAGATCCCATCTCCTATCCTGACATGTCGCCTACGAAAAAGCACGGCGCAGCGGTGACCTCTCTGGATAAATACCGCAGGCAAGACAGAGACTCTGCCCAAGATGGCGCCTCCTTACCCTTCGCTTCTCAACCAGCGGCGAATGACACCGACAAGGTATTGGAAGCTATCTCTGCCTGCCAGTCCTCCCTTACCACAAAAATTGAGGAGGTCAGGGTCGACATATCCCTCATTAGACAGGATATGTCTAAACTTAAGGACCGGGTGAAGGAGACGGAGGAACGGATCGGCCGGACGGAAGATGTGCTGCACCCACTCCAGCATTCCCATGAAGAGGTGAGGCGCCAACTTCAGCTTCTTGCCCAAAAGCAAGATGATCTTGAAAATAGATCACGCAGGTCGAACATTCGTTTTATAAGCCTGCCGGAGGGTGCGGAGGGACCCGATCCACCTGCTTTTGTTGAGAGGCTCCTGATCGACACTTACGGACGGGAAGCCTTTTCTACAACCTTCATAGTGGAGAGGGCACATCGTATGCCCGCGAGGCGCCCGCCGGAAGGCGCACCGCCTCGCACACTCATTGCCAAGTTCCTCAACTACCGTGACAGAGACGCTGTTCTGAGACTGAGTAGAGAAAAGGGCAACATCCCCTACCAAGCGAGTCATGTCATGGCTTTCCCAGACTTTTCTGCAGAAGTCCAGAAACAACGGGCTCGTTTCGCCGAGGTCAAGCGACGACTGCGCACCCACCACCTCAAATATGCGATGATGTACCCGGCAAGACTCCGAGTTCTGGGAGAGGACTGAGCGCACTTCTTTGATGACCCGACGCAGGCAGTGGAGTGGCTGGAGAGGAGTGAGGCTGATAGGAATCGCCGGGCCTAGCGGATGCTTCGACATGTTGTTTCGTGGTGGTAAGCTGTTCTATTCTATGCCGCTGCTTCTGGCTTCCTTCCCTAGACTGTATCCCTGCTGCTGGGAGTACGGCTTTACCAGCTGGTACCTGGGCTACACTGACTGTTCTCGCACGCCAACCTACTGACACCTGCGGACCTGTTTGGCTGTACCCACTACTATAGACCGTTTCGCCCTGTGTACTTTTGCATAAACTGAGACTGTCCCAGTTCAATCGGATGTCCTCATATCTGCCTACTTTCCTCTCCTCTGGGACTATTTATGTGAATCTGGCGGACTCGGTGCTGTATCCCTATGCCTCCCAAAGGCCAACAGGCCTTGTGCTATAACTGTACCTGGGCCAGAAGCAGGCTCCCCCTCTGTTCTTTTACTTGTCTGTGTTCCCTTTCTCCTTCTCCCATCTTTCCCTCTTGTGTTCACCTTTTTATGATCATAGCTGATCGCCGTGCTGTGTTTGGAATGTTTTTTTTATTTTTTTTTTTTTTACCCTTTTTCTCTAATGATTTATTTTTTTTTTTACATTGATACCGGGGGTGGAGGCCGTGTCCCCTGTTCTACGGCCCTGTCCGGCGGCCTACTCCCTGAACCTTATGCAGCGAGTGACCGCCCCGTGTATGGTTATGTGCCTAGTCTGTCCCCCTGCGGAATCGAATAATCCAGGCGAGGGGAGGAGGTTGCGCTGGACGCCTTCGATGCAGGGGGGACTATAGTTTGGCAATTTGGGGATGTATGCTCCAACCCAGTTAGGGGGGCTGAGAGCTGGGTTGGGGGGAGGGGGGCTGTGTTTGGGGTTTGAGTTTATGTTTATTTTTTGGTTGATTACTGCATATATGGTACAGTGCAATGTATTTCTATGTTCACAGATGGGAGGGTGGTTGGTGGGGGGAGGGCGAGGAGTGGACTCAATTCTGGGGCCCGGTCTGCCCCGTCTGCTACCTGGTCTTAGCACTAATCTCTTATGGCTCCGATCAAGTTTCTGACGTGGAACGTCCGGGGTATCAGGGATAAGCTTAAACGTACGGCCGTTTTTACTTGCCTTAAATCATACAGAGCTGATGTTATAGTGCTTGTGGAAACTCATGTTACGGGCCGGCTTCAACTGGCGCTTAGGAGACCGTGGGTTGGCTGGGCGTACCATGCGACCCACACCTCCTATTCCCGGGGCGTGTCCTTGCTCATAGCGAAAACCGTGCATTTTCAGTTGATTGATTTACGAACGGATCCCCAGGGCCAGTTTATTTTTCTACAGTGCACTATACAAGGCAGACGCTATCTACTTCTTGCAATCTACATACCACCTCCCTACTCTCCCACTATCGTGTCTGAGGGACTCTCTTATATTAGCATTTTTTTACGCAACAACGGATTTTTGAGCAGGGTGAGAGAGCGGGTAAATTGCTGGCGTATCTTGCTCATCAGGATGCGAGGCCGCCGGTAGTTGTGTTGCTGCTGGATGAGCGGGGAACTATTGTCTCTGACCCGGAGAGCGTTGCGGAGATGTTCAGGTCCTACTACGCTGATCTCTACGCCTCTCGTGTGGAGGTCACGCCTCAGGAGACCCGGGACTTTTTGCAGGCTGTTCTCTTTCCCCAACTTTCGGTGGCCCAGATCGCGGATCTGGAGGCTCCGTTTAAGCTGGAGGAGGTTGAGCTGGCGCTCTCATCCTTGGCAACGTCCAAGGCGCCTGGGCACGATGGTTTGCCGCTGGCTTTCTATTCGGCTTATTCTGAGGTATTGGCCCCCGAGCTACTAAATCTATATAATTACCTTTTTGAGTCAGAATCCCTCCCAGACACCCTACGACAAGCGACAATTATAGTTATTCCCAAACCAAATAAAGATCCCAACCGACCCGACTCATATCGCCCGATATCGCTGTTACAGGCAGACATTTAGCATCCCGGTTATGTCCCCATATCTTGTCCCTTATCCACCCTGACCAAACGGGTTTCATGCCCGGTAAAAATACGGCAATGAATATCCGCAGGCTTGACATGAACTTACAGGCTTCCCACGACAATGGGGGTTCCAGGGTTGTGGTGGCATTAGACGCGGCCAAGGCATTCGACTCTGTGGAGTGGGGGTATTTGTGGGAATGCCTTGGCCGGTTTGGGTTTGGGCCAAATTTATTGAAATGGGTTAAGATCCTTTATTTTTTCCCGGAGGCACGGGTGGCGGTGAATGGTTGCCTGTCTGGTCCTTTTCCTTTGGGGTGGGGGACCAGGCAGGGATGCCCCCTATCCCCGCTTCTATATGCCCTAGCGGTGGAACCGGTGGCTATATCCCTTAGGTCTAATACCCTTGTTAGGGGCCTTCGTGCGGGGCCCATCACGGAGACGGTGAGCATGTACGCCGATGATATGCTCCTCTATCTGGAAGATGAGGGGCCCTCGCTGAGAGCTGCCCTCCATACCATTACAGAATTTGGTAAACACTCGGGCCTAACTATTAATTGGGCGAAATCGCTAATCCTCCCCATCGATCTATCTCCACCGGAACGTGACACGGCCTTACTCCCACTGTGCAGGGTGTCTTCCATACAATACCTTGGAGTCCAGATTACCAGAGAACCCTATGACTACATAGTCCAAAACATCGAACCCCTGATTCTATATCTGAAAACTAAAACTCAGTCCTGGGCCAGACTCCCCCTCGGAGTAATGGGTAGAATAAACTTAACCAAAATGATTCTGCTGCCCAAGTTCCTCTATAAATTCTGGCAGGCGCCCGCTCTTATCCCCCTCAAATGTTTTAAAACCATAGATACTATCCTTAATTCCTTTATCTGGGGCTCTGGGAGGCATAAATTGGCATGGAACGTACTAAAGAATCCTACCGACATGGGAGGAGCTGCGCTCCCCGATTTCCATGCATACTACATCGCTGCCCAGCTCTCTCACTTTTTTCACCTACATAAAATGGACGCTGCCAGATACCAAGCACTGCTATGTGGCATGCCTCATAGTCGCACCCACTCCCCCCTTCGGGTTTTGTTTCGGGGGAAGGGGCCCGACGGGAGGGCGCGGAGACGTGCCCCTTTGCTGCTTCAGCATAGACGGATATGGGAAATTGCGCAGAAAATGTTAGGGGCAGATTGGGTGCATTCCCATACTCCCCTATGGTATAATTCTCAGTTGGAGGAGCTTAGGGGATTGCCGGGGGCGGGTCTGTGGGCCTCCAGGGGGGTGGTGTACCTGTATCAGGTCGTCACCCCGTTGGGGGTACGTAGCTTCCAGGCGCTGCGGGGTGAGTTTGAGCTTCCCCAGTGCATGGCCTTTTATTATGCTCAGCTATCCCATGCCCTCCGGGCCCAATTTGTGGGGGGATTCCCGGATCCCCAAGAACTGTCAGTAGTAGGTGTGATAATTGGGGAGGAGCCCACAAAGTTAATTTCCACCCTATACGACTATCTTAGGAGACAGACGGTAGCCAGACTTGCGGAGGCGGCGAGATATCGGTGGGAGGAAGACGTGGGTCCGCTTGAGAGTGAGGCATGGGAGGAGATCTTAGATGGGGTCAAGTTAGTTTCCCCCAGAATAACGGACAGACTGACTCAACTGTACATCATACACAAATCATATCTTACCCCGGCCAGAATTCGCAAATACAAACCCTCCCTGGAACCAGGGTGTCCGCACTGTGGATGTCTCCCGAGCACTTTCTATCATTTGGTGTGGTCATGCCCAGATGTTCAGACCTTTTGGCTACAGGTGGTTCAATTTCTCCACGATCACATGGGCTCCCCCCTTCAGGTGGACCCCAAGGCTTGTCTCTTAGGCCTTGAGCTGGGCGTCCCGGCGGGCCCATCAAATGCTGCTTTTGTTCAAGAAACCTTATTTTGTGCTCGGAAATTGCTTGCCAGGCTATGGATGCGACCGGAGACTCCGTCGCTTACAGATTGGGTAGCAGAGGTTAACCTAACTTTGCCATTGAAGAAAGTTATCTATGCACATAGGGGCTGCCCAACTAAATTCAATAAGATCTGGGATCGTTGGCTCAATGACCCGGACACTTGTGTAGGCTAGCCATACTATAATATCCTGATTTTCCCGGATGACCTGTACTAATGTATAATAGTGGTTTCTTCCCTCCCTTTTTGTAATACAGTCTTCGTGATTTCTTGCTGTGTTTAATGATATGATGCTCATAGACTTGACCTGTGTGTTTTTCTCCTTTTGGCTATGGAGCTACTTCTGCCTGTTACTGCTCTTAGTTACCGCATGTACTTAAAAATGCAACTTGTTACTGTACCATGTACCAATAAACTTGTTTTGTTATAAAAAAAAAAATGCTATACAACTATCCCCTATTTTGTAAATGATATAACTTTTGCACAAACCAATAAATCGCTAATTGCGATTTTTTTTTACCAAACATATGTAGAATAATATGTATCGGCCTAAACTGAGGAAAAAATTTTTTTTTTTATATATTTATTGGGGATATTTATTATAGCAATAAGTAAAAAATATTGAATTTTTTTTCAAAATTGTCGCTATATTTATGTTTATAGCGCAAAAAACAAAAACCGCAGAGGTGATCAAATACCATCAAAAGAAAGCTCTATTTGTGTGGAAAAAAAAGGACGCCAATTTTGTTCGGGAGTCACGTCGCGCGACCATGCAATTATCAGTTAATGCGACACAGTGCCGAATCACAAAAAATGGGCTTGGTCCTTTGGCTGCAAATTGGTCTGGGGCTTAAGTGGTTAAAAAGAAAAGAGGAACAATTAAATAAAATCTGGTATTATTGGCATGATTTCCGGTACTTACAAGACTACAACACATTTGTGGACTCCTCGGTGGAGCAACTGTGACTGTGCACGTGCCCTTAACCATTTGTTCTAACACCACCCTCTTTTCTTCCCGTTTTTTTTTTTTTTTCCCTCCCTCTCCCCACACCTCCCCTAAGTTTTCATGTTTATTTTCCGTATTTCCCTTTTGAGCCTGTTTCAGTTCTTTTACTCTTCCTTCTTGTCTTCTAACCTATGTGATGTAATGTCTTCTTTGTCCTATTGGAAAATGTGTCCATGTATATCAGCTTCTGGGCAATATTAGTGCCTTACACTGTTGCATTTTAATTCAGTCTAATGTAGTTGTGTTGTTAATATCATCCTACTCACTATGTTGCTAACAGATGATGCTACTTTCTTATAGGTTTTGCCTTTTCTTACTGTACCATATTTCAATGCTGGATTTGTTTTGTCCTTACTGGCGCACACAAAAAAACTTTAAATGAAAAAAAGAAAACAATGAATCAGCATACACATACTGTATATCAATACATAAATACAGGAAATTAGACTAAAAGGAGTTAAGCCCACATCAACAACTGAGATCTTTTGTCGTTCTCTGACAATACCAAAAAGTCCACCCACATGTACGTCCATTGTTACAAATGAGGCCCCTAGGAAGTCACATGCCCAAACACCGATAACAGGTATGTAGATGGGGATCCATTTAGGCCAGGGGTTTCAAACTGGTGGCCTCTGCCTGTGGGAGTCATGCTTGTAACTGTCAGCCTTGCATTGCATCATGGGACTTGTATTTTTGCAACAGCTGGAGGGCTGCCAGTTTGAGACCCCTGATTTAGGCAGTGCCCAGGAGAAAGGGAAGTTGGTGTGAATATGGCATAAAGCCTCTGGGACAAGGTTAGCCTCTGACCTTAAAAGCAATTCTGCTGCACTAGGTGAACCGACTTTAGTGACAGCTGAAATCAAACTTGTGCATAGGGTGCACGCCCTGTCACTGCTCCAGGTATATGTGTGAATGAAAAAAGATATAGATGGCTGCACACCCATACGGTGCAAATCAAAGCTTATTTATTAGCAACAACATCAATAAAAACAGGTACAACAGGCATATTGTCAGGGGAAAAAAAAGGTTGACACATTTCACACGGTAAAACGTGCTTTGTCAAAACCATTTTGATTTACCTGTAGTTATAGATGTTTTTCGCTAAGAAGTAGGCTTTGGTTTGCATCAAGTGGGCATCCATATCTTTACCTCTGACCTTATGGACATTGATTTTATAGTTTGATAGGTCCATGTAAATTTGTAGCACCCGTAGCCAGGGCTGCTCCTAGAAAAATCATGGGGCCCCCGTACAACCTACCTGACGGGGCCCCCTTCAACCATGCCCTTGAGCCCACCCCTGACCCCAACTTGAAACAAAAAAACAGGTTTGTTGCCGTTTACATATGCATTCAGAGCCAACGCATGTGTTTACAATTAATAAGCACGAAGAAGCAGGGGACAGTTTAAATTTCTTTTAAATTGTATTTTATTTATTTTATTACAAATAATAATAAAAAAATCTTACACTGTATCTTTACATTTTTTTTTTTTTTTTCATTTTTGCTTTCACAAGGGATGAACATCATCCCTTGTGATAGCATGGGCCATGACAGGTCCTCTTTATGGAGAGATTTGGTGTCTTAGACTCCATATCTGTTCTCTGGCCTCCAGAGCATCTGATCAAACCAAGATTAGTTTGATCAGATGGTTGTTCAAGCCGGTAATGGCTTCTTTACATGAGCCAGAAACCGGAAGTGATAAAATCCTCATCACTTCCGGTATCTGACGTCACACAACATCTATCCCACTATGTCCCAGTAACCAGATGCTACTGGTCACATCTTAAAAGCAATAAAAGTGGTGGTGGGACTCCCTTTTTCTACTGCCTGCAAAAGTAATCCAGTGGCTTCTTAGCCAACAGGATTACTTTTACTTTGTGCAGAATCTCTGGGGATAAAACATGATATCTTGATTATTGCTGTAGTGATGACCAATACTGGTATGTTACTGGAAGCAGTTAAAGGGGATTGGTTTGGAGGGCAGTAAAAATGCAGCTCCGCTGCATGTTTACTGATCCCCCAAATTAAGTGTAAAGTAAGCATCTCAACGTTTCTTATCACCATCAGCATTATGATAATCACACAGGTAGCACTGTAAGCAGATGCTATGTGTCACATTGCTTATGGGTGCTGAATTTGCAATCTTATGGCTGTACTATATGTAACAGACTGTAACACAGCACAGCCACAACAAAGTAAGCACCCAAAAGCAATGTGACATGATAGAGCACCTGCTTACTGTGCTGCTTATGAGATTATTGTAATGCTGATTCCCTGCTGTGCTGTGAGATACATAATAGGACACAGTGAGTATTTGATGCTCTATTCCCAATCACTGTGTCCATTGCAGCCACACTGTCCTCCTGGTCTTCCCTGTCAGCCTCTCAACCTCTTTACATCTCCTCAGGATTGCAGCCAGGAGCCAAACAGAGAATCACAGTATCACTCATCCAGCCGGGACTAATGGAATAGTGGGGCGGCATGATGTACATGCTCCCCAAAAATAAATAAATAGACCCTCCACTGCGCTCCCCTACTGGGCCCCTCTGTTGACCAGATGGGTCCCAGGAAAATTATATACCCCCCTCTGTAAGCAAGTAGAAGCAGGGGAAGAGTTCAGAAAACGTTTTAAATGCAATAACAAACTGTATTTATGCCCGGGCCCCACCGTGTAGCTGATGGTACAATAGGGCTGGTTGTACTGCCCTATCAGCGGCCCTGCCCATAGGTGTCTAGGCATGTGACAAAAAGAGAAGGTTGTTGGCGTATGCCGTGACTGTATCATGTGTGGACTCAATATTGATGTGGATTTTGTACAATCTGGAAACTTATGAACATTTGCAAAGCAAATACAATACAATCTCAATACAAGAGAGATTTTTCTTTTTTCTGTTTTGCTGAAAGCTATTTTTATTTAACTTAAAGACTGCCACATCCTCCTTATCTTTTCATGGACATTTGCTATACAGTCGAGATAACAGTTTTGATGACCTTCATGTATGTTCTTGTTACGGTATCTCACAAAAGTATGTATACCCCTCACATTTTTGTAAATATCTTTTCATGTGACAACACTGAAGAAATTACACTTTGCTACAATGTAAAGTAGTGAGTGTACAGCTTGTATAATGCTGCATACACACAATCTGAATTTTGGTCGGAAAAAGCTCTGATGGTTTTCTCGACGGAATTCTGATGGGATTTTGCTCAAGCTGTCTTGCATACACACGGTCACACCAAATTCTGACCGTCGGGAATGAGGTGACGTACAACACATACGGCGGGACTAAAAAAAGGAAGTTCAATAGCCAGTAGCCAATAGGTTCCTTCTTGTAGTTTGATCTGAGCATGCGTGCGTTTTTGCATGTCAGAATTGCATACATGCGATCAGAATTTTTCTGTGAAAAATTGAGAACCTGCTCTCAATCATTTGCTGGTGGAAATTCGGCCAGCAAAATTCTGATGAAGCATACACACGGTTGTATTTTCCGACGAAAAGCTCTCATCAGTCTTTTGTTAGCCGAAATTTCAGCCGTGTGTAAGTGGCATTACAGTGAAATTTGCTGTCCCTTCAAAATAACTCAATACACAGCCATTAATGTCTAAACCGCTGGCAACAAAAGTGAGTGCACCCCTAAGTGAAAATATCAAGATTGGGTCAAAAGTGTTAATCCACAGGGACAGGACTGGGGATCACATCAGAAGCATATGCTCCCCACCGCCTTAAAAATGGGAGGCTTTCCAGCTCCCTAATCAAACTTAGGTGGGTGTGAGTCAGGGAATACTGTGTATGCCCCTCTTCAGCCAAAACTGCCAGGAGCAGTTCAAAGAAACAGGCCATCTTATTCTACTTCAGATAACATGTTGGTACTGAACGCCAGTGTTCCTGCATATCATAGATCTATTAATGCTATACTTCAAGGATCTATGCTCCTTGACAGGATGGCTCCAGTGACCCATCCTGAAGGGGAGGGGCCCTTGCGAGACCCCTGAATGCCCAAATATGCAGGGAACTTTAAATATCTGTCCAGTAAGAGAACAAATAGTACTGGATAACATAGGGAGAAACATGGGAATAGTGACTCACCATGTTCCCTGGACACCCTCAAAGATGAAGTGATTTTTCAGCACCATTCTTCATCTAGAATAGATCCTATGAGGTTGGCTGAAGAACTCCTGAATTTTCAGGTCTGTTACAATGCAAACTGGAGTGATATGATTCCAATAATCAAGCAGGTCTGTGGAGAAGGATATTTTGAGGAAATAATCTGTAAAATTGGCATTCCCAAGAACGTACGACTTTACTCTTGTCAGCAGGGACGTAGTTGGACATGATTAATTGTGAATTAAATTAAGGCAGTGTACCCACCCCAGTCATGGTCTAAGGTGTCTGGAGTGACCCAAGGACCAACCTGAAGACTGTATGACATATAACAGTTTCACATGTCATGGAGTTGGCTGGTGGGGACGTTACTGGCTATAACCTAATGCTAGTGTTGATATACAGTTTTATTACAGGATTGAGAGTCAGGATCACAGAGAAACTGATGAATGCAAATCCTTACTGGAGAGACAAAGCTCTCTCTTCCTTAGTGTCTCTGGCCACAGCTTTAGAGAGAAATAAAGCTTTTCTGTTGTCCAGGAGCCAAAAAACAGAAAACGAGAGAGAAGCCACTAACTGGTGGAAAGGACTCTAGACCAAGAAAAAGCATTGCATGTTTTAATTGTGGCAATATGGACCATCTTGAAATTAGCTGCAGGTCTTCAAGAAGGCAAAATCAGTGACAAGAAGATACAGAAAACAATGAGAATTCCCAATGATAGGGAGCGTCCTCAGTGTCCCCTGTTATCCTAACTAATGAAAAAGGGAGAGCCTATGTACAGACCAAATTAAATCAAACTCTAAAATGCTTTGTCTACACCAGAGCTGCACAGTCACTTTTAAAAGCAAGAGACGCAAATCATCTCCTTCAAAATGGTCTAAGTGTAGTTGGGTTAGGGGGAATTTGCTATTCCTTGTTGGAAATTGTAGACTGCAGATACCAAACTTGTCTGACATTTGGAAGCCACTGTACAATTCTATCAATGTACAAGGGAAATTAGAGCTGTGCAACTTAACCAGTTCCCGACCGACGCCAATGTACGTCGGCAGAATGGCATGGGCAGGCATGTTGGCGTACAGGTACGTCCATTTCTATATGCCGCCCTGCCATTGCGTGTGCGCCACCGGCGGAGCGCTCTTGTGTGTCGGTTGAGACCCCCGTAAGTCCGGTCGCGGGTCCCGAGGACTCGATCACCGCGGAGATACCCACGAACATCTCACGGGGATGGCCAAACAATCATCTCTACAGTTGCCGTTTTTAACAAAGTTCTTAAGGTAGGTTCAGTCACACAAATTTAACATTTTTGTCCCCGTTTCCTTCACCATTTACATCTCAGTAAAACTCCACTATATGGGCAGTGATTGCACTTGGTTGCTATATTGTGGAAATGACCTACCCTCAGCCCCCAGTGGAGTGAGATCTTGGCCCCTTACTTATGTGAGACATTAGTCCATAGGTCTGCTGGTGTATTGGGGTATACAGTATGTAGTTGGTGCTTCCCAGACTGTACCCATGAGATAGTGCTTGTATATTTTGATGTATGCGGGAGCGCCCATGCAGTTGCATGTGCATGCAGGTATACATGCATATGTATAGGTGTGTATGTGTGTGGGTGCACACCTGTAGATACTGTATGTGGACATGTGCACCACATTGCCAACTGACACTAATCATAGAGATCAGTCCCACATGATATTTATGCTTGCTCCACCCTTAACTTTTGAGGTTAAGATGGGTAGGCACTTAGTTACCATTCCCAGGTTCAATTGTTCACAGCCATGATAGCTTGATCTGTATTTGTCTTTGTCCATTTCATTGTTTTGAGTCAGGACAGTTAGGTCCTCAAAAATTCTTTCCAGTTTCAACCGTTGTAAGCCAGGACAATTGTGTCATTATTAAATAGTCCATTTAACGTTATCCAACTACCATTGAGGGAACTCCTTCGGGGAGGTTGGTGTTTCGTCCATACTGAAGGTCTTTTTACCAATATATCTGTTTTGGTCACCAATAATAGTACTATCTATTAATTAATTGGTTTTTAATTGATTTTATTGATATATTTATAGCCCTGTATGGTACCTACTATCACTTCACAGGAGCCCCGTAATAGAGATACAGCCCCAAATTTAGATAAAAAGTACCCCCACATTAGCCCCCCCCCCACCCCCCCTCCCTTTAACACTTTGATAAGTATCACCTAAGTATCACTTTGATAAGTCCACCTATTTTTATGAGGACACACTACTCTTCTCCATTTTATAAATGGTTTACAACTATCAATCCTATTTTTATAATTGATTTTCTTTGCTCCTCAGGACATGGGAGCAAACACATTCATTTGCACTTTCCACATAGATTTTAGCCCTTTGGTGCTGTGCTGCCCTAGTGTTGTGCAGAGTAACTTTTTGGGACCACTGGGTACTAATGTAGTGGGTCTGCCATGCAGTTATTTCCGAATTGGCCCCCAAGGATGCCATTGTACTTCTTTAAAATTGGAGAAGGAAGGGGTTTACCATTTTTGGGTCCGCCCTTGATGCCCGTGGCACATGACACTAAACTGGATGCTGAGTACCCGAAAGTGACATATTATGGCAGTGGAACACAGATCCACCTGCAGTTATGGGTTAGCAGCCGGGCATCGTTCCAGCCCTTAGATAGGCATACTGTGGCAGCGGCATGTAATGGCACCCCTGCACAGGTTCATTCAGACTCCTAGTAAGCTACAGCAACTATGCTGACTCATTTTGATTCCATCATGTTTCTGAAGACTATAGAGAAGGGCTTAGTGTAAACACCTCTGGCTTGGACGCACTATGAATAACTTAGTATAGATGCATATGTGAATATATATACATATATACACACAGAGTATATGTGTAACTGTATTTACTTCACTTTATTCTAATTTATTTTCAGTCCATTTTAATTTAATGTGCATAATGCAAAGTATTATACTGTATTGTATGTGGTACTTATTGTAAATTCCTGTTAGTTGCTCATAGTAAGGGAGTGGCTACCTGGGTTTGTTTCCTGGGAGGACACCTATCCCTTATGCTGTAATGGGGGGTTTACATAATGAGGGTGGTACAGATTGTGTATCCATACATCTATAAATACTTGGTGGGCCATTTGGTCTATTGGCTCTGAGGAAGAGGGTTCTCCCACGAAACACGTAAGCAAAGCCATTACAGACGCCATCTGGTCCCCTTGCAATACTGGAATCTTCCAGCGGTCCTAGAAGCGACTTGTCTTTGATTTGTTTGGACATGCGTGTATACATCATGCATTTGTATCATCTACATCTTCTTTTAATACATTTTTATAATTGAAGTGCACTAGGTTGGTGTGCCCTTCTCTTGTTTTTCAGTATATTTGGATACCCATGGTCCTGAGAGGGCAGCAAGACTGTACTTTGACAATAAGGATTAGTCACACTTCCTTCCCTTGAGCTTTACATCTGAGAGTTACTTTCTTGGATGTTGTATATTACATAGCCAGACCAAAGTATTGATCATCTCTACAGTTGCCATTTTTAATAAAGTTCTTAAGGTAGGCTCAGCCATACAAATTGAATTTGGTTTGTGTACAGAAAAGCTGTCACGTACCTGGTTGGAGAGCCCAAACGTGCAGGGAGCGGCGCCTCGTAAGCCTCCGGCTCGAGAGCCCCTGGAGGTGGAGACAGGGATTCAAGAGTCCGGAGGGCACAAGTGCCAAGCTGAGTTGCAGCAACGGAGATCACCACCGGCTGGTGCAGGAGGTCAGGCAGAGGATGAAAGGTAGCAGACAACGGGCACTGCGGGAACAGGTGGCTGACTGGAACGGTAGGTGCAACTAGCGCTGGAAGCCGGGCAGGAACAGCAGGAACGGCTGGCACTGGTAACCGGGCAGGAACAGCAGAAACAGCTGGCACAGGTAGTCAGGCAGGAACCACAGGAGGAGCTGGTGTGGATATTCAGGTGGGTAAGCAGGCGTGGTCAGAGGCGAGCCGGGTCGGTAACTATCGGGCAGCAGAGGTACACAGCAGAAGGCAGAAGCGTGGTCAATCAGGCAGAGGGTCGGAGGCAGGCGGCAAACAAACAAGGTCAAGGAACAGGCCGGGTACAGTATCAGGAACAGACAGGAACTGGTAGCAGAAGTCACAGGAACGCTGTAGACAGGACAGCACGGGAGAACAGGAGCTGATTCCTTAAATAGCTTGTTGGGCGCCAAGAACGGTCGCACGGTACGTTTGCGTGCCCCCGCGGGCAACCGTGCTCCCGTTCGTGACCCCGCGTACCCGCGTACGCCCGTTCGGTTCGTCGCGCACCCGCGTGCGCCCGCTCGTGTCAACGCGCACCCGCGTGCGCCTGTTAGTGTCAACGTGCACTCGCGTGCGTTCGTTTGCGCCAACCCGCGTCCGAGGGCACCGACGATCCTCTTGTACAGGAAACCTGTGGGTAAGTCTCCTATGTACGGTCGGGATGGTGGAACGATCGTGACATTGCCCTCCCCCCCCCCAAGGGGCAACCTCCGGATGCCCAATCGTGCCATCTTATCCGGATGAGACCTCTTGAAAGCAAGGATCAGCCTCTTTGCATGCAGGTTGGACTCCGGTTCCCATGAATTTTCCTCAGGGCCATACCCCTTCCACTTAACCAGGAATTGAGTCCGATTCTGTCTCCTCCTGCAGTCCAGAATGGATTCGACCTCGTATTCTAATTCTCCATCAATCATCACAGGTTCCGGGGGGTTGGCACTCCGATCGGCAAAGGGGTCCGGGACCGTAGGTTTAAGTAACGAGGCGTGAAAGACCGGGTGGATCCGAAACGACTCTGGGAGTTTCAATTCAAAAGCCACGTCGTTCAGCTTCCTTACAATAGGGAAAGGACCCACAAACTTCGGTCCCAGCTTCCTGGATGGGCAAGCTAATTTCAGATTCAGAGTGGACAACCAGACCTGGTCCCCGACCTGGAGGTCGAGCTCCCCTCTTCTCTTCCTGTCAAAGACCTCTTTGTTGTGTTCCTGAGTCTTAGCCAGAGTTTCTTGTAGGATCTTATTGTTGCTCTCGAAAAAATTAAGGTCTTCCTGTACCGCCGGCACTGAGCATTCAGGGAGATTACTGGGTAGAAAAAGCGGGTGGAAGCCAAAGTTTGCAAAAAACGGGGACTGCTTGGTGGCAGAATGGATGGAGTTGTTGTATGCAAACTCTGCTAATGGCAAGAGCGATGCCCAGTCATCCTGGGAGAAGGAAGAGAAGCAACGCAGATATTGCTCTAGCGTTTGGTTGGTTCTCTCGGTCTGGCCGTTGGTTTGAGGGTGATAGGCCGAAGAAAGGCGAAGCTCAATTTTCAGGGCCCCACAGAGTGCTTTCCAAAACCTGGACGTAAACTGTACCCCCCTGTCTGAGGTAATGTCAGCAGGGATACCGTGGAGCCTTACCACTTCTCTAATAAAAGTCTTAGCCATCTCTGCGGCCGAAGGGGTCCCCTTCATAGGCAGAAAGTGGGCCATCTTAGTAAGCCTATCTACCACCACAAAGATTGAGGAGAAGTCTTCAGAGGGAGGCAGTTCCACGATGAAGTCCATGGATATCATCTTCCAAGGTCTATCCGGGATGGGCAATGGTCTCAGCAGGCCCCAAGCCCTTGATTTGCTACCTTTATTCCGGATACATGTGGTGCATGCCTCCACATATTCCCTGCAGTGCTTCTTCATCTGTGGCCACCAAAACGTGCGTTGAAGCAAGTCCGTGGTTTTGAACACCCCAAAGTGACCGGCCAGTGGGTGGTCGTGGCAGGAGCTGAGAACTGCAACACGTACTTCTTGGGGAACGTAGATCCTGTCCTGATGCCAAAGAAGACCATCTCTGGAGGTTAAAGAAACGTCAGGTGGGAGAACCGAATTGCTGGGGGCCTGCTTAATTCGGGAAAGTAGGCTCTCCTGAAGCAAGAGAAAGTTTCCTGGGGGAAGGATGGTATCAGGAGTAGGGAGCTCCACTGATTCACTGTACATTCGAGAGAGGGTATCGGGTTTAACATTCTTTGATCCCGGACGGTACGTGATGTGGAACACAAATCTAGAAAAGAAGAGTGCCCACCGGGCCTGTCTTGGTTTCAGTCTCTTGGCAGACTTAAGATACTCTAGGTTTTTGTGATCAGTATAGACCAGGATCGGGTGGGAAGCGCCTTCGAGGAGGTAGCGCCATTCTTCCAGTGCCGCCTTGATTGCCAGCAGTTCTCGGTCACCGACGTCGTAATTCCGCTCCGCCTCCGAAAGCTTGCTGGAGAAGAAGCGACCGGATGCAAAAGTGACTTAGGCCCCTGTCTCTGGGAGAGCACTGCCCCAACGGCCACTTCCGAGGCATCCACCTCCAGGATATAAGGCAGCGTTGAATCAGGGTGTCTTAAGATTGAGGCAGATACGAACAGGTCCTTTAGGGTCTTGAAGGCTTCTTGTGCCTTAGAAGTCCATTGAAATCTTTGACCCTGTTTGGTCAGCTCGGTGATGGGGGAAATGGAGGAAAATCCTCTGATGAATTTCCTGTAAAAATTAGCAAATCCTACAAACCGTTGGACCCCTTTTCTGTCAGAGGGAGCGGGCCAGTCTAGGATAGCTGAGATCTTCTGGGGATCCATCTCTATTCCTTTCACTGAAATAATTAGCCCAAGGAATTGAATACTTAGCTGTTCGAAAACACACTTTTCCGGTTTGGCGTACAGACCATGAAGACGGAGTCGAGCCAAGACACTTTTCACATGTTCCCGATGCTCGACTAGAGAGGAAGAAAAGATTAAAATATCATCTAGATATACTATCACAAACAGGTCAAGGTAATCTCTGAAGACATCATTTACAAAATGTTGGAACGTAGCAGGAGCATTACAGAGTCCAAAGGGCATAACTAAATATTCGTAGTGCCCGAAGCGGGTACGAAAGGCGGTCTTCCATTCATCGCCTTCACGAATGCGGACGAGGTTGTAGGCACCCCGCAGGTCTAGTTTAGAGAATACCTCGGCCGATCCCAGTCTCTGAAATAGTTCGGGCACTAACGGTAGGGGATAACGGTTCTTAATTGTGACTTTGTTGAGTGCCCGGTAGTCCACACATGGGCGCAGGGAATGGTCCTTCTTCTGGACGAAGAAAATCCCTGCACCTGCCGGGGAAGTGGATGGCCGGATAAAACCCTTCTTCAGATTATCGTCCAGGTAGGTTTTCAGGGTTCCCAGCTCGGTCTCGGATAAGGGGAAGATCCTTCCGCAGGGGATCTCTGCCCCCGGGAGCAATTCGATAGGGCAATCATATGGTCTGTGGGGAGGTAAAGTCTCAGCGCCCTTTTTGCTAAACACATCCAAAAATTGGTGATAAACCTTGGGCACAGCCTGTCGGATCTCGGTGTCCGTTTCTAAGCAAAGCAGCGAAGAAGGGTCCGTGTTGGCGACTGGGAGGCAGTGCTGACAATAGGCAGACGGAAACTCTATCCCTCCAGTGAACCAATTTATAAGAGGGTTGTGGGCCTTCAACCAGGGCATGCCAAGGATAACGGGAAAGAGTGGAGACTTGATAATGTCCAGACACAGGAGCTCCTGGTGGGTTCCGGCGATGATGGCGAAAAGAGGGGACGTCTCCTGGGTCACTGGTCCGGACTTAAGGGTGGAACCATCGGCCAAGTAGATTGAAAGTCCCTTTACCATAGGCAGAAGAGGAATGTTGTTCTTTAAGGCAAAGGACAAGTCCATAAAGCCGCTGCAGGCCCCAGAATCAATAATTGCGTTGATGCTGATAGTCCTTCCTGAGAACTGCAAAAGAAGAGGCACAGCCAGATGAGAGGTGATACTGGGCAAGGTAGAAGGGGAAGCAGGAGGTATGAGAAGGCACTTACGTGATTTGGCAGGGCAAGTGCGAACATAATGTCCCGGTTCTCCGCAGTAGAGACAAAGGTTGCCGGCTCTTCGGCGTTGGCGCTCTTCAGGCGTCAGAGATGGGCGAAGTAGACCCAGCTGCATGGGCTCTGACGAATCCGGAGGGGGAGGAGCAGGAACAGAAGGGACCGGAGGGTTGGAACTAGGAACCCGTGGCAACATCCAGACAGGGCGAGAGGTAGAAGAAGAACGCTCTAGGCAACATTCTCTTAGGCGCCTATCGATCTGGACAGAGAGATCGATGAGTGCTTCAAGGGTTTCAGGGATTCCCACGCGAGCCAGTTCATCTTTTAGTGATTCTGAGAGTCCCATGCGGAACTGGTAGCGGAGGGCTGAGTTATTCCACTCCGTGTCGGAGCTCCAGCGTCTAAACTCAGACACATAATCCTCCACCGGCCTGCGGCCCTGTTGGAGCGCATGCAGGGCTGCTTCTGCGGTGGCAGCAAGCTGGGGGTCCTCATATAGCCGAGACATCGCTAGGAAAAAGGCATCTAAAGAGTCCAGAGAGGGATCCTTCCGTTCCAGAAGACAATGTGCCCAGGCCTGAGGCTCGTCGGTCAGTAGAGAAATGACGAACCCCACTTTTGTTGCCTCGAGAGAAAAAGTCCGGGGTTGAAGAGCGAAGAAGAGCTCACAGGAGTTCCGAAAGGCCCTGAACTTGTTCCGGTTGCCCGAGAAACGATCTGGTGTAGGGACCCTTGGTTCAGGCGGCATCATTACCACTGAAGGAGGAACTGGGGGTCCAGGGACAGCTGGGGCAGAGGCAGATAGGGCCTGGACCTGTTCTTCCAGACGGCCGTAGCCTTCTTGCAAATTCTTCACGGCCTGGGTAAGGCCGGCTAGGTGGCGGCAAAGCTCATCCATTGGGGAGGCTCCCTGCGAGGGCTCGGACATGGCTGTCCTGTACTGTCACGTACCTGGTTGGAGAGCCCAAACGTGCAGGGAGCGGCGCCTCGTAAGCCTCCGGCTCGAGAGCCCCTGGAGGTGGAGACAGGGATTCAAGAGTCCGGAGGGCACAAGTGCCAAGCTGGGTTGCAGCAACGGAGATCACCACCGGCTGGTGCAGGTGGTCAGGCAGAGGATGAAAGGTAGCAGACAACGGGCACTGCGGGAACAGGTGGCTGACTGGAACGGTTGGTGCAACTAGCGCTGGAAGCCGGGCAGGAACAGCAGGAACGGCTGGCACTGGTAACCGGGCAGGAAGAGCAGAAACAGCTGGCACAGGTAGTCATGCAGGAACCACAGGAGGAGCTGGTGTGGATATTCAGGTGGGTAAGCAGGCGTGGTCAGAGGCGAGCCGGGTCGGTAACTATCGGGCAGCAGAGGTACACAGCAGAAGGCAGAAGCGTGGTCAATCAGGCAGAGGGTCGGAGGCAGGCGGCAAACAAACAAGGTCAAGGAACAGGCCGGGTACAGTATCAGGAACAGACAGGAACTGGTAGCAGAAGTCACAGGAACGCTGTAGACAGGACAGCACGGGAGAACAGGAGCTGATTCCTTAAATAGCTTGTTGGGCGCCAAGAACGGTCGCACGGTACGTTTGCGTGCCCCCGCGGGCAACCGTGCTCCCGTTCGTGACCCTGCGTACCCGCGTACGCCCGCTCGGTTCGTCGCGCACCCGCGTGCGCCCGCTCGTGTCAACGCGCACCCGCGTGCGCCTGTTAGTGTCAACGTGCACTCGCGTGCGTTCGTTTGCGCCAACCCGCGTCCGAGGGCACCGACGATCCTCTTGTACAGGAAACCTGCGGGTAAGTCTCCTATGTACGGTCGGGATGGTGGAACGATCGTGACAAAAGCATATGTATTGAATTGTTACATTTCTTACAATTGTTACTTTTTTTTACATTATTCTTTGTTCTGAGGTCCCTGCCTGTAAGAAAGACACTTGTGGCACAGTAGTGAAGAGTATTTTGTGGGTACATGAACTTTGGCATGCATGTGCAGTGTACTTTGGTTCAATGGCATAAAACAAGATAATGGTGTACCACCACCATACCGGACACAGGGAATAACCGATCACAGTACCGAGTCACTGTGAGCAGCCCTGGTACCATGTGATCAATGTAACCAATCACAGTTATCACAATTACATAAGTATAAATTCCAAGCCACGCCCACTGTTAGTCAAAAATTGGCCATGCCCACTGTTCACTGCCAAGCAGAAATTTCTGCTGTATCCCAGGGACATGCTCACATTTTGTCAGGCTGTTTTGACTTTTCATTTGTAAAACCAGGCAGATTACTAGGTATAGGTATTGTCAATGTTTACATATTATTTATGATAACTAAATGTTGATAATTTCAGCTTAAAATAGTAGTTTCTAGAACATTTAAAAAAAAATGCTCTGTCAGTAAATATTTTCACTAAAAAACATTGTGGGGGGTTGGCAACCCTGGGGCAGAAGTAGAGTAAGCTGCACTTATTGCATGCTGGGTTACTGAATCAACCAGTCACTGTTAGAGATATATAAATGAGGTATCAGGTGTTTGGACTGGCTCAATTTAATGTTCATTTTGGCAGAAAATTACGATTTAGTTTTAATCTTAGTCTTTTGACTGAAATTACAGTGCCTAGCGAAAGTATTCGCCCCCCTTGAACTTTTCAACCTTTTGCCACATTTCAAGCTTCAAACAAAGATATACAATTTTTATTTTTTGTGAAGAATCACCAACAAGTGGGACTTTTGTGGATTTTTGAATCTTTTTTTAACTAATAAAAAAATGAAAAGTGGGGCGTGCAAAATAATTCAGCCCCCTTGCGTTAATACTTTGTAGAGCCACCTTTTGCTGCGATTACAGCTGCAAGTCGCTTGGGTTATGTCTCTCAGTTTTTCACATCGAAAGACTGAAATTCTTGCCCATTCTTCCTTGCAAAACAGCTAGAGCTCAGTGAGGTTGGATGGAGAGCGTTTGTGAACAGCAGTTTTCCGCTCTTTCCACAGATTCTCGATTGGATTCAGGTCTGGACTTTGACTTGGCCATTCTAACACCTGGATACGTTTATTTCTGAACCATTCCTTTGTAGATTTTGCTGTATGTTTGGGATCATTGTCTTGTTGGAAGATAAATCTCCGTCCCAGTTTCAGGTCTTTTGCAGACTCCAACAGGTTTTCATCCAGAATGACCCTGTATTTGGCTGCATCCATCTTCCCCTCAATTTTAACTATCTTCCCTGTCCCTGCTGAAGAAAAGAAGGCCCAAACCATGATGCTGCCACCACCATGTTTGACAGTGGGGATGGTGTGTTGAGGGTGATGAGCTGTGTTGCTTTTATGCCAAACGTATCGTTTTGCATTGTGGGCAAAAATTTTGATTTTGGTTTCATCTGACCAGAGCACCTTCTTCCACGTGTTTGGTGTGTCTCCCAGGTGGCTTGTGGCAAACTTTAGACGAGACTTTTTATGGATAACTTTGAGAAATGGCTTTCTTCTTGCCACTCTTCCATAAAGGCCAGATTTGTGCAGTGTACGACTGGTTGTTGTCCTATGGACAGACTCTCCCACCTAAACTGTAGTTCTCTGCAGTTCATCCAGAGTGATCATGGGCCTCTTGGCTGCATCTCTGATCAGTCTTCTCCTTGTCTGAGCTGAAAGTTTAGAGGGACGGCCAGGTCTTGGTAGATTTGCAGTGGTCTGATACTCCTTTCAAAATGATCACTTGCACAGTGCTCCTTGGGATGTTTAAAGCTTGGGCAATCTTTTTGTATCCAAATCCGGCTTTAAACTTCTCCATAACAGTATTACGGACCTGCCTGGTGTGTTCCTTGGTCTTCATGATGCTCTCTGCGCTTTCAACAGAACCCTGAGACTATCACAGAGCAGGTGCATTTATACAGAGACTTGATTACACACAGGTGGATTCTATTTATCACCATCAGTCATTTAGGACAACATTGGATCATTCAGAGATCCTCGCTGAACTTCTGGAGTGAGTTTGCTGCACTGAAAGTAAAGGGGCAGAATAATTTTGCACGCGCCAATTTTCAGTTTTTTATTTGCTAAAAAAGTTTAAAATATCCAATAGATTTCGTTCCACTTCACAATTGTGTCCCACTTGTTGGTGATTCTTCACAAAAAAATAAAATGTTATATCTTTATGTTTGAAGCCTGAAATGTGGCAAAAGGTTGAAAAGTTCAAGGGGGCCAAATACTTTCGCAAGGCACTGTACATTTTAGTTTTAGTCCCATTTTACTTTGAGTCATATTTAGTCGATTAAATCTCCAGTACATTTTAGTTGACTAAAATCTACAGTACATTTTAGTTCTCTTAATTCTAATGGGTATAGTTAAATTGTAATTATTATTGAGACTCAATAATAATAATAATAATGCATTATTTAAGCATTTCTCTACAATTTCCAAACTCATACAGCTGGGGTGAAAAATTGAATATGTTATTATTTATAGTATTAACTATTAAGGTTTGCACATGGACTACACACAGATTTAGTTTTTATACAACATCTTTATTTAAGTAAAACCATGTTTCGATACAAGAATATTGCTTTTTTTTTTTTTTAAAAAAGGGTAACATTCAAATAAAATAAAAAAATAAGAACTCTTTGCATGATGAGGCCAACATGCAGTGCACATTTGCATTTACTTTAACAGTTCAAGAAACTGAACAGAACATAACAAAACATTTCAACAGCTTGGTCTTTTGGCCTGGTGTCAAGAAGGGCAGCAATGCGGCCACTACTTCACTCCAGGAAAAACATCAGGGAAAAAATGATATTCTGCAAAAGGTATAGGGATTGGACTGCTGAAGACTGGAGTAGTAATTTTCACTGATGAATCCCCTTTCTGATTATTTGGGGCATCCAGAAAAAACCTTGTTCAGAGATGAAAAGGTGAGCGCTACACAATCATCAGTCCTGTGTCATGCTCATGCCAATAGTAAAGAATCCTGAGATCATTCATGTGTGGGATGGGTTCCTTCTCAGCCAAGGGAGTGGGCTCACTCACAATTTATTTCAAATATACATTTGGATGGTTACTTACAGGACACAACACTGTTTATATCTTAACCTGACAAAATGGGTTGAAAAAAAAAAAAAAAAAAAACATCTATGATTAAATTCGCTCTTTCCAGTCTCTACATACTTATGGATAGCTGAGAGTGGACCCTCTCTCCCCTTGCTCTTTCACCTTTTCTTGGGGGAGAGGGGAAAGAAGTAGGAAAGAGAGAAGGGAAGGAAAGGAAGGGCAGAAGGAAAGGAAGGGGGGGGAAGGGGGTGTAAGAGGGGGGAAGGACATGGCGATGGTCTAGGGTTCTATGTGTTCGGTAAGATGGGCATGGTGTTGTACGATTCCATGAAGCACCGTCCTTCATCTGAATAGATGAAGGCGCTCCAAATATCCCAAGTTTTCTTGTAGGCCTCTTGTTTATTTTGTGCCGTGAGGACTAATGCCGCGTACACACGATCAGAATTCTCTAAAAAGCTCTGATGGTTTTCCTGACGGAATTCGGCTCAAGCTGTCTTGCCTACATACGGTCACATCAAATTCCGATCATTTATAACGCGGTGAGGTACAACACATACGACGTGACTAGAAAAAGGAAGTTCAATAGCCAGTAGCTTCTGTCTGTAGTTGAATCTGAGCATGCGTGATTTTTGAGGTGTCGGAATTGCATGCACATGATCAGAATTACCGATAGAAAGTTTTTCTGTCGGGAAAATGAGAACATGCTATCAATTTTTGGCTGGCAGAAATTTGGACAGCTAAATTCCAATGGAGCATACACACGGTCGCATTTTCCGATGAAAAGCTTTCATCTGTCTTTTTCTGGCCGGAATTCCGATCGTGTGTACGCAGCATTAGTTCTCCATTTTCCTCAATTCCTCTACTTTTCGTAACCAGAGAGTGATGGTTGGAGGAGAGCATTGCTTCCACTGGAGGGGTATACATGCCTTTTCTGCATTAAGAAAATGTCGTAGCAGTGACTTTTTGTATGTTTTTGTATGTTTTGGAGGGTATCTTAGAGTGGTGTAGTAAGAAAAAGGCCGTTTCCTCTGGAATCAAGTATTCTGTGAATTCTAAAATGACTCGGCTGACTTCCTGCCAAAAGCCCTTCCTTCTTGGGCAAGCCCAGAAAATATGGATCAGGGTGCCCTCTTCCTCTCCACAGTGGCAGCACTGACTTGAGGTAGAGGGAAAGCATCTTTGTAGCCTGAAAAGTGTTAGGTATCAACGGGAGAGCAGCTTGAAATCCGTCTCTTCTATTTTAGTGCACAAGGAGGTTTTCAGAGCGAAAGTAATGATACGCCATCTTTGTGCTGTCAAAAAACGTACAATTTAGGTCCCTTTCCCATCTGGTCAGACAGGGTAACTGACTGATCTTCAGGAGTGTTGAGCAGAGTTTATGTTTGGGATAGAGTATGGGCCAATGAGCCCGTACCTGCAAAGAGGTCTTCAAAGGTCGCCCGCTGTCACGCAAAGTCTTGGGTTCTAGGGATGGAGTGGAGTAATTTTACCGCTTTCCAAAAGGGGAGACAGAAGGTTCCTGTGGGATCAGATAGTTCTAGTATGGTTGGCCATTTCCCGTTAATTACAAAATTAGCCTCGTGGTTACAGTTAAAGTCTCTGAGAGAGGCATAATCCGTGGAGAGAAGACCCAGTTCAAAGCTTGGGTGGCCGAGTATTGGGAACAGCGGGAAGCGTTGGGATGTCAGGGATGCTTGTTTGGTGATTAGGTAGCTGTGTCTCAGTGTAGTACCTATTAGCGGATGCAACCTTAGTTCTGATGGTAGAGCACCGTAGCACCAAAGTGCGCCCTTCAGTGGTATATGGGATTGGGACTGTTCAAATTGTACCAAGAGTTTGAGTGCCCCGCTACGTCTCCAATCAAGTATGCGCCCTAGGCGGGAGGCTAGGTAGTATTGTCTAATGTCGGGTTTGCAGGTCATGTAGGGTGTGAGGGGGAACAGCGATAACCATTGCTTCCGACTTTGAGAAGTTTATTTTTAAGTGTGAAAGTGTCCCGCAGGTTTTGAATTCTCGTAGGAGATTTGGCAAAGAGATCTTAGGGTTTGTTAAGGAGAATAACATATCACCCGCATACGCCGATATCTTGCAATGTGTATTACCCATTTGGATGCCGGTTATGTCTGGATTAAGTCATATGGTATAAATAAATGGTTCTAGGGATAGTGCAAAGAGGAGTGGGGACAGGGGGGCATCCCTGCCGAGTTCCATTCCTGATGGTGAAAGGGGACGAGAGTACCCCATTCGCTTTTACTTGGGCTGAGGAATTAGAGTATATGCTGCCTATCCATTTCATCATCCTGGATCCAAGTCCAATGTGTCAGAGAACCGAGAACAAAGTCCCAGTTCGGGGGGGGGGGGGCATGGCAGCCTGAGGAGCTCCGTCGGTACCGTGGCCCTAGAACGTCTAATTGCACTGTTTTTTCCCCAAAGATGAACAAGCAGCACTGGAAGTCCCACCACACCCGCTCCCGCCGCTCCGGGAACGCAGGCAAGGGGAGAAATATCTCCGATCTCTTTAAACATCAGACGGCCGCCCTGACAGTCATGGAGGGAGATAAGATGGCGCCGATTTCAGTGAGAACTCGCAGTCGGCAGCGGAGGACACCAGCAGGAAAGGTACCCGCACTAATCATCCCCTCACATACAAGGACATGTCCGGCTTTGCAGCAGACATCAAAGCCTCGTTCTCTGCCGCCATTACTGACCTTAAGACCAGTTTTCTGGTTCTGCAGGAAAAGATGGCTGCTTCAGAAATGGCAGGGAAGCAGAGGGACAAACTGATTACCAGACTGGACAAGGTGGCCAATGCTCATGCTATGCACTTTATTGAGATGAATAGACATTTAGAAGATCTTGACAATAGGGGAAGGCGCAATAACAGAGTGCGCGGTATACCGGAGTCAGTCATGGCCGACCAAATTCCCGCAATATTGCACAGAGTTTTCAATACTTTACTGGACAGGCCGGAGGACACGGGCATTGAGTTTGTCAGGGCCCAGAGAGCCCTCAGAACCCGGGGTCCAGACACATTTCCCCCTCAAGATATTATTTGCTGTCTGCAGAGCTTCTCTCTCAAGGAGGATATTATGTCCAGGGCACGCAGGAATGAGCAGATCATTTTTAATGGGGAAAACATCAAACTCTTTCAGGACCTTTTGCAAATAACCCTAAAAAAACGCAGGGCTTTGCGCCTGCTCCTGGAAAAGCTGAGAGAGAAGGAGCTACGCTACGCATGGCGCTTCCCCTTTGCACTATCAGTCACGCATGGGGGTAAACAATACATCCTGCGTACCCCTGAGGATCTTCCTGAATTCTGTACCACACTCCAAATTGAACCGGTGGACTTACCGGACTGGTAACGGGAATTCTATCTACCGCCCAAGGAACGGAGCCGCCTCATTCTCCTTTGACATCCCCGGAGAAACACCACTCTAAGAAATTGAGACAGGGCCGCCATGAAACACCGATATCAGGCACTCCTCGAAGCCGCCCACATTCCTCCAGGAATCTGATAGAGGACTAGCAGGTTTGACTGCACCGGCGGGGCGCCTCAGCCTGTCCGCTTTGGCTTAAGGATTATCCTTTGGATTCCGTTCAACTTACTAGTGCTGCGTAACTAAGGACATCTTTGTCTTCCCTTTTTGTTTTGTGTTTTTTTTTTACGTTTTACCCTTTTTTCTATCAAGACTCAACACAAGGCTCTGCGCTGCAAGCGCTACTGTAGTCGGCCCTATCCCAAGTTGGACTACCTATCTTAAAGGAACCACACGAGTACTGTTCATGATATACTGGCCTAAAAGCAGTGTGAGGCCCTTACCTGGTAGAGAAGGGACGCATTACATTGCACTAGGTCACTGTTTGGGACTACATGGTGGTCATGCTAGGACCCCAAACACACTGAGGGGCTAGCAGGCTGTTTTTTTTTTTTTTCTTATGGATCCCTTGTTCCCAACTTCCGCTGGGGTGGTCTTGTGGCGCCTCTTTGTGGGGCGGCACATGATTCATCCCTGGCTCTTATAGGTGACATTCTTATTCAGCTCACACCGACTTGGAACAATGTTTGACACTTCTATTGAGCCTCCCCACTAGCTAAGCCCCCTGCTATAGCCATGATGGGGCCCCAATACTGTCAATACTTTTTGACTCTCGCTTATAGTTTACCCCCCCCCCCCCCCCTTTTTTTTTTCCCTCAGTGCAACTTAGACCATTGAGAACCTTTCATTGGTTTCGGTTGGGCCACGACCAGACTCTCCTTATTTGATTGTTCTAGTTTTTAGTTGTAAGATTGTATAGTTTCCTCAGGCTGTGCAGGCGCGCGTGCAAGTTGGTGTGTGTGCCGTGCACGGTAATTGCTGCTGTTCTCGCTGGGTGTCTACATAGACCCCACGGTAGTGTCTCGGGCGGGTCCAGTTGGGCCCATCCGTATACACTAACTTTGACCCTCCGGGACATATTTTACGTCTGAGGAGGGAGTGACCTATACCCTCCATTCTCTCTCTCTCTTGTTCTCCTATTTCTACCTATTTCTCTTGCTTTCTTTTCTGTCCACAATTCGGGGCTATAGAGTGTTAAGACTTAATTTATGTGATTGATTGTTTGACGTTCTTCTTTGAGGTTTGATTACAGGAGCAGACAATCCTCTCTCTCTGAGTCTCCATAATGGCTTACACCGATCTGGGCGGTAAGCCCACAGTTATATCCCACAACGTAAAAGGTCTCAACATTCCTGAGAAGCGATACACCCTATTGCGAGAGCTCAGAAAAGGTAGGCCAAGCTTTGTTTTTCTTCAGGAAACACATTTCCGGACAAACCATGTGCCCAGGCTTACTGATTCCTTTTTTGTCGAAGCTCATCACGCTACCAGCGAGACTTCTAAATCTAAAGGCGTCTCGATCCTGGTGAGCAGGGATGCCGATTTCGAGCTCTCAAACAAATTGGTGGACCCAGATGGGAGGTTTATCTTCCTCAAAGGGTCGTGCAGGGGGGCCTCTCTGACATTAGCGAATGCCTACTTTCCCAATACTGCCCAGCTTACATTCTGCCACAAACTGATTGACGAGCTGACTAGTTTCAGTACAGGTTGCTTGATCCTAGGAGGTGACTTTAACATCCCCTTGATTGCAACTGAGGACACCTCCACTGGGAAGACGACAGTCACCTACAGAGTTCTTAAAAGAATTAAGCAGCTCATACACTCACTGAATCTGACACCTGGCGCTACGTACACCCCGAGGGTAGAGACTACTCCTTTTCCATTCCCCACAACCGACACTCGAGAATTGACTACATTTTCGTATCACAGAGAGACATCCATTCATTGACAGGAGCCAATATAGGGATCCAAACCATTTCGGATCATTCCCCAATTTCCATTACGCTGAACTTACTTACACCCCCACCCAAATCGAATATGTGGAGACTGAACTCCTCCTTGTTGACAGATCCAGCGGTGCTCCCCCAACTTACCTCTTCACTAGCTGACTTCTTTAAGCACAATAATATCCCAGATATCAATCCCTTGATGACTTGGGAGGCCCACAAGTGCTTTATTAGGGGCGAACTGATCCGAATAGGCACACACACAAAAAAAAAGAAAGAAGCAAGGAAATAAAACGCTTAACGGATAAAATTCACACTCTAGAAACCCTTCATAAACAGACCCTCACAGTAAACACCGCAGCCTCCTTACTGGAGTCCAGAAGGTCCCTTAAACAAATTCTGGATACCAATACGAGGAGATTCCTTTTCTTTAAAAAATAGGATTTTTATATACAGCTTACCTGTAAAATCCTTTTCTTGAGAGTATATCACGGGACACAGGAGCTCATTACATGGTGATTGGACACTGGTTAACCCCAATTAAGGAGAATTCCTCCCCTATATAACCCCTCCCTATGGGAGGCACCTCAGTTTTGTAGCAACGCAATAGGAAACCACGTAAAAACCCAAGAGGGGCGGGAGCCCGTGTCCCGTGATGTACTCTCAAGAAAAGGATTTTACAGGTAAGCTGTATATAAAAATCCTATTTTCTTGATCATACATCATGGGACACAGGAGCTCATTACATAGTGGGATGTCCCAAAGCAATGCTCAGATTGAGGGGAGGGAGATACAGATCATAATTATAGACCGCCATGGGCCGGAGGACCTAAACTGCAGCCTGCAGTACACTGCGCCCGAAGGCGATATCCTCTTGCCCTCTGACATCCACCTGATAGAATCTGGTGAATGTGTGGACTGATGACCAAGTTGCAGCCTTACAGATCTGCGCCAGGGAGGCCTGGTGATGCACTGCCCAAGAAGCACTTACAGCCTTAGTAGAGTGCGCTTTCACTTGAAAAGGAGGGATTTTCCCTTTAACACTATAGGCCTGAGAAATAATCTGTCTAATCCACCTTGAGAGAGTGGATTTTGATGCCACCTGGCCCTTCCTAGGGCCTTCCGGCAAGATAAAAAAGCAAGTTTTCCTTATCCGAGCCGTTGCTTGAAGATAGATACTGATTGCCCTGACCATATCCAAAGTGTGCAAAGATTCTTCTTCTGCGGACTGTGGGTCCGGAAAAAAGGATGGTAGGATAACATCTTGATTCAAATGGAATCCTGAAACCACCTTAGGTAGAAAGGACCTGTTGGGGCGCATGACCACCCGGTCCTTATGAACAATTAGATACGGCTCTTTGCTGGAAAGAGCTGCTAGTTCTGACACTCTTCTAGGCGTGGATATGGCTACCAAGAAAACCAATTTTTTGGTCAAAAGAACTAATGAAGCCAGATGCAAAGGTTCAAAAGGTTGCCCCTGCAAAGCCGAGAGAACCAAATTCAGATCCCATGGGCATACCGGAGGTTTGAGTGGCGGCCTTATCCGCATAGCCCCCTGGATGAAATCCCGCACCAGGGAATGCGATGCAAGTGGCTTCTGAAAAAACACTGACAAGGCCGAAATCTGCACCTTGATAGTGCTTACGGCCAAATTCATTTCTAGGCCTGACTGGAGGAAGGCCAAGATCCTGCTAATGACATACTTTCTAGGATGCCATTCCCTCAGTTCACACCAGGAAACATATGACCTCCAGATTTTGTAGTAAATAAGCCTGGAGGCTGGATTTCTGGCATTAACCAGAGTAGAAAGGACTGGCCCCGAAAGCCCACAGTCTCTCAGAATGTGGGTCTCAGCAGCCAAACCGTCAAATTCAGACTATGTAAAGCAGGATGGTACATTGGACCCTGTGAGAGCAGATCTGGCCGGAGAGGTAGGATCCACGGCCTGCCTACTGCCAACTTCATGATCTCTGCGTACCACGGTCGCCTGGGCCAAGCCGGGGCTACCAAAAGAACCGATTTTGTCTCCCTCTTGACTCTTCCCAGGAACCGCGACAGAAGCGGGCACGGGGGGAAGGCATAAATTGTACTGATCCCAGAAAACTGTCAGAGCATCTGACCCCTGAGCAAGTGTATCTCTTGTTCTTGACATAAATTTGTCCAGTTTTCTGTTGAACCTGGACGCAAACAGATCTATGTCTGGAGAACCCCACCTGCGACATATGTCCCAAAACACGTGGGGGTGCAGAGCCCATTCTCCTGGGTACAACTGCTGGTGGCTCAGAAAATCCGCCTGCCAATTTTCCACTCCTGGAATGAAGACTGCAGAAAGGCATGGAACATGCTTTTCTGCCCAGACAAGTATGCGATTCACCTCTTTTTGCGCAACCAGACTCCTGGTACCGCCCTGGTGATTGATATAGGCCACTGCTGTGGCATTGTCGGACTGAACCCGAACAGGGAGACCCCGTAGTCTGGAAGATCACTTTATGAGAGCCATATAAACTGCCCGGATCTCCAAGACATTTATGGGCAATAGCTTCTCGATCGCAGACCATTTGCCCTGCGAGCACGTCTCCTCCAACACTGCTCCCCAGCCTGTTAGGCTGGCATCGGTCGCAATATCCTTCCATGGAAGAGGAAGAAAAGTTTTGCCTTTCAGCAAATTCTTGGTTTGTAACCACCAGACGAGACTCTTGCATGTCCCTGGGGATAGACACATAGGAAGATCCAAGGATTGGGGCTTCCTGTTCCAAGCCGCAAGGATGCATCTTTGCAGAGGCCTTGAGTGGAACTGGGCAAATGGAACGGCCTTGAAGGAGGGGACCATTTTCCCTAACAGTCTCATGCACAACCAAATGGGGGAAGATCTTCTGCCCAGAATTAGGTGCACCAGATCCCCGATGGCCAAGGCTTTTGGCCTTGGAAGAAACACCTTGCCCTGAGCAGTGTCGATAAACATACCCAGGTATTCCAACCTGGTAGCAGGCTGTAGGGACGACTTTTCTAGGTTTATAATCCAACCTAGGCGTTCCAGGTGTTCTAGCGTTCTGGAAACACTGTGGTTCAGGAACGCTACTGTTTTCTCCATGAGAAGCAAGTTGTCTAGATAAGCCATGACGGCTATACCCTGAGCTCTTAGGTTTGCCAAGAGAGGGTCCAGACAAAGGGTCCAGGGCCACAAATTGAAAATGACGCCGCTCTACCGCAAACCTTAGATACTTTTGGTATGCGGGAAAATTTGGCACATGGAGATATGCATCCTTGATGTCTATTGATGCCATAAACTCTCCCCCTTGCAGGTAGGAGACCACAGTGCGAATTGACTGCATTCGGAAGGACCGGATGCGTAAAAACCGGTTCAGATCCTTCAGATCCAGGATAGGTCTGACACTTCCATTTGGCTTCGGAGCGGTGAAGAGATTCGAGTTAAACCCTGAACCCTGTTCTTTTGGGTCCACTTCTACTATCACTCCCTGGGATAGTAAGTGATCTAAGGCCAGAAATAGCGTTTTTTTCTTTACTGGGTCCCTGGGGATCCTTGACCTTAGAAAGCGAGAAGGTGGAATCTCCTGAAACTCTAGCTTGTAGCTCAGAGATACCGAAGAGATCACCCACTTGTCCCAAATCTCTTCCCGCCAGTCTTCCGCAAACTGCCGAAGCCTTCCCCCCACTCGGCCGAGCGGGGGCGCCCCTTCACAAGGAAGCTTTTGGGCTCTGCTTGGCAGGCTTTCGCCCCCAAGTCTTTTTCTGCCCCTGGGCCCGACCCTGAGCCTTTCCTGTATAGGATGGTTGAGCAGGCTGTCACCACTGCTTAGAGCTTGATGCTCCGGGAGAGAGAGAACGCCTAAATGATGGACGTTTGCTCCTTTTGACTGGAAGGAGAGTAGATTTACCCCCTGACACTTTTTGGACAAATTTGTCTAATTCTTCTCCAAACAAACGTTCCCCTTTAAACGGGAACCCAATCAAATGCTTCTTGTACGATAGCTCAGCTGCCCAATTCTTTAGGCATAGGGCCCTTCGCATGTGTACCAACAGGAGAGACAAAGGAGATGCTTGTTGGACAGAATCCAAAATCGCAGCAATCATGAAACACAGAATTTGAGGTATTTCTGCATAATTCTCCACTTCCTCACTGGAAGGAGGCCAAGCATCTGCTTAACCTGTTCCTTGAGGAACTGACACAGCCACACGGCTGCGACTGTAGGTTGCACTACAGCGCCAGTCATGGAAAAGGAGGCTTTTAATGTTTCCAACCTCTTATCAGTTGGATCTTTAAATACCTGAGCATTATCCAACGGACAGGTCAGTTTCTTATTCACAACAGCCGCATCGACAGATGGGACCCACCATTTCTTGGTGAAACTTTCCTCCAGAGGATAAAGCATAGAAAACCTTTTAGGAGGAGCAAACAGTTTATCGGGATGTCCCCAATCCTCATACAACAATTTATCCATTAAGGGATGAATTGTAAAGGAAAAAGCAGTCTGTGGGACTTTCCTGACTCCCAGGGAAGAAACAGAGGACGTAGCGACTTCAGCAGCAGGCATTCTGAATGTGGTATGCACCAATTCAGTATAATACTGCACCTGTTTTCTGAGCGCCTGGGAGGGGGGGACTCTCTCCTCTTCCTCTGATTCCTCCGACTGCTCAAGATCCCTGTCCCAAGATAGGGATCTCTCCTCATTGTCAGAAGAATCATCTGAAAGAGGAATCTCAGCAGAGGGAGGGGATCTACCCCTTTTCCTGCTATCTTTCAGGGAAGCAGAAATAAAATTCATGATTCTCCCTTCAAAACCCTCCAATGTAGCCCTAAGGGAGTCCTCAGTGACGTATACCAGGGCTGAGACATTAGGAGAGGCTGCAAAACCTGACAGGGGCACTGACTCATCCTGTGAGGCTGGCTCCAGTCTTGCAGGGGGGGGATGGTAACTTACAGGCATTGTTAGAACCCCTGGACCTAGGCGGTGATTTACCAGTGCCCTTGTTACCTCCCCCTGAGACCCTCTTACAAGGAGACATAGTCCTAAGCTACAAAGCAGAGGTACTAGTATAAAGTGCAATCACTGTTGTGCTTAAAGTCTCACAATAAATATATATGCTTAATACTGCACAACCTGATGCTGAGTAGGTGTCTAAGGTTTGCCTGGATCCAATCCCTTGGGATGCTTACTGCCCACAGCTCCTGTGTCTCTCACTTACAGCCCCCTGACGCTGTGGGCTTTTAAAACTGCCGCCTGGTGCCTGCACAGTACAGCGCCGTGCACACCAACGTGCAAGGCTCACAACCACACTCCCCCCTCCTCCATTAGCCTGGGAGCGTGCTCGGCGCGCGTGCACGAGGACCGCCGGAATCCAGGGGGGGAAGGAATCTCCATCAGAGCTGCGTGGGACCCACAGACTACGTGGGACCCCTGCATTACCTTATTGTGGCAGGGACTGCAGTGGAGACGTGAGACCTCTGGAGAACCAGGCTTCACTGAGCGTGTGTACTGAAAGGCATCAAGCTGCTCTTACTCCCTCTAGTGGTGGAAACCAGGTAAGACATACTACTACTCAAATGAAGAAATCCATAATATAATTATATATAGGATTAAATTCCCTTACCTGTCCTCGCCGCAGGAATTGCTGAAACAGACAGATTCCAGCCTTCACCCATCATGGCGGGCAGAGTTGTGCCAACCTTCAGATTTTTTTGGGGTTCTTTCTCAAAAGAACCTCCTACCTGGACCTTGTAAAAGACTCTGCCAGAAACTTTCGTGCCACTTTGTAAACAGTACACCAAGTCTGGTTTTCCCAGAGCCCAGTCTTCCAATAGGAGAGGACTTACAGGCCAAATCTCGTTTCTTCGGATGACGAGGCCCGGGTACCATACCATCTTGGGAGTCAAATATCGGCCTGAGCTATGGATCCGGTTTGTTGTAGCCCTTAGGCCCCCGCAGTGACCTGCACAGAGCTTTCTTCATAGCACATGTTTTACGTGACCAACCACCATAGACACTGGCGAAAAAACTGAGGTGCCTCCCATATGGGAGGGGTTATATAGGGGAGGAATTCTCCTTAATTGGGGTTAACCAGTGTCCAATCACCAGAGGTGCCTATATAACCCACTATGTAATGAGCTCCTGTGTCCCGTGATGTATGATCAAGAAAGAAGATTTACTACGAACACGGGGGACAAGACAGGTAAGATATTGGCCAGAACTTTGAGGACCCATTTGGCACGATATAATATCAAAGGCATCCAGAACAGGGAAGGTAAAATAGACAGGGACACGGCTAGCATAGCACAACACTTTCATGAATACTACACAAATTTATATAACCTCCCATTACAACGCAAACTGCCAGAAGTACAGACCAACAGACCCCAAGCTATAAAAGATTATTTGAAGTCGGTCAATCTCCCTACACTCAAAGACGACAATATTGCCCAGCTAGAAAGACCTATTGATGCGTCAGAGCTTAGATAAGCAATTAAAGACTTGAAACCTGGTAAGAGTCCTGGTCCTGACGGCCTTACTGCCATTTACTACAAGACGTTCACCGACTTATTGATCTCACCCCTCCAAAACGCCTTGGGCGGGTTGACCAAACGTGACCAAGTCCCAAAGGATTTCCTAGCGGCGTATATCACGGTGTTGCCCAAAGCGGGGAAGGATCCTTTGACTTGTTCCAGTTACAGGCCGATTTCGCTACTAAACATAGATGTTAAGCTTATGGCCAAAAGTATCGCCAATAGGTTGAGACCCCTGCTTCATGACCTGATAGGCCCCGACCAGGCAGGTTTTATGCCTGGAAGGGAGGCCAAAGACACTGATAAAATCTCTGAATCTACTTAATTTGGCCCTCCAGCGAAAGATCGAGGGTCTCCTCCTGTCGACAGACGCGGAGAAGGCCTTCGATCGAGTAGCGTGGGACTATATGCTGGAGACGTGTAGACATGCGGGCCTAGGCCCCAATATGGTGGCCTGGATCTCGGCCCTTTACAAGAACCCATCCGCAAAGCTTAAGATTAATGGCACGCTTTCAGATTCACATAAGAAATGGGACGAGACAGGGGTGTCCCCTGTCCCCCTTACTCTTTATTATATCACTGGAACCATTTATTAGGCACATCACTTCGAATGATTCTATTCATGGTTTTCAGATCAATAAGCGGGTGTTTAAAGTAGTGGCCTACGCCGACGATCTTTTGTTTTATTTGACTGACCCGCATGTCTCCACCCCCTCGCTAATGAAGGCGTTCTCCATCTATGGATTTATCTTCAACCTTAAAAAAAAAAAAAAATACTCTAAATCCGAAGCCATGAACGTTACGCTTAGTGCAGACAGCCTGACTAGGACCCAGAACAACAGTCCCTTTAAATGGGATAACACAGCCATAAAATACCTAGGAATCTGGTTGACACCTCAATTATCTTCAATTTACGATCGTAACTTCACCCCTCTCCTTAAAACCATAGACGGGGCACTACAAGACTGGCATCCCAGACATTTTTCATGGTTTGGTAGGGCAGCCATATGCAAGATGACGGTCCTGCCACAGGTTCTCTATCTACTCCGCACTCTACCCATTAAAATACCTCAACGTTTTTTTAAAGCCCTACATACCATACAGATGAAGTTCATCTGGGCCCACAAGCTCCGACTGAATTCCACCCTCTTGACTAGACCTAAAGCCAAAGGAGATCTGGGTATCCCTGATTTCAAGGGCTACTACCAAGCCACGCATATAGCCCGCATCATAGATTGGCACTGCCACCATCAATTTAAAGACTAGGTCGCCATTGAGTGTGAGGCGAGCGTGGTACCTCTTTGATTCTCACCCTGGATACCCATATCTAAATACCCTGCAGCAGGAAAAGGCACACCCGCTTATAGGCACCACACTTCAAATTTTTCACAAGCTTACCAAATACTCCAAATTTTCCACCCCCCTGAGCCCTCTCACCCCTTTGCTTGACAACCCAGACTTCCCACCGGGTGTCAATAACCATTTAAATAAGACCAACAGATTTGGGGAAGCCACTCTTGGCAATGCATTGCTTTACTGATGGCAAGATGAAAGACTATGCGCCTTTCAAAACACACAATAGGACTCCACTCATACCCCTTTGGTCGTATTTCCAGATACGTAGCTTTGTCAATTTAGCAGACCGCAGGGTCCATTTTACGAGAGATCTTACCGAACTGGAATCGGTTTGCTTGAAGGGCGATCCTGTCCTGAAAACTACATCAGCCTCATACATGTGGGTACAACACCTGCGACCACAAGAAGACAATAGACTCAGAGAGAGATGGTCAGAGGAACTGGGAGTCACGATCACCGATAACCAGTGGGAAAAAGCCTGTATCCTGTCTCATAAGTGCTCTCTAAGCACACAAATGCAGGAAACTGCTTATAAGATACTATCTCACTGGTATGCAACACCAGTAAAAATCCACAAGTGGTACCTGCAAACGTCTGACAAATGCTGGAGATGCGACGCCGAAAGTGGCACTTTACTCCACATCTGGTGGCAATGTAAAGAGTTGGCACCATTTTGGTCCAAGGTGACAGACGATCGTTCAGATCACGGAGACCGGGCTCAGATTGGATGCAGCATGCTGTCTATTACATATCTCAAACTTCCCTTTTCAGAAGTATAAAAACTCGCTTTCAAGACATCTGATAAACGCTACCAATTCCCTCATTCCACTCTTTTGGAAGTCAAAAACAATTTCCACATTGAAGGACTAGCTAAATAAGGTCTCCTACATTTGTGAAATGGAAGACACGGCAGCCCAGTCCAACAAACTGGTGGCACGCTACCACAAGACCTGGTCTCCCTGGTTTGCATACAGATACTCAGGCCTATGCACATCTGCTGCTACAAACTTGACCTGTTTGACTATCCTATAGGAGCTTGGGACTTGAAGGGACTTTTGCACCTGGACACACGATAGTTGGTCTTCTAAACTACCTGATCCCACATCTAGAGTCTTCTTGTTATCAATGGGGGAGGTTTACACTGTTACCTTCCCCCACACTCTTGCTCCTCTTTCTTTTTTTCTTCCTTTATGCCTCCCTTTCTTTCTTTCTATCTGCCCTTAATTTCCTTTTCCTGGATTGCAAAGAATGGGAAACCCCATTAGTTAGGTGGTTGACTTTGTTCAGCTTTATTTAGCCTTATTATCTGGTTCGGTCTAGATACCAGCTGATATGACCACAATATATGTTTTGTTCTGCATAGACAATGTTCTATTCTTGCATGTGTAATTCTTGTATTTCCATTGCTCGGCATAGTTTATGTGATACTGGACAATTTCCGTTCTGACATGTTTTGTATTTCGCAAATAAACTTTGACTTTAATGAGAAAGTCCCAGGTCACCCGATCAAAGGCTTTCTCAGCGTCGGTGTTCACAAATATACTAGGGATTTTAGAAGCCTTCGCACTATGGAGGAGGTTATGGTATTATCCCTAGCTTCTCTGGTAGGAATGAATCCAACCTGGTCGAGGTGCATTAGGGACTGGAGGTGTTGTGATAGTTGTGTGGCTAGTATTTTTGAAAACGGCTTCAGGTCTTCATTTAAAAGTGAGATGGGTCTGTAGCTCCCACATTGGCCTGGGTCCTTCCATTCCTTGTGTATCAAGGAGATGTGGGCCCTCAAGGTGTCACTAGGGAAATTGCCATCGGTCCCCAACGCATTGAAAAACTTCACCAAATGCGGGCCTAGAATTGGGAGAAAGGTCTTGGGTGTTGTGGCTTTGCCTAGTTTCATGGACCCCACTGCTGTTTGAACTACCTCTAGAGTGATTGGCTCATCTAGCAGTTCTTGAGTCTCCATGGGGTGTGATGGGAGTAGGGAGTCTGTGATATTCCTGTTTATGTCTTCCTGTCTAGAGACGGGGCTCGGTAAGTTGTAGAGGTCAGATTAGAAGTCGCCAAATCCCTTTGAGATTTGCGTCTGAGTCGTGGCCTTCCGGCCATTGGGGTAGATCTGGGAGATGTAGGATGCTGATTTTATTTCTTTAACCGATCTGGCCAGGTTTTTCCTGAATTTGTCCCCTGACTCATTAGACAGTTTGCGACATAACTGGAGTGCCGCTTTGGCTTTGTATTGTAATAAGTCTGTTATTTGTGAGCATAGTGTCCAAAGCTCTATCTCCAGGGACAGCGAAGGGGCATGTTTGTGTTTTGCCTCAACTGAGGCTAGGTTGGTGAGCAGACTGGTGAGCTGTCAATTTTGTTCCCTTTTAATGCGTGCTCCATGTTTAATAAGGACCCACATGGAGGACAAACTTGTGGGCTTCCCATACCACTCCAGGGTCGCGCCCGAGTGTTATCCTCTTGGAAATAATGGTTCAGCTCTTCGGTCACATCCGTCAGAACCTCTGGTGTCTGGAGGAGACTCTCGTTCAGGCGCCAGAATAGGGCTTTGGGCGAAGGCCTTGCAGAAAGGGTGTATGTGAGGGAGATGGGTGCATGGCCAGAACATGTTATCTGGCCTATGGAGGTTGAACTCACTAGGTGTAGTTGGTCGTGGGGTATCAGGAATAGGTCAATCCTAGAGTAAACGTTGTGTGGGGCCGAGCAGGTGGTGTAGTCCCTCTCATCCTCTGGGACTGTGACATCATAATGGGCGGGGGCATCATCTGGCGATGTCCCAATATAAGTCGCCGCACACCGCGCCCCTGTCACTGTGACCAGAGACAGCGACGAGGCAACAGCTCAAGAAGAGAGGAGAAAAGAAGAACAGGGGGGCGTGGCCAGCGCGCAAGCCGAATGGAAGCTCTGTGAGAGAGCTCTGTGACACGAGTGGGCACATTACCGACAAATAACAGCGGATATCGGTAAATAAGATACGAACGAACGACGGAAGATCTCCTGAGTATGAGGGTGATGTCGAAAAAGCAGAAAGACCAACGGAAAATGAAAAAACAAACGACGTTCTCTCCTCAGTCAGCGGGGGACAGAAAAAAAGATGGCGCTAATCCTCTCACAGCAGCTGTACCAGCAACGGCCTCCTCAGGGAGAGAGCACTACACAGATATGCCCGACGCTGCTCCAGGAGAGACAACTCAAAAAGCACATCTGGAATCTCCTCATGAGGAAGATAACCTCAGCCCTACTTGTCGCAGCCCTGCTAAAACTCGTATCAAGCTGGATTTCACAAGCCAGGAGGTAAGCCATAAAATACCTCATCTTAGCCAAGAAGACACAGTCATATCTCCTATAGCTTCACCTATAGCTGCATTCCCCACTAATAACCAGCCTATTCTGGACACACAATTAAAATAAATGCTTTTAACTCTACATAATTCGCTTCATATGGATATTTTACAACTCAGAAAACAATTCTCCAGAGAAGTGAACTCCCTAGGTGAAAGAGTACATACTATTGAGAACTCTATGGGAGACATGACCAACACTATTAATGACTTAGTAGATGCTCATGAAGAAAATAAGGCTGAAAAAGAGTGGCTTAAATTTAAAATCGCAGATTTAGAAGACCACTCAGGGAGGAACAATCTCAAACTCAGGGGTATCCCTGAAAATATACAGCAGTCTGATCTTAAAACATATGCCACTGAATTATTCTCTAACTTGCTGCCAGCTATACCAGCCTTAGAGCTCACAATAGATCGTATCCATCGGATACCAAAACCATCCTTTTTCCCTCCACAAATTCCGCGTGATGTACTAATTAGAGTACATTTCTACCACATTAAGAAAAAAAATCCTATATAAAGCACGACATCTAGGGCAACTTCCACAACCATATAACACAATCCAGATTTATGCAGACTTGTCTAAACATACCCTAGATATGAGAAGACAACTTTCCACGATTACAAAAGCTCTGCGTAATCATAACATTGAATACCATTGAAAACAACCATCCAAACTACTGGTACAGAAGAATGACATCTCCCACACAATCACCTCTGTGGAACAAGGCATTAAGTTAGTTCACACATGGGGTATTATCCCCGAACCAACTCCACCCATCGGAGCTAGGAAGACTCCAGAGAAACTTTCACCACAATGGCATTAACATTCATTGTCTAGACCTAGACAAACTGCATTCCTGCCTATAGGAAACCGATTTATCAGCTAGCCCGCCGTGCCGTGAGATAATAAATCTTTGGAGCAGCTGACCTTTGAACTAATTCCCAATTCTAATGTTGCAGTATACATTGAAATGTTTACCACTGCAAGTTAAGTTTAATGTTTGGTTATATTTTGGTTTGTTTTTTTTCTTTTTTTTTTTCCACAGTATCTTCTACACAGCTCATAGTGTTCAAAGTGACAGGCATTTTGTGACTCTCTAAAATTTGAATCAAAAAACTTTCCAGTCACTAAATTTTTGAACATTCCTAGTCACTTCAGACTACAAACTGTCCACATGGAATGTAGGGTTTCAAACTATTGTCAGGCTAGCATGTATTTACTTTTTCCATCTTATTAATATCCTTTTACGAGTATAAAGTTACTCTCTTTGAATACGAATGGTCTTAACCATCCAGCAAAAAGAGCGTTGATGTGGTAAATGGCTAACACCCAGCGTTGTCAAATATTGTGTATACAAGAAACCATTTTAAAACGGGCGCTATTCCCACATGTACACATAAGAACTTTCCTCACATCTTTACAGCCTCAGGCCAACAAAAGAAAAGGGGAGTACTTGTTGCCATACATCATTTGGTTAATTTTCAATTACATGAATCTATTGTAGATACCGATGGTCGATACCTCATATTAATATGTACCATTGATAATACACTTACTACATTGGTAAATGTGTATGCGCCTAATAAGAGGCAATCCCATTTTCTGAATAACCTAATAAGAAAAATAGGTAAATACCGGAAAGGTGCTTTAATAATTTGTGGAGACTTCAACACAATACATGAACAAGAACTAGACACTTCTAATCCCAAAACCAGAACCAACTATGCACTTACATTTTTTTGGGATAAAAGCCATCTCTATGATGTATGGAAATGCCATCATCCTGGAGATTGTGAATATACATATCATTCCCAGGTACATAATACCTATACTCGTATCAATTATATTTTTATGGATAAGTGGTTATTGCAACGGGTGAGGGAGTCTGACATTGCACCCATAACTTGGACTGATCATGCCCCAATTAGTATGACTATTCTACCTAAACACTCTCAAACGACCCAATTCCTATGGAGAACAAACACATATCTTATTAAAATGCCTAACTATGCTACAGCTATACAGAGCCAGATAACTGAATTCTTTAAATATAACATGGGATCGGTGTCAGACTCCGCTACCCTATGGAATGCTCATAAGGCATTTAGTGGGGGAATCCTTATTCAAATGAATGCTCAATTCAGGAAAAATAAAACAAAACTCATCAAGAAACTTACTGCTGAAATTAAAACGCTAGATTCCCAAAACCAGTCTCATCCTTGACAACAACTGAAAACTAAATAACAAATATTACGACAGGAACTTAGAATGACTTTATTGGATACATATGAAAAACATATTAGAAAACTTAAAGCTAAATATTACCACACTAGCAACAAAGCAGGGGAAAACATGGCACTACGGATCAAAGGCAGATATTCCAAATCAAAGATTCCATATATATACCACCCTACTGCTAGAGAAAAACTGCAAGACCCCCAAGACATAGCGAATGCATTTAGTTGTTATTATAGCTCCCTTTACAATCTTAAAGAAGATTCTCAAACTCCCACACCTAACCCAAAGACAATAAGTGATTTCCTAGATACTATTAGTCTCCCATCAACTACCGATCAAATCTCTGACCTTAACATCCCTTTTTCAGTAGAAGAAATTGCTAGAACTATAGATTCCCTGCCCAATAATAAATCTCCGGGTCCAGATGGAATGATAGGAGAATACTATAAATTACTTCAAGATACACTAGCTCCCCACTTATGCTCACTTTTTAACGAAGCGGCATCTAAATCAGAATTTCCAGCCGAGATGCTTCAGGCCTTGGTCATAACATTGCCGAAACCAGGCAAAGATCCCAACGCTCCCCAAAATTTCAGGCCAATATCATTGAACATTGACATCAAAATATACACTAAGGCAACAGCAAATCGACTGATGAATTACATACCGGATCTCATTCACAAAGATCAATCTGACTTTGCTAAAGGTCGACAATCTTCAGATGCAACAAGATGTCTGATTGATATTATACACTTCACTGAGCGAAATCGAACGCCTTCTCTGCTCCTTTCTTTGGATGCAGAGAAGGCGTTTGATAGGGTCCAATGGGGCTACTTACAGACAGTTCTTTTAAAATGTGGCTTTCATGGAAACATTTTATCTGCAATTTTAGCACTGTACAAAAACCCCTCAGCCAGAGTCTACACAAATGATATGATGTCTAGGCCCTTTGGCATCTCGAATGGAACATGACAAGGTTGCCCCTTATCTCCTTTAATATTTAACTTAGCCATCGAACCTCTAGCAGAACGTATTCGATCTGACACAAAACTATCTGGAATAAAAATCTGGCAAATAGACAATAGAATAAGTCTGCTCGCAGATGACATAGTGCTTATAGTGTCTGATCCTATTCCATCTCTCTTCCGAATCTCCAAAATATATTAACGACATTTGGAGCCGCATCCTATTATAAAATCAACGAAACCAAGTCCCATATTTTAGATCTAGGAATAGATAACACAACTAGGAAGTTATTGACTAATAAATACCCCTATCAATGGAAGGATGAGGGGATTCCTTACTTATGAACCACTCTCACTAACAAAACAAAACATTTATTTAAAACAAACTGTTTACCTTTTAAGAAACATTTTGAAACAGATCTGACAACACTTAGTAAATTCAAATTTACATGGGCTGGTCGCCTGGCAGCTTTCAAAATGATGACTTTACCAAAATTATTATATCAACTCAGGTCCCTTCCAATATGTATCCCTAAATACTACTTTAAATCCTTACAAAGCAGTTTGGGAAAATATCTATGGAATGGCAAAAAACCCCGTTGCGCATTCCACATACTTGTTAAACATAGAAATATAGGCGGATCGACTGTACCCGATCTACAGGATTACTATGACGCAACTATTTTGACCCAAATGCAAGAATGGTTCTTGCCTACTCCTAAAACTTTATGGGGACAAATTGAGAAAGACATCACGCGACAACCTAATATGCAATTCTGGTTGCTAAGTGGGAAACTTAGGTCAACTATTACGGCTCTATACCCACCAACAGTGAAAGCGACGTTACAATCTTGGCAGAGAATCATCACATACAAATGGGAAAAAAAAACCCAATCCCCATGTTGAACCCTCCTCTGAAACTATTAATTCCTGGCCTACACATACATGAATGGAATTTGGGTCAGGATATCAAAATTGGATCCCTCTTCCAACAGGGCTCATTAAAATCCTTTTCTCAGTTAAGTAATGAATTACAACTTCCGAAATCTGAACGATCTACATATAATCAAATAGATAAGTGTCTGCATAACAATCCACAACTCAGAGCTTTAATCCCAGTTAAAATATGGTCTTTCCCCAACAACCATACCACATCAAAGAAAGGAGTAGCAACAATATACCCAATTCTAGGGGGAAAAAAAAAAAAAAAAAAAAAAAAAAACATACCCAGCAAACTACCTACCTTCCTTAAATGGGAACATGATTTGGGGCAAGAATTTTCAATTAAACAATGGACGATTCCCTACAAAGCATTTACAGGGCCACAGCCTGTGTTACATTGTGGGAATTGGCACAAAAAATTGTTCAAAGACAATACCCGACTCCACATATCCTAGCAAAATTCAAGGGGAACTCTTCACCTAATTGCTGGAGAAACTGTACCCAAATAGGGACCCTATTTCATATTATGATAGCGGAGGAGTCCGGCGAGAAGACCCCTGAAGACGGAAGAAGACCCCCGGAGCTGTGCAATAAACTATTTTAACCCTTGTGTGTTGTGTTTTTTTTACATTTTTTCACAGGTGAATGGGTAGGGGTACATTGTACCCATACTCACATAGGGTGGATGGCTGGGATCCCCCTTATTAAAGGGGGCTTGCGGATTCCGATAAGCCCCCCGGCCGCAGACCAGGGTTGTCGGGAAGAGGCCCTTGTCCTCATCAACATGGGGACAAGGTGCTTTAGGGTGGGGGGCCGCCCCCCCCATGTTGAGGGCACACGGCCTGGTACGGCTGGGGGGGGGGCGCTCGCTCGTCCCCCCCCTTTTTCCTGGCCGGCCGGGTAGCATGCTCGGATAAGGGTCTTATATGGACCTGGGGGGCCCCTCATGTCGGCGTAGGGATTCCCCTTTAAGTCCATACCAGGTGACGGGGCCAGCGACGCCTCCTTCGCTGGTCCCGGTTACCTGGAGCCACGCTTAAAATGAACGGACTTTCCTCCGTGTGTGTGTGGGCGAGTCCATTCATTTTAAAAGTACGGCGGATAGTCCGGCGGACTTAGTTCACCGGACCTAGTCTGCCGCAAAAGTGCCGTATATGGGCAGGTAGCTCGTTCGGCGGACAGTCCGCCAGATAGTCTGCTACGTGTGTACGCGGCATTACAGTGCAAGTTTAGAAACTTGTGATGTATACGAACCAGAGAATACGTGTGTACACAGCGGTCTATTGGGTAAGTGGGTGGGCAATAACCCGACAGGTGAGGGCCTGGGTCCCCCACCCCGACAATACTAAAACGTGTATGTGTAACTCAGAACGTTAGTGAGACATCTGATTAACAAGTGGGGTGCAGCAAGCTGAGTGAACAGATTTATTCAAAAAATAAACAACAAGGAACTGGGCGCATCACTTTGAGGGCACAGAACAGTGAGTATACTCCCATCAACTCAGGAAGTTGGATTTCAAGATAAAAAGAAAAAAAACAAAAAAACCTCAAAACCCAGAAAAAAAACACAAAACAAAACCTGAAGTGGCTCCCGTACCCACATTTCTCCCCCCACTCCTCTCCGCCCCAGCAGGAAGTTAGGGCACGGAGGACCTGGTGGCGGGGCTCACCATAAGAGAGGTAAGGGCCCCTAAACGGTGTTGTCTCATTATAGCGTACAAAAGTATCTTAAACAGTTGTCATCCAGACCAAATATCTGTAAAAGGACACTCGTAACATTGTGTTAGAATGGTCTCTGAGTCTGTCCAGGACCACCCATCCCCTCCTCCCAGTGAGCATGACTATCTATGTAGTATACATCGGTCATAATGTTCCTGGGGCATCGGGGGGGGGGGGAGAGGTGTACAAAGTCTACAGCGGGACCGCCGCAACCCTTCTTGATGGCACTTTCCTGGAAGATCCGCCAACCCCTGTCCGAGGCCCCCCCAGCCCACCTGCCACTATAGGGTGAGTAGTCCCTAGTTCTGATGACAGTAGTGGAGGGCAAGGGCAGTCCCCACTGGACATTTGCCAGCCCCCCTACACCACATACAGGGTCGCGGGGGACCACAAGGTCAGCCGGAGCGCAGCAACCCCCGAAGCCTGGAGAAGGGGGTCCGGCCAGACAGACATGCTGGTGGCGGACCGAGCACTCGAACAAGGAAGCATGGAGAGGAATATCAGGCCCTGACTGCCGGGGGGGGGAGCAGGGGTCGGCCAACTGTTTCCAGTGAGAGTCCTAGTAGTTTATAAAACTGCTCGCTGCCGGGGAGGGAATGTCAGTTCAGAAATGCCCCACTCCCCAGGTAAAGCATCAGGGGTAGATGGGGAGATGAGGCACATGGGCAGCCAGGGGAACCATCAAGCAAAAGTCTGAGTTGTGGGGTCTAAGAGACCACAGGGGATACTCACAATCCTGGGGATTCCTCTTGGGATAAGGTGCATGGTCATCGTTCACCCCTTTGAGGACTCTGCGGTCATGGTGCAGGAATGCTCTGCCCTCCCGGGTGGCCCTGGAACCGTGGGAGATAGCCAAGCCAGTTGGGGAGATCAATTGGGTCTGCTTCAAGGAAGGTGAAGAGGGCAGGCACGGCCTCCGGTGACTCTAGCTGGAAGGATCTTTGGCCTCTGTGGAAGTTGACTGAAAGAGGGAATCCCCATCTGTAAGTGGCATTACGACTCCTGGCTAGATCCAAAAGTGGCTTCAGAAGTGCACGAAAGTGCAGTCTCGCCCGGGACAAATCAGATAGAAGCGTCACCCTCGCGCCGTCAAATTCCAGGTTGCCCGACTCCCAGGCTTGGCGTGCAATGCTTTCTTTGTGTATGTAATGGTGGGGCCGGTAGATCACATCCCTGGGTCTGGATGGGTCAGGTGAGCGAGGACCTAGGGCTCGGTTTACTCTGTCAACTTCGACCCGCTCCGGCAAGTGTTCACCTGCCACTTTCCTAAATATGTCTGTCACCGTAGTGAGCAAGTCTGCGGGTCCTGTAGCCTCTGGTAGACCCGAAGCCAGATGTTGTTTCTTCGGCTCCTGTCCTCAGCCTCTTCTAAACGTAACTGAAGTTATACCGCTGAGTCAGTGATGGCTTTTTGCTGCCACTCATTCTAGCAAAGATTCTCCCGTTGTCAGGCGGGTGTTGAGAGAGTGGACCTCTTGCTTAACTGCACAGATCTCCTTCCTGTGCACTGCTTCTACTCTCCCCACTATAGCCTCCATGTCTGCTCTTGTCGGGAGAGCTCGCAGGATGGCTTTCGGTTCCTGATCAGCTGCATAACTGGGAGGTATATAAGGAGGGCTCCTCAAATTCGTGGAAGCGTCGGGCTTTGTGACTGCTCCGGAGATGCTGGGTTCGCCATGAGGTTGAGAGAGGGCGAGCGGGGGTTCGCCATCTTTGACTCCGGGGAGCCTGGCTGCATCCGCCGAAAGAGTCTTTGAATATCGCTCGCAGCAGTGGAATTACCAGGCGTGCTGGGTCTCTTTTTATTCTGCTTGTTGGACCGCTTCTTGCTGCTGAGCATAGTGAGTTTGTAAGACCGATTTAGTCGGAGTAGATGAAAGGGGATTGGGAGCCCAGAATTTCAGTGTCCTTGCATGGTCATGTCCGGACCACGCCCCCCCCCCCACTCACAATGTTGCCTAAGAACACACAATAAACAAAGAATGGTACAACATCATCCACCGAGAACAACTACTCCTAACCATCCAGGAACAGTTTGTTGATGAACAGTGCCTTTTCCAGCATGATGGAGCGCCTTGGCATAAGGCAAAAGTGATAACTAAGTGGCTTGGGGAACAAAACATTGACATTTTGGGTCCATGGCCAGGAAATTCCACAGACCTTAATCCCATTGAAAACGTGTGGTCAATCTTCAAGAGACGGTTGAACAAAAAAAACCCCACAAAGTCTGACAAACTCCAAGCTTTTATTATGCAAGAATGGGCTACCATCAATCAGACTCAGGATGTGGCACAGAAGTTGACCGACAATGACATCATGCCAGGGTGTATTGCAGAGGTCTTGAAAAAGAAGGGTCATCAACTTAACATATTTTGACTCTGCCTAAACATAATGTAATTGTCAATAAATGCCTTTGACACTTATGAAATGCTTGTAATTATACTTCAGTGTACCATAGTAATATCTGAAAAAAAGATATAAAAACACTGACACAGCAGACTTTGTAAAAATATTGTTATCGTTCTCTAAACTTTTGGTCACAACTGTACATGTACAATGCACAGACATGGTCACTGCCAGTCTGGCACAGCATAATAAACCAATACATGAGGGGAATGCTTATTTCTACAATACAAATCAGTTTACTGTCAGTTTATTATGTCAACAGTTCTAATTCTCAAATACATTCAAAGAAAGTGCACAGTATACAATGATGTCATTAGTGTGTGGATTATAACAGTCTCTAGTTTGTATCAACTTCTCTCTCCTCTCTCAGTATTCACAATGACAATAGAGGTAAATATGACACTAAAAAAGACTACTGGGTCAGGACCCCGATGCAAAGCTGTCCTTTTGAACATTGCTGATCTATTTTTCTTGTTCATTAGTGTGATATTTACCTCTATTGTCAAATTTGTCAATGATAAGGGAGGTAATTTGGTGGTAATGGACACAGTCCAATATGAACAAATGGTTAACAATATACTTCTAAATAAGGAGTGATATAGAAGAATCTCAGAGAGTCATGTAAATTACACCATCATTCAATTTCGAAAATTAATTGGAACATTTTACCATCAGGGAGTTATAAATAAAAAAAAAAAAACATGGGAATATCTAAATGTAATTGATCCAAAGACCCCTACTCTATATGCGTTACCGAAAATCCATAAAAAACGCCAAAAATCCACCAGGTCGCCCCATAGTTTCGGGCAATGGTTGCCTTACTGAATCCGCTAGTGCCCTTGTGGATGATTACCTTCGACCGTTTGTGGAGAGTTTATCCTCCTACTTACAAGATACTAGAGATCTACTTAGCGCACTAGACGGAATGTGTATCCCTGAGAATTCTTGGCTCGTCACTCTCGATGTGGAGGCCCTCTACAACTCTATACCTAATGACCTTGGTTTAAGAGTTGTGGAGGGCTTCCTTTCCAAGACTGGCGAGGTACAAACTAACTTTAACCAGTTGGTTTTAAAATTGCTTTCTTTCATTCTGAATAATAACATTTTCATTTTTAGGCGCTCCCACTACCTCCAGGTGCAGGGGGTGGCTATGGGGACCAAATGTGCCCCCTCCTATGCTAACCTGTACCTGGGGGGGTGGAAGCGCCACATTTTCCATCGTGAGGACCTAGCTGAATATCTCTGCCAGATTCCGGTCTGGCTCAGATATATAGACAATATCTTCCTCCTTTTGACAGGAACTGAAGTTGAGCTATCCAATTTTATGGAAGCGCTCAAAATTAATACTTATAATTTGAAATTCACTATGGAAAAAAGCAAGATGTCCATTACCTTTCTGGACATTCAAATTTACGCCAATGAGAAAGGCGAAATTGGTTCTACTCTTTTTAGGAAACCCTCGGCTGCGAACACCGTTTTGCATGCTTCTAGTTCGCACCCAAAACCATTGGTGACCAGCATTCCTTATGGACAATATCTCCGTCTCAAACGGAATTGCAGCAGCGCAGCTGATTTTGAACATGAGGCCAAACAACTAAAAAAGCGCTTACAGCAGCGTGGCTACAGCAATAAGTGCTTGAAAAAAGCATATGCTAGAGCCAATAAACATGTCAGATCCTCTCTTCTACATGACAACAAACCTACCCAATTAAATGAAGGAGTGAGACTGATCACTCGCTACTGCGCTCAGCATTCCCAGATACGAGATATCTTAAGTAAACACTGGCATCTTTTACTGGGTGACCCAAAGACTTCAAAATTCTTAAAGGTTTACCCAGAAATAACCTTTAGGAAATCGCGTTCAGAGACACACTGGTCAGGAGCCATTATGTCCCTCCAACCTCTATACCTTCTAAATTGACTTTGGGGTCCAGGCCGTGCCATAAATGTAGTTTTTGTCGGCACATTTTTGCCTCTGACTCAATTTTATTACCAAATGGTCGAGTGTATAAACCCAAATTCTCTGTCACTTGTATATTGGTGGGCATCGTATACATTATGATGTGTGAATGCGGTGCCTACTATGTAGGCAAGACAAAGAGGCCTTTCTTTCACCGCATCAGGGACCATGTCTCCCTGGTGCGTGGAAAGAAAATGGAGACCCCTTATTAGTCGCCATATGGGCCTCTTCCATAACTTTGACGATACTAAAATGCATTTTTTTGCTTTGGAACACGTCAGTCCAGGTGACAGAGGGGGTAACTACAATCAGATTCTTCTGCAACGAGAGGCCCGCTGGATCTTTGACCTTAGGGCCACAGATGCACCAGGCCTCAATGAAGCCTTCAGTTTTAAACCCTTTTTATAAGGGTTTTTTTTTTTATGTTTGTCTGTAAATCTCTCCGAACTTGCCAATAGCTCCAACCATCTAAAGATTTTTGAATATCTTAATAACTATTCTATCAATTCAACCTGCAACTGGAAGTTTGCCGCCTATTTTTTGAACTGAGTCTCTGTATGGGCGCCCCGGGGAACTAGAAATATTTCTGCTGGCTTTCTAGCAGAGCTCCGCCAGGCCTCTCACAATCTGGCACCATCCTCCGCTCCAGGACGCCCTAGGTGCACAATAAGCACCTCATCTTGCTCCTCGGGAACCTCTCCACAGGTCAGGGTGCATTTGGTGGCTATATCTCGATCAGGGACCGCGGGATTCGATCCGTTCTGGGCGCTGGGGGCCGCCGCGCCGGGCGCCATCTTGCGGCCTACTAGGCCTCCATAATCCCCGGACTTTCCTGCGGGGCTGCCCGGCGGCGGAACCAGGCATCCCGGGGGAGACGTACTCGGCCGCCGCATCACTGCACAGCTACACCGCTGCACACAGGAGGCTCTTGGGATCGCCTGCCCTGCACCCCTCCGGCCTGGTGAGTCCCCTGTGGGGATATTTGGACTTCCATCTGCCTGCTCCCCTCAAATCCTCTCCTCCCCCCCTCCCCACACTGTCAGGAGGATCCCTTGCTAGGCCACCCCTGGGGGCTTATGAGGACTGGTTCACTGCTATCCTGTTACCGTTTCATCAGGCAACAATCATCCCTGGCAACACCCTTCAGGCGAGACCCTGGCTTCGGCCTATATTGGTTCCTGGTGGCCATCTTGCTACACCCTGCTACACCAAGATTTTCATAGCTCCCATTGCCATAGCTCCACAGGGTGAAGGAGTTAAAACAAAAATAAGCCTCCTGACATTGACTGTATCTGTCGCCAGCAATTATTATGACCACGATCAACTTTAACTTCCGTGGCTCCTAAATGAGTTAGGGGGCCCATCTACTCTCCACGACCCCCGCTAAACAACGCTAGCTACTAATAGATCCGGGGGTAAGCTTCTCTTATCTCTACAGTACCAAAGCACCCCATGGGAAAAATCGGTCAGCAGCAGGAACATTACAAGCATATCCCTGAACAACAACAGACAGGGCCTATCATGGATCGTTTTGTCACCAGATCTCAACTTGCGCCCTCTCATTCTCCGCCGGATCCCTTCGCCATTCTGGATCCAACTCTTGGGATTGAGGGCTCTGGCTCCTCCTTGGCTAATGCTCTCCAGACCCCTGAACCGGGTCCCCCCTCAGCGCAGGGGGTTCTTACCCCTGCTATCTTGGATGCCAAATTGGACGCCAAGCTGCACCTTTTACTTCAACAGATCACGACTAATGTCTCGGCCGAGGTAAATAAGCTTGCGGTGGAACTGAGAAAGGAGATCAACCAGCTGGGTGAGCGTACGGACACACTTGAAAATAAGTTTGACGAGATGGTTAGCTATGTCCAAGCCGTTGAAGAAGACAATCACAACCTCCGCCTCTCTGTCTCCCAACTACAGCTGCAACAGGAGGACCTGGAGAATAGAGAGAGACGCCAGAACTTACGCTTTAGGGGTATCCCGGAGACTGTGGGCGATTCTGATCTACGTTCTTACCTCCTGGGCCTTTTCAACACCCTGGCCCCCACGGTCGTGGACATAGACTGGCGCCTTGACAGAGCACATCGCTCCCTGGCCCCCAAGCCTCCAGCTGGAGCCAGACCCAGGGACGTTGTTGTCCGGTTTCACTTTTTTGAAAGCAAGGAGGCACTGATCCGCTCCACACGCAATGAACCTCAAATAACCTACCAAGGGGTGAAACTGCAAATCTTCAGTGATCTTTCTCCCATCACTCTGGCTAAACGTAGGAACCTTCGGCCGATCACCTCCCATCTGCAACACCACAAGGTCCCATACTTCTGGGGGTTTCCCTTTCGCTTGATGGTGTCAAAAAATGGAACTCAGCACGTCTTACGGGACCTTCCGGAAGGCGAAACCTTCTTAAAGAACCTTGGTCTTCCTCCCCTCCCTGAGGAGGACATACACCCTGCTGAAGTCCAGATTCGCCCGTTACCCAACACTCCAAGCCGCATCTGGACGCCAGTGCGAAGCAAGACCAAGAGGCACCTCTCTACACCTCAGCGCCCACGGTTCTCCAAGCAACCTCCCTGAATCCTTTCGACACTTCTCTTGTGGTTCAGTTTATTTGCTACTTTGACCCTCTTATTTCTCCCTTCCTCCTGTGTACGGGAAGGGAGAAGTTCCTGTTGCTGTGGCATCAATCTGTTTGTCCTTTGCCTTGATCCGTCAAGATGGGACTTTTTTCCCCACCCCATGGGGCTCCGTTTGTTTGTTGTTTTTTCTACGTGAACTATAGGTTGTTAATGCTATTTGTTCATCTACGATTTCATACGGAGAGTTGATGGCCCTTCCATTTTTTCAGTCCGACCACCCCTGGTGCTCGCCCGGCCATGACCCTCTCGACCTGGGTTGACTTCCTAGGTCCCCTGAGGCGCATGACGCCCTCAGGCCATGCTAATGTTTTTTTCTTTTTTTCTGCTCTTTTTATTTTTATATTTGCTGCTTATTTTTTGTTGTTTCTGTTACTGTATTTTACTAATGTTTTATGTTCTACTGTGTCCACTTGTAGAGCTCAGTTTCATTATTATTCTCCTATGCACTACAAAGGTTGGTTAGGCCTCAGGCTATCCTGGCTCTGGGCGCTCCTATTTTTTTCTCTTTGCCGGGGTATATCTGACGCCGAAGTCGCATTTTCTTCAATGATGCTCCAGTATAATGTTGTTTACTATAATGTTGTTTACTATTGGCTGTGCCACTACTCTCAGGTACTTACCATTGCTTATCTTAATAACGCATCCTTATGGCTTTAAAAATTCTGTCCTATAATGTTAAAGGCCTAGGTTCCATACGTAAGCGCTGGTTGGCCCTGAAGGAATTCAGGTCTTCCGGTGCGGACGTGATTATGCTGCAAGAAACTCATTTTAAAGTGGATGGCTCCCTTAAATTTGCCTCCAAACATTTCCCTACCTCCTTCCTGGCCTCTGACCCCACAGGCAAGGCAGGGGTTGCAATTTTGATTAAGAAGTCGTGCTCTATTAAGGTTACAAAATCCCATGCAGATCCCCATGGCAGGTACCTAGTTTTAGAATGTCAGCACTTGAACACCTCCCTGACCCTTGTCAACCTGTATGCCCCTAATGTTGGGCAGCTTGACTTCCTTAGTACCTTGCTTGACTCCCCTCATTGCCCATCCCAGCCTTTCATGATAGTTGGGGGGGATTTTAACTTGGTCATGTCTCCCTCCAGGGATAGGAAAACTCTGTTCTCATCCACACCCTCCAGGAAGCTGACTTCCCAAGCCACCTCTTTCCGCCAGCTCATCAGGTCCCATCGGCTCTTCGACTCATGGAGGATCAAGCATCCCACAGCTCAGCAATTCACCTTTTATTCTCCAGCCCATAAAATGTACTCGCGGCTCGATCACTTTCTTATTTCTGCCCCTCTCATCCCACACGTGGTCGACTCTGAGGTGCTACCGATTACCTGGTCCGATCATGCCCCCATTACCCTAGACCTCTTGCTCACTCAGGCTCATCCTAGATCCTGTCACTGGAGGCTTAACAGCCACCTCCTACATTCTGAGAGCTCTCGCGCGGTCCTTGCGAAGAGTCTCACGGAATTTTTCCAATTGAACACTGGGTCGGTCCCGGATTTTTTCACCCTGTGGGAGGCCCATAAGGCCGTCTTCAGAGGCGCTTGTATTGCAGAAAGCTCTAGATTGAAGAGGGATAGGTCCGCACTTATCCGATCACTAACCTCTGCTCTTCTCACGGCTGAACGGAAGCTCCTGGCCGCCCCCACGGTGGAAAGACTCCGGAGGGTCACTCTCCTTAGGGAACAGATTAAAACAGCACAACTCAACCGGGCAGCCAAATCGCTGCTTTGGATGAGGCAGAAATTTTACGAATTTTCCAATAAACCTCATACAATGCTAGTCAACAAATTGCGCCCACGTGCATTCAATTCTTTCCCTGAGTTTCTTTCACGACCTGACGGATCTAGGACCTATTGCCCTCGTGAAATGTCAAACATTTTCGGAAAATTTTACCATAAACTCTACAACTGTCTTTCCCCGGAAAACCATTTCCACTTTACACAAGAGAAATTTAGAGCCTTCTTCTCCAATCTTAAACTCCCCAAACTCTCGTCGAGCGATCTGGAGACCCTTAATATGGCGGTATCGGCGGAGGAGCTTTCTGATGTAGTGCGGGATCTTCCATCGCATAAGTCACCTGGTCCTGATGGACTCCCCTATTTCTACTATAAAACCTATCTAGACATTTTGGGACCTCACATGCTCACTCTATTCGATACCTTACTACAGGGGACCCATCCCCATCCACATTTCTCACACTCCTTCATCTCAGTGATCCCCAAACCGGGTAAGGATCCCTCCATCCCAGATAATTATAGGCCCATAGCCCTTCTGAATTCTGACTACAAAATATTTACTAAAATTCTTGCCTCCCGGCTATCGGTTCTTGCCCCCAAACTTATCCACAGGGATCAGGTGGGGTTTGTGCCTGGCAGACATGCAGGTGACAACACCCGCCGCACGATCAACCTGGTCGATCTTTTGGATAGGACCAACACACCGGCACTCCTACTTAGCTTAGACGCCCAAAAGGCCTTTGATAGGCTCAGCTGGCCTTATATGTTCGCCACGCTCAAGGTTTATGGGTTTCGGGGCCCTTTTTTGAGGGCATTGGAGGCTTTGTACTCAACGGTCACTGCTCAGGTTCAGATGTCGTCCTTTCTGTCGCCTCGCTTCCCCCTGTTGAATGGTACTCGGCAGGGGTGTCCTCTATCTCCGCTAATATTTATTTTATGTCTGGAACCCCTGGCCGAGGCTGTACGCTCTCATCCAGATATTCGCGGGGTGGTGATGCGACGGGGAGAGTACAAATTATCACTTTTTGCTGACGACGTACTGCTAACGATTACCAACCCCCAGATATCCCTCCCCTCTTTGCACAAGATACTAACATCCTTTGGGGGTATTTCTGGGTACAAGGTTAACACCTCTAAGACTGAGGCCCTCCCGATACACATCCCTGCCACACAACTTTCTAGACTAAAAGAATCTTACCCCTACAGATGGTGCAGTGATTCACTCAAGTACCTGGGGGTTTTCCTGACCCCTTCTTATTCCCACCTGTTCCGTGCAAACTTTCCTGCCCTGTTTCAGGATATAAATAATTCACTACTGACCTGGTCTAAATACCCTCTATCCCTGCTAGGCAGGGTCAACGTCCTTAAAATGTCAGTCTTGCCCAGACTGCTCTATCACTTTGAGACACTGCCAGTTGCCGTTCCGTCCCCTCAGCTTAAACTTCTCAGACGACGTTTCCTTAAATTTATTTGGGCTGATAGGTCTCATCGCTTTGCCAGCTCTGTGGTGTTTGCGCCCGCGGGTCGGGGGGGGTTGGGTGCTCCGGATATTGTGAAATATTATCAAGCTACCCATTTACGAATTATTGCTACCTGGTCCTCTCTTAATGCCACGAGTCGGTGGGCTTCTATTGAAAAGGGGGTCCTGTATCCGGTTCACCCATGCTCCTTGATCTGGGGCGCACCATCCCCACTACCCTCCACCCTCAGACGTCAATGTACTGCCCCAATGTCATTTACCTTGGACTTGTGGCAAAAGTGTAACAAAAAGTACTCCCTCTCTTCGGCTTGCCCCCCCCTCACGAATGTCTTATTTAATCCTAATATCCCTGATGGATTGTCCATGGGTAGGATTTCCCCGTGGCTAGATCCCCCTCTTTTCCAACTTAGAAACCTGGTACACCCTGTATCCCGTAGACTTCACGCCTTTGAGACCTTGCGAGAAAAATATGACATTCCCAAACATTCGTTTTACTTCTACCTACAGGTGAGACACTTCTTTAACTCTAAATCCCCGACCTTAACCCTTGACACCCCCACAGCTTTTGAGCATCTCTGCGCTCAAGGTCCACATCAACTTAATTAAATTTCCTCTATTCACCGCATCCTCCATGAGTCGACCCCTCTAACTGAATTTACACATCTGTATATGAGTAGATGGTCTCAGCTGTTGGACAAGCCTATCTCCCTGCAGACGTGGGATAGGATTTGGTCCTCTACTTTCAAATCCTCTAGGTGTGTTACGCAAAGGGAAACAGCAATAAAAATCCTTATGTTTTGGTATAAGACCCCCGATGTCATCCACAAATACGATCTCTCAGTCTCGTCATCTTGTTGGCGATGTGGCCTTGACATTGGGTCATTGTTCCATATCTTCTGGACATGCCCTTTGATACGGCCTTTCTGGATAGCGGTGGGGTCTTTGGTGGTGGAGGTGACGGGGGTATCCCTCCCGATTGATCCCCTATATTGCTTGCTGGGTCTCCCTATACCAGGTATACCTAAAAACACCAATCGACTGGTTTCCTACATTTTGCTTGCTGCTAAGAGGCTTGTCCCATTGTGTTGGTTGTCCAATGCAACTCCCCCCTGGCCTAGGTTACTCCAACTGGTGTCTGAAATTCGGAGAATGGAGTATTTGACAGCCTCGGTGCACGATTTGGTACCCCAGTTCGAAAAAGTGTGGGAACCCTGGGATCGATCAGCATATGGGGCCCCCCCTGCCGGTACGTCCATCTGACTGCAGCTACCGATCGGGGCCCTTTGTTGATGGCTTCCGTCCCCCCCCCCCCCTTCCCTACCCTGTCTTGGCCCCCTCCCCTCCCGGGGACATACTATGTTGACCATGTGAATATCCGTTTTTTACCTCTTTTTGGCCTCCGGCCTTTTGATGCTCAGAATAGTTTGTTCGCTTTTCATCGACTGTTTGTTATTTATGGTACGAGATATGGATACGCAGTTCACCCTTGTGCCTGCGTTTGTGGACATTTTTCTCTGTTTGTTGTAACGTATGCCTTACATCTTGATCTATATCTTTCTATATTTTCTGATTTTTCTAATGCTTTAGTGTATTGTTTTTGTTTTTGCTTTAAAAATTAATAAAAATTACAATTATAAAAAAAAAAAAAAAATATTTCTGCTGTGACCTGTCAATCAATCAGCGTCTCAACCCTTTATGTTCCCCATATCAATGGGACTATGTCTGGGCTGTTCACTGTTCTCTCGTATTGCATTTATTCATTACTCCTTCTTTCATCAATATTCGTTTTTTTATTACAGCTATACTCTAGGTTTATAATTTCTGCTTGCTATTCATATGCTTGACCTATATTTCTTCTAACAAGTATTTTTGATACGACAATTATATCTTTTGGCTTTGTTGCCAAGATGTAAATTAGTGTTTGCGAGCGGCTTGATTGCTTTGATTGCCCTCATTTAGTCAGCACCCTAGTGAATAGTCATAGAAACGAACATGCAGAATATGTTGTTGGAGATATGTATTTTTTATGTTGGCCGCACTGTTTTCCATTGATCTGTTTGATTTAGGCAGGTCACTGGCTCTTTGTTAGGTGCCTAGGAACAGGCGCACGACAACATTACCCCTTTGGAGATATGCGTCCTTCATATTGGTTACACCTGCTCTCTATCAATTTGCCCGTTTTGAGTAGGTCATTTACCTCTCTGCAAATGGCCGCTCTGGCTTCGTACGCCGTGCAGAACACTGCTGGGTAACCGCACGAGCGTACTGTTCTGTCCTGGAGTTTCCAAAATGGCCGCCGAAGCTTCGGCGCATAATGCGTCCTATGCGCGGAGCCGCGACGCGATATCTGCGCATGCGCACTTCTTTCCAATCGTAAGAAGACCGGAACTAGCCCTCTCTTCCCCTTGTTTTGTTTCCGCCCGCAGCTCGGCGGTGACGTCAGACGCCGCCGAGCTGGAGAGGCATAAAACCTCTCATTTCCATCAGTTGCCTCTTGGCAATTGATGGAACTGGATGCATAGTTTGCACACATTAGACAGCAAACTATGGGTAAGCTGACGGAATACCTTGGTCACTTTCTATATCTTTAGTTATGGCTCTATGAACCAACCCATATTAGTGGGTCTCACTTGATGCTTTTCTTTTTGATAGTATACTTACCTTTTTAATACATTGGACTCTTCTCTTCAATAGCATTCTTTTTTATTTCAGCTTTAACTACTACGTCTATTTCCAATATACTATGTGGACTGTGACTTTGACCTATCTTGGAAGTTTACATAACCTCTTTCAGTAATTTTCATTGATTCAACTTCATTATCATGGTAATTATCATATTCATGATACATTCACCTTAATTTTCATAATTGGCTCCTTTTTGTCAAAGGGTCCAATGGATTTCTCTTATTCTTTTATATATATTTTTTTGAATGTTTTATTTCTCTCTGCAGATTCCCATTAGGCGACAAACTTCATCCAGATTTGTGCGTTTTTTCGCTATACCAAATATAGATTTTTTAACACTGTCTTAGAATGACTTTCGTCTAAAACTTTGAATTCTTTGGAGCATTGGCAATACCGGTGAGATACTCATCTACTGTAATCTATAATCCAATTATTTAAAATACATTATGTATCTGTTTTAATAACTCAACTTATGCAAAAACTATCTATATCAATTTATTGTCATTTATTTTATTGACTGTTGTTACCCTATGCACTAATTGATAGTAACATTCATTTTTCATTATCTATTACCCTAGCTCTGTTGGCTGCTCAATCAGTTTTTCCTGAAGAAGCCCATTCCGGGCGAAACATGTTGAGAATGATTGCAGCTTGCCTTTTCTTCACTTCTCTTGTTTGGTGAAAAATGGGATTAAATATGAATATGCCTTTTCTTGCAAATTGATGTCAAATCATCGTTTTTATGAATGTCTAAATTAAAATTGTGTATAGCTTGAATAAAATTGTAATATTTTATACATCAAGATTTTTTTCTTGGTAAATATTTTTTGATTCGATACAGTTAAAGTCCCGGGGGTTGGTGATTCCCCAGCCCTCTTTTGGCCCCCCTTGTTTTTCTTTGTTGTATTCATTAATATGGGGATGTGGTATCCTTAATCTGCTAAGATTCCCTCTCTCTCAAAAATGTTTCTCTTAATGTCTGTCAAATTTGTCAATGCCAAGAGATGAGTTGTTACAAATTGTTGTTTGTTATTGTTCCACATACTAATGGCATTTGTAGCCTGTGCATTTTTCCTATGAATTTAATTGACAATTAAAACTGTTGTTGAATTATTGATTCTTTCTATTGCAATAAGCACAACCCATAAGTATTAGGTTTGCTTCTTATGTTAGAAATAGAAATACCTGGAGAATAAAACACTTATATTTGTTTTGATTCTTTTTAAGGACAGCACTGTGCCAACATGACCCTTGCTCTATTCCGACGACCTCTAGAGAAGTCACCAATTACACTGAATACCCTCTCGGCAAAGGCTTGAGAAGCTGGCATAGCCAGCAGGTCTAATGCAAAATGGTTTTAGCTGGTGATAAAAAGAATCACTCTGACTGCCAAAAATCTGTTGTGATGTCCTCACCGATAGTAGCAACTTGGTGCAAATGCTCTTCCTTATATTTTCTGATCTGCTGTTCTATGCTGTTTAGGAAGATCCTCTGTGGCATTTAGAAAGAAACCAAAAGATTGGCTGCTTAGATATGGATGCCGATGCTTCTTTCACTTCCTGCGATAGTTCTACATTATCTTCAGACAATTCCTCATTATGTGTGTTGCAATGTGGATTTTCTTATGGCATACTCCTCTGCCTTATTAAGCAGTTCCGGAATATTGTCATCTGCCACATCAACAAGGGTTTTTTACAGACAGAAGGGCTGATAAAACAAGCAACTGCTGCAAGTGGCGAGAACATTTTATCAGTTGGATCTAAGAATAAAGCAAAACACTGGTTCACGCTCCCTTTCCCTGTGCATTGTGGCAAGGTCTTGGTATCTAGTGCTCTGTTTAAACTCATCAAGTTGGCTAAGCAGATCAAAGAGAGCAGGGACTGCCAGGGACATGGAATTGGTGTGACTCTGGAGGGGTTTAGTGTGTTCTACAAAAGGTAGCAATAGGTCATGCAATGATGTGAGCTTTTGCTATTCACTAGGGAGTAAGCTGTCCCATCCAATGAATGTATTTGACCAGCGTGTTGGGCAGTCATTTAAAAGCGCAAGACCACAATGCTCCAATATCTTCTGTGTTGCAATGGAAGACTTGCAGAAGAGATTCACTATTGTTCATGCTTTATCTAGTATTCTCTTCACACTTGCCTCCTTATCGACAATGTGGACCACAAGTTGTGAGGTATGCACCACACTTGATGTCCGGTCCATGTCGATCTGTTGGTACCTAACAAGCGGAACACAGCCAAATAAACATAAAATATAGAAAAGGTTACTGGGGGCGTGGCCTGGACATGGCCGAGTGAGGTTGTACTTCTGGAGAGCTCCCGGCCTGAACCCTCACCACCCAGCTAACATTAGCTTCCCATACCGGCATGAGCTCACAAAAGCGGTACAGGACAAGAGCGATTACCCGGAGCACCCCTTCCAGCAAAAATCTGGGCGCAATCCAGTATTACTTTCGACGGCTACAGGAGATATCCCCGGCATTAAGGCCGTGGCTCTGCGAGGCTCGGTACCCTGCACGGCCCAGCGTGACATAGTAGCGGAGCCTGCAGACTGGGAGCCCGTGGGGCAGTCACCACCCAGCCCAACAGAGGACCTGCCCCGGGAGGTGGAGATGGCAGGCTCACAGCACTCGGAGGCTTCTCCGCTGGACCAGGATATTCGGGAGATGCTACAGGCCCTTCCCACTCAGTCCGCAATCGAGGGCCTGATCCTCCGGCTCAAGGAAACGCACAAGAGGGACATCCAGGAGGTCAGGAGCGAGGTTTCCACTCTGGCGGAGCGGGTTACCACGGGGAGTCCTCTCTGAACACCTTGGAGGCGCGAGTGGCAACGCTCGAACGAGACCGCGGCCATCACCGGGACACAGCGGTGTCGCTACAGCTCCACCTTGAGGATATTGAAGACCGGAGCCGCCGCAACAACTTGTGGCTCCAGGGAGTCCCTGAGACAGCCGGGGTGGAACAGGTGAGCGACACGGTCACAAATATATTCCATAACATACTGGGGGACCCCACAGCAGATGTCATTCTGGACAGAGCCCATAGAGCCCTGGGCCCTAAATCCGCAGACCCGGGCAGACCGCAGGATATCATATGCAGATTGCACCGATTCGCACAGAAAGAGGATGTCCTGCGGAGAGCATGGAAGCAAGGAGACGCGGAGATACAGGGCTCTCCAATCAAGATTCTACAAGACCTATACAGGGCCACCCTTAGACGCAGAGCTATCCTCCGACCTATCCTGGAGCTGGCCAAACAGCATGGAGCAAAATATCGATGGGGTTACCCACTATCGGTGACCTTCCGCAAAGACACTGGCTCATTCATTCTGCAGATGCCCGCAGACCTGCCGGCCCGGTTTCTCTTTTTGGGCACGGATCCGGTTGCGGTCCCTGATTGGCTGCAGCTACTCCCACGACAACTGAGCAGATCTGGACCGATGGCCAACCGTGGTCCCCTGCCATCTCGCCAGCTCCGCGGCAGGGGAGGCCGCCGCTCGAGGTCCCGGGACGCCCTACGTGAGTAGGCTTTGAGCCTCTGTTATCTGTGTTTCACCTCCTGGCCGCCCTGCCTCCCCCTCCCCCCCCCACTGCCTGCCATTACCCCTCAGCATGGAGTTTCTTGCAAGACAAAGTTTTTGGGGAACATGGCATCTTCCCGGGTCTGGCCCCTGCCCGAGCGTCCCTTCCCCCCCCTTTTTTTGTTGTTGTTTGTTTTACACAATGACGGGCCCTGTTTAGTTGCTCTTATTCGAGCCACTCGCATCAGAGGATCGGGAGTGTCCCTGGAGGTTCTTCAGGGCCAACGTGCAGCGACCCTCCACGGAGGGTGGACACCATCCCCATGGCCTCTTCGGACGCCCGGGGTCTTCGTGCGAGCATGACTTGGACACCTGGCCTGGTTCTTTTTTTTTTTTACCCCAGCTGTTGCCCCCAGATATGACTTATGGGCTGAACTACAATTTTTTCCTTTGTTTGGTTGTGGGTGGGGGGGCGGGGGATGAATGGGGATGCTACAGAATGTTATGGTGTGGGGGGCTACGCATGGGATCCCCGGGGGGCCGGACCACTATCATTTGGTAGCTGGGGAATGGTTTTTGCACCCCCCCCCCCTCCGGCCTTCCTGTGGGGATTGTGGCGTGCGCTGGTTGGGGGGGGGGGGTGGGAGCTGACACTCCTAAGTGCTGGGCGGGGGAGGGGCTGGGAGGTCCTGCGGTGACCTTGGCCATGCTTGCTGTGGGTAGATCGGTTGGTGTATTATTTTTTTTATAATACCCGCCCAGGTTATAGTAGATGCATGTCTAATCTTCACTGTTTAACCATGTTTCCAGGGTTGCTTCCGCCCGGGCCGTTAAGCTGTTCTGCGGGAGGAGGTGCCTTACGCCGGTTTAAATCTTATTCTTGTTCCCGTTATCTAGATTAATCCTTTTATCAATTTTTTTGCTGTTACCCAACATGCTGTGCCGGGGGTGAGTGGGGATGGACACGGGTACATCTCCCGGTTCCGTCCCGCTACTCCCCCACATAGGACGGTGCTTCGTACCTGGGGGAACCCCCAGGGAGCACTTCAGCCATTTAGGCTATTTTAGACATATTCTTTTTTAGCGGCACTACTCTGTGTCGCTTCTCTTTTCTTATCTATATCCTCTGCTACGCTTTCACTTTCTCTTTTCCTCTTCTTTACCTCATTCCTTGTCCCCTTCCTCTCTTTCCCCTGATCCTTTCTCTGCCCCCCCCCCCTTTTTTTTCTCCCCCCTTTTTATTGCTCTCAAGTAGCCAGGGCGATGGAATCCATAAAAATTGTATCAATAAATGCTAAGGGTCTAAATATTCCAGAGAAGAGACGTGTATTGCTGGATGACCTCCGCAAATCACACCCGGACATTGCTTTTATCCTGGAAACACATTTTAAACAGGAGAAGTGTGAAATAAAAGGTTATGGCGCTAAACCCTATTAGTGATGAGATGAGTTAACTTATCAAATCCTAGTGTTTATTTTTTATATAAAAAGAAAGAAAAAAAGAAAGAAAAAACTGTTGGTGATACCGTGCAGAGATATCCTAAAGCAATTTTATCCAAAACAAATTGTGTGTGATTAATGTGGAGTCAACATTCATGTTCCATTATAATTAAAACCAAAAATGGGTGTTAAATTATCCTATACGTATCAACCTACTAGAAACATGTAAACCTTCATTAAATGTGCAAAATAGTGGAAATAATGTTAATATTCGACAATATGTTAGTTTAAAACAGATTGTGCAAACATGTGCAAAAAATGTGTAAAAAAGCAACTAAAGGTCAGAACAACCAAGGATCAAAAATAATTCAACCATAAAATCGCATGAAGACGCTAAATGTGCAAATAGACAATATTTTCAACCAATAATCGCATGAAGACGCATCTGTGTCCAATATAAGTCCAAAATTAATATTTGGCTTGATAGTACTGCCTCTTCAGATTATTGTTGTATTTGTTACAAAAAGTCAATAGGGGGTATTTGATTCACTCGTGCAAATAGTGCGGGCTTTCAATTAGAGAACTTCATCCCCGGTGCGCCACTCTGTGCTATAGTATGTGAATGCTCTCACCAGAGTTAATGCCCCTGTGGGGCTGGATGGACCTTCACAATGTAAGCCACTGTGTCGCTCTCTGGCTGCTGCTGGTGCACTGGGTGAAGCTTCGTTATTCCGTCCGTATGGTATCCAACGTTAATTATATAAGGGAAGACATATCCATAGTGTAATACGTTCTTAACCAAATCGTTCGTTTATTAATATTAAAATCTACTCACATTTTACATTAAAAGCATATGCGTATAGAAAAAACTCCGCCGTTCGTCTCAAACGAGTGCACACAACGTGGCCACGCCCTACGCGTTTCGTCACTACGACGTCCTCTGGAGCGGCCATATTGGTGCACCTTATTGCTTAAATAGGGTGCAGTGCTCCACTACGCCTGCACTGAAATAACAGCGCCATTTTGGGTGTGGGATGCCCTTACTCTGCTGGGGATGAATACCATTACTCCCCCTAGCGCCCTTAGGGAAGGCAGATATAATTAGCCTTGGAGCACTGCAGCCTACCCATAAACCACACTCAATTTAGATGACATTCCTTAGTCTTTTCCCATTTAACCGGACGTTTATAATTATTTCTATCTGGGGAATATTGAATAAGAAAACAAAAATAACACTAAAAATACAGTAAATAAATATATGTATAGGAATACATATATAAAATTCACATATATAAGATTCATACATATATAAAAAATTCTTACATAAAAATTCATACATAAAAAAGGGGGGTACACATTAATACTGAAGAAAACGCATGAAAATTTATAAAAATTATAAAAATTATTTAAGGGGTTTTAATATGTTTAAAAAAGTTTTTTTGTGCATACTAAAATGTAAATATAAATGAAGAAATTATTCCAGAGGAAAGTTTTTTGGGGAGGAATTAAATAAAATTCTTAAAAAGATATAGATGTATATGGAGGTGTTAAGAAGGTCTATTTAACATCGTCCTATAGGTGATTGTAATATTTGTGACTGTGTGTTTGGTTCCTACAGGGGAACTTTTAGATAATTTAGATAAGTCTTGTTGTAATTCCGACACATCTAATGTATTTTGAATGAATAACATTCGACCTGAACCCGAAGGTGTGGGCCATAAGGTGTTATGTTGGGGCAGATAGGCTACTTATATATGTGGTTAGGTCTTGTCGGGATCCTGTAACGTTATGTATGTGTATGGATAACATTCGACTACGGAATGTTCGTCCAGCATTATCCAATGCTGGGGCAAACAGTTAACTATTAAAAGTTAGTTAAGAAGCAATTGAGGTCTAATTCTATGTTCATTCCCCTTGGCTGGAGGGTATCTAAATTAAAAATCCATTTCGTTTTTGTTCCTGGATATTTTGATCGTTTTGTCTTCCCCTCTCCAGTGGCCTCTTATTTTGTCTATTCCGTAGAAAATCATTTGTCCAGGGTCCCGATTATGGAAATCCCTAAAGTGTTTGGAAACACTGTGTTTCTGGAAGCCTTTTTTGATATTTGCAATGTGTTCCCTTATCCTGACTTTTAACTCCCTGGTGGTCCTTCCCACATATTGCTTATGGCACGAACATTCAATGACGTAAGTGACGTGGGAGCTGTTACAAGTAATCAATTCTTTGATTTTATATTCTTTTCCATTAGAGGTGGAATTAAAAGTAGTTTTCTTTTTTTCGGTCTTTTTACTATTTCTGCATGGGAGGCAGTTTCCGCACTTCTAGAATCCTTTTAGGGTCTCAGAGATTCTTATTTGTTTTGGTGGGTCCACCACATTTTTTACTAATTTGTTTCGGAGTGTTGGAGCCCTCCTGTAGATGAACCGTGGTTTGTTCGGCAACATGGCCTGGAGTGAGCTGTCTGCTTGTAAAATCGGCCAGTGTTTTTTGATGATACGCTCCACATCTTTATGTTGCCTGTTATACCCTGTAAGGAACGCGATGTTATGGAGGTTTTGTTTTGGTTTTACTTTCTTGCCTTCAATTAATTTTTTCCTATCCATATGTTTTACTTCATTTTTTAATTTACGGAGATTTTCTTCTTTATATCCTTTCTTCCTAAACCTTTCGATGGGTGGCACCCGCACCTTCTTTAAGACCACGGATCGCAATGGGTACATTCCCACAAATAGCTGCCACCATTCTAGGTGGCTAGGGAACATACCCAAAGGCCAGCTTCTACGGCTATACAGGAACTGTAGCAAAATTGACGACTTTGACAAGCAGGCGGAAATCGTCATCGAAAGGTTTAGGAAGAAAGGATATAAAGAAGAAAATCTCCGTAAATTAAAAAATGAAGTAAAACATATGGATAGGAAAAAAATTAATTGAAGGCAAGAAAGTAAAACCAAAACAAAACCTCCATAACATCGCGTTCCTTACAGGGTATAACAGGCAACATAAAGATGTGGAGCGTATCATCAAAAAACATTGGCCGATTTTACAAGCAGACAGCTCACTCCAGGCCATGTTGCCGAACAAACCACGGTTCATCTGCAGGAGGGCTCCAACACTCCGAAACAAATTAGTAAAAAATGTGGTGGACCCACCAAAACAAATAAGAATCTCTGAGACCCTAAAAGGATTCTATAAGTGCGGAAACTGCCTCCCATGCAGAAATAGTAAAAAGACCGAAAAAAAGAAAACTACTTTTAATTCCACCTCTAATGGAAAAGAATATAAAATCAAAGAATTGATTACTTGTAACAGCTCCCACGTCACTTACGTCATTGAATGTCCGTGCCATAAGCAATATGTGGGAAGGACCACCAGGGAGTTAAAAGTCAGGATAAGGGAACACATTGCAAATATCAAAAAAGGCTTCCAGAAACACAGTGTTTCCAAACACTTTAGGGATTTCCATAATCGGGACCCTGGACAAATGATTTTCTACGGAATAGACAAAATAAGAGGCCACTGGAGAGGGGAAGACAAAACGATCAAAATATCCAGGAACGAAACGAAATGGATTTTTAATTTAGATACCCTCCAGCCAAGGGGAATGAACATAGAATTAGACCTCAATTGCTTCTTAACTAACTTTTAATAGTTAACTGTTTGCCCCAGCATTGGATAATGCTGGACGAACATTCCGTAGTCGAATGTTATCCATACACATACATAACGTTACAGGATCCCGACAAGACCTAACCACATATATAAGTAGCCTATCTGCCCCAACATAACACCTTATGGCCCACACCTTCGGGTTCAGGTCGAATGTTATTCATTCAAAATACATTAGATGTGTCGGAATTACAACAAGACTTATCTAAATTATCTAAAAGTTCCCCTGTAGGAACCAAACACACAGTCACAAATATTACAATCACCTATAGGACGATGTTAAATAGACCTTCTTAACACCTCCATATACATCTATATCTTTTTAAGAATTTTATTTAATTCCTCCCCAAAAAACTTTCCTCTGGAATAATTTCTTCATTTATATTTACATTTTAGTATGCACAAAAAAACTTTTTTAAACATATTAAAACCCCTTAAATAATTTTTATAATTTTTATAAATTTTCATGCGTTTTCTTCAGTATTAATGTGTACCCCCCTTTTTTATGTATGAATTTTTATGTAAGAATTTTTTATATATGTATGAATCATATATATGTGAATTTTATATATGTATTCCTATACATATATTTATTTACTGTATTTTTAGTGTTATTTTTGTTTTCTTATTCAATATTCCCCAGATAGAAATAATTATAAACGTCCGGTTAAATGGGAAAAGACTAAGGAATGTCATCTAAATTGAGTGTGGTTTATGGGTAGGCTGCAGTGCTCCAAGGCTAATTATATCTGCCTTCCCTAAGGGCGCTAGGGGGAGTAATGGTATTCATCCCCAGCAGAGTAAGGGCATCCCACACCCAAAATGGCGCTGTTATTTCAGCGCAGGCGTAGTGGAGCACTGCACCCTATTTAAGCAATAAGGTGCACCAATATGGCCGCTCCAGAGGACGTCGTAGTGACGAAACGCGTAGGGCGTGGCCACGTTGTGTGCACTCGTTTGAGACGAACGGCGGAGTTTTTTCTATACGCATATGCTTTTAATGTAAAATGTGAGTAGATTTTAATATTAATAAACGAACGATTTGGTTAAGAACGTATTACACTATGGATATGTCTTCCCTTATATAATTAACATTGGATAACATACGGACGGAATAACGAAGCTTCACCCAGTGCACCAGCAGCAGCCAGAGAGCGACACAGTGGCTTACATTGTGAAGGTCCATCCAGCCCCACAGGGGCATTAACTCTGGTGAGAGCATTCACATACTATAGCACAGAGTGGCGCACCGGGGATGAAGTTCTCTAATTGAAAGCCCGCACTATTTGCACGAGTGAATCAAATACCCCCCATTGACTTTTTGTAACAAATACAACACTAATCTGAAGAGGCAGTACTATCAAGCCAAATATTAATTTTGGACTTATATTGGACACAGATGCGTCTTCATGCGATTATTGGTTGAAAATATTGTCTATTTGCACATTTAGCGTCTTCATGCGATTTTATGGTTGAATTATTTTTGATCCTTGGTTGTTCCGACCTTTAGTTGCTTTTTTACACATTTTTTGCACATGTTTGCACAATCTGTTTTAAACTAACATATTGTCGAATATTAACATTATTTCCACTATTTTGCACATTTAATGAAGGTTTACATGTTTCTAGTAGGTTGATACGTATAGGATAATTTAACACCCATTTTTGGTTTTAATTATAATGGAACATGAATGTTGACTCCACATTAATCACACACAATTTGTTTTGGATAAAATTGCTTTAGGATATCTCTGCACGGTATCACCAACAGTTTTTTTCTTTCTTTTTTTCTTTCTTTTTATATAAAAAATAAACACTAGGATTTGATAAGTTAACTCATCTCATCACTAATAGGGTTTAGCGCCATAACCTTTTATTTCACATTTTTCATTTCCCTCTCCTCCCCAATAAGGAAGTGAGGGCTTCAGGCACAGGCAGCTCTAACCCAGTATATTTCCTTTTTTTCTCTCCATTCTTTAATTTTAATTTATTTCACATATTTCTATCACATTGGAGATCTGATTTTTCCATAGCGCAACTTTATTTATTCATTTATCTAAACAGGAGAAGTACCCGGTCCTTAAAAACAGATACTTCTCGACTGCTTATCACTCCACTAACCCCTCGGCCAAGTCTAGAGGGGTCTCCATCCTCATATCAACTAATCTCCCCTGGCAATGCCAAGCAGTATTAGGAGACCCGGAGGGTCGTTTTATGTTCATTAAGGGTTTAGTGGGAACTACCCCTATTACACTGGCCTCCGTTTACGCACCAAACGACCACCAGAGTGCCTTTATAGCGAGGGCCCTAGATAAACTTGGAGTGTTTACTACGGGTCAGCTGATCCTTGGGGGGGACTTTAATGCCCCCCTGATTCCCGCTTCGGACACATCCTCGGGACTCTCCTCAATTTCCCCACTGCATAGAAAATGCATAACAAATTCCCTACACAAGGCCCAATTGGTGGATGTATGGCGCTTAATGCACTCTGTGAACGTGACTACACGTTTTAATCGCACACCCACAAGTTATACTCTAGGAATGATTACTTCCTGATACCTCATGGTCAACTACACTCTGTAAAAAAAGCCTCCATTGGACATATTGCATGGTCGGACCATGCCCCCATTACCTTAGAATATATGCTGACAGGGAACGATAGGGCGGGCTCTATATTTTGGCGGCTGAACGAGGGCCTTATCCAAGTCAATGAGCTCGTGGCTGAAGTTTCAAGGGCAATGTCCTTGTATTTTCAGGAAAACGCCACCCCGGACTGCGACCTGGGCATTTTATGGGAAGCGCTTAAGGTGGTCATCAGGGGGATACTAATCAGCCATGGTTCACAAATAAAGAGGGAGCGATCGGAACAGTTGACCAGGTTGCTGGCCACCATGTCCTCATTGGAAGCATGTCATAAACATGCCCCTTCTCGGTCACTTGAAACTGAGCTAGGGTCGGCTTGTAGGCAGATAACTGACCTGCTGTACTACAGAGCTAAAGCGGCACTTCAGCGCTGCCGACAGAATGCCTATGTGTCTGGTGACAAATGCAGTAAAACCCTAGCGAGAGCGGTACGGGAGCAGAAAGAAGCTTCCTATATCCCCTACATTACTAACCCGGATGGCCGATGAGTCACCCTTCCTGAGCAGATTTCTGGCGAGTTTGGGCAATTTTACTCTAAATTATATAATTTGGCGTGCAACCAGCCCTCCCACGCCGATATAGTGGACTACATCACGGCATCCCAAATGCCCTCCCTGTCGGCAGACATAAGGGAAGAACTGGAAGCGCCTATTACGATGGAGGAGCTCCGCATTGAAGCCTGACAAAGCTCCGGGTCCGGACTGGTACCCGATATTGTACTATAAGACCTTCCTCCACATTCTGGGCCCACATATGATATCCTTCTTTAATGCAATTGGGTCGGGGGTGTCCTTCCCTAGGGAAATGTTGAAAGCCCATATCTCCTTGATTCCCAAGGAAGATAAAGACCTGACACAATGTGGTAGTTACAGACCCATCTCCCTATTGAATGTGGACCTGAAGTTATTTTCCAAAATTCTGGCATCGCGCTTAGCGCACCACCTCCAATCTTTAGTGCATCAGGACCAAGCGGGTTTCATACCCAATAGGGAAGCCCGAGATCCTCAACCTCCTCCACATGGCCAATAAAGGGAACTCTCCTTGTGTATTCCTGAGCACGGACGCTGAAAAGGCGTTTGATAGGGTTCATTGGGAGTTTATGCTCGCGGTGCTCAGACATATAGGTCTTGGAGATAGAATGTTCAATTGGATACAACAAATTTACTCAAACCCCACTGCGCAAGTGAAGGCAAATGGTATTCTCTTATCGCCCTTCGCTATCGCCAATGGCACGAGACAGGGGTGCCCCCTATCGCCCCTACTCTTTGCCCTTTCGCTGGAGCCTTTTCTGTGTACGGTACGACTGAGTGCGGACATCCAAGGCCTTGTAGTTGGGGACATACACTGTAAGATTGCGGCTTGCGCAGACGACCTGCTGTTTACCTTGTCCAACCCAGCGATCTCCCTCCCCAACCTTCTTAAGGAATTTGGCGTATACGGTGGTCTATCAAATTTAAAGATTCATTTTTCCAAGTCAGTTGCCATGGGAATTCCCGTACCTCCTCAAGCTGCGCTCGCCATGCAAACGCACTTCCGCTTTAAATGGACGAGTGAGGCATTGAAATATTTAGGAACTCTTATCCCACCATGTGTTAAGTGTACTTTTGCTTTAAACTTTCCATCTGTTCTGACGAAGACCCGTGTCTTGTTGGAGAGATGGAACAGTGGTTTACACTCCTGGTTTGGCAGATGCAACCTACTAAAGATGTGCATTCTACCTAAACTTTTGTATCTCCTTCAGGCTCTCCCTATTCATATACCCCTGTCCTTTTTCAAGCAGGTTCACACGATGTTCACCCGCTTTGTCTGGGCGAATAAAAAGCCCCATATCGGCAGGTCCTATATTTCCCTTCCGAAAAGACAGGGGGGTCTGGCGCTACCGGACGTCAGGCGATATTGCCTTGCCTCCCATCTGGGCCGCATTCTGGACTGGAGGCGCAATAGGCGCTTCAAGCTCTGGGTGGATATTGAGCAGGCCCAAACGAAAATCGCGCTACGAAACACACTCTGGTGTTATGATTCCATTTCTAGGGAGTTGAGGAATCATCCCCTTATAGGCACCACTCTGTGACACAGCAGTCAGTGCGCCCTTCGGCTTTCCCTTACCTCAGCACATTCGATACTATATCCGGTGTTGGGCAACCCCGGGTTCCCGCCGGGTATGGAGCATCATGAGTACGGTACTCTGAGGGAGACCGGTCTAGACTACGCCGCGGCCTTCGTGATAGACGACGTTGGCCCTCCATAGCAGAACTGACTGCTGTGGCAGGGAGATTCCAACTTCCTTTTTGGAAGGCGATACAATTACATCACTTTCTTAACTCGCTACCCAATCCTAGAGACTTCACCAGACCACCGACGGAATATGAGGAGTTGTGTTTGAATAATGACTCAATATCAAAAACCCTATCCAACATGTATTCCATGCTAAGCAATACCACGTCGCCTCCACGGCTGGCCTATTTTGCTAAGTGGGAGAGGGATCTCAACCGCACATTCTCAGAGACACAAAAACAGAAGATTATCAGCTGCGCCCTCCAAACATCCACATGTACCAGAATACAGGAAGCAAACTACAAAATCATGACACGATGGTACCTCACACCCTCTAGACTGACCAAGTGTTTCCCCAACACCACAGACCGCTGTTGGCGGTGTGGGAGGGAGGAGGGCACTTTGCTTCATGTATTCTGGTCCTGTCCCAGCCTGCAGGGTTTTTGGAATGAAGTTAGGCGCGTCACTCAGAAGTTCACAGAATATGAAATACCAGAGGAAGCGGCTTTCTTCCTTCTCCATTTGACCGAAGTCCCACTCAAAAAATATAAAAGGGGCGTGGCTTGGCGCGCGGCGGGGATGGCAGCATAACTGAGGAGCTCTGTCGGATCCGTGGCCCTAGCACGTCTAACTGCACTGCTTTTTATCCGAGGATGAACAAACAGCACCGGAATTCACACCACACCCGTTCCCGCCGCTCCGGGATCGCAGGCAGAGAGAGAAACATCTCAGATCTCTTTAAACATCAAGCGGCTGCCCTGACTGCCGCGGAGGAAGACAAGATGGCGCCGATGCACGCCGAGGACGACCTCAGCGAGGATTCGCAGTCGGCGATGGAGGACGCCAGCAGGAGAGGTACCCGCACTAATCACCCCCTTACCTATGAGGACATGTCTGGCTTTGCGGCGGACATTAACACCTCGTTCTCCGCCGCCATTACAGACCTGAAGACCAGCTTCCTGGTTCTTCAGGAAAAGATGGCTGCTTCAGAGACGGCTGGGAAGCATAGAGACAAACAGATTTCTAGACTGGACAGGGTGGCAAGTGCTCATGCTGTACATTTTATTGAGATAAACAGACATTTAGAGGACTTGGACAACAGGGGAAGGCACAATAACATTAGGGTGCGTGGTATACCGGAATCGGTCATGGCCGAGCAAATTCCCGCTGCGTTGCAGAGAGTTTTCAACACTGTGCTGGACAGGCCGGAGGACACGGGTATTGAATTTTTCAGGGCCCACAGAGCCCTCAGAGCTCGGGGTCCGGATACACTACCCCCTCGGGACATTATATGTTGCTTGCAGAGCTTCTCCCTCAAAGAGGATATCATGTCCAGAGCATGCAGGAATGAGCAGATCATTTTCAACGGGGAAAATATCAAGCTCTTTCAGGACCTCTCGCAAATCAACCTGAAAAATCGCAGGGCTTTGCGCCCTCTCCTGGAAAAGTTGCGAGAAAAGGAGCTACGCTATGCTTGGCGCTTTCCCTTTGCCCTGTCGGTCACGCATGGGGGTAAACACATCATCCTGCATACCCCTGAGGATCTTCCAGAGTTCTGCACAGCGCTCCAACTTGAACCGCTGGACTTACCGGACTGGTACCAAGAATTCTACCCACCGCCCAAAGATAGGAGTCCGCCTCATTCGCCTCTGACCTCCCCGGAGAAACATCACTCTAAGAAAATGAGACAAGGCCGCCATGAGACACTAGGGTCGGGCACTCCTCGGGGCCGTCCTCATTCCTCCAGGAACCTGATGGAAGATTGACAAGCTTGCATGGCGCATACCGTGGCAGGCCCTCATCGGTTTAAGGTTCTCCTTCTGATTCCCATTTGACTGGCCGGAGCTGCACGATTTGAGACTCCTTGTTCCCTTTTTTCTTTTTCTTTTCTTTTTGGTCTGATTTCAGCCTCTGCTTTTGATCCCCATGTTTTATTTTTCTTTATTCTATTTTATTTCATTTTATTATTTTTTAGCCTTTATATCATTTTTCTTCCCCCTTATGTTTCGGGAGTTTTTGTGTTTAGCTTCCATGCTCCACTAGTGTTCTTATACACAGCATCGCCTCACACTGGGTCTTCAGCTGATGAGGAATTGTATGAGACTGACTGTCGCTTTACAGACCTGATAGAGTAATGGACCCATTATCCGGCAGTGGAAGGTCATATTTCACAGTCCCTGATGGCTGCACAGATCTGCATGGCAGAACAACTTTTATCCCCATGTTATCTAAAGGTTTCCCCCTTTTTTTTTTCTTTTTTTTTTACCCCCCCCCCCCTGCAGTGCAACTTGGACATTTGAGCATTCATGGGCTTGGTTGGGCCACGGCCCGACTTTCCGTTCCTAGATTATTACAGTTTTACTTGTTTAACTATAAGATTGATTAACCTCCTCAGGCTGGGCGGACACACAAGTAGGTTGTTGTGTGTGTCGCGCACAGTAGTTGCTGCTGTTCTCGTTGGGTGTCTACATTGACCCCACAATAGTGCCTCGGGTGGATCCAGTTGGGCCCGCCCGTATACACTAACTTTGACCCTCCAGGACGAACTATTCGCCCGCGGAGGGAGTGACTTATACCCTCCACTCTTTTTCTATCGTGCCTTTCTACTCTTACCTATTTTCTCTCTCCTCTCTCTGTATATAACTTGGGGCTATAGAGTGTTAAGATTTAAATTTGTATTACGGTCTGTTTGATATTGTTTTCTTCTAAGGCTTGATTACAGGTGCGGGTGACCCTCTCTCTCTGAGTCTCTATAATGGCGTACTCCGATCTCGGCGGCAGGCCCACGGTCATTTCCCATAACGTTAAAGGTCTCAACATTCCTGAGAAGCGATCCACCCTTTTACGAGAGCTCAGGAAAGGTAGGCCAAGTTTTGTCTTTCTTCAGGAGACGCACTTCCAGACAAATAAGGTACCCAGGCTTACTGACTCCTTCTTTGTGGAAGCACATCATGCCACGAACGAGACTTCTAAGTCAAAGGGGGTCTCGGTCCTGGTAAGCAAGGAGGCCGATTTCGAGCTTTCGGACAAACTGGTGGACCCGGGTGGGAGGTTTATTTTCCTCAGGGGGTCTTGTAGAGGGGTTCCCCTGACGCTGGCGAACGCTTATTTCCCCAACACTGCCCAGCTTACGTTTTGCCACAAATTAATCGACGAGCTGACGGGTTTCTGTAGGGACTGTTTGATTCTAGGGGGGGATTTCAATGTTCCCTTGATCCCAACGGAGGATACTTCTAATGGGAAGTCGATAGTTACCTATAGAGTTCTTAAAAGACTCAAGCAGCTCTTACACTCGTTGGACCTGATTGACACCTGGCGTTACTTGCATCCTGAGGGTAGAGACTACTCTTTTTTCTCTATCCCCCACGGCAGAAACTCAAGACTAGACTACATTTTTATAATGCAGAGGGATATTCCTCTGTTGACGGAAGCCAATATTGGGTTACAAACCATTTCGGACCATTCTCCCATTTCCATTACGCTGAACTTATTTACGCCCCCACCCAAACCAAATATGTGGGGATTGAATTCTTCCCTGTTGACGGACCCAGAGGTGCTCTCCTATCTCACCTCTTCCTTATCAGACTTTTTTAGGCGCAAAACAACTCCGGAGGCTAGCCCCATGGCGATTTGGGAGGCCCACAAGTGCTTCATTAGGGGTGAATTGATCCGAATAGGCACACACAAAAAGAAAGAAAGAAATAAAGAGATAAAAAGACTGACAGAATTCGCTCCCTGGAATCTCTTCATAAACAGTCCCTTGCAATAAACACCGCAACTGCCCTATTAGAAGCTAGACGGTCCCTTAAACAAATTTTTGACACCAATACTAGGAGATTTCTCTTCTTTAAAAAAAAGATTTATTACGAACACGGAGACAAGACGGGCAAGATACTGGCCAGAGCTTTGAGGACCCTTCCGACACGGAATAACATTGCGGGCATCAAGAACAGGGAAGGTAGAATTGATAGGGACGTAACCAGCATAGCTCGACATTTTCATGAATACTATACGAATCTCTACAACCTCCCTTCCCGACATAAATCGTCAGAAGCGCAGCCTGACAGGTGCCAAGTTATAAAAGAGTATCTGCAGTCCGCCAATCTCCCTTCCCTTAGTGCCGACGATGCCGCCCTGTTAGAAAGACCTATAGACATAGCGGAGCTTCGATCGGCCATTAGAGACCTGAAACCTGGTAAGAGCCCTGGCCCAGACGGCCTTACGGCCATTAACTACAAGACGTTTTTGGACCTACTAATTCCCCCTCTCCAGAACGCTTTGGGAGACCTGTCCAGACGGGACCATGTTCCAGACGATTTCTTGGCGGCGTATATTACGGTGCTACCCAAAGAGGGAAAGGATCCCCTGGTTTGTTCAAGCTATAGGCCGATTTCCCTACTTAATATCGACGTGAAGCTCATGGCCAAAATCTTGGCTAACAGGCTGAGGCCTCTGCTTTCCGACCTGATAGGTCCCGACCAGGCTGGGTTCATGCCTGGTAGGGAGGCCAAAGACAACGTGACAAAATCACTGAACCTACTTCACTTGGCTCACCAGCGAAAGATCGAGGGTCTTCTATCAACCGACGCAGAGAAGGCCTTCGATCGAGTAGCATGGGACTACATGTTGGAGACGTGTAGACATGCGGGTCTAGGCCCTAATATGATGGCTTGGATATCGGCCCTCTATCAGAACCCTTCCGCAAAACTCAAGATTAATGGCACGCTCTCGGACACAGTCCACATTAGAAATGGGACGAGACAAGGGTGTCCCTTGTCCCCCCTACTTTTCATTCTATCATTGGAGCCATTTATTAGACACATGTCGAATGACTCTATTCATGGTTTCCAGATCAACCAACGGGTGTTTAAAGTAGCAGCATATGCTGATGATCTGCCATTTTATTTAACTGACCCGCATGTCTCCATCCCGTCCCTGGTGAAGGAGTTCTCCATTTATGGTTCCCTCTCCAACCTTAAAATAAATTACTCTAAGTCTGAAGCCATGAACGTCACGTTGAGTCCGGATTGCTTGACTAAGACTCAGACTAACAGCCCCTTTAGGTGGGTTAGGTCCGCCTTAAAATACCTAGGAATCTGGTTGACACCACATCTATCCTCAATCTTTGAGCGTAACTTCCCCCCTCTCCTTAAAACTATAGAGGGAAGGCTACGGGACTGGCACCCCAAATATTTTTCATGGTTTGGCAGGGCAGCCATCTGCAAGATGACAGTTTTGCCTCAAGTTCTGTACCTACTCCGCACTTTACCCATTAAAATACCCCAAAGCTTTTTTAAAGCTCTACATGCTTCACAGATGAGATTTATCTGGGCACACAGGCCCCCTTGGCTGAAATCCACTCTTTTAATGGGACCTAAGGCCAGGGGGGGTCTGGGTATCCCTGATTTCAAAGGTTACTATCAAGCCGCACATATAGCACGAATAATAGACTGGCACTGTCACCATCGCTTTAAAGACTGGGTCAACATTGAAAACGAGGCAAGCGTAATCCCCCTACGTTTCTCTCCCTGGATACCCATATCTAAATATCCCTCGGCAGTGAAGGCACATCCGCTTATTGGCACCACACTTAAAATTTTTCACGAGCTTACCAAACATTCTAAATTTTCTACCCCCTTAAGCCCTCTTACACCCCTGCTTGATAATCCTGACTTTCTGCCTGGGATTAGCAACCAATTCTTGAATCCATAGGGCTTTGAGAAGCCCCTTCTGGCAAAGCACTGCTTTTCAGACGGGAAAATGAAAGATTTTATGCCCTTCAAAACGGACAACGGTACTCCACGCATGCCCCTTTGGTCATATTTCCAGATACGTAGCTTTGTCAATTCCTCAGATCACAGGGTTCATTTCACAAGAGAACTCACTGAAATAGAATTGGTCTGCTGGAAGGGTGAACTTGTTCCGAGATCGACTTCGATCTCCTACACTTGGATACAAGACTTGAGACCGCGGGACGACAATAGACTCAGAGAGAGATGGTCAGAGGAACTGGGAGTTGCGATCACTGACAAACAGTGGGAGACAGCATGTATCCTGGCCCACAGGTGCTCCCTAAGCACACGAATGCAAGAAACAGCTTTTAAGTTACTGTCTCATTCGTATGCAACGCCAGTGAAACTTCATAAGTGGTACCCGCAAACGTCAGATAGATGCTGGAGGTGTGGCACCGAAGAGGGCACCTTGCTCCATATATGGTGGCAATGCGAAAGGCTGGTACCATTTTGGTCCAAGGTGGTCGAGACGATCGCACAGATCACGGAGACTAGGCTCAGATTAGACGCTGCATGCTGTCGTTTACATATTTCAAACTTCTCTCTCCGGAAGTATAACAATTTGCTCTGAAGACATATGATAAACGCAGCCAATTCCCTAATTCCCCTTTTCTGGAAATCTACAACCATTCCCACCTTGAGGGACTGGCTGAATAAAGTGTCCTACATTTGTGAAATGGAGGACACAGCGGCACAGTCCAACGAATTGGTGACCCGCTATCACAACACCTGGTCTCCGTGGTTTGCATTTAGATTCTTTCAGGCTTACACTATGTTGCAGGCACAAACTTGAACTGTCAGAGTAACCGGGGGGGACTCCGAGGCATCAGGGGGCGGATCGTCCCTAGACGCTAGCTGATAAATATGCTGGTCTATCCGATCTCACACCTAGAATCATTCTGCTACCGCTGGAGGGGACCCTTGTGATACTTCCCCCTACACTCTTGCTCCTCTTTCTTTCTCTCTTTCCTTTTCTCTATACTCCTTACTTTTCCTCTAACTGCCCTTGTTTCTTTCTCTTTGGACCGCAAAGAATAGGAAATTCAGTTAGGCCGGTATTTGAATGTGTATGGCTTGATGTAGCTTCAAAGTGTCGATTAGGTCTGTACACCTTCTGTTATGACCACAATCTGATATGTTTTACCTTTATAGTCAATGTTCTCATCTTGTATACTTTTCGAGCACTTTCTCTGTTCTAAAATGTATATGTGGTATTATGCAATTTCTGTTCTAACGTGTTTTGTACTTTGCTAATAAACTTTTTCTTTAATGGAAAAAAAAAAAAAAAAAATATAAAAGATCGCTGACCTGCCACTTGCTCAATGCTGCAAACGCCTGTATACCCCTACGTTGGAAACAAACTTGCCCCCCCTCTGTAGTGGACTGGCTGAGGAAGGTGGAGGAGGTCGGTAAGCTGGAGGATCTGGTCCTTACGGCACAACACAAACATGAGAAGTATTTGGAAACCTGGACGCAATGGAAAATCATCTATTCAGATGAAGGGACTGAACTGCTGAATCCCTAACCAAGCATGCACAGTCTCCATCTCCGAAGACCTATATACACTGATATTATTCTCGCCCTGGCTGCTTTTGGCCTTTCTTTGGCCTCCCCTCCACCCCCCCCCCCCCTTCCTTCCCCTTCCTCTCACTCCATTTGTGTCCCCCCCCACTCTGTTTCTATCCATTTTCCCGCTAATTTCCTCAGATAATGGGAAATGTGGGGATGGAGTCCAGCTACTTTCAAACTTAGATCAACCGGTTGACCTTTATATGCCAACAGGTTTTTTTGGGTTTTTTTTGCACTTAGCCTGTAATATGACGGTTTTATTGTATTTGGGCTGATGTTTAATGCCATGTGTGATAAGCAACTTGTTTTAACAGCTTGCATTTATATTTATTTCCTATGTATCGCTGGGATTCCATCCCTTTGTTGGTGTTTAATAAAAATTGTATATTTGAAAAAAAGAAAAGGTTACTGCTCCATTCTATTTCAACACTTAACATCTTATGGGAATACTTTTACACAAGACTACAATTAAAGTGGAAAAATAACAAACATGCACCAGTAGTAGAGTACAGCAGATAGCGCCCCCATATCAATCATCTCATATCCATGTGACAATTGACTGGTGTCAACCATGTCATAGTGTAAGAGAATAATAAAAATGTCTCACCACAGATCATCAATTCCAGATTGAGCCTCAGAGTCCCTTACTGTCATTGGGGAGTCTTCCTAACTAGAGTTTGGTGGTTCTTCTGCTGCTGTGGTTGGTTTAAATGCGGCCACCATATTGCTCCTATTGTCCGTTATCACTGTAAGGATCTTTCTCTTTGGTATGTCCCACTCTTGCAAGCATTTGTCCACACATGATTTGATTGACTATGCAGTGTGTGGGTAAGCTACTTGTTCAAGAGCCAACAATATGTGTTCAGGTTATGTTGGTCAACACAAAAGTAACATGCACTTACAGCAAGGAATGAAGCTGTGTGTCAATTTTTTGGCCCACAGATCAGTACAAATAGATACTCTCCAGGCAGCAGCCAGTTTCTTTTTGAATTTTTGTTTTTCATCTTTATACTGTTTGTTACTCACTTTACTTATTTTTGTTTTCTTTGGAATAGTCAGCTTCCTATCTACTGTCTCCATCATGCTAAGAAAGTCCTCATCTTAAATCATTCTCACTGTTAATCCCGTGTGCCCAATCCATCTTGCTATGACCTCCTCCCTGACCTGTTGTTCCTTATAGTACATTTTGTATTTTGAAGCACCTAAAAGAGCAGTGCAAATAGTTTGCTGTGGTGCACTGGCTCATCATTTGAGGTCTTCTGTATCGGTGGTGTTGAATTGGGGGAGAGAATTCACGTTATTCTGATTTTATGTTCTCTCTCACCCCACACATTGTTTTTCTTTGTCTGAATTTCTCACTTCCTGTTCCTCCTCAGTGAGCTTTTCTGGCTGACTAAACACCACTCGGATGACGGTGTGAAGTTTACTGAGGAGAAACAGGAAGTGAGAAATTCAGACAAAGAAAACAAACATTTAGAAGGGAAATCGGAGGAAAACGTAAGTGAACCAACAATGCACTAGCTTAAAGGAACCTATTTAGAAAATAAAAAACTAAGCTTTACAACCACTTTAACATCAAACGTAAAATACATGCGTAGATCTTCAGCAGTGGCATGGGAAATAGGAGGAGCAACTCAGTCTGAGTCCGACTCACCTCAGTGAGCTCTGGACGTGGACGGTGAGGAGGCATCTTGTAATGCACAAGGCTCTGGACGGTCTGAGGACAGTGAGGAGGCCTATAATGCTGCACAATGCTCTGGACGGTGGTCTGAGGAGGCCTGCAATGCTGCAAAGTGCTCTGGATGGTGGTCTGAAGAGGCCTGTAATGCTGCAGAGTGCTCTGGACAGTGGATTGGGGAGGCCAGTAATGCTATAGTGTACTCTGGACAGTGGTCTCAGATAGGTCCGGGGAATGGCCTGTAATGCACAGTGCCCTGGATGCCGGTTGCCAGAGGAGGCTTGTAATGCACACACAGTGCTCCCTGCTCTGGACAGATGGCAGGCCTGTAATTGTATATTACAGTCATACTTACAGTGGGTGCTCTCTGCTCTGAAAGATGGTCGTTGTCGTGACTTATGGGACTTTCGCCGGGAAGACTTGGAAGGCCTGTAATGCACAGTGCTGCTCTGGACAGTTGTCTGGGGACTCAGAGGCCTGTAATGCTGGCTGCACAGTCGCTTGCTTGCTGGGAGCAGAAGCAGGTGGAGCTCCATGGAAACCAGACGTTAGTTCACGAGGGTAAACATCCCTGCCTCACAAGGCGACTTCTAAAGTTATTACATTGACAAAACTTGTCAAGTTGGAAAGCACGGTGCATACACTTGCATGTAGCTGTAACGCACGCAGGAGACTAGCAGCCCATGGCTCCCACTACACTAATGCACTAATGGGACACCCATGTTTTTAGTTTTTTGTACTGTATAACAGCTACAGATCAATTTTATAATAAATTGGAATTTTTTTTTACACTATGAGAGGCCCATATGTCTCTCTCTTTTTTTCTTCATAGCCAACTTATCTTGGCATTTGGACACACGTGTGGCATCGCTGTGGGCTGAGATCTGAGGAGCAGATCGAGGACATCCCTTGTCTAGGATAGACCAAAGCAATTTTTGTCTCCTCTCTTTCATATAACAAGTGAGACGACACCATTTGGTGAGTGGGGACTCATATCAGACAGCGTTGCACTGGTGACACAAGTAATGAACACTATATTTGATGAGAGCACAAGGCACTTTATTATTTGATGAGGGCTTGTTTTCAACATATCACTTTATTGATTTGGGACTGAGCACTTTGTTTAATAACTTTAGGCACATTGATATACAATTCATTGACACTGTTTTACCATTTTATTGTAATATCTGCACAATATTTAAATTGGTTAACACTGCAAGTACTATCTGCACTCAGGATTTAACCCTGCAGGCCTTTGAGGTTTATACATCTAAATTAATTGAAATAGCAGCTGCAGATGTTTAATAGTGTCGTGATTGTGTTTTATAAAATGTATAAAATTGACACATGTTAGCGCAATATGTTCATTATGTGTATTATTTAGCTTTACAGATATTACGCATTTTCTAGTGAAATGGTTGTAATTTCCCAACCAACCCTTATGTTGTAAAACATGTCAATCACAAACCAGTTAAATGAAAAAAAAAAGTCAGAATGTGTCAGCTTAAAAACAAAACAAATATGTCTAGGATAAAAATTGTGCATGCTTGCAAAGCAACTCAAAGTTGTCAATAAGCAATGCATCAAAAACCATTACAAACCATTAATGACAGTTTCAAAACTATTATTCTACCTCTGGCTTCATGTTCATATCAAATGCATATTACACATTTATTCATGTATGTGCATCCTGATTGCATATGTATGTGCGTGCGTTTGCATGGAAGGGGTTTTTTGATTTTGTTTTAGAACCCTTTTCCACTGATGCACTTTTGCCAGGCTGGAATGCAGGTTCCAGCGGGACAAACACACATTAAAATAATTGTCCTTTAAATCCTATGAGACTTATCACATCGCTACTCTGCATTTGCGCTATGTTTCAAAGATGCACCCTCCATTGTAGTCAAAGGGAAACACACCAAAAATGGACTAGCAACTCACCCAGGGTTCGCCTTTAAGTGCATTTTTGGGGTCATTATGCTGGTTTATAACTACTTGCTGACCGCCCTATAGCACTTTTACTGCTACAGGGCTGCAGTCGTGCGCTGGACCATGTGTATATACATGATTGTACACTTCTTTCTGCCTGCAGGTGGTGAGAGCGAGCTGGCAGACCGCCACTTCTGATGTGATCATTCACAGCAGAATACAATCTGTGGTTGTCAGGCATTCGATGTCTGCCAGCACCCACCAATCATCGGGCAGAGACTCAGAACAGAGTCTGAGAACAAGGCAGAGTTCCATTCTGACAGGGGGTGAAGGGATGGATTGTGTTTTCCTGCAAAGCGGGGACTCAAATCCATCTCTTCCCCTAGCAAAAGCAAAACACATAGTAAAGACAAACACTGGCTAGGCACACATTTGACCCTTTGATCGCCCTAGGTTTAAACTTTCCAGCCAGTGTCATTAGTACAGTGACAGTGCCTATTATTAGCACTGATCACTGTATTAGTGCCACTGGTTTTGACACAGAGTAGGAAAAAGGGCATACATTTTATTTGGTTAAAGTGTTGCATCACAGCGCAGCTGTTAGTTAAAATATCACAGTGCCATATCACAAAAAGTGGCCTGGTCATAAAGGGGGGTAAATCTTCTGGAGGTGAAGTAGTTAAGGAGCGGGCACCCACCAGCTCCCTAACAACCAGTGAATAGCTGATTGTTAAGGAGGAGGCACATTCTGGCTTCCTTAAAAATCAGCAGGTATGTAAACAATACCGCCTCGCATAGCCCCCCATGTTTGGTGGTCATCAATAGTGGGGGAGTTCAGTCTTCCATCTGGTGGATGTCATATTCTGGGAGCCCATGTTCCCCGCTGTTCTGCCTTGTCTCCCCCCTCCTCCGGTAGTAGCATCGCTCCTGCAGAAGTGGAGCTGGTGCATACTTACCATTGGGGGGAGGCATTATCACTGGTTGCTAAGGATGCCAGGGGGTTAAAGCTCCTTAACAACCAATGAATAACCCGTTTTTAAGGAGCCAGCACCCAACGCTGTCCTTAGACAGCTAGTCACGCATAGAGACTGTAATGCAACACATTAAAAATGCACCTTTTTGTTATTTAGAAGCACTTCAGTATGGAAGAAGCTGAGCTGCAGTGTGGAAGCAGCCTTATAATGTTCTGATATTTTCCTTGTGATGGAGAAGAAAGCATTTATTTTGCCACATCATTCTCCACACAGATAACATCTACTTTAAACAAAAAAAATCTGCATGTTTAATGTAAAAACAAACCTACAGACACAGGTGTATCTTCACTTCACTGGGCCACAGCTATGGCAGTGGCAAAGACAGGGTTAATCATGTTAATCATGTTCACCCATAACCATTCAAGGAGAACACAAATAGTTCCAGCTATGATGGCTTTGTGCTTTATTTATAGCCATACAAATTTTACTGGACTTGTAATTGAAAGATTATAGCAAATTTAAACCCACCCATTTAAAGGTCAGCTTTAAAATGGGAACTGGCAAAGACTAAACCAATATCTACAGCTGTGCTCATAAGTTTACATACCCTGGCAGAATTTATGATTTCTTGGCTATTTTTCTGAGAATATGAATGATAACACAAAACATTTCTTTCACTCACAGTTAATGTTTGGCTGATGCCATTTATTTTCAAACAAGTGTGTGTGTGTGTGTGTGTGTGTGTGTGTGTGTGTGTGTGTGTGTGTGTGTGTGTGTGTGTGTGTGTGTGTGTGTATAAAAGGTCAATGAGTTTCTGGACTCCTGACAGACCCTTGCATCTTTAATCCAGTGCTGCACTGTCATTTCTGGATTCCAAGTCATGGGAAAAGAATTGTCAAAGGATCTGCATTAAATGGTATAGAACAGTAAAGGGATATAAAAAGATATCCAAGGAATTGAGAATGACAATCAGCAGTGTTCAAACTCTAATCAATAAGTGGAAAATGAGGGGTTCTGTTGAAACCACACCACAGTCGGGTAGACCAACTAAAATTTCAGCCACAACTGCCAGGAAAATTGTTTGGGATGCAAAGGTAAACCCACAAATAACTTCAGGTGAAATACAGGCCTATGGAAACATGTGGTGTGGCTGTTTTAAGATGCACAATAATAAGGCACTTGAAGAAAGATGGGCTGCATGGTTGAGTCTCCAGAAGAAAGCCATTATTACACAAATGCCACAAAGTATCCCACCTACAATATGCCAAACAGCACAGAGACACGCTTCAAACCTTCTGCCACGAAGATATTGGGAGTGATAAGACCAAATTGAGATTTTTGACCACAACCATAAACTCTACATTTGGAGAGGAGTTAACAAGGCCTATAATGAAAGGCACACCATTTCTACTATGAACAATGGCAGCAAATCACTTCTGTTTTGGGGATGTGTGAGCTACAAAAGGCACAGGGAATTTGGTCAAATTCGATGGAAAGATGAATGCAGTATGTTCTCAAAAAATACCGGAGGAACATTTGCATTCATTAGCCAGGAAGCTGCATATGGGACATCTCCTGACCTCAATATAATTGAGCCACTCTGGGAAGATGTCAAACGTGCAGTTCATGCAAGACAGCCCAAGAATTTACAGGAACCGGAGGCTTTTTGCCAAGAGGAATGGGCAGCTTTATCATCTGAGAAGATAAAGAGCCTCATCCACAAATACCACAAACAACTTTACGCTGTCATTAATGTTAATGGGGGCAATACGCAGTATTAGGAACTGGGGTATTTAAACTTTTGATCAGGGTCATTTGGGTAGTTCCTGTTGTCATTATGATTTAAAGAGAGTAAACACAGTTGATTGAAAATAAAAGGCTTCAGTCAAACACTAACCAGGAGTGAAAGAAATGTTTTTGAGTTATCATTCATATTCTCTGAAAAATGGCCAAGAAATCAAATTCTGGCAGGGTATGTAAACTTATGAGTACAACTGTATATGGCAAAATAATGTTTTCTTTTCTATAAATGGTAGTGTAGAATTGTACTTTGCTCAATAAAACTGGAGAGAACCTTCAAAGACAAAAACTAGAGGTTCCCATTAAATGGATAAACAATTGATTTGTTATATAGTTGTTCTTTTATTTTTTTATTAAGGTTATAAACCATACAGATATAATATTGTACAATACAGTATATAGAAGTACCAATACATGATAACATTATTGACATACAGCATTGGTCATTAAGGAACCAGTGTAACACTATTTTGGGCTATGACTATAATTCTAAAGAACGGAAGACACATCCTCCGAAGAGGAACTGCATGACCGGGGGCACGCCCAACTAAGACAAGGGGTCATCTTAGCCATGAAACAATCACGGTAGCCTGTCATTATGTTTGAATACACACCGGGGAGTGAAACCAAGCGGCCAGCTTGGCCAGCAGTCCTACATCACTCCCCAAACTACCAAAGTGTTTAATAAGTAGGAAAAAGGAGGAAATGGAAAAGAAAAAGGAAGGAGAAATGGATAAAGAAAGAAACAGCAAGCTTCTTCTGGGGCACTAAGAGGTTAGCCTCAGAGCTAACAAGACTGTCCCTGTCAGGCAGGTGATCCAGGGGTCCCAGTTTCTTTCAAATTAGGGAAGCTTGTCCTGCAAAATGGTAGAGGTGTTTGTTTGACATTATCCAGGACAACATGCTCATTAAGAGGTCAAAAGATAGCACTGGGTATTTCCAGGATCTTGCCATCGTTATTCTAGCTGCTGTATAAATGAAAGAAATTAAGCATTGGGTGAGTCTCGGGGCTCCCCCAACAGGGTATCTGAGGAGTACCTGTTAGTCAGTACTTAGTCAGGTTGATCCCTTTGAGAGAATAGATAAAATTGTAGATTCATATGCAGAATCTACAAGCTTTTGGGCACATACACCATACGTGATATGCAGTTTCGTCTTGGTCGCACCCTCAAAAACACAGTGGGGAGGCTCCTAGCGCACATTAGGCAATTCTAGCAGGGGCCATGTATCATCACATTAGTACTTTGTCCCTCTATTAGGGAGGTGTTTATAACTGATTTTGCAGCCCCTTGTGCCAGTCTATGGCACTCTGCAGGGTCCAAAGCCTCCCCTATATCCTGTTCCTATTTTTCCATATAAGGAAGTTTGTCATCTGTGAAGGTCAGAATGCTGTAAACCTTAGATATATACCTCAAACAGGTGTCAATGCGTTTACATAGGTATTCCAGGCGCGTTGTGGTAGATACCTTGGAAACCCTTTTCAGTGAAGATATAAAGTGGGCTTGTTACATACCTGTTCATAATAAAACTCTCTCCTTTCAACTTCATTTTCAGCTTCATTTAATGTTAGACACCACTGAAATTCAGCAGCTTTACACAATCGAAGGACTTCTGATAGATCACGACCTTCTCCTGGCTTTTCTAAAGAAAAATTGACATCACTGAATGAGAATTGAGAATTTTTGGGAAGTTCATCTATTTTTTCCCCACGCGCTATTGCACACTCATCAATACAATGCTGTGAAAAAGTACTTGCCCCCTTTCTGATTTTTTATTTTGTATATTTGTCACACTTAAATGACCCAAATCATCAAACTAATTTTATTATTACACAGAGATAACCAGAGTAAATATGAAATTCAGTTATTAAATGATGGTTTCATTTATTAAAGAAAAAAAGCTGTCCAAACCTGCCTTTTTTGTGAAAAAGTAAATGCCCCCTAAACCTAATGTCAGAACATTCGAGGTTAAAAATATTTATATTCAATATATATATATAGATATATATATATAGGCCTTTCTATATTTTTCATGGATGCTTTGAGCAAAACCAAAGCCATCTTGTTTAACCACTTCAATACAAGGCACTTAAACGCCTTCCTGCCCGGACCAATTTTGAGCTTTCCGCACTGTCACACTTTGAATGACAATTACGTAGTCATGCTACACTGTACCCAAATGACATTTTTTCCCACAAATAGAGCTTTCTTTTGGTGGTATTTAATCACCTCTACGGTTTTTATTTTTTGCTAAATAAAAAAATACTGAAAATTTTGAAAAAAAAAACTTTTTTTGTTTGTTTCAGTTTCAAAACTTTGTAAATAAGTACATTTGCTCCTTCACTGATGGGCACTGATGGGCACCAATGATGTGGCACCAATGAAGTGGCATTGATGGACACTGATAGGCGGCACTGATGGGTGGCACTGATGGGCGGCACGGATGGGTGGCACACATTGGCACGGATGGGTGGCACAAATTGGCACGGATGGGTGGCACAAATTGGCACTGATAGCTGGCACGGATTGGCATGGATGGGCGGCACAGATGGGCATGGATAGGCGGCACAGGTGGTCATGGACAGGCGGCACAGGTGGGCACTGATAGGCGGCACAGGTGGGCACTGATAGGCGGCACAGGTGGGCACTGATAGGCGGCACAGGTGGGCACTGACAGGCGGCACAGGTGGGCACTGACAGGCGGCACAGGTGGGCACTGACAGGCGGCACAGGTGGGCACTGACAGGCGGCATTGTATTATGTTGTACTGTACTAATGGATGCCAATCAGTGCCAAACAATGCATGCCAATCAGTGATGCCCACTGTGGGCACTGATTGGCATCCATTATGGGCACTGATTGGCATCCATTGTGGGCACTGACTGGCATCCCTGGTGGTCTAGGGATGATTACCTTGTCCTGGTCATCCCTGGTGGTCTGGTGGCATCCTTGGTGGTCCAGTGTGGGCATCCTCGGGGGGGGGGGGGGGGGGCTGCGCTGATAATCGATCAGCACAGACCCCCCCCCCCCCCCCCCCCCGTCCCGTCAGAGGAGCAGCCGATCGGCTCTCCTCTACTCGCGTCTGACAGACGCGAGTGAGGAAAAGCCGATCACTGGCTTTTTCTATTTACACTGTGATCAGCCGTGATTGGACACGGCTGATCACGTGGTAAAGAGTCTCCGTCTGAGACTCTTTACCGAGATCGTAGTTGCAGGGTGTCAGACTATAGGGCGGGCGGCAAGTGGTTAAAGGAGTTCTTCTTTTTAGAGGTTAATTTGAGTTCACTGTCTTTAATGAATAGGCATTGTTTTTCTGTTTTACAATGAGACTATGTCTGGTTATACCAAGCTCCCCAGACCATAATTCAAAGGTTTGAATATTTCGTAAAATAAACCAGATAAGGGGAGATTCCATAGACCTTATATAGTTTAGGGAATCATATTTCAAATGAGTTTACAAACCTTAATAGTATTTTCAGAATAAACCACATAACAAAAAGGGGGCTTACTCAAATACAACCACATGACATGTTATAATATTACTCAAGTATGAGTAGTATATTAACCAAAAGGTATATCATATTATTATATTGAAATGCTTATATACATAATTAAGCGTATGATGTCATATTTATTAAATTATGTATTTTAAATAATGTTTTCTTTCACAATATGTGTAGCGGACAACATTTTGGACAAAATGTCATACGCATGTAAATTTAGTTTTTGCTTCAGAACAGTAGGGGCTCTGAGGGTTAATTACGTAGGCTGGCCTTGACATCAGTCTGGCCGGGCTATGTTGGAAGTTCTGCCTGGTCATGTGAGCAGTGAGGTTCACATGACAGGCCAGAACCAGGCCTGGTTGGACGTTTTAAGTATCAACCTTCTTGGAACCAATCAGTGGGAGTGCTGGGCCCCACTGGGGAGTCTGGGAAGGGATACTTAAGATGTGTGGGTCACGTGTTTAAGGGAGAGGAGTTTGTGAGGCCCATGTGGTCTGTTCTGGTTCCAGGACCAGGGTAGCTCGACATCCCACAACATGTTCCTGTTAGAGGCCACTAATAGACCTGCCTGGTCTGGGGTAGGGATCTGTCTGGTCTCGAGTCTTGGAACCTGCTGGTCCGAGGCACAGTAACTGAGGGAGGATTTGAGGTGTCCGGGTGTGCTTTCGGCTTGGAGAGGCGCCACAGCTCATGGAGGTGACCGGGGGAGGACTCTTCGGAGGAGGGCCGACAAGTGGCATCCTGAGAAGTCCCTGGTTACTGAGTTGGGAAGGACATTGACAAATTCCCATTTTTCCAGTACCATATATAATTCAAGTCCCAGGGGTTTAGGGGCGCCAGAGGATTAAGACACATTACCCACTGTAAAAAGCTACAGACCAAAGAATGGGAAAACAAGCGGACATGAAAACAATACGTACAAGGCTGAGACCTGGCTCTTGATGGTACTCAAGGTCTGCCCATTTGCATAAAGTCAAGGATTCTACCTATGACATATGTACTGGGATGCCAACCCTGGATTGACACCAGGAGGCAGACTCTATGATAAATCATTCTGGAAGCTGGCTTTCTTGCATTAACCAAGGTAGAAATCACAGGGCCTAAGCCCACCACTCTTGAAAATGTGGGTTTCAATATCCAAACCATCAAATTTAGCATTTGTAAGGCATGATGGAACACTGGACCTTGGGATAACAGGTCTGGACATGACAGTAGGATCCACGGGGAACCTACTGCCATCTTTACTATTTCTACATACCAAGCTCTTCTGGGCCACCAGAAGTACTGACTTCTTTTCCTGCCCGATCCTGCAAAGGAGTCGTGGCAGTAGCAGAATAGGAGGGAATGCATAAATCAGTGAGAGCTGATGCCATGGAGTCATCAACACATCTGTCCCAGATGCAAGAGGATCCCTTGTTCTTGACACAAAGTTGTTGATCTTGTTGTTAAACCTGGACGCAAACAGATCTACATCCAGAATCCCCCATCTTTGGCATATGGCCAAGAAGATGTCAAGGTGAAGAGACCATTCCCCTGGGACTAACTGCCGGCAACTTAAATAGTCCGCCTGCCAGTTCTCTACCCCCGGGATGAAGTTTGCCGATATGCACGGCACATGCTTTCCTGCCCAGATTAAAATCTGGTTCACGTCTCCCTGAGCTGCACGACCCCTGGTGCCTCCTTGGTGATTGATATAAGCCGCTGCTGTGGCATTGTCGGACTCGATCCTGACAGGGCAACCCTGGAACCTGAGTATCCAGGCCTTTAGGGCAAGATAAGCCGCACAGATCTTCAGAATGTTGATGGGTAAGGACCTCACGGTCTTGGACCATCTCCCTTGGACAGTCATCTGTTCGAGAACTGCTCCCTAACCCGAAAGACTGGCATCTGTTGTTACCACTGCACCGTTACCACCACAACTGGTAAAAGGGATTTTCCTTTTTGCAGATTTTCGGGTATCAGCCACCAACTGAGGCTCCGATGGGATGCAGGAGAAAGTCACATCAGAAAATCTAACGCCTGAACCTTCTTGTTCCCGGAAGACAGGATACTGTTTTGCAGCAGTCTCTAATGAAACTGAGCATAGGGAACTGCTTCGAATGAAGCCACCATCTTCCCCAGCAGCCTCATACAAAGGCAAATAGAAGGACCCTTCTTTGCCCTGACTACCTGACTCAGTTCCTTTACGGCACTGATCTTTGCCTGGGGTAAAAATACCCTCTTCCGGGCTGTATCTATGACCAGACCCAAATACTCTAGGCTTCTTACTGGCTTTAAATAATTCTCCAAGTTGGGGACCCAACCTTGGTACTCCAGGTAGTTGACTGTGGTGACCAAGTTTTGGTCCAAGCGGGCTACCGACCGGTCTATCAAGAGCAGGTCGGCTAGGTATGCTATTACTGTTATACCTTCGGGCCCTTAATCTGGCCAGAGGCAGGGCCAAGATTTTTGTAAACACCCGAGGTGTAGTAGCTAGCCCGAAAGGCAGAGCTACAAAATCAAAGTGGCATTTTTCTACTTCGAAAAGCATGTACTTTTGATGAGCAGGGAAAATAGGTACATGCAGGTAAGCTTCCTTGATGTCTATTGACGCCAGAAGTTCTCCTCCTTGTAGGATGGAGACTACCGATCTGATCGATTCCATGCGAAAGGACCATACTTTTAGGAATCAGTTTAGATCATTGAAATCTAGAATGGGCCTGACAGCTCCATTAGGCTTTGGTACCGTGAAAAGGTTTGAATAAAACCCCAATCCCTGCTCTTGCGTGAGAACTACCATAATAACTTTTTGTGACAATAGTCGCTCCGCTAGAAAGAGAGACTTCTTTTTCTCTGGGTCTCTGGGAACATTTGATCAGAGGAAACGAGGAGAGGGGAATTCTCGGAACTCTAGTTTGTAACAGAGTTATTGTGGAGAGAACATATCTGTCCTGAAAATCCTCCTGCCAGAGCCTTGAGAACTGTAGCAGTCTTCCCCCCACCCAAGCAAGTGGGGGCGCCCCTTCATAAAGAGGCTTTAGCATTTTATAGACTTCCTCCCCCAGGACTTTTTTTCCTGGGGTTGACTCTGAGATTTAGTTCTCGAGCCTGACGGAGGAGAGTACACTTGAAAGGGGGATGTTAACTCCTCTTTAAACCGGCAAGAGGGTGCCTTTCCCACTAGAGATCTTTTGGATAATAATTGTCCAAATCCTCTCCAAACAGCCTTGCACCAGGAAAAGCTTCTTACATGATGATTCGGCTGACCAATCTTTCAACCGTAAGATTCTATGCATATGCACCAACCCAAGCGTAAGGCGAGAGGTCTGGAGGATAGAATCTCTGATAGCATCAACAACAAAACACAAAGCCGCTGGTAGGTTGGCCAACCCCCAAGCTTGCTGTTCAGGTAAAACCTTGAGGACCTGTTTAACATGGTCTCTCAAGTATTGACAAACTCGGATTGCTGCCCCTGCAGGTTGAACCTGCCAAGGAGAAAAAAAAACGTTTTTTAACAGGAATTCCAATTTTTTATCAGTTGAATACCTAAGCATCTGAGCGTCAACAGGACAAGTCAGACTTTTATTGATATGGCGGCGTCAATAGCTGGTATACCCCACATCTTAGTAAATTTTTCCTCTATAGGATAAAGTGTTGAAAACTTTTTTAGGAGGGAAACAATGTTTATCTGGGTGATCCCACTCAGAATAAGAAGCTTTTCCAGTAAACTATGAACAGGAAAGGCATGTGCAGTTTGAGGATGATTCAGTGAACCCAAACAAGAGGAGGGTTCTTTAACTGACTCAGATACGGACAACTAAAATGTGAAGCGGACTAATCCAGCAAGGATTTGCACCAACACCTTCTCATCCTGAGAAGCTGAAAAGGACCCTTCTCCGCTTGATTCCTCAAAAGAGGAATCATCAGTCTCATCCCCATCCTCTGAGGGGGATTCCTCTCCTTTTTCCCCAGTGTTCCTCTGTTTGAGTCCTGGGTGGCAGAGGGGGAACTAGTGAGTTTTCTTCCACTGAGTGAAGATGCAATTAAGTCCACCAATATTTCCTCTAGCCCATTTATAGTTGAGGAAAAAACCTCCTGTGTAATGCATACAGGGGCTGAAGTGCCAGAGGCAGATGCAGCCCCTGACCCCAAAAGCTCACCCTGGCCAGCTTCCCCAGGTCCTTCAGGGGGGAAGGTTCTGCAGAGGGGGGTCCTCAGAGCCTGAGGGAGATCCCTTTGAGCCCCCGTTTTTGGAGTATTTGTACCTCTTCTGCCGATAGTGCCAAGCAACAAAGGTAGAGGTACCACAAAAAAAGCTCTGACTGCTGGGCAATATAGCTCAGCAACTGCCACTGCTACCAAGACCCAGTCTGGTGCTTAAAGCGGGAGTAAACCCAGTTTCAAAAAGCACTTACATTCCTGGCATGCCGGAAATGCTAACTTTCACATTGGTTGTGCTCTGAACCAAACTTTCAAACTATCCAATGGCTGGTTTCATAACTGATCACATGTGCGGCATTATGGCAGTTGAAGAATCATTAGAGGCCAAGATGGCAGCTTCCTTGACTGAAGAACGATAGAAGGGTTTACTTCCACTTTAAGTAAATGCTGTCAGGGAATGTCTGTGTCCCAGACTCAAATGCACCTGTCAGCCCTGTGTCCCTCCATAGGCTGTGTGCACCTGTAAAAGAGTGCACTTTATAGCCTGTAGTAGCCAGCAATGTGGGTGTCTAACCACGCCAATGTTGCGTTAATGCTCTGCCCCCCCTCCTCTGCTCACCCCTTCCGCCCCACTCGTCTTTTCAAAAAAGACCACTTTCCCACACGGACCGAGGCTCTGATCCTCGGAATCTGCATGGAGGGGAGGCTGGGGCAAAGGAGAGAGCAGGGCTGGTGGATGGGAAGCCGCTTTAATGGCGGCGGTGGCAGGTGGCGCGGTATACTACCGCTTCTCTGTGCCTAACCTAAGCCACGGGGGAGAAACCCTGCAGGAGAATACCCCCCTTCCCACATCCTACCTGGAGCATGGCTTGGAGGAGCATACAGTATGGACACTCAGACAGACAGATCAGGCATGAAAAGTATGTGCTCTTGACAGCCCCTGGTGGCGACTTTAGGCATAACATACATTTACTTAAAGGAGAAACCTATTAGAACTGGAAAAAATTCTTAAGGAGTCTGCCTTACCTTATCCAGCTGCAGGGTTCTGTGTAACAGACCCAATTTTCACCTCTCACGGTAGGCCCCATTTAGAGAAAAAAAACCTTCAGAGAATGGGGCCCCCTTTTGTATAGGGGGATCCGCAGTTCTGAACCTGTAAAGCACCCCGCCAGGGCTATGGCTGAAAAAAACAAATACTGCATCCCGGGGTCCAGCTCTCTAAAAAGAGAAGCGTTACAGGTACAACCTTGTTTCTTCGGACACAAGGCCCGGGTACCATCCAATTCGGCCTGGAAAAGACACTTTGAATGGATCTGGTTGCATGGCTTGCCTCAGTGTAGGATATTCCAGTGGAGCTCAGCACATCTTTACTCGTGACCAACACCCAAGACACTGGCGATAAAAACTGAGGTGCTCCCAGTAAGGGGAAGGGTTATATAGGGGGTTGAACTTCCTGTCTATGGTGTGTCAGTGTCCAATCACCTAGTGATACCCTATATAACACATCAGTAATTACTGAGACTGTGTCCTGTGATGTACCAGAAAGACAGTCTATTTTACTTAAATGGAAAAAAAAAAAAAAAAAAACAGGTGCTCCTGAGGTAGCCTTCTGGAAAGGATTGGTAAATGCAATGATCCCTCTGTACAAGGCTACATACATTGCTAGAGACTGTGGCAAGAAATTTGGAAAAGTTTGGAGAGCATGGTGCGAGTCTGATCCAACAGTGGGTTACCTAAGGCTGTGTGATAGGTCTATACTCTCCTTAATTTGGGTGAAGTCTGGATATACTGTATGTTCTACATCAAGGCTTAGGACCTGGAAGGCTTTCACTTCTGTGCATTGATTATGTTGTTGAAGGGTGAAGGGAACTGTGTAGGGTTAAGGTATATAATTGTGCATTTGTATTTTCTGGCCATGTTGGCCGTACTTCAGACTTGGTGTAGTGCCAAGATGTCTGTTGTTTTTGTGCTGTGTGTATACAACTTCAATAAAAAGAAATTTACAAAAAAAAATAAAAAAATGCAAAGCCCTGTTAGGCAATCCTAATCCTCTGGCAACTCCAGGTGTACATCATGTACATGTAAATGTCTACAAAAGAATGGTGCAGATGACTCATCTAAATTAATTCAATGGTTTTTAGCACATTATAAAGCCTTTTGTTTTAACCTTTCTGTTAGAAATTCAGCATACTCCAAGATGACTCAACCAATATTTGCATATCACATGGAAATACATTTTTAATGTTCAGAACATGGTTACCTTCTGTGTACTCCAAGTCTTCCTCTGTTTTTGAATCACTTAAAAAAAAAAAAAAAAAAAAAAAAAAAACACATTTTATATTACAATACTAAAGTTTTTTACCTATCAGTACATTTGAAAGGGCATCAGGACAATTCACACCTTCTTATGCAATAGGAATAAGCAAAATGGGAATTCAAAAATGTATACTGAAATTGCTTCTGTGGCATTCTGACACACAATTGGTTCACTTGTGATGGGTTCCACTTCCTCCAGGTACAGGGCGTGGCCATGGGCACATGTTGTGCACCGGCCTACGCCAAACTGTACCTGGGTAGTGGGAATGGAAAATATTTTCTGATGAAACACTAAGTGCATATCTTGATCATTTGTTATGCTGGTACAGATATACAGATGACATTTTTTTTTTTTTTATTTGGACCCACACAGTTGAATCTTTTGAAACATTCATCAGTGAGTTAAATAACACCTTCAAAAAGTGTAAGTTCACCTTTACAGAAAACCTGTAAGGTGAACTTACACTGGACCCCCCTCCCCATCACACCCAGTCCCACTGACCTGGAGTCCCGCAATATCCCATTCTGACACATCGTATAGCTGCTTTACTGGTCCAGGGATTTGAAATCCTGACAGCTTTCTCTCCTCTTCTCCAGCGCTGACAAGACAAGCTATGCAGGCTCTAATTGGTCAGCGCCGATAAATTAGAATGCCTCCTATACATTCAGCCGATGGGATTTCAAATCCTCGGAGCAGTAAAGCGGCTGTCAGATGTGTCAGAGCGGGCAATCGCCGGACTTCAGGTCAGCAGGATCGGGGGAAAGGGTCCAGTGTAACATCACCTTACAGATTTTTCTGTAAAGGTGAACTTACCCTTTCAGTTTACACACACCTATCATTTTGATGCCATAATTTTCATAGACTTACAAATATATAAATATCAAAATAACCGTTTAGCAACCGCCCTATACCGTAAAAGTGCAGTAGGCAACGTTATACTGAATGAGACCAGTGCCCACCCACCGACACTCATCAGCAGCATTCCCTATGCATAATACATCCATTTAGGATGCAACTGTAGCCATGATTATGAGTTCAAATTGCAAGCATATAATCTCTGACAATGTCTTTTAGCCATTGGTTATTCCAAATCACTATTGCACAAAGCATTAAAAGAGCTTTCCAACAATCTAGGACAGTGATGGCGAACCTTGGCACCCCAGATGTTTTGAAACTACATTTCCCATGATGCTCACTGCACTGCAGAGTGCAAGAGCATTATGGGAAATGTAATTCCAAAACATCTGTGGTGCCAAGGTTCGCCATCACTGATCTAGGACATCTTTGTTATACTAAACCCGCTCACGACAGAATTGCAACCTACAGTTAAAATTATTACCAGATTTTCCTCACGGAATCACTGGTTGCATAGTATCCTCCTTAACCATTGACATCTACTTCAGAAGGACCCTATTCTCAGCAAATATATAGGTAACTATCCTGAAATAGTTTTTAGAAAAACTACATCCCTTGGGGATGGACTAACTCAGAGCCACTTTATACCCAATTCTTTTTTTTTTTAATTATTATTATGGAATAACATATACAAGACATACAGAGTTAGAGCATAGGTCAAAGTATAAGATAATACAACAGAGAAATAATTGCGTTATACAAACCCGTGTACTATTCTCTTGTAGGATTTACCCCTTTCCCTACCTACACATGGTGAACATTGTTCAATATGTCCCCTCTGCCCCTCCTGCGCACCCAGTCATAATGCCACATCAGCCACAGGTACAACTACAATACGTAGGTCCCCCTAATTCGCCCATACGCGGTGTCTTTGCAAAATAAGTACGGGACTCCTTTAGTTGGACTCAGCGGAGGGCCCCATCCACAGCAAACGTGAGCACACCATATGCCGGGCAACAGACAAGCTTCAGTCCACACAGGTAGCTGGTGAAGCGAGCCATCTATCCCAGACCTTATGATATTTATCTGGGCAGCCCCTATGTTGATATATAACATTTTTGTGCGGCAGTGTAGCATTGACCTCCCCAATCCAAGCTTGAATCGAGGGGGGGGCACTGCACATCCAAAGTTTTGCTATCATTTTCCTGGCGCAGAACAGGGATTCACTCAGGAAGACAGACTGGAACTTGTCCGTCAATACATCCGGGAGCAAACCCAGCAGACAGGCTTTGGGGTCTAGATGTAGGGGTGAGCCCATGCAGTCATGCAGGAATTTAATTACCTGCATCCAATATGTTTGGATTTCTGGGCATGTCCATATTAAAGTGGTTGTATACTCAATTTTTTAACTTTTACCTACAGGAAAGCCTATAATAAGGCTTACCTGTAGGTAAAAAAAATCTCTCCTAAACCTGTACGGTTTAGGAGATATTCCCCTGACTGCAGCGGCGCATGTGCACAAGGGGATTCTCGGCCTGAAAATCGGTGCATACTAGCTCATTATGCCTTTTGCTTTGCAGGTTTAAAAAAAAAAAATATATGCGGGTTTACTACCGCTTTAAATGATAAAATGAGCAGGACTGGTCGGTACACCTCGGACATCGCGGGTTCCTATCACTCTGGTATTTGGCCAGTCGTCCAGGTGTGAGGTATGATTGATGTTTAACATACAGCTGGGTCAATCTGTCAGATAGTCTGGGGGAAGCTTTTTTAAAGTTTTCAAGGATCTCTTCCCAGTCCTCGTCCCCAATGGGACCAACATCCTCCTCCCATTTACGTTTGGCCGCGTCTGTTATCTGGGCTACCACTCGAGTCCTCAGTGTAGTGTATAAGGCAGATATCAATTTAGAGGGATCTGCCCCAATGATCAAGTCAGTCACAGGTAGGGTTTGGGGGCTAGGGAGGCCATTCTTAAATTGGGCAAGGAGAGCGTGACGTAACTGTGTGTACCGATATGCCATAGATGGCGGCAACCCAAATTCATCCTGCAATGATCTGAAACTGCACACTACCATCAGGGAAATTACCTGATGAAGGTATACTATCCCCCTAGATGCCCATAAACGGATACCAGGTAACGTCCTCAGCTCCGTTAACAATGGATTATACCAAAGGGGCGTGTGGGAGTGCACAAAATCAGCACCGATCATCTTAAGCGTGGACTCCCAAACGTGTCCATGGTGTGTCAGGAGGCGATTACGGCCCTTTCCACCCACCCCCCCTCTAAAAAGTACAGGCAGAGGGGAATGAGCCCACTTGTTGCGTTCAGTACAAGTTAGAGCCAGATATCTAGGGCCATCTGTCTTGTGTAAATGGAAAAAGTGGGACAATTGAGCCGCTAGGTAGTATGCACGTATGTCCGGGAGGGCAGTTCCTCCAGAGGAGGTCGGGTTTTTAAGGGTGTTCCATGCCAATTTATGTCTACCGGGGCCCCATACAAAGGTATTAAGGATAGTGTCGAATGCTTTGAAGAATTTCATAGGAATGTACGCCGGCGACTGCCAGAGCTCGTACAAAAGTTTGGGCAGTAAGATCATTTTTACTAAATTAATTCTCCCCATCACCCCCAGTGGGAGACGGGCCCAAGATTGCGTTTTGCATTTAGTATAAGCAAACAGGGGCTCTATATTATGTATTACGTATTCTACTGGGTCCTTGGTGACTTGAATTCCCAAGTATTGGATAGTATTTACCCTGCAAAGAGGAAGAGACGCAGCTTCTCTTGTGGGAGGGAATGAATCCAGAGGAAGGATCTGTGATTTAGTCCAATTTATGCTCAAGCCAGAGTGTCGTCCAAATTCTTCAATGGTTTGGAGAACAGCCTGGAGAGATGGGCCTGTGTCTTCAAGATACAGAAGCATGTCGTCAGCATACATTCTGAGCGTCTCTACAACGGAACCCACTCTAAGCCCTCATATATTCGGGTTATTTCTAATAGATATGGCCAAGGGCTCTACAGCCAGTGCATAGAGCAACGGGGACAGGGGGCAGCCCTGGTGGGTTCCACGCCCGAGAGGGAATGGATCCGTCAACCTCCCATTCACCGCCACACATGCCTCAGGAGAGTAATATAGCAACTTGACCCATTTAGCAAAATTAGGACCGAATCCGAAACCCCTAAGGCATTCCCAAAGGTACCCCCACTCCACCGAATTGAACGTCTTAGCGGCATCCAACGCAACCACTGCCCTCGTGCCCACGGAATCATGCTGTGCCTGGATGTTCATGTGTAGTCTACGGATGTTCATGGCTGTATTCTTCCCAGGCATGAATCCTGTTTGATCAGGGTGTATTAAATTTAAAATAAGAGGGTTAAGACGGGATACTAGTATTTTGGCCAGAATTTTAATATCTGCCTGGAGCAGGGAGATTGGGCGGTAAGAGTCCGGGTAGTGAGGGTCCTTCCCAGGCTTCGGTAATACAATTATGATTGCCTGACGAAGAGAGTCGGGGAGGGTCTCCGACTCAAAAATGTAATTATAAAGTCTAAGGAGCTCAGGGACTACTGCCTCAGCATATGTTGCATAAAAGTCTAGTGGTATGCCGTCTTGCCCAGGGGCCTTAGCCATCGCCAGGGACGATATTGCCTTGGCGACCTCGTCACTGGTAATAGGCGCCTCCAAAGCCGCCACCTGAGTGCCGGACAACTGAGGGAATGGCACATGCTGTAAAAATGTGCGCGTGTCCTGCACCGGAACCACAACCCGATAAGTATATAGATCTGCATAGTAGAAGCGGAATATACCCGCCACCTCTGTCGGATCTACAATAAGTGTGTGTTGTGCATCTAAAATGGACACTACAACTGGGGGTCTAGAGTCCTGATGGGCTAGGTACGCTAAGAGCCTACCTGCCCTTTCCCCTTGCACAAACACCCATTGTCTAGAGAAGAAATGTTGGCGTTTGGCTTGTTCATAATGGAGATGGTCTACAGTGCGTGTATGTAGTTTTAGCAGAGAGGCGTTATGTGATGTAGGGTTAGATGTAAACGCATTGGTGGCGGACACTAGTTGCTCAGTAGCCAGTTTAAGTTGTGTACCCGCAGAGGCCTTCAACCTATTTATGCGCCTGGAGAGAGTGGATCGGGCATGTAGTTTAAACATCTCCCAAACCGCCCCTACCGGTGCCGTACCTCTATTAGAGGCAAAGTAGAACCGCCACTCTTTGTCTATGTCCTCCTGCCCCCTCAGGGCCGACAGCCAGAAAGAGCGAAGGCGTCACGGGTGCTGACCCATCTGGGGAGCAAGACGAATAGAGGTCCAGCACAGGGCATGATCTGACAGTGACCTAGCATGATAGCCTGCATCCCCTACTAGGGGGAGCAACGCATCAAATACCATAATATAGTCTATTCGGGACATTGTGGAGTGAGTAGCCGAGAAACAGGAGAATAGCCGGTCGTCAGGGTGTCTATATCGCCACACGTCTGTCAGGGAAAAATCCCGAAAGGTGCGGCTCAGGTGGGAAGTGCTACGAGGCGTGGAGGTAGTCTGTGGGTGTAGTCTGTCCATGTCAGGGTTTACGACCATAATAAAATCCCCGAGCCACATGACCAGGTTATTTGGATGTTGAGCTATAAACGATAAACCCACATTAATTAGGCTAACATTGTACGGTGGTGGTATATAGCTTTCAAGAATAAGGTATTTTTTACCATATAACGTACAATATATAAATATGAACTGGCCCTCGGGATCCGTTTGTAGGGATAATAAAGTAAATTGCATCGTCTTGGCTATTAAAACAGACACACCCCGAGCATACGGGGTGTGTGTGGCATGATCCATGGACGCCTCAGTGCCAATTGAAGTTGGCCTGTAACGTGCGTCTCAACCAGGATAACAATGTCCGCCCGATAGGATCTAAGGCATCCAAAAACATATGTATTTTATCCTATCGCGGAGCCCACGGACATTCCACGTCAATATTTTCATGGTGACCATGAAACAGCATGTACAAAGTACTCACGACGGGGAGCAGGGGCAGACCTCATGACAAGGCCGCCCCTACCCCCAGAAAATACACTCTAAACAACATTGCACCAGTAACTCTTGCCATGTATACCATTGCAGCATAGAACTTAATTCCTTATGCATAATCAAACATCCCAAACACCCCTCCCCCCATCCCACTCAGCCCTCAGCGTTCCCAACTGTGCTGGAGTATTAAACCCAAACCTGTTACCACCTAACATACACCGCTGCCGTCACCATGTAACAGAACCGTCAGTTCTGGTACCAAGGTTCAAGGTACCTTGGTGGGCAGTGCTGTGTCTAGCTAGGCAGGGGGGTAGACCTGCGCAGTGTAAGAACTACGCCTAACTGGAGTGTTCAGAGTCCCGTCCTCAGACCTTAGAGTCAACATAGTGGAAGGAGGGGAGGAGGATAACGCCCTCCAATATTCAGTGGTACAGGCCTCCTTCCCGCGATATCCGTGCAATTGTAACCATAACATTCAACCAAGAGTCAGAGAAAAAGAAGAAACACAAAAGGTGATAATCAAAGAGAAAAAAAAAAAAAAACCCTCCTCCGGCATGAAGTAGGCAAAGTACAATCCATCTGTTCATACAGCTGTATAGACACATAGTAGATATTAGCATGCACATAAATCCTATCCCTTGCAGTCCAAATAGCTGTCATAGCGAAGACTGTAGGAAAGTGGTTAGACCACGTGTGAGGCACAGGAAGGGAACTTATGCCTGACTCAAATATAATAGGACACTCAGTTCCGGTATTGGCTAGATGTATCTCAGGCTTGCAAACCCACCTGCCTGCACCCATGCCGTCAGTCCCAAAGAAAGGAAGTCAAAATCAAACGGTAGGCAGCAGGGTGTATACACAAGTTGGTTAGGCTCTTGCACATGGCAACCCTTACAGAGTTTCAAGCATTGCAATTCCTGGACGCCTGTGCTGGGTCCTCAAAGAAATAGTTTTTGTCATCTCCAACAATACGCAAACGTGCTGGGAATAGCATTGCATATTTCAGGTGGTGAGCTCTGAGGCGCCGCTTGACATCGGTAAAACGAGCCCTCTGTTTCTGGACCTCCGCTGAGAAGTCCGGGAACACCATCACATGCCCCGCTTGGTATGGAATGTTGTCCTTCTCCTGGGTTCAGTCGCAGGATAGTGTCGCGGTCGCGAAAGTTGAGAAGCTTGGCTATAAACGTGCGTGGCGGCACTCCCTCAGGTGGGCCACCACAAAAGTAGCGGACAGGGCCTCTCTGCCATAGGTCTTGATCAGGTGTTCCAGGAAGGTGGCCGGGTCCGACCCCTCAGCCCCCTCAGGTAATCCAATAAATCTCAGGTTCGATCTGCGGGCTCTGCTTTCCAAATCATCATGTTTCTGAGCTAGTTGCTGAAGCTGGCGTTGCATGTCCGCTTGTGCATGCTGCAGGGGGTATAATACATTCTCCGCCTGACCAATTCTAGTTTCAGCTTCCGTGACTCTGTCCCGGATCTTAGTCATGTCTTGCCTGATGAGGGAGATGTCTACCCTGATCTCTTCAATCTTAGTAGTCAGGGAAGACTGACATGCAGAGATCGCCTCGAGCACTTTAGTGGTATCTGTCCCTGAGTGTGCTGGAGGAGCGGGTGGGGAGCCGCCATCTTGCTCCTCATGGTCTTTCTCTACTCGCCTGTACTTATCGAGCGATGGGGTAGCTGCAGCGTTCCGCTTTGTGGGAGACATCTCCTAGGCACTCAGGGGTTCACAGGTAGTCAAGGAAGCCGTTGAAAGCCTGTTATTTGCACGCAGGATAGTAGCCAAGGATCTGCCGAGAGCGGAGCTCCTCTCACTCACGTCCTATACCATCGCCGTCCAGGCCACGCCCCCACTTTATACCCAATTCTATACCTGTTACTCGACCACTAGCCATTTATAGCTGTGGCAATTTTAAATTCTGTCCATGGATCAATATAGGTACCAGTTTCGTGGTACCACAGCGTCATCTGCCACTCGAGCTGGCAGGATCTTCCACTTTTCCAAGAGAGATAGCCCTTTCTCCAAAGAGTCAATGATGTGTGTGCAGCCGTCTTTCATAATTTATAGCTTGGTGGGGTACCCCCATCTGTAAATGATTTTGTGGTTCCTGAGCACCTTTGTTATGGTGTTCAGATTCTCTCTTTTTTGTAGCCTGTACTGAGACAGGTCCGCATAAAATTGCAGGTTATGATACTGTGCAGGGATTTGCTCACCTTTGCACATTATCATCATCAGTTGTTCCTTCACATGGTAGAAATGAAGGCGTAGAATCACATCTCTAGGAACCTGGTCTGACAGGAAAGACGGTTTAGGCAGGCGATGGATCCTGTCAATAGTTAATTCAAGGTCAGAGAGATTAGGGTTAAGTGCTTTAAACAGAGTGGAAACATAGGTATGCAGATCAGCTTGTTGGATCGACTCAGGGATCCCTCTGATTTTCAGGTTGTTCCTCCTGTTCCTGTCCTCAATGTCGGTGAGCTTCAATTTTATCCATTCCGTATCCCCATCCCTCTCCTCATGGGAATCCACCAGGTCATTAATTGTGTCGGCAAACTCGCCCATTTTCTGTTCAATATGCTCTACCCGGGTCTCCACTCCCTGTATGGCAGTATTATGAAACTTATGCATGCATTGCGCTATGTCAGATTGAAGTGAACTTCTCAAAGATAAAAGCATATCTTTCAGTAGTGTCCATAACAGGCTGGTGCAGGGTTGGGAAAGATTCGATGGAATCTGGTAGTTCATGTGTCTCATCCCCTGAGTCTGAAGCATGGCTGGCCTGACAATTGCATCCTTCGACATCCAGCTTAAATTTTGCCTTAGCTGGGCTGCCTGATATAGGGGAGGGAGAGCAGGACTGGGAGCAAGCCGGGGAGCTATGATTGTGAAGCCCTCTAGCAGATTTGGGGAGAGAGCCGGCCGCGTTGTTTGTCGGTGTGGAAGATGGCCGGGGGCCATTTTGCTTACCATCCTGTAGCTTGTGCGGGTAAAAATCCGTCAAGCGCTGTGGCTTGCGGAGTTCCTTGCGCTTTCTAGACATGCCGCGGAGGTAGTCCTCGGGTGGCTCGCTGTGTGGGGTCATCAAAAGAACCCCGACTGGTCGGTTTGTGCCACTGTTTCCCCGATATGGTCAGGAGCTCCGGTCTCAAGCTGCCATCCGACTTGCGCGCAGGCCACGCCCCCCAACTGATTTTTTTAATTAAATCTATTATTTCCACCCAATAGGATTGAATCAGGTGGCACTGCCACCAAATATGGGCATGTGTCCCAGCCTCCCCACTTTCCCTCCAGCATAAAGGAGAAATGTGAGGGTTAATTTTATGTATTTTAAATGGCACATAGTACCATTTAACCAATAATTTATAGTTAATTTATTTTGACTTTGTGTCCATTGAAGTAGAGTGGACATAATCTAAAACCTTATTTTTCATTTCTTCAGATAGAGCCTGATTCAACTTCATTTGCCAGCTTCTAAATGGACATGCATTGCAGATCCATCATTCAGATGGCTTTCAGACCAAGCCGCCCATTGCGTCGGTAAAACACTGCTATTTTTTGCGGCATTTCACCGTCAGATTTGGAGCGCATTTCGGGCACTAGCGGGGCACTTTTACCCCCGCTAGTGGCCGAGAAAGGGTTGAAACTGCCCGTAATACGCCAGAATAGCACATTTTTGCTGGCAGTACTGCAGCGCTGCCCCATTGATTTCAATGGGGAGCAGCAGTGGAGGAGCGGTAAACACACCGCCCCTAAGAAGCTGCTGGCAGGACTTTTCCTGACGTCCTGCAAGCACACTGCTCCAGTGTGAAAGCCCTCGGGCTTTCACACTGGAGACTTCACACTGGAGACAAAAGAGCAGCAGTTTAAGGGCGGATTGCAGGCGCTATTTCTAACGCTATAGCGCCTGCAAAACTCCCTCGGTGTGAAAGGTGTCTCAAACAGGATATTAACACTCTATTAATATTTGAAATCCCTTGTCTATTTATTCCCCCTTGATCAATTAATATTTCCCACGAGTTTAACCTAGAAGTCGCGTGAAGAGGTTTTGGGAGAAATGTTGGAGCTATCTATATCGCCACATATCCCATGGGGTCATGCCATACCTCTCTAGCAGCTCCATTAGTGAGCACAAAGCGTTGCCCTTTAAGACATCTTTAAGCCTTAACTGATCCAATAGGGTCCGGCGGGAAAAAGTTGCTACCTGTCAAGGGGGCCAAAGGGCTATTATACTACCAGGATATGTTTTTAAGTAATTTATCCCATACTCAAAATGTTTCTTTTTGTTTAATTTGTTTTTATTGAAAAAACATGTGAATAATTTATGATGTAATGCACAATATACAATACAGAGAAGATTAGAACAGGCTGACGAGAAAACCTTATAGTAACAGAACATTCTGTATAAACATATTCTAATGCCATCTATAACATATATCCACGTTCAATGTGCTCAGCTTGGAACAGCTTATCCAAATTGATATACTCATGAAACAAAGTATAAGCACCATTATCTTCCCTGTAAAAGCCCTTTAATAAGGCATACAACCTTGAAAAGATAGAATGTAGATAAAATAAAATAAAAGGTGAAAATGAGAGGATAGGGACAAAGATGGGGGGGGGGGGGGGTTGGTTGGTTGAGTGTATCTGTCAATCCTACATATGCAATACCTTTATCTAACATCACATTACCCAAGTAATTGGTGCCATTTCTCCCGAAAGGCCTCTATATCGCTTTGGGATCCAAATAATCTGGCCCAGAGCCACTTTACTCACACTTTCCTCTAAGGACACCCATTTTTTATATGGTGAGCCGTGGACCCAGTTCTAGATCCTCTTAATACTGGCGCCTCATGATATTTTCCAAAATCTGGAAGGAACACTCCCCCCTTCTCTCTTGGTCAACTTATTATTTTGTAGGCAATACGACTGGCCTCTGTTATTCCACACAAATTTCAGCAAAATCAATCTACGAATTTTGAAGTATGTTCCAGGGATATTGATCGGAAAGGCTTTGGAAGATATACAGAGCTTTTGGAAGGATCCTCATTTTTAATCACGTTTATCCTACCTAACCATGATAGTCTATGTGCAGGGTACCCTTTCAAGTCTGGTTTAATTTTGTTCAATAAGGGAACATAATTATCTTAGAATTATACTGCCAGGTATATTCCCAGATATTTTAATGCCTTTTCTTAATTCTTTTCCACATAAAAGGAAAAAGAGCTGAGAGGAGCATATATTCAGCTGGGTGGACCGAGCTATTTAATATGTCTGTTTTCTCCATATTAATCCTTAAATTCAAAGCAGCCCCATGACTACTCAATTCTCCCATGATCTTTCAAGGTGTTTGTGAGGGATAGGTTATATAAAACATATCATCCGCAAAAGCGGATATCATATATTCTTGTCCCGCAGTTTCTATACCTTTAATCTCATAGTTGGATCTTATAGAAACTAAAAAGATTCCAGAGAAAACACAAAGTAAAGGGGTATGTGGGCAGCCCTGACGTGTACCATTATAGAGCCTAAAGGGTTCTGATAAAGTGCCATTTACCAGAATTTGGGCAGTGGGTTTAGAGTACAAAGCCTCAATCAACCTCAGTATACGTGGTCCTATGCCAAATTTATGCAGTGTCCCGAGCATGAAGTCCCAATCTAGTCTATCAAGAGCCTTCTCGGCATCTATTGATAGAAAAAGAGCGGGCTTCTTGCTTTTATTTTTTGCTTCATGCATTAAACACATTGTTTTTAGGATATTATCTCGTGTTTCTCTCCCAGGGACAAACCCCGCTTGATCCTTTCCGACATTCTGGCATATATAGCTTCAGTCTTTCGGGCAATATCCTCGCATACATTTTCATATCTTCATTAATAAGGGCTATTTGCCTAAAACTGGAGCAGAGAGTTGGATCCAACTCAAGGCTTCTTCACATATCTTTCAAGCAGGAGTAAACACGCAGATTTTTTATTTTATTTTCTACACCTGTAAGGTGTATACTAGCTGATTATGAAATAGCTTAGAACGAGGTGCCATCATCTTACTCGGCCCACGCCGAGGGAGCTGACAGGTTCTTTCGACGTGTCTTCCGGGTATCGTGGCTCCAGCACTGTGAGTGGCCAGAGCCATGATGTCCGTTTTCTTCCCAGCAGGGTCTGGAGTCTGCCGGGCTATCAACCGAGAATCCCCGGAGTGCATGCGCCGCTGAAGTCAGCAGCTCATTTTGAGGGGAATATCTCCTAAACCATACAGGTTTAGGAGATATTGGTTTTACCTACAAGTAAGCCTTATTATAGGCTTACCTGTAGGTCAAAGTTTAAAATATAACTATACAACCACTTTAAGCCTGCCCCAATAGAATTCATATATGCATGAAAATAAGGAGTCAGGATTCCCATAAGCTTTTTAAAATATAGTGATGTGTACCCATGTGGACCTAGGCTCTTCCCAACCTTACTTTTTTTAATTGCCTACTCTATTTCTTCCTTAGAAATGTCCCTATCTAACCCGTTTGAGTCCTCCTCCAGTAAGATAGGTAGCGTTATGATCTATAAATACTGTTCTATTTTATTTCTTCTGTTTTGAGCCATCAGAGTTTTTGATATTGTTTACTCTATAAAGTGATTGATAATATTACATACAAATTCTGCTGATATCCCTAATAGAGTGTTTCATCTATCCTTTTTTATCTTTCATTTTCTGAATAAAATTCAGATTTCTTCTAGGTTTAATCACCCCTGCCAGTAACCTCCCAGGTCTATTGCCATATTCATATTGCCTTTTAGCTGTTCAAATAAACATTCTTTAGGGAATCTTGCTCCATTAAAGCCATCGATTCTTCCTTTCCTGTTAGCTCAATCATTACCTTATTTTCCCTTATCCTTTTATGTATCTGTTCCAAATCTTGGATCTCTTGTAAAAGGGAGTTTTTTTTGTGCAGTTCAATTCATTTTTCTCTTGGCCCCCTCTGCTATCAATCTCCCTCCCATAAATACTTTATGAGTCTCCCACAGTATAGTTGGCGCTATATTCTCTATGCTATTCTACTTAAAAAAGAAATTCAGATCTTTTCTGAAATCTTCCAATACAGCATGATCATGCAAGAGTGATTCATCCACCCTCCAGGATCTTTGCCTAACCAGTATATCTTTCATATTCAAGCTTACTAAAACCGGAGCATGATCCAAGAGGGTGATCGACTTCACCTCTAACTTTAATAGGCCATCTAAAAGCTGATAGTCTAGAAAGACAAAGTCAATTCTTGAGTAAAGTCCCTCCCTTTAGGATGCATAATCCTCCACTAATTGTTGCTGATATAATTTTTGTTTGACCAATTTAAGGTTGTTCCCTTCTGAACGCAGAAAGACAGGTTAAGTGTCAAGAGTTGGATCAAGCACAAAATTAAAGTCTCCTGTCATAACAATTTTCCCCTCTTTAAAATGTTCTAACTTACTCAATACCTTTTTCAAAAAAAAAAAACACAAGGGAGAATATTAGGGCAGTAAATATTAGCAAATGTATACTCATTATTAAACAGGGAACCCTTAATAAATAGGTACTTTCCTTCGGAGTCAGACTCCATTGCTTTTAAAGTAAATGATGTATTCCTGTCAAAACCTATTGCTATTCCTTTAGATCTTTTATTAGGGGAATATCCATGAAACCAACCTGGAAAACCTTTTGATCTCAGTCCAACCCTTGAAGACTATTTAAGACAACAATAACAAGACCAACATTTCAATCCCTGCTATATTTGGTGCCTTTTTTTGGGGCTGTTTAAACCTCTCACATTATAGGTAACTATTTTTAAGGGCATCATCTCTCAAATATATGAGGCATTGTCAGAAACCATCAGACTGAGGCAGAAGTACAATTAAATCACACTTATTTATTAATAAAAATAAAAAGTTAAATAGAGTAAGCGTATTCAAAGCATAGCCAGAGTCCAGTAACCGGATCGAGTAGTCAGCCAGTCCAGAAGTCAGGGATCCGGTGGGCCGTGTCCAGCCGACATAGAGAGCGGACATGTGGAGACTGAGCTCCTCACCGTCGGACTTCCATCCACCGCCATCCGCCACTGTAGGAGACAATTGAAGCCTTTTCCTGGGGCTCAGTGATGTGGGATTGCTCTTAGATCCCTGCCGGGCAAAAATTGAGGCTTGTAGGACAGCAGGGACGCCTCCCGGGCCCGCAACACGAGGACCCAGTGCCATCTTGTGGCCTATGATCTGCCGCATCATCCCGCGTGGCTCCGGAGACACAGCAGCCTCCTCTACAGCTCCGGCCGGCCTTCCGACTCCTCTGGGCCCCTTCTCGCTGCAGTGCCCGCATCTCCCGGCAGTTGTTGACCTCTGCGGGCCACAGAGAGCGGAGGATGGATGCCATCCCGACGGACCTCCGCAGTGCTCCATGCTGGTGAGTGTCAGGGGAGCCCTGGGACTTATGTGCCTCGCTCACGGCCGAGGGCTGCATCAGCTGTCAGTCTCTAGAGCTGGACCCAGGGGTGGACTGTGTGGGGAGCCCTAGTGTTCGCCTCGGCTGAGGCCTACCTGGACAAGGGAGTCTGTGGGGGTAATCCGAGGCTGAGGCCTACTTACTTTCCCAGGCGGCCATCTTGCTACACCCACGGCCTCATACAGACACCCAGGGAAGGTCCCCACTGCTGAGCGTTGTTGTTCCACATCCCTGGGCATCTGCTCTTTAGACACTGCTGCTCTCCACCACATCAAGACTTTTAATCCACTACATTGCAGTGGTAGAAACTCTCACTGGCCCTGAGACTCAGAAGCACCTTCTGCAGCCTCCTACAGCATTCAGACTCCACATTGCTGCTTAACTAAAAAAAATACCCATGCCGCTATTCAAATGCGAGTAAGACTGTCTCCGCTCAGCGTTCAGTTTTACAGCTCTAATTATGCCAGCTAAAACACCTAAATCCCGCTCCACGTCTAACAAGAGATCCGGGAAGGGGGTGCTGTCCAATCTTGCAGCCACGGGCCCCATACAGCGATATTTGGCCTCTGGCAGATCAACTTTTCGGGCTGTGCAGCAGCCAAGTCAGGACCCCAAGCATGGCACATCCCCCTCTTCACCGGTGGCATCGGCCAGGGAGAGTTCCCCAGCTTCATCCTGCTGTTCAGACCTCATGGAGGACCCCGGTCCCCCCCTAGGCTCAGACATGTCAACTCTGGTGAGCGGGCTCAAAGAAGAACTAGCTGGGATGTTTCACGGACTTGAAAAATCCATAAAAAAAGAGATCACCGGTGTTAGGGACGACATGGCGCACATCCTAGATAGGGTGGAAGAAACGAAGCTCAGACAGGACTCACAGGCTACCGCCATAAGACAGCTACAGGAGACTGTTACACAGTTAGCCTTTGCACAACATGGCCTCCTCTTATAAGCTCAAAGACCTTGAGAATAGAAACCGCAGGAACAACTTGCGGGTGCGGGGTCTACCGAAAGCTACCGGGGATACTGACCTTGAACTGTCCATCCGTGACATCTTTAACACTATCCTGGACAACCCTGTTACAGATCCGTTGAAGTTTGACAGAGTGCACCGGGAGCGCTGCCCCCGTAACTTCTCTTTGGATCAACCTAGAGACGTTATTTGCCGTCTACACTATTTTATGGATAAAAATGCCACCCCCTCTATTGACCCTTTGGGGCAGTCATCAGCATATTCCCAGATCTAGCCAAAGATACTTTGGATCGGCGTAGAGCCCGTAAAACCTCTTCTGGAACACCTTTGCTCCATTGGGACTACATACAGGTGGGGCATCCCAGCGCGCCTCATTGCAACAAAAAACGTCCGCTCCCACACTCTGCGGTACCCGGAGGATTTACCACAGTTTCTAAAGGAACTTAACCTACCACAAATTGATCTTCCAGGTTGGCAGGACAAGGTGCCTCGATTCTCCACCACCCCAGAACCTCAGTGGCGTAGAACCCCCTCTAAAGAAGAGGCACACCTCAAATCAGGGAACAACACAGAAAACTGCCTAAATAATGCTTCTTGTTGAGTTGTTTTCCTTTTTTTCTTTGTTGCCATTTTCATACAGGCGTTCGGAGCCTTAGATTGGATTAGCTCAGCGTGCCTTGGATGCCCAGGGATATGGATGTAGTCTACAACTGTACTCTACCTCCTTCTGGCTGGTTTCACCGTGACCGCCCCCTGCCTATGAGTCCTCTTCAGCCCGGCCGAACGAGCCTGTGAGTTCCGAGGTCCTGCCAAGCAGGGCTTATCTATTACGTTCATGTTGCTCCTGTATTTTTGTATTTTAGTATTTTTTGCATTTTGATGTCTTGCTGTATTTCTATAGAGCTTAGTAGTTATTTTGGCGTTTTTTCTTTTCCTATACTGAACGCTGGCGGAGCATATTGCTCCCATGTACCTTTTGCAGGGTACCCCGCACCCCCCCTCCTTTTGGGGTTGGCAAGAGCAGATGGCTACTGTACTTTAACTTCCGGTCCCTTGTTGATGACTGGGATCGTTATCGGATGTATATCTTAATTGTTATGTACTCTCTCTACACTTACACATCCTTCTTGCTTTTTCTCTTCCCATCTATCTCTGCCCTTTCCCATCCCCACCCTCCTCTCCTTGGTTGGCTTGTGTGGAAATATAAGCCAAGGGGCCGCATCCTGCTGATGATATGGCCGCGCTAACCATTACCTCGTACAGTGTTCGAGGTTTGAATGTAGCTGCTAAAAGGCATCAAGTTACCCGGGAATTTTAAAAAAAATTGCCTTGTTCCATTGCTTTTGTCCAAGAAATGCATTTGACCCACACAACGGTCGGTCAAACTGTCCTCCTCCCAATTCCCCCCATGGTTCTATAGTTTATCTGATACTAATAAAGCCAAAGGCATGGCCATTGGATTCAGCAGCAGCGTACCCTTTCGCCTTGAAATTATGTTAGCGGATGATCATGGTCGCTTCCTTTTTTTGAGGGGTTTCTTGGGTAACACCCAGTGTGCACTAGCTAATGTTTACTGTCCGAACCACAATCAGCCTTCCTTTCTATCCCAGACACTTTTGAAATTGTCGCAATTTAGCAAAGGTGTAATTATCCTGGTGGGGGATATTAACCCTTTCATGACTAAGCCTATTTTTGGAATTTGGTGTTTACAAGTTAAAATCCATATTTTCTACTAGAAAATTACTTGGAACCCCCAAACATTATATATATTTTTTTAACAGGGACTCTAGAGAATAAAACGGCGATTGTTGCAATATTTTATGTCACACGGTATTTGCGCAGCGGTGTTTTAAATGCAACTTTTTGGGAAAAGGGACACTTTCATGAATTAAAAAAAAAAAAAAAACAGTAAAATGATCCCATTTTTTTGCATAATGTGAAAGATAATGTTACGCCGAGTAAATAGATACCAAACATGTCACACTTTATAATTGCGCGCACTTGTGGATTGACGACAAAGTACGGTACCTAAAAATCTCAATAGGTGACGCTTTAAACATTTTTTACGGTTACCAGGTTAGCGTTACAGAGGAGGTCTAGTGCTAGAATTATTGCTCTCGCTCTGACGATCGCGGCGATACCTCACATGTGTGATTTGAACACCGTTTACATACGCGGGTGCGACTTCCGTATGCGTTTTCTTTGCTTTGCGAGCTCGCGGGGACGGCGGGCGCTTTAAAAAATTTTTTTTTATTTTTTTATTTATTTTAAAATGACTAAATTGTTTAAAAAAAAAAAAAAAAATGATCACTTTTATTGCTGTCACAAGGAATGTAAACATCCCTTGTGACAGTAATAGGCAGTGACAGGTACTCTTTATGGAGGGATCGGGGGTCTAAAAGACCCCCCACCCCTCCTTTACACTTCAGTGTATTCAGATCGCCGAAAACGGCGATTCTGAATACCGGATATTTTTTTTAAACCGGCGCCATTGGCAGCCGAGTAAACGGGAAGTGACGTCATGACGTCGCTTCCGTGTTTACTATGAGGAGACTGGAACGAAGCCGATTACGGCTTCGTTTCAGTTCCTCCCCAGCGGCCGGAGGCAGCGCAAGTTGAATCGGTGCTCCCGATCGAACGGGAGCACCGGTAACAGCGGCGGGAGGGGGGGGGCGTCCCCTCCCGCTCCTCCGGCATAACAGCCGAGCGGCTTTTAGCCGCATCGGTTGTTATGGCTGGATAGCCAATCGCCCGCTGAACAAAACGGTACCGGGATGATGCCTGCAGGTGCGGGCATCATCCCGGTATACCCCCCGGAAGCCGAGTACGCAGATCTGCGTACGCTCGGCGGGAAGGGGTTAACATTCCTCTAGATCCCATCCTGGACACCTCACATAGCCGCTCTAATATCTCCTTTAAACGAGTAGCGTATGCTAAGCGAAGACTCCTAGACCTCCAATTGATAGATGTCTGGTGGATTCTTCATCCTAAGGACAAAAATTTTTCCCACTTTTCTAAGACCCATCAATCCTACTCACGTATAGACAATTATTTTTCTGGACCACCACCACCTTCCGCTTTTATGTTTCAATATTTTTATTAAAGGTTTTCAGTACAATACAAACAATAGTCTCATTAATGCGGCAACGTGTTACATCAAGAACAATGCATAATGGGCTAACACACCGGTCAGTTCCATAAACATGCTGGCGGCAGCGAAATAGGTGCCTTATCCAATAACCCCGGACCACGTAGGATCCCAGCTGCCGGAGCTTTTACCTCTTGAGTGATATAAATATCCAATCATTTAGCTAGCACCGCTAAATGAGAGATATAAAGAATTCAACAGAGAACAGTAAAGAAAAGAGGAAAGACTCTATAGCAGGGAAAGAGAAAAGAGTAGCGAGTAGAAAAAGGTGGAAAAAAAGAGGGAAAGGGGGAGAACTGGGTGGGAGGGGGGGGGGGGGGAGCCGTAGTCCTGGATTCTCAAACTCAGGTTACCGTGACAACGTTAAACAGCATGTGTCCCGGAACCATTAGTTAGATAGACAATCCATGGATCCCAAATTCTATAAAACATTTTCATCCTATCTTGTGACAGTGCGGATAACCGTTCGTTTAGCATTAGCCTTGACATTTTATGTTTAAGCTGGGCTATCGGTAGTGCGGCTGATCTCCAGTTACGAGCTATGGTGATCTTAGCTGAAATAAATATAAAGGTAAGGAGCCGCTGCTGAGGCCTGGAAGCCTCTGCCGCCTTGCCCCCCAAGAGGGCCAGCTTAGGTGATTTCCTCAGGTTCAATCCTGTGATAGTATAGACAAAGTTAAACACTCTAATCCAAAACCTTCTGACCTTCGGGCATGACCACCAAATATGGTAGGTGGTCCCCACCTGGCTGCATCCTCTAAAACAATGGGACGGAGCTCCCGGAACAAAAGCGGGCAATCTGGCTGGGACCATGTACCACCGCAACAATACCTTGTAATTAGCCTCTATCACCGATGTGTTGGCGAGAGAGCGATATGCCGTCTCAGAGAGCGTGCACCAGTCATCTAAGTCAAAAGATTCCTGAATGTCCCGCTCCCACTGGACCATATAACTCAACGTCTTCCCTGGACCCCTAAGTAATGCGTAGATGGCAGATAAATGGCCTCTTATTTTGTCATATTGCATACTCAACTGCTCCATGGGAGTCAGGGAACCCAGGTCTCCCCTACGGACCATACTCTGCACGAAATGCCTTAATTGGGCACATCGAAACTTCTCCGAGGACGGCATATCAAATTTGTCAGTTAGAGCTTGTTCAGAAAGTATACCCCTATGGTCACATAGGTCAGCAATGCGCAATAGCCCTTTATTTGTCCACCAACTAAACAGTTGAGGAGAGAGGCCCGGGGTGAACTCTTTGTTATTAAGTAATGGCGCCAGCGGGTTGTGGGGCGATCTGAATTTGTATATTTTGGACAGCCTGTCCCATATAGCCAGAGCCAGTGACAGGGTAGGACACAATATCAGCGGTCTATCCTTCATTGGAAGCCATAATAGCTGTGAAACCTGTGAGGGACGACAGGAATAAGATTCCATATCCATCCAAATAGCATGTGTGTGGCGTGAGTGGTATCTGGTAAGGTGGGCCAGCTGAGCCGCATGATAATATTTCTGCAGATCCGGCAGGCCCAGTCCCCCCTGCTTCCTTAGGGTGTACATTGCACTCCTGTTCACCCTGGGCCTCTTGTGTCCCCAAATAAACCTAAGAATGTCATTTTGCAACATTTGTAGATCCCTACGCAGAATAGCCACCGGTAGGGTACGGAACAGATATAGTATTCTAGGTAACACATTCATTTTAATAGAGTGCAGTCTGCCGAACCACGATGGAGGGTGTAGCTGCCATTTAGCTAGGTCCGCTGCCAGTGTCTTGTAGAGTGGGGGGTAATTCTGCCTGTATAACTTCTGGATAGTTGGGGTCAGATTAACACCAAGATATGGCAGTGCCTCCGACTCCCACTTAAATTGGTATGTGCTCTCTATAGCTTTCTGTGTGGCCTCCGACAGGGAAAGATTGAGCACTTTAGATTTGGACTGATTAACTCTTAACCCCGAGATTTCGGAGAAGGGTTGAAGAATCGCATATAGGTTAGGGAGAGAAGTAATTGGTGACGTCAGCGTGAGCAAGAGATCGTCAGCAAACAGTAGGCATTTATGATCTCTGTTTCCACACCTAATCCCCTGAACATCCTGACATTCCCTAATCCTAATGGCCAGTGGCTCTATTGCAAGAACTAACAGGAGCGGGGACAGTGGGCAGCCCTGCCTCGTACCCCGTCTAATCGGTAGAGGCTCAGAGGAATATCCCCGCAGCATCAACGATGCCGATGGTGTGTCATAAAGCGTTCCGAGGAGAGTCAAAAAGCGCTCACCAAAACCATATCTGCGTAGGACCGCAAATAAATATTCCCAAGAAAGGGAATCAAACGCTTTCTGAATATCCAACGATAGCAGCATTCCCCGTCTAGAGCCTCCACAATCCCAGTCCGACTGCACTGCTGATATAAGATTAATTAGCCTGCGGGTCTGATCCGATGCCTGCCTAAGCGGGACCAAGCCGGCCTGGTCAGGGTGGATATAGTTTGGCAGAAAAGTGTTAAGTCTAAATGCTAAGACTTTCGTTAAAATCTTTAGATCGGTATTGATCAGGGAGATCGGTCGGTAATTCGCACAGTCCCCGTGATCCTTGCCCGGCTTAGGAATGACACTAAGATAAGCCACATTTTCATGTAAGGGTATCTTGCTTCCCCTCCGAAGCCCATTAAAATAAGAGCACAGGTGAGGAATTAGGACATCCTGGAATTTCCTATAATATTGGCCTGGAAAGCCATCTGGTCCCGGGGCCTTAGAGGGGTGGAGTGACTTAATCGCCATTTTAATCTCTAATTCCGTGAATTCCGCCTCCATCAGATCCGCGTGAGTTCGCGTCAATTGAGGCAGCGGAACATCACGGAAAAAGAGATCAGCTTTACGAGAATCGTACGCAGTCTGTGAGCCATAAAGCTTGGAATAGAACTTGTAAAATTCCTGCAGAATAAGTTCAGGGTTTTGTGTGGAGCGACCCGTAGAAAGCCTCAGTTTAGGTAACGTAGGCGTATGTGGTCGGGGAACCAGTTTCCTGGCCAACATAGTATTCGGTTTGTCACCCATTGTATAGTACCTATGTTTAGTCCAGCCAATATGTTTTTCAGCCTGAGTCGTCAGAGCTAAGTTCAATTCCAGTCTAACATCGTCAATCGTATGTCTAATGTCGCAGAGCGGGTGAGCATGTTGTTCCCGCAGTAGCTGGTCCAATTTGGTTTCTAATTGCCGAATCGCATGGTCACGTGCTCGTTTTTGCCTAGAGCCTATTTGAATCAAGATGCCCCTAATCGTGGCCTTGTGAGCTGCCCAATTAATCGCGGGTGACGTATCTGAGGATTTATTACCCGCAAAAAACTGCTGCAATGCTTTGTCTATTTCAGCGCACAAAATGGGGTCTTTTAACAGACTAGAATTCAAACGCCACGGGGCCGGGGAAGCTTTGGACCACAACCCAGTCAATGACATCTTGATCGGAGAATGATCCGACCAGGGGGTGGATAGTATCGATACCGACGTTAGATACGGGAGCAGTGGTGTGCGGACCAGGATATGGTCTATCCTGGAATATGTATGGTGCACCTGCGAAAAATGCGTATAATCTCTAGTCGTGGTATTGGACTCCCTCCAAGCGTCAATTAAATCATAGAGATGTAAGAGCCTAGCCACCCTATTACTCCCAGTCGGCGGTCTCTTGAGAGTGGGTCTATCAGGGTTGGATTTATCCATAATTCTGTCCAGCGGGATATTACTATCTCCCCCCAAAATCACCTGTCCCTGGACCTTGGGCATCAATGTCCGTAACATCTTGCTAAAAAAGTCCACCTGTCCTGAGTTTGGAGCATAATAAGAAACAAAGGATACAAGTTGGTCATGTATACGTCCCACGGCCATGATGTATCTGCCACCCTTATCCTTAATTATGGTTTAGGGGCGTAAAAGGGGTACGTCTAGAAAAAGCTATAGCTACCCCCTCCTTTTTATCGGGTCCATTAGCCAGGTAAAACTGCGGGTATTTAACATTAAGGTAACGTGGAGCTGACGTCTTAGAAAAATGCGTTTCTTGTAGTAGTAAAATATCTACTTTCTGTTTGTGATAAAATTGAAAGGCTTTAGTCCTTTTAATTGGGGAATTAAAGCCATGGACATTATGTGTGATCACCGAAAAGGCGGACGAATACGACTTAGCCATCGTGGTAGGGCAGAGCACTCTTACCTTGTAGCACCAGAAGGTCGGGCATAGCCTTCAATACATGGGATTCACATTCCGCAGGCTTCCAGTACCAGCGTACGTAGGTTAGAGTCAGGACTACAGCTCGGGGAAGATAGGAGGTAGAAAGAGAGAGGAAAAAGAGAAAAAAGAGAAAAAACAGAGAATTAGTTAACATAAAAGACAAGGGCCGTAGGCCCAGAAACTTATACCAGTAGACTTGTGTAAACCGTAGAACAATGTGGGATATAATCCCTGCCGGATAGAGTGTCCTTTCCGGTAGTGGCAAGGGTACCTCTTCTCCAAAGAGAGAAGGTAATCCTGCAAAGGAGCAGCATGGATTCCCGATCCGGCCCAAAGGGCCCTTGCTCCATAGCATGCCAGCAGTGCGGATTCAGGTCTCGCATACTGTCGGACAATAAGTTGCACTAGCTTCGCGAGTCGTCCCACCCTGAGAGTAACGGCCCCAGGGCAAGCAGGCACCCAATGCCCCCCCCCCAGCACCCCCACCGGGGGAGGCCCCACGGGCCCCACCATAGGACAGACCCCATGCCCCCATGCTATACAGAAACAGAGTTCAAACATCAAACCATGAGGACGCTGTAAAACATGTCCAAAAAGAGTGAGTAATAATAAAAATAAAAACAATAAAGAAAAAAGCACATTAACTTTAAGTCAGTCTTGGAAGAACCGTTTCGGGTGGAATAAATCCAAAAAATAGGAAACTGCACTATGGTTGTGCTAACAGGGTGACTACGCAGTCGCGCAGGCACAGACGGACTCAGGTGTGTCCCTCAGGCAAAAAATAGTAGTATCCCTTCAGCTGCAAGTGGCAAGTCCAGGATTTCAAGGAGGGCATAAAAGTGCATTCTCGGGATTCCTGGTCTTCCGGGGGGCTCCTCTAGGTGGGTTCCGCTTACGCTCCGTCCAAAGTGGGGAGAGTGAGCGGCGTGCTGGAATCGGAGGAGAGGAGGCTGATGAGTCTCTCGAGATGATGCCCAAACTAAGTAGCAATTCTTCTCCCTCCGGCAACGTGGAAAATGAGTAGGATTTCCCATTATAGGTGAAAGATAATCTAAAGGGGAAGGCCCACCGATATCTGATCTGTTGGTTGATGAGATGTTGTAGCAGGGGTTTCAAATTTCTACGCTTTTGTACCGTAGAAGGAGCAAGGTCAGTAAACAACTGAATAGACGACCCACAGAGAGTCAAGTCCTGTCGACTGCGGGCAGCAAACATCAACTTCTCCTTGATCTGGTAGTAATGTGGTTTAACAATAACATCACGAGGCAGGCCATCAGATCTAGGGGCAGTAAGGGCCCTATGAATGCAGTCAATTTCCATGTGATGCGGTGCTATGTCTGGGACCAAGTCCTTCATTAACTCCTGCATTGCCCCTTCCAAATCGCTATGCGTTTTCGGGCAGGCCGCGAATACGCACATTGTATCTACGAGAGCGATTTTCCAAGTCCTCAATTTTTGCAAGGGCATCCTCCAGCCTGTCCTGGAGGTCTGTGAGCATATGGGTATTCTGGTTAACCCTTTTAACAGTTCCTTCAACTTTAGCTTCAACAATGTCAAATCTCTCACCAATACTGTGAATGTCCCTCCTTAGATCAGTGGTAATCAGAGTGCAGGCCTTAGAAAGCTCCTGTTGTAGCATCGTGGAGAACCGAGCTAGTAACACTGTGTCCCCGGAGTAATAAGCTGGCTGGGGTGCTATGGAAGCAGAACTAAGTTGACTAGACATGGCCTCTGCCAGTTCAGCCATATTTTTATCCATAGAGGATCCAGGGGAGCCCACCAGTTCCTGTGCATCTTCATCTATGGCCGGGGAAGGGGGATGTGAACGGGACTCACCCTGCTGCTCTTCCTCCATGTCCCCGGAAGATTGTGAGGAAAACGGATCCCTGGGGAGTTTCAGGGGAGTTCTGCTGGCTCCATCCCGCAGGAAGGCTGCAGCTCCGGCCGGGCCTCGCGTGTCTCGTGTCCCGGCGCCATATTGGATTGCGGCCTGCGCTCAGGAGAGGACCCGGACCCCCCGGTGAATAGTAGGGCTTTATGCTGTCCTTTTTTCGGCTGGCCCCGAGCCCGTCTGTTCATCACCCTCTCCGGAGCTTCCCTCTGCCGTTATCGTCACCGCTGTCCCGCTGGCTGCGCTGAATATAGCTGAATTTGGGCCGGATCGTGCAGAGCTCTCTCAGAGCACGTCTGCGTCCGAGATCCCGCGCATGCGCACTTCCACCTTCCGCTTTTAAGGTCCGCAAGTATTAGGTCCTCCACCATCTCGGATCATGCACCGGTGTCGATGACCATGCCCACCTTGGCTCAACACTCCTATAACTGGAAGCTGAATGACTCCCTCCTTTCAAACCAAACGGAGGTCTCGCTGCTATCTACTCACTTGAAGCAATTTTTTAAAGATAAAACTCCTGAGACATCCTCCACTGTGGTATGTGAAGCGCATAAGGCCACTATGAGAGGCCATCTTATTGAATTAGGAGCTAGAATAAAGAGGGAGCATGGTCATTAAGTCCCACAGGTGCTGCATCAGATAGCGGATCTTGACAGGCAGCACAAACTCACACTATATTCCACTCACCTAAAGGCCCTTACGCTGAAACGGGAGGAATTGAAAACCCTCCTTGACCTAGACACTAAAAGGAAATTTCACCGCTATGCTCAGAAAATGTACGAGTGGGGAAATAAGCCAAGTATACTGTTGGCAAGATCTCTCAAAGCAAAGCAAGTTACCTCCTTTATTCCGAAGATTAAACTTCCCAACGGTGATTTGGCACATGATACCCCACATACCGCGAAAGCGTTTTGGAACTATTACGCTGACTTGTATAATGTGAGGCGTCCTCTTTGTCCCCGACAGAGAGGCGTAAACGCATATTCACTTACCTTAAAGAAGCGAAGCTTCCCAAACTCTCCGCCTTGGCACTTAAGGACCTGGAAGCAGATATTTCAGTGAAGGAGTTGCAGACGACCCTGAAGTCTTCCCCTACGGGGAAGGCTCCCGGCCCTGATGGTTTTTCTATTTTATATTATAAGACATTAAGCGACACACCTTCTCCCACACCTCACGGCATATGCTAACTCGATTTCACAAACCTCAGGATTGCGCCCTGAATCCCTCACAGCCCACATTACGTTAATCCCTAAGCCTGAAAAGGATCCCACTGAATGCGGCAGCTATAGGCCAATATCCCTGCTAAATGTAGATGTCAAATTATATTCCAAGGTGATAGCTAACCGTCTGCTCCCCATCATAAGCAGCTGGATCTCAAATGACCAAACAGGTTTCATACCCGGAAGAGAAGCCAAAGATAATTCTCTTCAGGCAATATCCCTGATTCAGCTTGTCCGGAGGAGGTCCCAGCCCACCCTACTTCTTTCTACTGATGCTGAAAAGGCATTTGATAGGGTGGATTGGGAGTACCTCAGAGCGACACTACGGCATTTTGGTTTGGGTCTGAGAATGTTTTCCCATATTTCTTCCTTATATTCCGACCCTACGGCACAAATCCGCATAGATGGCACGTTAAACGATTCATTTGCACTCTTCAATGGGACAAGGCAAGGCTGGCCCCTTTCCCCCCTTGTGTTCGCACTCACCCTAGAGCCATTCCTGTCCACGATTAACAAAACACTGCCATACATGGTGTCCAGGAGGGCTCTAAGACCAACAAATACGCAGCATATAGTTTCAGAGTTAGTAAGGTTGAATAAAGACACCAGTCCATCCAGTTCAACCTGAGTGTCCACAATTGTCCCTATCCCTGTATATTACACACTCACATTGGTCCCTACCCTCAAGGAGCCCACAATCCAAGGTCCCCATACATATACTAGGGCCAATTTTGGACAGAAGCCAATTAACCTACCCGGCGGAAACCCACGCAGGCACAGGGAGAACATGCAAACTGCAGGCAGGTAGAGTCGCGGTTGGGATTCGAACCAGCGACCCTTCTTACTGCTAGGCAAGAGGGCTAACCACTACACCACTGTGCCACATATGCTGATATTTTGTTTTTCGTACAGCAGCCTTGCATATCATTACCTTAACTTAATGTACGCCTTCTCCACCTTCCAATAATTTTCCAACTTTAAAGTTAATCTCTCCAAGTCAGAGATTTTAAACATCAATCTCCCTAGACGAGAGAAGGAATTATTGAGCCCCCTCTTCCCCTTTAGATGGGTTCAACATACTATGAAGTATTTAGGTGTACACTGCTCGCCTAACATTGATTCACTTTTTAGAAATAATTACATCCCCCTATTGAACAAAGTGAGAGAGAACTTACGAATTTGGCGAGGTATGGCACAATCTTGGTTAGGGAGGGCGAGTGTGATCAAAATAAATGTACTGCCGCGGGTACTTTTCCTCTTCCAAATGATCCCGCTGGGAGTGCCCATAGGATTTTTCAATACACTGCAGACCATGATCTCCCGCTATATCTGGAGAAACAGTCACCCCAGAGTTTCTAAATTAGTTTTGTACCTCTCCAAGGCCTGGGGAGGACAAGCCCTCCCGAATTTTAGAGCTTATTATCACACTGTAATTCTGTCTAGAATAGCCAACTGGAAATATGGGGTCCACTCTAAATTATGGGTCGACCTGGAGCATTTCCTTCGTTACACGGACCTCTCGGTGGCTCCTTGGATACCCTGCTCACATAGAGGTCTCAGCCTTACAACTTCTTCACTCACCATTTCTACCTTGGATGCCTGAGACACTCTACACAGGAAATTCTCTTGGTCATATAATTCTCCTCTATTGCCACTTCTTAACCATAACTATTTTTTAACTGGCTTTAAGGCATGGTTCCCGGACCGACCCTACTGCTACATCACGTCCTTCGAGCCAAGGCTATAAAGCCTCTGTCTGAACTCATTGGCCCCAAACCAATTACATTTCTTGATAGATGGAGGTTCACCCAGCTTCAATGTTTCATTCGAACACTCTCACTACCGCTGAGAGGACTGGAGGACCTAAATGCCATCAAAGCAGTGTTCCAATTGGAGGATCCACCTTTACATTACATATCAACCTTTTACAAAGCTCTTTTCTCTCTCTCCAGCGATGCACACCCGGCCTATTTAATCAAATGGGAAGCAGACCTAAACTCCTCCATCACAGATCACCGTAAGGAGAAAATTCTACAGCTAACCCACATCTCATCACTTGCTTCTAAGATGGCTGAAGTGAACTATAAACTGGTTACCAGAAGGCACTATACCCCATCAAAGCTGCACCAGCTGTTTCCTACCAATTCCCTGCTTTGGTGGAGGAACTGTGGGTTTAAAGCCACCCATGCACATATCTGGTGGTTATGCCCCAGTATCCGACCGTTTTGGACTGATATTCTACAACTTATACACCGGATCACAGGAATCAGCCTTCCTAACAACCCCTGCACCATCCTTTTTCACGCCACCACAGAATCAGTTGGCCAGTACAAACGCTCAATCATTCCTCATTTGGGAAATACAGCAATGGCGTTAATACCCGCCTTGTGGGGACAACCTAGGTTCCCAACAGTTAAAAGATGGCTGCAAATGGTGAAGGAAGTCCATCTTGTGGAGGACATTACTCATCAAAATAAAAATAAAAAAAACGCTTCAAGGCACACCATAACTCGGGCCACATGGTTGGAATTTAAAACCACATCCCATTACAAAGAACTTATAACACAAAATCACAACGAGGAGGCCACCCCTCTGGACCGGTAACGACAACATCTTTTGCCCAAAGACTATTCCTTTTGCGGTATTGCCTTATTTAGTCTCTGACTTGGTTGTACGGGTTTAACAATCATTATAATGATCTCACAAGAGGTGTCACGCTAGCGTCCACCACATACCCCCTCCCTCCTATCCCTTCTTCTTTGTTCCCTCCTCTTTCCTCTTTTTCTGTCTCTCTTTTTTACCGTCTGTACTTCTCTCAGGACAAACTGCACATGCATTTTCTACTCGTATTTGATGCATAGTGGTAAGAGCCAGTTTTTTCTTTTGCAAATGTTGGTACCATTAGAGCAATAACTGTAGTATCTTCATGAGGCTGGAGGATGTGTACCTGGCCCTCAGAGGCCACTAAAAGCTCTGGTAACCACTGACACTTTACGTGTACTACCAAATTGTTTTATGTTCATGGTATGTTGTTTGTCCTTACTGTTTTAATAAACATTTATTAAACAAAAAAAAAAAGTCAGGGATCCAAGTGGCTCAACAACAAGCAGGATAAAGAGCCAGAAGGGATGTCAGCAATCCAGTCTTTAAACAGAACCACAGGAGATAGTTTCTTGTGATGTGGCCAAGGAGATATGAAGTGAGCTGGACAGCTTTAAAGTGGTTGTAAACCCTTACAAACCACTTTGACCTACAGGTAAGCCGAGATTAAGGCTTACCTAGATTAAGGCTTACCTGTAGGTCCAAGAAATATATCCTAAACCTATACGGTTTAGGAGATATTTGCCCGAAGACAGGCACCGCTGTCTACGGCACATGCGCCGTAGACAGCGGCGCACAGGCGCACGGCATTTCCAACAACGGAGCTGCCGCGTGTGTCGGCTCCCGTGCGCATGCACGGGAGTGACGTCATCGCGGCTCCGTCAAATGACAGCGGCGAGCTGCGAGACCCCACCGAAAAGATGGATGCGCCAGACTACAGGGGACAGCAGTGACATCGCTGGCTCCTGTGTCAGCTAAGTGACACATAATGGGCTACTATGCGATGCATAGTAGTCCATTATGCTTTGCCTTTGCAGGGAATGAAAGAGGAAGTAAACTCATCAGGGTTTACTTCCTCTTTAAGTAGGCAGGTCAGACAAGCTGGATAAGGAACAGCTGGTAACTGTGGAGAGAGATGAGAGCTGGCAATTAGCCGACAGCTGAGCAGCCAGCCCTGACAGTACCCCCTCCTCAATCAACCCTCTCCCATGGAGGGCCACGGGGCTTGAGGGGAAAATGTCTATGGAACGCATGGAGGGGGACAGGGGCATGTACGTCCGAGGATAAAACCCAGGAGCGTTCCTCCGGACCGTACCCCTTCCAACGCACCAGGTACTGCATGCGCCCACGGAACCTATGGGAGTCAACAATGGATTGTACCTCCTACTCCTCATGGTTCTCAACCTGAATAGGGTGAGGATGTGGCACCGAGGTGGTAAATCGGTTACAGACCAACGGTTTCAATAAGGAGACATGAAACACATTTGAGATATGCATACTAGGAGAAAGGTCCAACTCGTAAGACACTGGGTTAATCCTGCGAAGGATACGGAAAAGCCCAATAAACCGAGGTGCAAACTTCAGTGAGGGAACAGGAAGCCGGAGGTTGCGAGATGACAGCCAGACCCTGTCCCCAACCTGGTAGGAAGGCACAGGCTGGCGTCTGCGGTCAGCATGGAGTCTGTACCTATTAGCATGCAGCAAAACCTCCTGGACTTGTACCCAAGTGGAACGAAGACCACGGAGATGCTCCTCCAATGCGGGAATACACTGCGGAACAAACGAGTCAGGCGACATGGAAGGTTGGAAACCATAAATCTCCATACATGGAAACAATCGGGAGGCAGAATTGAAGGCACTGTTGTGAGCAAACTCTGTCCATGGTAATAGGTCTGACCAGTTGTTATGGTGGTCAGAAATATAGCAACATAGGAATTGCTCCAAGGACTGATTGGCTCGATCTGTGGCCCCACTAGACTGCGGGTGATACGCAGAAGAGAACGCAAGCTGGATTCCCAACAGTGCACAAAAGGCTCGCCAGAACTGGCAGACAAAGTGACTGCCCCTGTCCGAGACAATCACCTTGAGTAGCCCATGTAAGCGAAAGATCTCCCGAGCAAAAATGGAAGCCAGTTCCTTAGAGGTAGGCAACTTCTTAGGTGGAATACAATGACACATCTTTGAGAACCGGTCAACCACCATAAGGATGATGGTGTTGCCTTGGGAGTTAGGCAACTCCACAATGAAATCCATTGACAGGAGAGTCCAGGGCCTCTCTCCATTGGGTATGGGTTGTAGGAGGCCCACTGGAAGGTGTCATGGAGTCTTAGTCTGAGCACACATGGGACAGGCAGCTACGAAGGCAGTAACATCAGCCTGTAGACTAGGCCACCAGAATTGTTGGGAAATAGCCCAAATGAGTTGATTCTTACCAGGATGGCCAGCTGCCTTGGGAGAATGGTAAGTCTGGAGCACAGCAGTTTGGAGACTCTCTGGGACAAAGCAGCAGTCACAAGGTTTCTCAGGAGGAGCATGGACCTGAGCAGCAAGAATTTTGTCACCCAAAGGAGAAGTAAGACTGGTGCGAACCGTAGCCAAGATACGATCAGGAGGAATCATAGGAACCGGAACCGTCTCAGACTTGGAAGTGGAATAAAATTGTCGTGGCAAGGCATCAGTCCTTACATTCTTAGTACCGGGTAAGAACGAGACAAGAAAAGAGCCCATCGCGCCCTTCTGGGAGAGAGTCGCTTATCCTCAGACAAGAATGTATGATTCTAATGGTCAGTAAGAATATGAACAGACACCGTGGTACCTTAAAGGAGATGTCTCCATTCTTTCAGGGCTAAAATGATCGCCAACGGCTCTCTGTCACCAATCTCATAATTGCACTCAGCAGGTGACAATTTCTTGGAAAAGTAGCCACACAGATGCATAGCGCTCTCAGGAGTTAGGGCGTTGAGACAAAAGGGCGCCAACTCCAGTCTCAGAAGCATCAACTTCTAGGATAAAAGGCAACGTAGGATCAGAATGTGCCAACACAGGAGCAGAAACAAAGGCAGCCTTGAGAGTCTCAAAGGCCTTAATGGACTCGGGAGACCAACTCTGTGGGTTACCATCCTTTCTGGTCATATCAGTCAGGGGCTTGACCAGAGACAAGAAGTTATGAATAAACTTCTGATAGTAGTTGGCGAAACCCAGCAAACGCTGCAGAGGACGTAAACCCACGGGTCGAGGCCACTGTAGGACTGCTGAAAGTTTCTCTGGGTCCATCGAAAAACCAGCAGTGGAAATGCCCAGGAATGTAACCTGTTCACGATGGAACTCGCAATTCTCCAGTTTACAATAGAGATTGTTCTCTCTTGGTTTCTGAAGCACACGACAGACATCTGTGTGGTGGCTCTCCAGGGACTTGGGAAATATGAGGATATCATTGAGATAAACCACCACACATAACTGCAACAAATCTCGGAGGATGTTGTTAATTCCTGGAAAACTGCCGACACATTACAAAGGCCAAAAGGCATTACCAGGTATTCATAATGGCCTGTTGTGGTATTAAACACAGTTTTCCACTCGTCACCCTCCTTAATGCGCACAAGATTGTATGCCCCTCTTAAGTCAAGCTCAGTGAAAACAGTTGCTCCCTTGAAGTGGTCAAATAACTCTATAATCAATGGAATCAGGTAGGCATTCTTAATCGTGACAAGATTGAGACCCCTCTAATCTATACAAGGTCTCAGTTCACCGCTCTTCTTCTTCACAAAGAAGAAACCAGCACCAGCAGGAGACAAGGATTTGCGGATGAAACTTTGAGAAAGTGCGTCAGCAACATACTCCTCCATGGCCTTATCCTCCAAGATCGACAAAGGGTAAACCCGATGTATATCAAAAACTTTCAACCAAACACTGCGCTATTCTTATAAATAAATATAACACAAAAAAAAAAAAAAATAGCTGCTAACACACCACCAGGGTACAAAGTGTAACGTGATAAATGCTGAATAAAAGTGTAGCGCTTCAAAAACCAGGCATGTTTATACCATCTTTACAAAAATATCTTATATGTGTAAACTTATGTATATACATTCAGTGAATATTCACAATGTGAAATAGTGCACATAACATACAATTTTACTATAAATCACATATAGATATTAATTGCTATATAAATATATATATAGCTATAGATTGTTTCTAAGAAAGAATTCAAACAAAAGAAAAAATCCAAAAAAAAAGGAAATCCAAACATAAAAATGCAAAGTCTCTTGTGTATAGTATCCGTGTATAGTCCACAAGTGTGCAGGAAATATCATACACCTCCTTCATAAAAAATCATGCAATCACCACATGGTATTCCCTTCACCAAGAGAAATGGACGCTTACCGGATTTATTGGATCCACACAAATTTACATTTGGAGGATCACATAAGCTCATACATATGTATGGAGATTCCTTCAGCAGTGCATTTTCCAGGGGGATTTCAAATGTAGCTATTCCATTCGTGTACTGGGAAGTAAATTATCTCCAGCCATACAAATCCATAGGAGTAGTTGAACGCATATAAAGGAAAGCAGGGACCAAAATAGTGTAATTCCGTTTTATAAAAAAAAAATTAATAAAAAAAGTAGTAAACTCACATGTGTACAATAGGTTAAGCGCTTTTCAGTATAAAACACGGCTGCAGTGAAGTCCCAACGCGTTTCGTCATAGAAGACATCATCTGGGATACTACTCCACCGCAGCCCTTATATAGTTAGACCCCCAATTAGGCACAGATTCAGTCCATCCGTGTCACCGCATCTTACTTCCAGTATAAAAACATGGCCGCCGGCGTGCGTTCCACACCTCGTTGTGATGTTATTCTTTAGAAAAGGGACTAATCATAAAAACAATGTATTGTATGTTGGTCCCTAGTAAATAGTAATGCTGGACCCCCTTTAAAATCCTTAACATTCTGACTTATTGGGCGCCTGTCTGCTCAAAAGGCTTCACAAGACCGCACCTTACCAGGAAGACAAAGAATCACTTCCGGGTTGTGTCCTGGAATGTGCCCAATACAGAGAGAAGAAAGGGAGCCTGGCACGAACATTATTGCGCCTGCTCTAACAGTCGTCCAGCCAATCGGCGCCTGGATACGGCGACGGTCAGCAAGAGGATCGTCATCCACCGACGGAAGTGAGGCAAATATAATTACATCACTTCCGGAATCCGTGGAGCGCAAATAAACGTTGAGTGGAACGCACCGCCTAAAAGGGGTATTATTCAGATCAAATAACTTTATTTAATCACGGAAGTGACACGGATACACTCGCGTCACTTCCGGGGATCAATGAACCACACTCAAACACTTAGTGGACCGCATATGCCACCGGAGACATCACCATAGATGGATACATGTATTGTAAAGAGTGCCTATGTGAGCAAATATTCGTCAAGTCTAAATCCTCAACCAAAGCAGAAGAAAAACATTATTACAAGAAACTGCAAAAATTACGTTACTTTTAAAAAAGAGTGTATCACTTCCAATCTTTATGCAAGAGATTAAGCCCCATGTATTTTCAGAAAATGACTGATATATATTGTACTGGAAATTTTATTAAACATGTATATCTGTTTAAACTATAGGGTAGCGGCTCAAGTAGAGCCGGGCCTCCATAGTTATGATATTTTAAATTCAACATCGTTCTCATATTATTGATTCAGTGCTATATTAAAATTAGACGCACCTAGGCACCCAAGAATGCTACCGTGCCCCAATCTCGGATGTGACAACATACACGGATTTAACCGATGCGTTGACACACAAGATGGACAGAATCTTACCCCCAAGGGATAGTAACAAAATAACAGTAACAAATATCGGGCAAAATATAGTAATGGCCCAAACATTAATTCTGACAAAAAAGGTATAATGAATTCATTCAAACATGAATGTCCCCACCTTACCCATCATTGATAAACACATTAATATCCCACTCCACATTCAATCCGAACGGGGAGTGGGATTTAATCGTATATATCCAGTAGGTCTCTAATCTGGAAATGCCCCTGGTCATGGCACCCCCCCTCCATGGTGGTGTATATTTATCAATGACCAGAAACTGCGTTCCAGTAGGATCACTATCGTGACACTCTTTGTAGTGTCTCGGGACCGTATGTTTCGAGTCCCTACCTTTTATCAGAGCTATATGTTCTCCTACTCTGATTGCAAATGTTCTGGTTGTCCTCCCTACATACTGCTTGCCACATGGGCAGGTAATTAGGTATACCACATATTTAGTGTCGCAAGTACAAAATGGCTTGATAGTGTATGTCCTATTGGTAGTTGTTGATGTAAATTCGGTCGTTTTATGTCTCCCGGATGTATTGTATCTACATACGATACATTTCTTGCAAGGGTAAAATCCTGTCATATTGTGGAAAAAAGACGGAGGAGAGCTCTGTAGAGATGGAGCTCCCCTAAAGAGCACCTTAGCCCGTTCAGGTAATCTGGAGCCTAAGATGGAATTGCTCTTTAATACCCCCCCAATGCTTATTTATAATGGTCTTAATCTGTTTGTGTTGTAATGAAAAAGATGTCAATATAGACCACCTATAAGTGTCGTCAAGTTCACATTGTGGTCTCTCTGCAACAAGGTTTTCCCTGTTGGTATCAATGGCCTTCTGTAATTCACCATCTAGGATTTTAACATCATATCCTTGATGTCCTGAAATTTTTGTTTAAGAATTCCTGCTTGTATTTTAAATGTATTTAAATCTGTACAGTTCCTTCGTAGACGTAAAAATTGGCTACGTGGGACCGAATTTAACCATGATTTATGGTGACCACTATCAAGAGGGATAAAACTATTGCGATCGGTCACTTTAAAGTGTGTTTTAAACATACATTTATTATTCACTATCTCTATCTCCAGATCTAAAAAAAAAAAAAATATCCTAGAGGCACTCATCTCAAAAGACAACGAGATACCTCTATCATTGTGGTTCAAAATTTCAAAGAATTCTCTCAAGGAGTCTGGTGTGCCATTCCACAGGAGGAGGATGTCGTCTATGTACCTTACCCACAGGACCAATGAAGGGCTCTGTTGGGCATAGACGACATCCTCCTCCCACTTGGCCATGAATAAATTCGCAAGGCTAGGGGCAAATTTGGCCCCCATTGCCACGCCTCTTTGCTGTAAGTAGTAATTCTCGTTGAACCAGAAATAGTTATGCTCTGTGGCAAATTCAAGAAGTTCAATAAGGTAATCGCGTTGGAATGGTGCCAGGGAATCCTCAAGATTTAAAAAATGTCGAACGGCTTCTATGCCTCTCCCATGTGGTATGCAGGTGTAGAGAGAAGCCACGTCTGCTGTGGTGATGATCCATTGTTCATGGAGTGTTATATTCTCCAGTCTCCTAATTGTGGCACCGGTGTCCTTGAGGTATGAGGGGTTTTTTTTTGACAAGGGGCTGTAAGTAGAAGTCTATGTAGCGGCCTATACGTGAAGTGATGGAATTAATGCCGCTAACTATAGGTGTACCGGGAGGGTTAACTACATCCTTGTGGATTTTTGGCAGGCAATATATTGTAGGGATTCTTGGGGCAATGGGAATCAAAAAAGATTTTTCTTTATTGTTCAAGATTTTTAAATCATGCCCTTTAACGAGATCTTTAAGTTGTCTTTTATATGTACTCGTAGGGTTATTAGAGAGTCATTTGTAAGTACCTGGTTCATCCAGGATTTTAAGCATTTAGACCTCATACTGTTCTTTGTCTAAGATGACAATCCCACCCCCCCTTATCCGCTGGACGTATAACAACGTCTTTTTGTTCACATAAAGAACTAAAACCAGTCATCGAGAAGGTGGGTCGATTTACATGTTTAACGGAAAGTTTCTCTACATCGTTTAATACCAGGTCCTTAAAAATTCTCACAGCTGGAGCTGTAGACACGGGGGGCACAAACAGAGAAGGATTAGCCAACCCCGAGTGTACAGTGCCAGATGTGGCTGCCACATAATCCGTTCTGAAGGGATTTGTTGTTAAATACCTTTGAATGTTAATTTTTCTGATAAATTTATGTATGTCTATAAACGTGTTGAATTTGTCAAGTTGTTTAGGGGGTGCATATTTTAACCCCTTATCCAGTACAGATAGTTCGGCCCGGGAAAAAAGTATTTTTACTTAAATTAAAAACACCCTGTCCTACTAGACTCGCCTTCTTTTTCCTCCTTTTGTAGTCGTTCTCCCCCTCTGCACCCTCTCTTGGGTCTTGACCTCTTTTCTTGGTATATGGATCCTCATAAAAATCCTGATTTCTATAATTACCGTTGGGTGGATTATATATAGGTGGTGCATACATGTTATTCCTATTTTCAGGATCTCTCAGGTCCTTCAACGGGGAGAACCTATTATATGTGGAGACTGAAGCTGCATTGTAGTATTGGGGTCCCCCATAATTGGGATTGGGAGGGACACGTCTAGGTGACGGGGAATAGTATGGTGACTCATTATATTCTCTACGGTAATATCCTCTCCCACCTCTTTTACCCCGATGGTTACCCCTCCCCCTCTGTGGGTTGCTAGGAGTATGTGGAGTATAATGTTGTACCCTTTGTTGGGAGGATGATGGGCCCTCATCTGGTCCTCTTTTTACAACTTCACTATAAGGTGTAGGGGGTATGTCCTCCCTCTGGAAAGTAGTAGGGCCTACATATTGGGGTCCACTTACAGACTGTGAATCCATAGTAGGTGAACTCTAACGATTTTTGCCAACTAAAGACATTACCTGTCCTATAGTCATTAATGTCTCTAGAATATTTTTTCTGTTTTTTATATTTTTGTTCCCGGTCCTCCTTCTCCAAATGGTTCAATAAATTAGCCAAAAGGGAATTGTATTCTGGGGTATTTTTAAACGCCCCAAGTTTGTCTCTAAGTTCATTAATTTCTTTGTCCAGGAGACTTTATCTTGTTTATTCAAACTTTCAAATGGGCTAGAGGTACTGAGGGAGAGTTCCAGTGATAAGCAATTAGAAAATGTATATAAACACATATTGTGCGGACAAGTCTTATATTATGGAAAGAAATACCTATGATAAGGGGGAATAATACCCAGTTAGGGAGAGTAAGATGTATGATATTGTCCGAAATTTTAGATGCAGAGTTTTCTAATTGTTTCCATATTTGTTAGACTTTCTCACATTACCAGAAAATATGTGAAAATGAGCCTGCAGCATGCATCCTATCTTAAAACATGTTTGAGGTAGTAAAGGGAAAATGGCACAGAGTTTTGTAAGCGTATAATACCATCTTACAATTTTATTGCCATCTCTCTAATAGTGAGTGATCTTGTGCATTTGCGGAGGTTGTCAATACATTCATCCCAGATTTCAGTTGAAAATTATATATCACACTCCAGTTCCCATTTGTGCACATAGGGGAGTTTTCTTGCGAATCAATGTTTATCAGATTTATGTATATCTCAGATATCAATCCTGAGCCTCTAGGTGTTCTTAGACATATATTTTCATAAAATGTGGATTGTTTTGTATCCGTTGTTTTGAAATATGTGTTGTGAAAGTGTCTGATTTGAAAGAAACTTCTGAATTCATTTTTGGGAATCTGAAATCTCTTTTTTAATGAGAAGAATGAAGTAAAAGAGGAGTTTTCTATGAATTTTGAAAGGGATGTCAGGTTATTGTCAATTCACCATGTGAATTCCCCATTTTTATGATAGTCTGGTGAAAATTTGGGATCTTCTATGAAATATGCGTGTGGGGGAGTGTTAGAGAGGAGTTTAAGTTTCTTATTGTATAGCCTCCCAAGTTGGTATGACTGAAATACCAGTTAATTAAGTGTTTCTAAAGTATGGATTGGGATCTTGTTTCTCCATAACAAACATTAAATAGAATATGGAAGGATTGAATCTCTTTCAAATCTAACCTATGGGATTTTAGGTTTGTAGGTATGCCATTGGGAGATTTGTGACCATCTGGCAGCTAAATAATATGGCCAGAAGTAACTTTTTTTGCAATCTGTATAACACCATTTTAGGTATGCATGGGTGAGAATGTAACCAAACAAATTTGTTAATTTCAGACTTGAACTTGGTTATTATTTTATTTAGTCTAATTAGGAGTGCCCTAAATAAGTATAACAACTTGGGCAGGATTGTCATCTTAATTGCTGTAAAGCCCCATACACACTATCAGATTTTCTGCTGATTTTTGTCTTCAGATTTACCAAAACCATGTAGTATAAGGGCCTGCCTGATTGTATGCAAATTGAAGCGCCTAAGGTTTGACCTCATATTATATGGTTTTGGTAAATCTGAAAGAAAAAACTCAGCAGAAAATCTGATAGTGTGTATGAGGCTTTATTCTGCCTAATAACAATATATGGAAAGTTTTCCATAATTTAACCACTTGCTAACCAGACCATAGCAAAAGACGGCTACAGCACGGTCGGCTTATTCTGGGAGGGTGTCCATGGACGTCCTCCCAGAACCTTGCTCTCACGCACCCCCTCCCAGAAATATTTGTGACCGGCAGGTCTGGAAGACCCAGCACATCATGGATCACGGTAAATGGCCGCTTGTAGCAGCCATTTACTTGTCAAATTACAGAGCGATCACTTGTAAACAAACCAGCGTCAATTAATGACACCAGTTCCTCCCTCCCCTCTCTGTACCGGTCTGTACAGTGCAAGGGGGGAGGGGGAGAGATTGTTTGCAGCAGTGCTGTGGGCTGGATCTGTAGTGCCCACAGCGCTGCTCAATGCCCATACTCGGCAGTACTCTGCCAATACTCAAACAAAGAATTATTTTATTTTTTACTGGATTTTCAGTCTTTTTTTGATTTATAGCACAAAAAATAAAAAAAACTCAGTGGTGATTAAATACCACAAAAAGAAAGCTTTATTTGTGTGCAAAAAAGGACACACATTTCATATGGGTACAGTGTTGCATAACTGAGTAATTGTCAAAGTGTGAGAACACTGAAAGCTAAAAATCGGTCTGGTTAGGAAGGGGGTCTAAGTGCCCAGTAGTCAGTGGTTAGGCATCATTCTCAACTTTTGCAATAATGGTAGGTAGTTTTTAGAAGATACATGTATAATGTCAGGGTGAGATAGATGCCTCAATAAGGGAGAAACTCCATTGACCAGGTGAAATTAAATGAGGTGCAAATTATATCTAATTGAGATGGGGGTATGTTTATTTAAATGGTTTTTATTAGGATTTTGCAAGAAAGAGAAAAAAGAACAATAGCAAGTACACGCCCACACCAGGCAGTAATGTATAAAAAAAAAAAAAAAAAAAACACATCAGTCATATTGACAATATATAATCAAGTATCCAAGGTATAACATACATATGTAAGGCACTTTACAAAAGTCTCCACTTCAAATCTATCACATGCGTGAATAGTATGCCTCATACAATATACTACTCTCCAGCCCAGACATGTACAATACTACTAATAACCATCTTAAACGAAGGTTAATCTGAAAGGAAATAAAAAAGGAAAAAAGAGTGATAGAGAAAAGAATAGAATAAAAAGAACAAAAGAAGAAGAGAATCAAGGGTGGTACTACCTAGCTTATATTTGACCATTACAAAGCCCTATTCATAATGGAGGGATTCCATGCAGACCAATTATTTAAATATTTCTTAATGGACCCATCTCTATACGCTAAAATTTTCTCGTATTCTGAGATGATGGTCACTTTCCTAATCAATTCTGATATGTTAGGGGTGTCGTTCGTTTTCCATTTATATACTATCAAGGTCCTGGCCGCGAAGATAACATGCATTGCTATTGTCCTCTTGGGAACTGGATATGACAACATACCAATACTGAGAAGGGCTTTTTCTGGGGAGGGCTTAATTAGAACACCTGTGATACGGGCAAGCAATCTAAATACCTCGTTCCAAAAGCTCCGCAGGTGCGGGCATCTCCACCACATGTGCAGTAGTGTCCCCACTTGGCCACATCCCCTCCAACACTCGCTTGAACCGTCACCTGAAAATTTGGCTATGATATAAGGGGTAAGGTGCCATCTTGCCGTAATCTTCACAGACAGTTCCCCATAATTTGCACATCTCGAAAAACTAATATTAGTCCTAAAGGACTGCAACCATTGAAGCTCAGTAAATTTCTGACCTAAATCTTTTTCCCATTTCTCCAAATGTCCAAATCTAAAAAAATGAGATTTCACACCTAATAAATCGTACATTAATGAGATACCCTTAGTTTTGGAAGTAGACGCGGTCAGGAAATCCCACACTTCCGTAATAAATTGAGTACCTGAGGTTGTCCTATTCTGTAGCCAAGACAAAACTTGGCAATGCGGCAGAAATGCATTCCGAGGTAAACAAAATTTGTTTTGAAGTGCCGGGAAATCCATGGGGCGGTTATTTACTATAAGATCCTGAACCGTAGAGATCCCACTCTGTTTCCACCCAACCAGTGATAAGTTCGGGATCAGCCACAGAAGTGACTCTATGGGAATAGGAGCCCGTGTAAATGTGCTTGTGGCCTGGTACGATGCCAGGAGGGCCCTCCAGGCTCGTAGGGAAGCCTGCACAGTGTGATCACTGTGAACGTGAAATTGTTCATTATTATATGCTATCAGGAGGGAGCGGAGTGACCCATAGCGAATCTCCGCCTGTTCCAATTGGCACCAGGACTTCAGCTCCCGGGAGGAGAACCAACCCCGGAGCTGATCTAGAACCGCCGCCGTAGCGTAGTCCTTTAATATGGGTACACCGAAGCCCCCAGCCCATTTCTTCTTGCCCTGTACCGTGGTAGAAAATCTAGCCCTGTTCCCCGCCCAGATAAACGTTAACATTTGTTTTTGTAAAGCTCTAAAAAATTGGTCAGGTATGACGATAGGAAGTGCCCTAAATAAATATGTCAATTTGGGAAGGAGAATCATTTTGTAGGCTGCTAGTCTTCCATGCCATGTGATATAATGTTTCTTAATTCTATTCATGTCCGCTTGCAAAGATTCCAATAATGGGGGGAAATTGGCTTGAAATAGCTGTTTGGTTGAAGGAGTAAGGTTTGTGCCCAGGTACTTAATGGGATTGGAAGCCCATGGATATGGGAGAGCCCCCTGAATCTGAGATTTTACGTGATCATCTACACCAATTCCTAAAATGCATGACTTATTTTCGTTTATTTTATAATATGAGGCCTCCCCGAACTGTACGATAATGTTGTGTGCTGCCATGATAGAATTAGGGGATCGGAGAGAGTCAAAATGACGTCATCTGCAAACAATGGAAGTTTGTGATGAGTTGTCTGGGAGACAATGCCTTTCACTGTCATCTGTTTTCTAATGGTCTCGGCAAAGGGCTCCATTACTAAAGCAAAAATGATGGGGGATAACGGGCAACCTTGCCTAGTGCCGTTTGAGATAATGCATTTTTTGGAAAACATTCCTTCAGAGTACACATAGGCAGATGGGGAAGAGTATAAGGCTAGTATGGCCTGATGAATGGGTCCCATCAATCCAAATTTTTTCAGAACTTCAGTCAGATAACCCCAATGTATTCTATCGAAGGCCTTCTCTGCATCCAGGGAGAGGAGCAGAGAAGTCCTTCCCGATTTTTCAGCCGAGTAAATTAGATTTATTAATCTTCTAGTTGCATCATTAGCCTGTCGGCCTAGCACAAAGCCAACCTGTTCATGGTTGACAAGACCCGGCAACAATCTCGCCAACCTACCAGCAATCAATTTTGCATATATTTTGATATCTACGTTCAATAAAGATATCGGTCTGTAACTTTGAGGAAGTGTGGGGTCCTTACCCTCTTTTGGTAACGTAATAATGGATGCCATAAGCATCTCACTTGGAAAGGAGGCAGCGGACATTGCGGCCCCAAAGATCTGTTGCATGTGCGGAGATAATTTTACTTGGAATAGTTGATAGTACTCAGCCGAGTAACCATCCGGGCCTGGCGCTTTATTGTGGGGCATACTGCCAATAATTTTTTGAATTTCTGGAATCGTACAAGGCACATTCAACGCTTCTAAATCACTTGGAGATATTTTAGGCAAATTTAGTGAATTCAAACAATCTGCAATCGATCGCTCGGATGGCTGGAACGTATCTGGGTCATCCTTGAGATTATACAGAGATTCATAATAGTCGCTAAAAGCGTCCGCAATTTCTTTAGGGTTGTGCACTGTACGCTTCGTAATGGGATTAACCATGCAGCCGATTTTTTGTTGTACTAACCTTTCTCGAAGCTGGTCCGCTAGCAGTTTCCCCGCCTTGTTGCTATACCTGTAGCTATGAGCCTTAAAAAAAACGAAGGCGGTTCTCCTGCTGCAAAACCAGCATTGCACGCAATTCTTGTCGCACCGCAAACAGGTCTTCCCTAATTTTTGGTGTAGTGTTTTGTTTGTTTAAAGACTCCAAAGTCTGTATTTTCTCTAGTAGACCATTGAGCCTTTCAGTCCGCTGCCTCCTAACCTTAGCACTTAACTGAATCAATAAGTCCCTCATATACACCTTGTGCGTATTCCAAAGGGAAAAGGGATCCGACACCGACGGAGCATTTATCTGGAAAAATTCTGCTAATGCCGTCCTTAGGTATTTCGCGTTCTCAGGCTGGGAAATTACAGAAACCTAATTTTGCCACCTGTTAGCTCTCGTCGTGGCGCCACGATCCCCCACCCTAATTGAAATTGGCGCATGGTCTGACCAAGTTATTGTATGTATCTCAGATTTAACAATTTTTTGCAGTAAAAATTTGTCAACATGAAACCTGTCAATACGTGAATAAGAATGGTGTACACTGGAAAAAAAAAAAAAAAACGTATAGTCCTTTTCCGACGCGTGTTGGCACCACCACACGTCAAAGAGGTCCCCAGATGAAAAAAATTCTTGAGAGATTTGGCCTCCGTGATTTGCGGATGTGCGGGTTGGAAACATCTAACTCGCTGTGCATAACAGCATTAAAATCCCCACATATAATCACATGACCCTTTGTCATGTTTGATACTTTTTTCAAATTTTTTTGTAGGAAGCCACTCTGGTTGGAATTTGGAAGATAAACATTTACTAGAGTGTATGTCACACGGGCAATCTCGCAAATAAGAATAATGAAGCGACCCGACTTATCCAGGTGAGAGTCCATAAGACGAAAAGGAATAGTATTCTTAACTGCTATGATCACTCCAGCTTTCTTCTTTGGGCCATTAGCCAAAAACACCTGTGGAAACTTGCGATTAGAAAATGAGGGGTGGTTCCCCGCCATGAAATGAGATTCCTGAAAACAAATTATGTCACTGTGCAATCTGGACGCCTCCTTCTATGCCATTTGGCGTTTAAAGGGGCTATTAAGCCCTGTAACATTAAGTGAAGAAATGGTAAAAGCCATATTGAATGGAATCAGGCCCAGCCTCCGACACCATGAGTCAGCTTGGTTACACCTATAAAAAGGTTAGGCCCTGTCTCCTCAAGGAAAGTAAAAGAAGCAAGTGAAGCAATTCAAAACTTTACCCTCGATGATATGCGTAGAAAATACCTTCAGCAGTTTTCTGTAAAAGGTTAGTCACTGGATAAAAAAAAAAAAATTACAAAAAAATAGAAAAGGAAGAAAGTAAAAAGTGGCGATTCCCTAGGGAATCTGTGCTGGCAATAAGCCGCTAGCTCTTGGGGGTAGAAGTGAGTGTCTGTGAAGACAACAGATCGGAGGAGAGATAACACTCTTCAAAAAAGCAAAGAAAAACGAACATCAAAAACAACGAAGCAAAATTAAACTCGTTGGAACATGTCCTGAGCGTAAAGGCGAATGAAGTATTACCGTCAAGCTATGCCCTCAGCCGGTTTCAGCATCTGAGCTTGTTCGGGTAGAGAGAGGCGATTCCGTTCTTGTTGGACCAGCGGTTTGTGGTGAGAGAAGTTGCCACTCTTCCAGAAGGCGAATACCCTCTGTGACCTTAGCCACGACATACGACTTCCCTTCGAATGTAATTAGCAGCTTGGCTGGATATATCCATCTGTATGGGATTTGATGGTTATTGAGAGGTTTCGTTATGGTAACCAATTGTCTACGCTGTTGCATAGTGTACGCCGAAAAGTCGGCGAAAAAAGACAGTTCTTTAAACTCAGGAGGTAATTCCTCCCTTCTTCTTGTCACTCGCACGAAAGTCTCTTTGATATGATAGAAATGAATCCGTACGATCGTATCTCTGGGAAGGTGCGATGGAATGCTCTTCGGTCTGGGCAATCTATGAATGCGATCCACCACTAACTCTTCCACAGGAGTGTCTGGAAGTGCAGCTTTCATTAGATTGATAAAAAACTCCCGCAGCTCCTGAAGTTGAACTGTTTCTGGTATCCCACGGATTCTAATATTATTGCACCTTGAGCGGTCCTCGAGGTCCGCTAATTTCGCTTTAATGGCCGCCATGTCCTCTTCTCTATCATTGTGTGCATCCACAAGCTCATTAAAGGTTTGGGCAAATTCCCCCATTTCCGTTTCAACATGGGACACTCTGCTAGTTACTGCATGCACCTCAGATTTAAACTGCTGAGTGATAGCCAGTATATCTGCATGCAAGGTTGACCTTAGTGAAACTAACATGTCCTTTAAAGTAGTGTTCAGAACAGGTTGATTTAATGTGGGGAATTCAGTAATAGAGTCCTGTAACTCTCTTGTATCATCCATGGAAGAATTAAGAGCACTCACCTCCCCTGTGTCACTCAAATGCTCCTCTGTTCTTTGCTTACTTTTCGCTGGGCTGGTAGATGCAGAGGAGGAGGCAGAGTGTGATGCCTGTAGCGCTGCTTGTGGAACGCCATGATCTGTGTGTCGAGCCTTCCATTCCCGCTGTGTCTGCTGGCCTCAGGCGCCGCCGCCATCTTGGATAGGCCTCTGTCGCGGCTGGAGAAAGAAATCCAGCATTTTGCCTGGTTTTGTAAGACCTTTTCTTTTCCGTGATGGCATCAGGGAGATTGCCCGCAGGTACTGGCAAAAATTTTGGCCGAAAACGAGGGCTGGAGACGCTATTATTCACCTTATTTGCTCAGGGTACAGCGGAGCTACTCACTCACACGTCCATCCGCTCCGCTCGTCGGCCACGCCCCCCGAGATGGGGGTATGTTTATTGGCATGCCTATAGATTTTGAAACATTTACCCATAAAATGTCTTTAATGTTTTTAAAAGGTTTGGTAGTGCTATGTTAGGTGTTGTGAGGAATAATATATCATCTGCATACATACTCAACTTATATATATTGTTGTCTGATGTATAACCTTTTATATCTGGGTGTAGTAATATTGCCGTGGCTAAAGGTTACATAGCTAGCGCAAATAATAATGGCGGAAGGGGGCATCCCTGACGTGTACCTCTACCCACCTTAAAAAATTCTGAGTTGCGCCCTGTTAACTTTATGCTAGTATGGGGGTTGTGATAAAGTGCATGGAAAGCATGAGTGAATTCTCTTGCAAATCCATATTTTCACAACACTATATCAAGGTCAATCACACACTGTTGAATGCCTTATTGATATCAAGGATTAATAACAAAACGGATTGTGGTTAAATATTTGTGTCCTGAATTATATTCATCACTAAACAAATGTTATCTGTGATTTGTCGGCCTGGAATAAATCCAGATTGGTATGGGGATATTAAAGAGGGGATTATTAATGCTAGTCTATTGGTAACAGTCTGATAAATATCTTAAGGTCATTGTTTATTACTGAAATCGGTCTGTTGTATGGTCTTTATTTGGTTTTGGAATTAAGGACAAGTTAGCAATTAACGTTTCCTTTGGGAACCAATCACCTTTCAAAATGTTATTGTATAACTTGGTTAAATTTGGGATTAGAAATTTGTGAAATTGATTATAATAGAAAAAAGAAAGACCATCTGGACCTGGGGCTGAGCCTCTTGTAAGAGATTTAATAATTGAAATGATTTCTTCATTGGTGCATGTTGCATTTAATTTTTTTTATTTTTTTTTTTATAATTAATGTTTATTAAAGAAGAGAAGCGTGTACAGAGCATAACGATCAATATAGAAACCAATAGCAAGATCAACAACATTATAACGTTAGTTACATGGGCACAGAAATATACACCCACCTCTTCTATTATAAAAGAGGAAATATAGTAGACAGAATTAGAAGGAGAGTAAAGGAAAGGGAAAATAAGCAGAAAGAGAGAGAGAAAGAGAAAGAAGGGAGGGGGGGGGGGGGATGTGGGGGGGGGGGGGCAGACCACCGTCAGACAACCTATTGCAAAATAACAGTAGACATAGTAAGAACAAGCGTCATGTTCACCTCACTCTGGTTGAGACATTATGGCTGCATAACTCGAGGAATATTTAAAGGCAACCCAACAGGCCCATATCTTTGTTGACAACTCAGATTTACCCCGGAGGGAAAGAGTCATATCCTCCATGTAATATGTGGTATCTACGTTGAGCAACCAACGCCGGAGCGTGGGGATCGTCTTCAGCTTCCAAAACTGAGGAATGAGGGTTTTAGCAGCGTTTAAGAGATGTGGTGTAATCGACCTCTTGTAGGGGCCTGTCGGCCTCCCCGTGCAATGGAACAGAACATACCACGGGCCATTAGGTACCTCCCACCCCTGGATTTCTTTAATTGTGTATAAGATCGCCAGCCAGAATGGGCGGATCCTCGGGCAGTACCACCAAATATGGGCATGAGTGGCTACCTCCCCGCACTCCCGCCAACAGAGTGGGGAGGACTGGGGAGAAAACCTATGTAAAACAACCGGTGTGTAGTGCCATCTGGTCAAAAGTTTATACGCCATTTCTGATGTCTTAGAGGATCCAGAGGAGGCATGAGCCAGTGTTAGGATTTGTGACTGCTGGGACGGAGACAGCGCCATTTGTAGTTCCATTTCCCAGTACCGTAGGAAGGAGGGGGTACCCGTAGAAGTGAGGGACAGCAAGGCCTGATAGAAGTACGAAACCGGCCGCTCAATCGGGTCAGGTTCAGCAAATGCGGTTTCCACAGGTGTAAGCTCCGCCAAGGTGCGCAGGGGCTTTGGGAGTATGCGAACAAAGTTCAACAGTTGATGATGTTTCCAGCGATCCATGTAGGAAATGGAGGAGTCACCCATGATGGAAGAAAGAGGTAGCACCCCGGATGGGCCGGTGAACTGATGTAGATAGGTGTTAGTGCCCAGCCGCCACAGGTGAATCTGAGGGTCCATGTTACCCGGTGGGAAAAAGTTGTGACCCACCAAGGGCATCAGGGGGGAGTTATACAGCCAGCCATACCTCTTACAGATAGAGTCCCATACCATCAAGGAGGAGTGTGTAAGTGGTGACGTGGTAGGCAAAAGGGTCCGGAACTTCCTCGGTATCCACATCAGCGTGGAAGGTTCAGCTCCACAAAGGTCTGTTTCCACATTTACCCAGAGTTTCGTGTCCTTGCAATACTTCAAGTCAGAGAGCCTGGTCAGCACAACAGCCCTATAGTAGAGCTTGAAGTCTGGCACAGCTAAACCCCCGCTACACTTAGGGCGGATGAGGAGTGTTCTATTCAGCCTGGGCCTTCTCCTATTCCATATGTACCGGTATACCATAGATGTCAAAATTGTAAAAAACCCCACCGGTATCCCAAACGGGACCATCTGCAACATGAAGAGCACCCTGGGCAGCAAGTTCATCTTAACCAGACCAATTCTGCCCAGCCAAGAATGTCGTAGCTGGGACCACTTTTGGATATCGGACCTAAGAGTGTTGAGCAAAGGCAGAAAGTTAGCGCGGAAAAGGGACGATAGTGAGGGCGTGAGGTGAATGCCCAAATATTTCATGGAACTCAGCTGCCATTTAAAGGGATAGTTCTTTTTCAGGTGGGATACATGTTTGGCGGGGACAGAGATGTTTAACATTTCCGATTTGGACATATTGATTTTAAAGTTTGACACCGCGCCGTAGGCCGAAAACTCGGACATAAGATTTGGAAGGGTGATCAGAGGCTGTTGCACGTAGAACAAAATATCGTCCGCGTAAGCCGCGTATTTGTGTTCCGTCGTACCTATGGTGACGCCACGTATATTCGGATTTTGTCTAATAAGGGATAAAAATGGTTCTAGGGATATCGCGAATAAAATCGGCGAGAGCGGGCACCCCTGGCGAGTGCCGTTGTATAGGGTGAAGGGGTCACTAAGGGTTCCGTTAATCCGTATCTGAGCTGTGGGGCAGTGGTACAACGCCGCTATTTGGGAGCGCAAAGTGGGACCTATGCCCAGGTGCGCCAGCGTAGCCATAAGGAAGTCCCAGTCCACCCTGTCAAACGCCTTCTCAGCATCCGTGGAGAGTAACAGGGTGGGCTGGGCAGTCCGCCGCACATAAGCCATTAAGGAGAGTGTGCGGAGAGAATTATCCCGCGCTTCCCTCCCGGGGATGAATCCTGTCTGATCCCGTGAAATCCACTGTGGCACCAGGGGGAGCAGCCTATTCGCTATGGCTTTAGCATAAATCTTCGCATCTATATTCAAGAGCGAAATAGGACGGTAGCTCGCGCAGTCACTAGGGTCCTTGCCCTCCTTGGGTAATACCGTGATGTGTGCATGAGTGGTCTCCGGGCGAAGGTCCCCGCCGTCCGAGGTCACGTTAGCATATCTGGTCAAGTACGGCAACAGTATGTCAGCGTACGCTCTATAATACGATACCGTGAGGCCGTCCGGACCCGGTGCCTTACCGCGCGCCATAGCTTTCATGGCGCCCAGAAGCTCCGCAGTCGTCAACTCCCCCTCCAAGGAAGCCAAAACCTCCCCGGAGAGTTTCGGGAGGGCGGCACGGGCCAGATAGTCCCCAATAAGGCGTCCCCGAGCCTCTCTATCATGGTCCCCCTGGTGCACCCGATACAGGCGCTGGTAAAAGTCCCTGAATGTCTTGGCTATACGGGGTGTCTCGAACACCAAGTCTCCCGAGGGGGTCTTAACTTTGGCAATAAACGCCGCATTCTTCCGCTGTCGCACCGAATTAGCCAACAGTCTACTGGGCCTATCGCCCCACTCATAAAAACGGTGAGCTACCAACCGCGCGCGACGTTTGTGATCTAAATGGAGAGACTTCAAGGTCTCCCGTTTTTCCGTTAAGGCGTGGAAAAGGGCCGGAGTCTGGTTCAACTTATGTCGGCGTTCTAAGTCAGTAATGTCACGCAACAAGTTGGACTGTTGAGTTAAGCGCTCCCTCTTTTTCCTAGAACCCAATTCTATGAACTTTCCCCTAATATACACCTTGTGGGCCTCCCAGAGCACTCCCGGTGAAACTTCAGGACTGACATTAGTCTTAAAATAAAACTCCAAACTGTCACCCATCACCTTTTTATCTGCCTCTTCGGCTATGAGGTCCTCGTTCAACTTCCAGTTAGTGGCCTTCAGGGGTATGGACGCCACGCTAATGGTTAAGGAAATCGGAGCATGGTCCGAAATGGGGGATGAGTCAATGCTTGACTTCACTATGAGCGGAAGGTGTTGGTGATCAATGAAGCATAAATCTATTCTAGAGTAGGTTTGGTGCACCGGGGAAAAGTAGGTAAAGTCCCTTTCCCGCGGGTGAGCAATTCTCCAGACATCCATCAATTGTAGGTCATGTAGTCGAGAACGTATATACCTTATTCCCCTGCCGGAAAGCGAGGAACCACCCCTAGAGGTGTCCAGAGTAGGTTCCAAGGGAACATTAAAATCGCCCGCTAGGAGAATGCATCCACGTGCAAAGTTCCGCAGGGAGCTAAGTGTGGAAGCCAAGAAACGCACCTGGTTTTTGTTAGGGGAGTATAAGGTGGCCAAAGTACACTGCATGCTGCCCCGCAGAAACAAGAAACGTCCCGCAGGATCACACAACATTTCCTCAAACGTGAACGCGGTTCCCCTACGAATCCCGATGGCCACACCTTTGGCTTTAGAGATGTCGGAGAGGCTGTAGTACCACGTAGGGTACTGTGGTGAGTGCAACCTAACTCGAGTCGTCTGTGTGAGGTGGGTCTCCTGGAGGAAGACCACGTCCCCCCGCAAACGGTCCAGTTCCCTATATAAATTGTGTCTCTTCCCTGGGGCGTAAAGGCCCCGAACATTAAAAGATACAATGTTCACAGTAGCCATGGGGTCTCAGGAGGAGGAACCGCGATCACCACAACATTATCAATGCAATACCAAGGCGGTCTGCCGCCAAAGAGGGGGGAGGGGAACAGAGGAGGTGTAGGCAGTAGACAGAAAAGGTGAAAGAGAAAAGGAAAGGAGAAAGAAAGGCAACAAGAAAATGCAAGGCCCCACCTTAGTGGGAAAAACAAAATGAACCAAAAAAGGTGCTGTCGAAGAACAGCCATTAGTGCACGCATTACCATGCCGTGCAAGAGCGGGCTGCGTAACCGCCACAGGGCCCCCACGCCCGCCACCCCAACGGGGGAACGGACGCCGAGGCCCCGCGCCGGGCAGCCCCCGCTCAAAAAGGGGGAGGCGGGACGCAGGCAGCCGGGCGCAAACCACACCATAAAGGTCCAAGTCAGCGCCCCGCGGTCCGGTGCCGACACCTAGGCATATAAATCTAGAAATAACATCATCCAAAACCTAAAGCGCCTGTACAGAACAATATTGGTATGAAGCTAAGGCGGTAGGATACCCAATGGGGGGGGGGGAGAGGGGTACCGTGAGTCAGCTACGCTCCAAAGGCACAGCGAGGAAGATGAAGAAATGTCACGCCAATAAAAAAAAAGGCAAAAGAGCAGCGATGTTCATATCCAGACTGAGGGCCCCTTAGGGGTACCGGGTTACTGGCCACACGGCCAAGGGTGACTCAGCCCTGGCCTGCAAAAACACGTTGTCGCCAGAGGCGGTCAGCTTCCTCGCACAAACTTAGTAAAAGGAGCCCCCTCAGTCACGTTCAGGCGGTATGTCCCACAAATGCAAATAAACGTCCTGAACAGGTAACCAAGTTGAACAAGTTGACGGGCAGGATGCCCTTTCAAGGGCGGTAGTCAGGTGCAGAAGTACGGCGGGCACGGCTCACTCTCTGCCAGCCCTGGTCGGTCCCAGCGGGCAGGGGCGGGATGCCTTCTTGCCATCCAGGTAGTTCCGGGATAGGAACGGACATATCCGTGCAGAATTTGGACAGCTCCTCCGGAAATCGAAGTATTGCGGTTTTGCCATCTCTAGATGCGATCAAGGCCGCAGGGAAGCCCCACCTATATTTAATGGACGCCGCCCGGAGCAGTTCCGTGAGGGGCCTTAGGGCCCTGCGTCGATCCAAGGTTTCCTTAGCGAGATCCAGGTAAAAAGGATAGCATCGCCCCATGAAAATCAAACGGATTAGCTCCCCTAGCTTTCTGCATAATCAGTTCCTTTTCAGGATAATGGTGGACCCGGCAAATGATGTCCCGTGGGACATCTGTAGCAAGATTGCGTGGGCGGAGTGCCCTGTGCACCCGGTCAATCTTCAAAGGGGCGTCAGGTGCTCGTCCCAGAAGACTATTAAAAATGCCCCGAACGGATGGTAACAGATCATCGTCTCCAGTTGCTTCGGGAAGTCCCCTAATCCGAACGTTATTACGTCTGTTACGATTCTCTTGATCTTCGATCTTGTAAACGGTCGTACGATGCGAAATGGCAAGTTGACGTGTAGTCGCCTGGAGGGATCGGATAGCGTTCGCGTGGCGATCGAGACGTTGCTCCGACTATTCAACACGAACCAATACTTGAGAGAGATCCGAACGAACTGCAAAGACCTCCTTCCTGATGACCCGCTCGAGGTTCAGAAGCATGGCGGCGAGATCGGAGGTGGTAGGGAGACCGCTCACTCTCGGCGCCGCTCCGGCGGGAGGATGTAACTCACCCTCAGCCCCCGAGCCCGCCGAGGACTCGGGCGAGCGCGACCTCCGGTCCGGCCCATCGCGGGATGCGGAATCTACTCTACTCCGCGGCTTGCGGCCTAGGTCGTCCTGCTCTTCCACCTTGTCCGGTTCCACGGTAAGGAATCGCTTAATCGACCCCGTCGAGGCTCCTTTCTTGGGCAGAGACTTGCCCGTCCGCCGACCCATCACTCAGGTAGCAAAAATATGAATTTTTGGATGATTTTATGGATTTTTCTCGGTGTCGGCCTCGGAGCTCACAGAGCACACGTCTGCTCTAGCACATCACCAGGCCACGCCCCCATGTTGCATTTAATTTGTACATTTGTGTAGAGGTCAGTGTAGATATATGTAGTTTAACCCATAGGACCGTGGACCGTGCTGAAGGTGGGGTTAAAGAGGTGGGGGGGGGGGGATTTGAATGAAAAAAAAAATTTAAATTAGATAATATTTCTTGAGGAGAAGTGACCAGTTGATTACCAATTCTCCAGTTTATAAACAAGTGGGTCTTATTGATTGATTAAGCTTACGGTAGAACATTGTGGAATATGTCTTGCTAGACAAGAAAAATGTGGCTTTAGACCAACGGAGTGCCTGTCCTGATTTGTATGCGAGTAAAAAATAAAATGTATTAAGTTTTTGGGAGATCATATTAAAAATAGTGGGGTATGGTCTTTATATAATATTTGGATATCTTTTGTAAGAGAGTGAATCTTTTCTCATTTTTCCTTACTACAGTGTGCTGCTAATCTCCTCTCAGGACCGCTTTATGTGCTAGCCATAAGGTTGCAGGGGTGATATCTAGGTTCGAGTTTAATGTAAAGTAGTCTTGTATAGCTAAGGCAATCTCTTGTTGATGTTTGAAGTCTGTTAGCAATGATTCATTAAGTCTCCATGTGTATGGTGTTGAGGTATGACCAATAAAAGAAGTGCTTAGTGCAGTGATATGGTGATCTGACCAAGAACATGGATGTATTGATGCATCATGAGTATTAGCCAGGATAACAGGAGTGCAAAAAATTTAGTCCAAGTGTGAGTATGAATTGTGTGAGTGTGAATAAAAGGTATATTCACGCGTGCTCCTATGTTCAGTGCTCTCCATGAGTCAATATGTTTTAAATCATTAATATATGTGTTTTTGAAAATGTTTTTGAATTTGAGTTTTGTTTGCTATGATCCAGATTAGGTTGTAATGCAGAGTTGAAGTCTTCGCCTAATAATAAATGTGGTAAGTGGTAAGGCTGTAAGACATAAAAAAATAAAATAAAAAAAAAAAATGTGAAAAATGTGCTTTGAGTCTCATTTGGTGCGTATACATAGTTACATAGTTAGTAAGGTTGAATAAAGACACCAGTCCATCCAGTTCAACCTGAGTGAGTCTGAGTGCATGTCTACAATTGTCCTTATCCCTATACATTTTGTCTCATTTAGATGCTCATCTATTATTATTATTATTATTATTATTATACATGTTCGTAATTGTTAACTCTCTACCAGATAGAATACCCTTAATAATAATACATCTACTATCTATATCCTTGTAAACCTGTTGAACCTCCAGAGGAAAGGATTGATGAATAAAGATAGCTACTCTTTCAGGCTTTAGTATATGTAGAGGTATAAAAATATTGATTAAATGCTTTGTGGGAAAATGTTGGGTGATTATCTTTCATGAAATGTGTTTCCTGTAGAAATATTATTTTGACATTTAATTACTTGTAATGTAAAAATACTTTTTTCCTTTTATTTGTGGAATTAAACCCTTGACCATCATGACCATTACAGTTATATCACATAATGTTTATTTGTATTTTGGGGGCCATCAGGAAGTAAAATCACTGGGAAAGGAAGAAGTGTATGGAAGTCTGCTTCTCAGGTCAAATAGGTGTATAAGGAATTGGTCATAAACACATTTCTCCATTAAAAGAACATAAGGCAAAGCAAAATTGCACCATAACTACTTTTGCTTGTAAAAACATATGTTTTTCTAATAAGAAATAGTAAGAAAATCATAATTTTGCACCAAAAAAGGTGTATGGGGTTGGAAGAACGATGGCTCTCCAGCCAACCGTGAATCCTTATGAGACCAGTAGGTCTCAAACGCAGTCTAAGATCATGTGAACCAAAAACATAAAAAAAAAAAAAAAAAAGACATAAATGAACTGTCTGAAAAAACATGGATAAACATATCTAAACCAGTTGGAACAGATCAAATTTAATTGAAAATGAATAAAACTGAGTGGGGGTGAATCATGTCAGCATGTGGGCCTCAAAGATAAACTAAATTATTGTTAACTGTGCTCTTATATATCTTATACTAAACAAACAGTAAATAGTATAACTATGTTAACAGTGGACTTTACACTACTGAGACAGGATGTTCAGAAAATACGTGGAAGGGTGGATGAGACTGAGAAACGTATTAGTGATTTGGAGGATTCAGTTAACCCCATATGGCCTTCACTCAATACTGTGGGGGGTAAAATAGCCTCCCTAGAAGACAAGGTGGACGACCTCGAGAACCGCCTCAGACGCAATAACCTGAGGCTGGTGTGCCTTCCTGAGCGGGTGGAGGGGTCTGACCCAGTGGCCTTTTTGGAAAGTTGAATGGAGCAGGAGTTTGGCCGTGACACCCTGTCCCCTTGCTTTGTGATAGAACGGGCTCACAGAGTCCCGGGCAGACCTCTCCCTGCAGGCAATCCGCCACGTACCATGGTTATTAGGTTGCTGAACTACAGAGACAGAGATGCTATATTGCGGGCGGCCAGAATGAAAGGCAGCTTGAAGATCAATAATCCTACTGTGTCACTGTATCCAGATTATTCGGTGGCTGTTCGCAACCAACGGGCACAATTCCAGTCTGTTAAACAAAAGCTGAGAGAACATGCAGTGAAGTACTCTATGATATTCCCGGCTACCCTGCGTATTGTATTCAGGAGAAGGTTCTTTTCTTCCAGTCACCCAAGAACGTCATCACATGATGGGAGTCCCTACCACCTCAAGATCCTGCCTGAAGGATGTTGGCCTGAATGGTTAATGTCCCTATTTTTTCTTTTGCCCTCCTCATCTCCCCCCCCCCCATGGCTGAGGTAAACATATGCTCATGGAATGTGTGGGGGCTGAATTCTAAATTTAAACGTGCATTGGTGTTTGAGCAGATCAAACGACTGCACCCACATATTCTCTGTCTACAGGAGACTCATCTGGTGGGCTCAAAAATCCTTGCGTTAAAAAAGTGTTGGGTGGCTCAAAACTTTCACTCCACGTACACTAATTATGCTCGTGGGGTGGCCATCTTAATACGCAAAGGGCTACAGTTTGAGTGCCATCAGGTGGTCTCGGACCCCGGGGGTCTGTTTTTAGTGTTACACGCTAAGGTACTGAGAACGCCTGTCATTCTGGTCACAATCTATGTCCCTCCGCCAGCCACGGCCACGGTATTCTCTGATTTAAGTGCTAAGTTATCACTATTACCTGTTTGCCCTACGTTTATTGTGGGGGATTTTAACTCAGTGCTACGGCCTGATTTGGATAGACTGAAACCCCATGGGAATGAGTCAAGGTTGTTTAGTAAATGGTGTGAGGGATATGTAGAAATTTGGCGTTGGAAGTTCCCGGGGGAAAAAGGTATTCTCCTGTCAATCCAAAACCTATGGTTCTCTGTCCAGGCTGGACTATGCACTGGCCACCGGGGACTTTCTGCCGGTTGTCAGGGCAATTAAATACGTCTCTCAAACAGTGTAGGATCACTCACTACTGCAGGTTACTCTTACCCTGGGGCACTGTCCTTCATTTAGGGGGTGGAAACTTAGCCCCTTGTGGGTGTCCATGCCGGGGATACAAGAGGCCATCCCATCGGACATGACAGACTATTGGTCCACTAACATTGACACCACAGCAGCGGGCCCAACGTGGGGCGCCTTTAAGGTGGTTTTGCATGGTTCGTACATATCCTGTATTAAGCATCATAGACGAGCAGGGAGGGCCCAACAATTGGAGCTTGACCGTTCCCTTGAGGAGGCTAGACGTAGGCATACGCTAAACCCGACAGAGACTACTCGAGGTGAGCTGACGGATGCCCATAAGATGTTGCAGTTACATTTTGCAGACACGACTAAAATACAACAACAACATTTGACAGCAAAACTACATGAACACGGGGGGAAGAAGGGGAGGCTGCAAGCTTTCCTTGCCCATACGGACTATTTGGATAGTTCCATCTCTGCAATACAACTGACCAATGGCTCCACTACCGAGGACCCTGTGGCTATAAATCAGGAATTTACCTCACACTACAGTAGACTCTACAACGATCCAGCGCCCCCCTCGGAGGCTACATTTAGGTTTTGTTTCTCGTCGTTGGTGTTCCCTGGACTGGAGGACGCTCAGCGGGACCTCCTGGAGCAGGAAATCACTCTTGAGGAGGTGGAAGCAGCGATAGGTTCCCTATCGCCATCGAAGGCTACTGGCCTAGATGGTATCCCTTCGGCGTGGTATGAGGCCTACACTGAATTGATAGCTCCTAAACTACTCCTCACTTACAGAGCGTCCCTGAACGTGGGATCTCTTCCTGATTCCATGAATGAAGCTCTGATAGTGGTTTTGCCCAAGCCGGGCAAAAACAAATTGCTATGAGAGTCCTACCGTCCCATTTGCCTCCTCAATCATGACGCAACAATTTTGGCCAAGATATTAGCTCTTTGCTTGCAAAAAGTCATACTTACATTGATATCGCCAGATCAGGCTGGGTTTATGCCTGGACGTAGCACATTTGACAATATACGCAGATTATATCTTCATATCCATAGAGCATGCAGGGATAAACATAGTAGCCTGGTATTGTCTTTAGATGTGTTAAAGGCTTTCGATACGGTGCGTTGGTCATTTTTGTGGGAGACAATGGCTAACATGGGCTTTGGCCTACAATTTACAAAATGGGTCCGCCTGCTGTATGCTAAACCGAGTGCGAGGGTGAGAACCAAGAGATGTTTCTTCACCATTTCGGCTACTTAGGGGGACTAGACAAGGGTGTCTCCTATCCCCGCTCCTGTTCGCCATTGCCATAGAGCCCTTGGCTCTGGCGGTGCGGTAGGTTTTCGGGATAGGGGGCATCCGAATCGGGTTGCTGGAGGAAAAGGTATCTTTGTATGCAGATGATGCCTTGATTTATTTAGATGGTAAGGAAAGCTCCTTCCATGGCCTCATGCAGGTGGTTGAGGAGTTTGGGGATGTGTCTGGTCTTAGGGTAGGTTGGAATAAGTCGATAGCTTTTCCCATTGGCCCTCACTGCTCCTATGATTACTTGAATACTTCTAAACTTCAGACGTCCCAGACTTTCAAGTATTTGGGCATTCGGATTCATAACAAGCTCCCCAAATATGAAGACTTGAATATTGCCCCTATCACAAAGAAGATGGTTGACAAACTTCAAACATGGGCAACCCTCCCCCTCAACTTAATAGGACGTATCAACGTCTTTAAAATGATATTCCTCCCAAAATTTCTATATTGTTTTCGAGCTGCCCCGGTATATCTCCCAAAAAAGGTATTTCTGAAAATAGAATCCATTGTATCTTCCTTTATCTGGCAAAACTCCCATCCTCGGATTGCCAAGGCATCTTTGCAATCCTCCAAATCGAAAGGAGGCCTAGCCCACCCAAACTTAGGCAACTACTTCCTTGCCTCCCAACTGACCTATGTATATGATTGGCTGCATTCCAGCCCTCAGACCCCCTCTGCCACTCTCATGTCAATCCTACATGCACCGTTTGACTCAGTTAATGACGTACTGCATAGGGAACTATATTCTAAATGCTCTAGGTTTTCTCCTATGGAGGTGGGCCTACTGGCCTGGAGAGAGGGAGAGAAACTGCTTTCTATCACCACCCCGGGCAGGTCACCACAAACCCCACTATGGGACAATCCCAGTCTGCCTGAATTACTTGGGCATCCAGACTCCCGATGGTGGTCTAGGCTGCATATACTGCGCTTGTCCTATATCATCAAGGGAAACGTATTTAAATCCTTTGAAAATTTACGGGGCACCTTCTCAATAGATCATACATTTTTCTATAAGTATCTGCTCCTTAGACATGCCATCCGGGCGCAGTTTGGCTCTCTGACCATACAGCTTAAGGAGTCTCCTATGGAGGACCTGATGTCTTAGCCAGATCTTACTAAACAGGTTACAACTTTCTATGGTCACCTCTTCAGGGTAGGGGCAGACCCATTTCACAATTCTTTTGTGAAGTGGAAGCGTTTGATACCTGACCTGGAAGAGGAGGGGTGGGAGGAAACTACTGAAACTTGTTTCCAGGACATTATCAGCACTTCCGATCAATATGTGCAGTTTAAGTTTATTCATCAGCTGCATTATACTCCGGCTAGATTGGCTAGAATGGATCTGAGAAATTAGGCCTTGTGCCCTAGATGTACATTTGATAAGGCTGATTTATTTCATATGTTTTGGAGTTGTCCTAGATTGGATGCGTACTGTTTACATCTTTTGATGATCATCTTGCTCTCCCGATGCCCCAAACCCCTGAGGTGGGGCTGCTGGGTATACTGAATGACTTTGTCCACAGGACATCAGCTCAGACTCTTCTACGTACCATTTTATTTTATGCACGTAAAGTGATCTTATTGCACTGGAAAGAGAATGCCCCTCCAAGAATTCAATCCCTGTATGGTATTATTAATGGTGAACTCCCCAAATTTAAAATTGTGTATAAAAATAGAGCTTGTTTGAAAAAGTTCCATAAGGTGTGGCAAATGTGGTTGGATGTCTCTGGTTCTTTCTGGGGGACAGTGCGATCCTCGCAGGACCCCTAGGCGGGGCTGTGGGGGTAGGGCCGGGGCCTCGGGCACTGTGGAGGGTGATGCTGGGTATAGGGGGAAGGGGCGAACTAGGGTAGTAATCAGCAATTATATGACCTTACAAGGCTGCAATATATGTTCAAAATGATACTGTGCAGTGGGACGGTGACTTGTGTGGTTGAGTTGTGTGTGTTAGGATGCCTGCATGTATTTTTTGTGTCTTTGTTTCGTTGGGGTTTTCTGTGTTTTTGCATATAACTGTTTTGTTTAGTCCAGTGGTGCATCTCCACCGCATATTTTGGGGTTTTCTTGGGGTGTTCCGGGCACTGCCATAATTTTTTGCACTAATAACGGGGGTAGGCAGCGGACTGTGTGCCAGCTCGCTGCCTGGAGGGTTACCTCCAGGGGAAAGTGCTCGGGCCACCACATACATTACTTTACGCTATATCCTGAGGGTTTATACCTCTGTCTGCACCTCTGGAGTGAGGCTATTCGCTATGTATACTGATTGTTGTATATGCTGTATGTTGGAAAGTTAAATAAACACATTTAAAAAAAAAAAAAAAAAAAAAAAAAAAATATGTTAACAGTGCTAAATGTGGAGTACCAAGTTAGGATACTAGACATCAGAAGAGTACAACACCTCTACTTGAATCCATATTAATTTTGGTTATGTTTAACTACGGATAATAATACATTAGAGCAAGATGTGCATAAGGATCGTGATTAAAATATATATATATATATATATATATATTATTGAACTGCATTGATTAGAGAATGACTGGCAATCTAGTGTTGAACGCTTTGCATACTCGGTCCAGAATAATAGGATTTTTGACTTACCATAAAATCATAAAATTACCATAAAACATTTTTTGTCCTAAGGGATTGAATAATGACAAAAAATAAAATAAAAGTTGTCACTAAATGATATATTGCTCACACATGCCATGGTTATATGTGGAATTGCACCCCAAAATATATTCCGCTACTTCTCCCGAGTATGGGGATACCACATGTGTGGGACTTTTTGGGAGTCTAGTCGCGCACGGCACCCCGAAAACCAATCACCACCTTCAGGATTTCTAAGGGTGCAAATTTTTGATTTCACTCCTCACTACCTATCACAGTTTCGAAGGCCATAAAATGCCAAAATGGCACAAAACCCCCCAAAATAACCCCATTTTGGAAAATAGACACCCCAAGCTATTTACTGAGAGGCATGTTGAGTCCATGGAATATTTTATATTTTGCCACAAGTTGCGGGAATATTACAAACTTTTTTGTTTTTGCACAAAGTTGTCACTAAATGATATATTGCTCACACATGCTATGGGCATATGTGAAATGACACGCCAAAATACATTCTGCTGCTTCTCCTGAGTACAGGGATACCACATATGTGGGACTTTTTTGGAGCCTAGCCGCGTATGGGACCCCAAAATCCAAGCACCGCCTTCAGGATTTCTAAGGGCATACATTTTTTTTATTTTACTCCTCACTACCTATCACTACCTATCACAGTTTTGAAGGCCATAAAATGCCAAGATGACACAAAACCCCCCCAAATGACCCCATTTTGGAAAGTAGACACCCCAAGCTATTTGCTGAGGGCCATGTTGAGACTATTGAATATTTTTTTTTTTTTGTCCCAAGGGATTGAATAATGAAAAAAAAAAAAAAAAAAAAACATTTTTTTACAAAAAGTTGTCACTAAATTATATATTGCTCACACATGTCATGGTTATATGTGGAATTGCACCCCAAAATTAATTTTGCTACTTCTCCTGAGTACGGGGATACCACATGTGTGGGACTTTTTGGGAGTTTAGCTGCGTACGGGGCCCCGAAAACCTATCACCGCCTTCAGGATTTCTAAGGGTGCGAATTTTTGATTTCACTCCTCACTACCTATCACAGTTTCGAAGGCCATAAAATGCCAAAATAGCACAAAACCCCCAGAAATGACCCCATTTTGGAAAGTAGACACCCCAAGCTATTTGCTGAGGGGCATGTTGAGACCATTGAATATTTTTTTTTTTTTTTTTTTGGGACCCCGAAATCCAAGCACCACCTTCAGGATTTCCAAGGGCATTCATTTTTTTATTTCACTCCTCACTACCTATCACAGTTTTGAAGGCCATAAAATGCCAAGATGGCACAAAACCCCCCCAAATGACCCCATTTTGGAAAGTAGACACCCCAAGCTATTTGCTGAGGGGCATGTTGAGACCATTGAATATTTTTTTTTTTTTTTTGGTTCCAAGGGACTGAATAATGACAAAAAATAAAAATATTATTTTGTTTACAAAAAGTTGTCACTAAATTATATATTGCTCACACATGCCATGGTTATATGTGGAATTGCACCCCAAAATACATTTTGCTGCTTCTCCTGAGTACGGGGATACCACATGTGTGGGACTTTTTGGGAGCCTAGCTGCGTACGGGGCCCCAAAAAACAATCGCCACCTTCTGGATTTCTAAGGGCGCAAATTTTTGATTTCACTCCTCACTACCTATTACAGTTTTGAAGGCCATAAAATGCCAAAATAGCACAAAACCCCCCCAAATTACCCCATTTTGGAAAGTAGACACCCTAAGCTATTTGCTGAGAGTCGTTGTCTGAACGAAAAAAAAGATTGATCGGTGGGTATGCCCACCATTAGAATACCTCCCTTCATCCACCCACTTCTAATGATGGACATACATGCACCATTTATATATGCCGAAGCATGGGGGCATCCTCCCGCAAAAAAAGTTATGCCGCGTACACACGGTCAAACTTTTCCACGGGCAAGCATGCATTGGAATTTAGACCATATGTACGCGGCATTAGGAGCAAAATCGCTCCTCCACCCCTTATGCCCCCATGCTTCGGCATATATGCTCTTTTTTAACTGTGGTGGTGAAATCACCTCCTACAGCACTGGAGTCACGGCTTTATGTATCGTGGGAGCAAACGCGGTTGCTGTCAAGATAAATAAATCCACGCTGCAACTGAATGGCGTACCTGCTAAGCAAATTATGGTTAACGTTAAAACAAAGTAACATCACAGTATAACAGTAAAACCTTACCATACCTGCATAGCAAATGCCAAAAAAACAGTAAAAAATAAAACATTTTTTAACACAACCTGTGCCTAAATTATATATATGCCGAAGCATGGGGGCATCCTCCCGCAAAAAAGTTATGCCGCGTACATACGTTCAAACTTTTCCACGGGCAAGCCCTCCGTCGGAATTTTGACCACATGTACGCGGCATTAGGAGCAAAATCGCTCCTCCACCCCTTATGCCCCCATGCTTCGGCATATATGCTCTTTTTTAACTGTGGTGGTGAAATCACCTCCGACAGTGCTGGAGTCGCGGCTTTATGTATCGTGGGAGCAAACGCTGTTGCTGTCAAGATAAATAAATCCACACTGCAGCTGAATGGCATACCTGAAAACATGAAAAATGGTTAACAATAAAACACAGTAAAGTATAAAAAAAAAAAAATGAGAGAGAGAGAGAGAGAGAGAGAGAGAGAGAGAGACCCTGCGTTAGTGTGCCTAGCCTGTGGAATGCTGTACCCTACGCTAATACTTCACTAGTGTGTGGTAGCGTTCAAAACACTCACCAAGGCAAAGACCAGGATTGCCAGGACAGCGTGGACAATAACAACGGGTGTCACGCCTAAATCCGCGCTTGGTACAGACACAACATCTTTTTTGGGGGGCTCGTTAGGTAGGGGTACTCGGGAGGACATAAGAATAATGCCTCTCATGCAGCCGGCTTACTGCATTTGGTTGGGAATGGTGAGGTGCAGAACCGTCTGGATACAGAAGCTCTGTGACAACCTCTCTTTGGAAGAAAAGAAAGATTAAAGTCCCACCTGAAGTTTTGTATAGCACAAAAGCATTCAGCAAAGCCAATTGAAATAAGTAAGCAGACACTTTTTTTTGTACCAGCATCTGGCCTTACGGGAAACTAGATACGGCGCCAACAACTGGTCATTGAGGTCCACCCCTCCCATATTTTTGTTATATTCGTGGACACAGAGGGGTTTCTCCACAATACCAGTCGCCGTAGAAATTTGGACCGTCATGTCTGCATGAAGGGAGGTAAGAACGAAAACATTCTTATTATCCCTCCACTTCATAGCGAGCAAATTATTACACCGATAGCAGGCTCTCTCCCCCAGCCTAAGACGGGAATCTACAAGCCGCTGGGGAAAGCCCCGGCGATTAGGTTGCACGGTGCCACATGCTCCAATCTGATTACCAAACAAGTGACTAAACAGTGGCACGCTGGTGTAATAATTGTCCACGTACAACTGGTACCCCTTTCCGAATAAGGGTGACACCAATTTCCACACTATCTTGCCAGCGCTTCCTATGTAGTCAGGGCAGTTTTCCGGCTCTACGTAACTATCTTTACCCTCATAAACCATAAAGCTCCATGCATAGCCTGTGGCCCTGTCACAGCACTTGACCCCGTATCTAGTACGCTTGTTGGGAATGTACTGTTTGAATGACAAGCGACCAGTAAACTTAATGAGGGACTCATCAACGCAGACAACTTTTTGGGGAGTAAACAAGTCTGCAAAACGTTGGTTGAAGTGGTTTATGAGGGGCCGAATTTTGTAGAGCCGATCGTATTCAGGGTCTCCACGATGACGACAAAGTTCATTGTCACTGAAGTGCATAAACCGCAAGATCTGCTCGTATCGTTTCCTGGACATGGAGTTGGAGAACACGGGCATGTGGTCAGTCGGATGCATGGACCAATAATCCTGCAACGTCATGAATTTATGTGTGCCCATGTTGAGGGAAAGGCCCGGAAAGGTCTTAAATTCGGAAACCGTAACTGGTTTCCAATCTCTGGCAAGAGACGGCAACTGGGGATTAGCGGCAATGTGTTGACCAGCATATGAATTGGTTTGGTCCACAATAGATCTATAGAGATCTTCCGTGAAATACAGAGAATAAAAATCGAGTGGCGTAAAATCATCTGTATCCACCTGAATACCGGGTTGGGCAGTGAATGGGGGAAGTACTGGTGCTGCAGAAGTGGTGGGCACCCAATCAGGATTGGCGAATTCTGCAGGAAGGACACTATGGGTACGATGGGCCTGTCTTAGTCTTCTTGGTGGCAGCAGGACACTACTTGTGCTTGCCACCTCGCCAGCTTGAACTGCACTTATGGGACTCGCCACGTCACCACGTGATACTGCAGTGCTGGATGTACGTCCAGGGTGTACTATGCCGCTGGTGCTTGCCAGTTCACCAAAAGGATGAGCGGCGCTAGTACTGGCTCTATACTCCATACGAGGAACTTGCGGTTCCTGCACCTCAACAACATCAGAAGATCGGGGTCGGGTACGCCTGACGTTAGCAGGGACCTCTTCTTCGTCGTCAGAGCTATCTGACATGGAGGCGCTGTCCTCTACAGGTTCGTATTCTGAGCATGAATCTGACAGATCAGTGTCTTCCTCTTGACTATCTGTCATGCTCAGAAACGTGTAGGCCTCTTCACTAGTGTACCTTCGCTTTGCCATTTTGGGCTCTAAATTTAGGGGTACAGTAGTGAGACTCACAGGTAAAAAAGCACCTAGCCTGTCAGGGACTGTATACAACGCTACAAAAAAAAAAAAAAACTGTTAGCGATCGCAGGGATCAGGCCTGACTCTGCGAATGCTGCAGTTATGTGTGTTGTGTTTTGTAAGTGACAGTGATCGATCGATACTGCACTTGGGTGGGCTGGGCTGGGCAGAGGGGCAAAACGCAGGTGCTAGCAGGTATCTGGATTGATCCTGCTAACAATGCGTTTTTTTAGAACCTTAAATTGCTGGGCACGCTAGTATAGATCTGATCAGATCAGATATTGATCTGTTCGGATACTATACCACTAAGGGAGGTGTATGCTTTGCGCGTGGGTGTTAGCGGTACTGGCACTAACCTAGCACTGCCTGGGGCGACGCAGACCCTTTCTGACCCTAAAACCAAATTTATATCACCCGCCGGGTGATCAGGGAGTTAAACCTTTATTAGGTAATAAATGGCGGGTGCCCTGATGCTATAAAAAGCGAACTACCTAACCAGCGTCACCCGTAACACTTATACAGTGATCACTGGTGAAAGGGTTAACTAAGGGCAATCAGGGGGTTAAAACCTTTATTGGGTATTTATATGGGGGGTACCTGAAGCTTTATAAAAACCTGACGGGGAACCTGAATAACTAACTGGCTAACCAGCGTCACCAGTGACACTTATGCAGCGATCGCTGGTGAAAGGGTTAACTCTAGGGGCAATCAAGGGGTTAAAACCTTTATTAGGTTATATATCGGGGTACCTAACACTATAAAAACCTGGCGTTGAACCTAAAAAAAAAAAAAAAAAAAACTAGCTTCCTAGCGGGACCAGTGACACTAATGCAGCGATCAGAAAAACGATCGCTTAGTGACACTGGTAAAAGGGGGTGAAAAGGTTAACTGGGAGGGCAATCAAGGGGTTAAACCTTTATTAGGGGGGGTAGGGGGCTACCCTGGACCTAAAGGGGCCTAACACTAGCTGCCCTGACACTTTTTACAGTCACAACTGACACTAAATGCAGTGATCAGTAAATAAATGAACACTGCATTAGTGACACTGTGACTGTGGGGGGGGGGGGATCGGGGGGTGATCGGGGGGTGACTGGGGTGAAATGTGTGCCTATGTGTACCTATGTGTCAGTGGACTGTTGGCGCACTTACTTGTATGTCTTCACTCCGCACTGTCCGGTCAAAAAGACCGCCATGAGGAGTGTGACATCACTTCCTCCTTCCTGTGTTTACATTTTCACAGGGGATGAAGTTCGTCATTGGCCAGGAGCGATCGAGAGGGGATGGCCAGAAACCAACGGCCATCCCCTCATCACGGATCACTCCTGCAGGGAACCGGACCGCCGTATCCAGCGGGAGGGGGTCCGATCGGACCCCCCACCCGCTGGAAGGCAGGCACGTACAGTTAGGTGCTTGTGCCTGCCTGTGCCATTGTGATGACGTACAATGGCAATACGGCGGTCCTTAAGCGGTTAAGATGGTGCATATCTGTTCTTTTTGTTGTGTTTGACATTTAAGGGTTTTGTTAGCCCGTTTTAACTGGTTGCCTTAATGCAAGACATAATTTAAAGCACATGAATTAGGTTAACATAAAATGATTACCATACTTTTGAACATTATTGATTAAAGGGCTTTCACTGTAGATTATGATGATCAAGCTTAAGTACAGAATTTATATATACTGAAGTATATTTAAATAAACTTACTTTGAAGAGAAATAATTGTGGCATTGATCGCACACACGAGCTGGGTTTTCTCGACAGCCTTCCACGACCATCTTCTTCATTGAGCAGGAACTGCATACCAACCTGCCACATCGCCTACAGTGATGTCTGCGATTAAACTACAAGGGAAACAGACAACATATGACTCTGGCTTTGCTACCAATTCACTATTCAATAATCAAAACTGGTTTGAAAAGCTTAGAGTGCCTTGAAAAAGTGTTCACATCCCTTAAAATTTTCAAAAATTTGGCATGTTACAGCCAAAAACTTAAATGTATTTTTTTGGGATTTTATGTGATAGACCAACACAGAGTTCCACATAATTGTGTAGTGGAAGGAAAATAATAAATGTTTTTCAACATTTTTTACAAATAAATATGTGAAAAGTGTGGTGTGATTTGTATTCAGCCCCCTTTACTCTGATACCCCTAACTAAAATATAGTGGAACCATTTGCTTTCAGAAGTCACCTAATTAGTAAAGAATCCACCTGTGTGTAATTTAATCTCAGTATAAATACAGCTGTTCTGTGAAGCCCTCAGTGGTTTGTTAGAGAACCCCAGTGAACAAACAGCATCCAGAAGGCCAAGAAAAACAGACAGGTCAGGGATAAAGTTGTGGAGAAGTTTAAAGCAGGGTTAAGTTATAAAAAAAAGTCCCAAGCTTTGGACATTGCACACCACCTACCAAGACAAAGCCATCCACCTAAAATGACAGACTGGGCAAGGAGAGCATTGGTAACTGGGGGGGAGCTGCAGAGATCCACAGCTCAGGTGGAAGAATCTGCCCACAGGACAACTATTAGTCGTACACGCCACAAATCTAGCCTTTATGAAAGAGTGGCAAGAAGAAAGGCATCGTTGAAAGAAAGCCATAAGAAGTCCCGTTTGCAGTTTGCGAGAAGCCAAGTGGGGGGCAGAGCAAACATGTGGAAGAAGGTTCTCTGGTCAGATGAGACCAAAGTTGAACTTTTTGACCTATAAACATAACACTATGTGTGGCGGAAAACTAACACAGCACATCACCATAAACACACCATCCATGAAACATGGTGGTGGCAGAATCATGTTGTGGGGATGCTTTTCTTCAGCAGGGACAAAGAAGATGGATGGGGCCAAATACAGGGCAATGTTAGAAGAAATCCTGTTAGAGTCTGCAAAAGACTTGAGACTGGGAGGTTCACTTTCCAGCAGGGCAACAACCCTGAACATACAGCCAGAGCTACAATTGAATGGTTTAGATCAGGGGTGCCCAACCTTTTGAAGAGCGAGGGTCACTTAAGCGACTTGGTAACCGGTCGCGAGCCACAATAAGCAGAGCGAGTGGATGGCATGTCTGTGTCTACGCTGCATTTGCAGAGTGGACATGGACGCTGCCCATGGTACTTTTTGGAGGATCGTGTTGGAGGTAGAACACAAGTCGTTTTATGTCTGCCCATGGGCGTGCACAGAACTTTTTCCGGGGGAGGGGCATCATTTTATGGACACCCATGCTCAGCCCCTTTTCGACAATGTCATGAAGGGAAGTTATCAGATAACGCTCAGGCAGGCAAAGGTTTGGGAAACCTGATGCAAAAGATTAATAGAAGGATCAAGCTGCCATTGTCCGATTAGCAACTTCTAATCAGTTTTTTTGTTTACACTATTAAATGCACCAAATTATTCATACACACGTGATCAAGGCATATAAAATCATCCAAAATAGGAAAATAAAGCATATAAACTTTAACTGCAAATATCTGCACTCTTGCTTAAATTTAGCAATCACATTTTTCAGAGTATTTTTTTTGTACAATTTTTGTTCACTGGTTAGTGATCTCGAAAAAAAAAAAAAAAAAATGTAAATGTCTGTGGTCTTGTGCAAATTTATCAATTACTTTGTCAATCAAATGATGTTTGTTTTCAGCAATTTTTGCTGAAAGTCTGCTCATCATGCACAAACCAGATAAGCGGTCATCTGCCATTGTCAATCTCAGCCAGGTTTTCACCCTTCTCATTGTGCTGAAAGACCTTTCCACTGTACAAGTGGTCACTGGTAATGTGAGAGCAATGAGAATTGCTTGCTGGATTCATGAAAAAAAAATCTGCGTGGTTTAGCAAATCCAGAAATCCATTGTCAAACTGCTCATCCTTTGTTGACCAGATCTCAAACCATGTGACTGCTTCAGCTTCCAGGTTTTCAATGCCATATTTTTTTTTTTTTTTTTTAATAATTGTAATTTTTATTAATTTTCAAAGCAAGTACAATATAATCGAGCATTGGAACAATTAATAGACAGAAGTGAATATAGATTATAACATAAGCGTTAACTACAGAAGACAGAGAATAGTGTCCATATATGCAGGCACAAAAGTGGTCTGCATAGCCATAACATGTAAAATGAATAATAAACAGTTTATGAAAACCAAAACAGAAATTCCGTTTGACAGAAGGCCGTAGGCCAGAGAGGGACAGAGCAACAAGACATTCACATGGTCAACATGGTGAATCTCAGGGGGGAGGGATGGGTTACCTGGAATAGTACCTAGAGAGGGTGAATGGAAGGGAGAAAGATGGGAGTAGATGTCAGAAAGGAGGTGCTACAACTGGCGGCTACGTTCGTGGAGGGTGTACAGGCAGGGAACCCCATACTCCGACCGATCACAGGGCTCCCATACTTTATCAGATTGAGGGACCAAGTCGTGCACCGAGGCCGTCAGGTACTCCATTCTCTGAATCTCGGACACCAGTTGAAGAAATCTAGGCCTGGGGGGAGCTGCACCTGACAGCCAGCACAGCGGGACAAGACTCTTAGCAGCCAATAGAATATAGGAGACCAGCTTGTTTGTATTTTTAGGTAGGCCTGGGACAGGAAGACCCAACAAACAGTGTAAGGGATCGATCGGAAGGGACACCCCCGTCACCTCTGCCACCAATGACCCCACCGTTATCCAAAAGGGACATATCAGGGGGCATTTCCAGAAAATATGGAACAGAGACCCAATGTCAAGCCCACATTGCCAGCAACGCGGCAAGACTGAGGGGTCAGATTTGTGGATCACATCGGGGGTCCTATACCAGAACATGAGGATTTTAATTGCAGTTTCCCTTTGCGTGACACACTTAGAGGATTTAAATGTAGAGGTCCAAATCCTATCCCATGTCTGTAGAGTGATAGGTTTGTCCAACAACCGAGACCACCTACTCATATACAGATGTGCAAGTTCATTTAAGGGGGTCGACTCATGGAGGATTCAGTGGATAGAGGAAATTAAATGTAGTTGGTGGGGACCCTGAGCACAAAGGTGCTCAAAGGCAGTGGGGTTAAAAGTAAAGCAAATGCTTGGGAATGTCATATTTTTCACGTGGGGGGGGGGGGGATATAGCCACAGGGATATCCTACCCAAAGACAGACCATCGGGGATAGAAGGGTTAAACAGCACATTCGTGAGGGGAGAGCAGGGTGAGGAAAGGGAGTACTTTTTGTTGCATTTTTGCCACAGATCCAGGGTAAAGGACATTGGGGACATGCATTGACATCTAAAGTTAGGGTGTAGAGGGGATGGAGCACCCCAGATCAAGGAGCATGGGTGAACCGGATATAGGACCCCCTTCTCAATAGCAGCCCACTGGCTCGTGGCATTAAGAGAAGACCAAGTGGTAATAATTCGTAAATGAGTAGCATGGTAGTATTTCACGATATCTGGAGCCCCCAAGCCTCCCCGATCCCTAGGTGCAAACACCACTGAACTGGCAAAGCGGTGAGACCTGTCAGCCCAAATAAATTTTAGAAAACGTCTTTGGAGGAGTTTAAGCTGTGAAGTTGGGATGGCAACTGCCAGTGCCTCAAAGTGGTAAAGCAATCTGGGCAAGACTGACATTTTAAGGACGTTGATCCTGCCCAGAAGGGACAAGGGGTATTTGGACCAGGTCAGTGGGGAATTATTTATATCCTGAAATAGGGCAGGAAAGTTTGCATGAAACAGGTGGGAGTAAGGAGTCAGAAAAACCCCCAGGTATTTGAGTGAGTCATTGCACCATCTATAAGGATAAGTTTCCTTCAGCCTAGAGAGTTGTGTGGCGGGTTTATGTATGGGTAGGGCTTCAGTCTTGGAGGTGTTAACTTTGTACCCAGAGATACCCCCAAAGGATGATAGTAGCTTATGCAGTGAGGGGAGAGAGATCTGTGGATTGGTAATAGTTAGCAAGATGTCGTCCGCGAAGAGTGATAGTTTATACTCCCCCTGTCGCATCGCCACCCCACGAATATCTGGGTGAGAACGTACAGCCTCGGCTAGGGGCTCTAGACATAAAATAAATAACAACGGTGATAAAGGACACCCCTGCCGAGTACCATTCATCAAGGGGAAACGAGGCGACAAGGAGGACGATGACATCTGTACCTGGGCAGTAACCGTTGAGTACAAAGCCTCAAGCGTGTTTAAAAAGGGACCATTAAAACCTTAAACCTTGAGCGTGGCGAACATATAAGGCCAGCTAAGCCTATCGAAGGCCTTCTGGGCGTCTAAACCGAGTAGGAGTGCTGGTTTGCTGGTCCTATCCAAAAGGTCGACCAGATTGATTGTGCGTCGGGTGTCATCTCCGGCGTGCCTGCCAGGGACAAACCCCACCTGGTCTCTGTGAATAAGTTTGGGGGCAAGAGCTGATAGTCTAGAGGCAAGGATTTTAGTAAATATATTGTAATCCAAATTAAGAAGGGCTATAGGTCTATAGTTATCTGGAATGGAGGGGTCCTTAACTGGCTTGGGGATCACTGAGATGAAGGAGTGTGAGAAATGGGGGTGGGGAGGGGTACCTTTTAGTAGAGAATCAAATAAGGTAAGCATGTGTGGTCCCAAGATGTCCAGATAGGTTTTATAGTAGAAATAAGGGAGACTGTCAGGGCCAGGTGATTTATGCAAAGGGAGCTCCTGTATAGCAGCCGAGAGCTCGTCTGCCGTTACTGTTTTATTTAGGGCCTCTAAGTCAGTTGACGAGAGCTTAGGGAGTTTCAGGTTGAAGAAAAAGGACTTAAATTTCTCTTGTGTAAAGTGAAAATGATTTTCAGGGGATAAACAGTTATAGAGTTTATGGTAAAAATCGCCAAAAGTGTTTGAGATTTCACGAGGGCAGTAAGTCCTGAATCCGTCAGGCCGGGAGAGAAACTCAGGGAAGGAGTTGAATGTGCGTGGACTTAGTTTGTTAACAACATTTTAAGGGGCTTATTGGAAAAAAAATCGTTGAATTTCTGCTTCATCCAGAGTAGCGATTTGACTGCCCGATCGAGTTGCGCTGTTTTAATCTGTTCCCTAAGTAGAGTGACTCTCCGCAGCCTCTCCACTGTGGGGGAGCCCAAGAGCCTCCGTTCCGCCGAGAGAAGAGCAGAAGTTAGAGATCAAATATATTCGGTTCTGTCTCTCTTCAATCTAGAGCTCTCTGCAATGCAAGCGCCTCTAAAAACGGCATTGTGGGCTTCCCACAGAGTGGAAAAATCAGAGACCAACCCTCTGTTTAGTTGGAAATATTCTGTGAGGCTCTGCGCAAGGACAGAGCGGAAGCTTTCAGATTGTAAAAGGTGATTATTAAGTCGCCAATGACAAGATCTGGGGTAGGCCTGTGTGAGCAGGAGATCTAGGGTAATGGGAGCATGGTCAGACCAGGTAATCGGCATCACCTCAGAATAAACCACATGGGGAATGAGGGGAACAGATATAAGGAAGTGATCGAGTTGTGAATACATTTTAAGAGCTGGGGAATAGAAGGTAAATTGTTGAGCTATGGGGTGTTTAATCCTCCACGAGTCGAAAAGTCGGTGGGATCTAATAAGCTGACGGAAGGAAGTAGCTTGAGAGGTAATCTTCTTAGAGGGTGTTGACAAGAACAGTGTTTGCCTATCTCTAGAGGGGGACATAACCAAGTTAAAGTCCCCGCCGACTATCAAAAAGGGCTGTGATAGATAATGGGAAGAGTCAAACAGGCCACTAAGGAAATCAATCTGACCAACATTAGGGACATACAAGTTCACGAGGGTCAGAGGTGTTAAAGTATTGGCATTCTAGGATTAGATATCTACCGTGGGGGTCTGCATGGGATGTTTTAACCTTAATGAGATATGACTTTTTGATCAGAATCACAACACCTGCCCTGCCTGTAGGATCGGAGGCTAACAAGGAGGTGGGGAAGTGCTTGGAGGCAAACTTAAGGGAGCCATCCGTTTTAAAATGGGTTTCTTGCAACATAATTACGTCTGCACCAGAGGACCTGAATTCCTTCAGGGCCAGCCAGCACTTACACATAGAGCCCTTTACATTATATGACAAAAGCTTTAAAGCCGTAAGGGCGGATTAAATGGGTAAGCGTGTGTAAGTACCTGGAAGCTGCAGTACAGCCAAAAATAAGTAACATTGGACCAGGACTCCAATCGACAGAATGTGTCAGTAGCGTCAGTTATACCCAGGCGGTGGGGAAGGAGTAGGTATACCCAGAGCCAGGATAACCTGAGGCCAGACCAGCCTATGCAGTGCACAAGTAAACAGTGTAACTGAGCTATAAGAATGAAAGTAGAATAAAAAACGTTAAAGAGAAACATTTACAAAAGTGTCAGAAAAATAGAAAAAGGGAACAAAAACAAAAAAGAATAGAACATCTAGAGAGCCTGAGGGAAACTTACGCCTCAGGAGACCCAGGGCATCAACCCAGGCCAGGAGGGTCAAGGTCAGACGATCACCGGAGGTGGTCGGACGTAAAGGTGGAAGGGCCATCCACTCTCGTTATGAAATCGGAAATTAACAAATAGCATCAACAACATACAGTCTTTTGTAAGAACAGAGCACCATGGGATGGGGAAAAATAGTCCCAGCTTGAAACATTCAAGACAGGGAACAAACATGATATACTCATAGCAACAGGATCTTCTCCTTTCAATTCACAGAGTGAAAAGAAAGGATGAGAGATTATGAGCAGCATACAAAACTGAACCAAGTGGGATCTGGTGGGGGAGTTCAGGGGGGTTGCTTGGAGAACCGTGGTGATCGGCTGGAGGTTTCTGCGTTTATCCAGGGTGATGGGAGAAAGGTCACAAAAAATCTGCAATTTCACCCCTTTGTAGACAATTTGAGGTTTGTTGCGCGTGGATTGGATCAGTGCCTTCTTACTTTCAAACAAGTGGAACCGGACAATAACATCTATGGGTCTAGCTCCAGCAGGAGGTTTGGGGGCCAGGGAGCGGTGGGCTCTATCAAGGCACCAGTCTATGTCCACGACCGTGGGGGCCAAAGTGTTGAAGAGGGCCAGGAGGTAGGCGCGTAAGTCAGAATCTCCCACAGTTTCTGGGATACCTCTAAAGCGCAAGTTCTGGCGTCTCTCTCTGTTTTCCAGGTCCTCCTGTTGCAGCTGTAATTGAGAGACTGAGAGGCGCAGGTTGTGGTTATCCTCCTCGACGGCCTGGACACAGCTGACCATCTCGTCAAATTTATTTTTGAGTGTGTCTGTGCGCTCACCAAGCTGGTTAATTTCCTTTCTCAGTTCCACCGCAAGTTTGTTTACCTCGGCCGAGACACTAGTTGTGATCTGTTGGAGCAAAAGATGCAATTTGGCATCCAGTTTGGCGTCCAAGATAGCAGGTGTAAGGATCCCCTGCGGTGGAGGCGGACCCAGATCAGAGGCTTGGGGGACAGAAGCTGGTGGAATACCAGAACCCTCCATTCCCAGAGGAGAGTCATGGTTGGAGAAAGGATCCGGGGGGGGGGATGGGAGGGTGTAGGTTGAGATCTGGTAACAAAACGGTCCATAATAGGCCCTGTCTGCTGTTCAGGGATATGTTTGTAATGTTCCTGTTGCTGGCCAATTTTTCCCATGGGGTGTTTTGGTAAGCTTACCCCCGGAGCTGATTGTAGCAAGTGTTACTTTGCGGGGGTCGCGGAGAGCAGATAGACCCTTAACTCATTTAAAATTCACAGTGGTTGAAGGTGATGTAGATCATAATGATAACTGATGGTAGGTGCAATTGATTTCAGGAGAATCCACTCCTCCCCTTCACACTATTAGGCTGTGGTGTTAGTATCTATAAGGTGCTGGGTGTAGCAAGATGGCCGCCTACACCCAGGATAGGCCAGAGCCAGGGCCTTGCCTGAATAGGGCTGCAGAGAAGACAGACTAGACGGCGGGGGGGGGGTGAGAACTACCCCTTTGGGGATTCACCGGGCCAGATAGAGTGGGGGGATCCCGGGTGACCCCCGTTTGCGTGGATCCAGCGACTCCGCCCGGGATGTTCTTTCTCCGCCGCCGGAGCGACTCTCGGCGGGCCCCCGTAGGAAAGAGCGGTGCTCCCGGAGGCCTAGTAGGCCGCAAGATGGCGTCCAGCAGGGTGGCCAATGGAGGCCGTAATGGGCCGAATCCCGTGGCCCACAGGTAGCAGATTGTGGCCAAATCCGTACAGGGATGTAGAGGAGGTTTTGGCGGACAAGATGGGCTGGTTTGTAGGCAATCTAAGCAGTCCGCAGCGGAGGATGGCTGCGGATTACCTTCCAACCAGCGGAGCACTGTCGGTGAGCATCCTTCCTCAATCCCGGCCGACCACGCCCCCTGCGTAAATTTCTTTGATGTCTGCAATATGGCATTTGTATTGCTCAAGTGTCATTTTTGCCATTTGTTTTGGGTAGTGAGAACAGACTGGAATTTTTCTTGTTTTCATTGCCAAACCGGTTTTCTAATGACGCAATGATTGAGTCCATGTATGGCACATAGATAGACTGGCAATAGTTTTCTTCCACAGAAGAGGAACCAAAATTAGAACGGATTACTTGCCTGCCACACTGTCTGGGAACGCAAAGTTCAATGTTCAATTTTTCTGCCATTGTTTGAACATTTGAAAAAAAAAAAAAAAATCCTTAAATTATTCTTCTGCATTTTCTCTGTGATCACAGAACACAATGAGAAGATCTTGAATGTGATTACGCACTTTGAGGATATCAAGCTGAACAGCTTGGAGAGCCTAGCTTACTGATTCCAATCCTTAGTCATTTGAAATGATGGTCAAGCAAAAGAGGAAGGTCACTGTGCTTGAAGAACATTGCAATTGATATGCATCCTGACGTGTTTTCCCTGACGCTCTAGTGACCAGTAAGCTTAATAGATTACAAATATCTTCAAAGTTTGAGCTTAAAATTTGAATGCTTTTGCATTTGGCTGTCCACCTTGTTTCACTCAGCAATGGCACGTTAGGAATAAGAGATCTTCTTTATGAACTCTCACGGAAAAACTCGATGATGGCTTTCAGTGTGCCAATAGAATTCCGTATATCAGGAACAACATTCAGGTCATTAACAACCAAATTGAGTTTATGTGCAGCACAGTGAGCAAAAGCAGCTTTAGGATATTTTCTCTTTATTATGGCTTGAACGCCACCTTCTTTTCCTGCCATTGTAGAGAATCCATCATATCCTTGGCCATAGATTCTTTTCTCAGTTTAATCCAAATTTAGAACATGTATTCATAATCATATTTGCAATTGAGATGGCATCCATTTCTTTTAAGGTTGCAAATCCAAGGAATTCTTCTCTGATGTTTGTGTCTACAAACCTACTCCACATGACATCTGTTCTTTTCCAGAAATGTCAGCATTTTCATCAGCAATGATTGAAAACCCATTTGACATTTTGGCTAAGGATACCAGATCTTCTCGTAATGTTTCTTCACATAATCAAATGTTCTCTTGCCTGTGAGTTGAAACCTAATCCAGCGTAAGATTAGAGTCATCTTTTGTGAGAGGCAGCCCGGAACTGCAATCTCTGACCACAGTGGCGCCTGGTGAAGTTTTAGGATGGGGGCTGCCAGACCCTGCCCTTCCTGTTTGACCCCTCCCACTTGGTGAAAATGGGTGTAGTTTCAGTGAAATAGTGGGCATGGCTCTAAGTTGATGTGGTTAGTGTCTGAGATGAGCAAGGGATGGAGGGAGAGGGGGAGAGGGATGGAGGGACAGCAGGCCCAGATCCTACACAACAATAAACATGTGTATTCTAGAAAGTTTAACAATCAGCAGTTAAAGATATTCCAAACACCTGGTGTTAGCGTTTAAATCATCCTGGCACCATGGTCGTTATGGTGCGAGTATGATTGAAGCACATTATTTCTATTATTACATTGTAATATCAAATTAAATCATACAACTCACCATAATGCAGAATCAGTGGGAGCCCTGAGCGTGTCACTAGTCACATCGCCTGCCACCAGATGCCACCAGGTCCTCACAGCGGAGTCCCTCCTTACTTTAGGTGCCCCCAGCAGAGTCCCTCCTTACATGCAGCCTCTGTTACATAAAATGCAGCCTGTGTCCCACCAAATGCACCAGCATGTGTCACCACCAAATTGGAGCAGCATGAGTCACCATCAAATTGCAGCAGCATGCACCATCAAATTGCAGCATTTGTGTCACCATCAAATTGCAGCAGCATGCATCACCACCAAATTGCAGCAGCCTGTGTCACCATCAAATGCAGCAGCATGTCTCACCACCAAATTGCAGCAGCATGAGCCACCGTCAAATGCAGTAGCATGGGTCACCACCAAATAGTAGCAGCCTGTGTCACCATCAAATGCAGCAGCATGTGTCACCATCAAATTGCAGCAACATGTGTCAACATCAAATTGCAGCAGCATGTGTCACCATCAAATTGCAGCAGCATGTGTCACCATCAAATTGCAGCAGCATGTGTCACCATCAAATTGCAGCGGCATGCGTCACCATCAAATTGCAGCAGCATGCGTCACCATCAAATTGCAGCAGCATGCGTCACCATCAAATTGCAGCAGCATGCGTCACCATCAAGTTGCAGCAGCCTGTGTCACATCACCATCTGACTAAATGCCCACAGATGAGGCGCTACCTCTGCAATCTTGTGATTGCATAGACGTGGCGCTTCCCATAAGTGCACTGTGTCCGGTGTCACACTGTGTCCGACATCCGAACACAGTGCACTTAAGAAGCTTTCTTGTATTTTTTTTTTTAAAAGGGCCAGCTTTAAAAACATTTTTTGTGACTGCCTGGAGGGTGCTCAGGCGTCCCCTATGGACGGGCCACCACTTCACAGTCTCTGACCACCTCCTGTATCATGTCCCCAGTCTCTGATCATCTCTTGTAACATGTCCACAGTCTCTGACCATCTCTTGTATCATGCCCGCAGTCTCGGATCAGCTCCTGTATAATGGCAGCAGTCTCTAACCATCTCTTATATCATGCCTGTCGTTTCTGGCCATAACCTGCATCATGCCACAGTCTCTGGCCATAACCTGCATCATGCCCGCAGTCTCTAACCATCTCTTGTTACATAGTTACATAGTTGATGAGGTTGAAAAAAAGACACAAGTCCATCCAGTTCAACCCATGTGTGTGTGTGTGTTTATGTTAATAATACATTGTATACCCCTGTATGTTGTGGTCATTAAGATATCCATCTAATAGTTTTTTTTTAATTATCCATGCTCCCTGCTTATACCACTGTTTGTGGAAGAGAATTCCACATCCTTACCGCTTTGACAGTAAAGAACCCTCTACGCAGTTTAAGGTTAAACAGCTTCTCTTCTAATTATAGTGAATGGCCACGCGTCTTTTTAAACTCCCTTTCACAGAAGAGTTTTTCCCTATGCTAGTACGGTATTTTTACATTGATATCATATCCCCTCTCAAGTTTCTCCTCTACAGAGAGAATATGGTTAATGCTTGTAGTCTTTCCCCATAGCTGAGATCCTCCAGTCCCTTAATTATCTTTGTTTCCCTTCTCTGAAGTTTCCAGTTCCATCCTTCCTGAGGACTGGTGCCCATAACTGGACGGTATATGCCAGGTGTTGCAGGACCAGAGTCTTGTATAGTGGGGAAATTATCTTCATCTCTGGAGTGAATCCCCTTTTTATTGCATGTCAATATTCTGATGGTTTTTATTGCAGCAGCTTGACATTGCATGTCATTGCTAAGCTGGTCAACTACTAGGACCCCCAGGTCCTTTTCCACCCTAGATTCCCCCAGAGGTTCCCCCTCTAGCAAGTAACTTGCATTCATATGTTTGCATTTACATTTTTCAACATTAACCCCCATTGCCTGGGGGGTGTGTCTAAGATGGCGACGAGAGCAGACGTCTTTTAACTCCGCTCCTCCGTCCGGATCATCCATCCAGCTTTCCCACGGTGCTGGAAGCCCATCCGCCGCCCAAAACGCTTCCATCTCAGCCCCGGGACCCACCAGAGCATGCCACCCTATTAGAAGCAATTAACGGCTGTAAAACAGCCATGACTGAAAAAATGGACATCATCTACATAGAATTGGGCCTAATAAGGAGAGACATTGATGCTTTCAGAGGCAGGGTGACAGAGGTGGAACAGCGTGTGTCTGCAGCTGAGGATGAGCAGAGAGAACACACAGCCGACATACACTCCTTGAAAGTCAGAGTCAAACACCTTGAATTGCGAGCTGAAGATGCAGAAAATCGCAATAGATGCAATAATTTACGCATCATAGGACTGCCTGAGGAAGCAGAGGGTAGTGACACCACTCACTTCACGGAGCAGTTACTGTGGTCCCTTCTACCCCGTGCATCCTTCTCCCTTCATTTTGTGGTAGAACGTGCCCATAGGATCCCCACAGTCAAAGGTCCACAAGGAGCCCTCTCACGCACATTTATTTTAAAACTACAGAATTTTTGGGATCAGGACCTTATCCTGAGAGATGGGGGGATCTGAAGTATGAGAATGCTAAACTTTTAATCTTCCCAGACTATTCCATTGCAACACAGTGTCGGAGGAAATAATTTAAGACATCCTGCCTTTACACCAAAAATCTGAAGTACAGCATGCTATTTCCCGCCAAACACCGGGTTCAAGAAGGTGTGCGGATGAGGTTCTTCCTGGCTCGACACGATCCGTGCGGGATATACCAAATACAGATCTTATGGCTCCTGTTTTGATCGTTTTATTTTCTCTTTGTTCCTGTTAACCATCTGTTTGTGACTATCTGGCTTTTCCCCCCTGGGACGGCATGGCTGCGGGGGGTGGGGGTCCCCCTCCCCTTTTGTCATGCGAATGGTCCTCCTTCTCTTGCAGATGTGGAGTCCTACCAGCCAATGCCTCCCTGTAGCTGAGGGCCACCCGTGCCCTCCTCTTCCCCCCTTTTTTGCCCCATGAACCTTTTGCTGGGAGACTTATACGCCCGAAGCTCACAAACGCCTCAGGATTGCTTGACTGTCTGCACTAAGTTTGTACCCCCAGTTTGCTGGGAGACCGGCACCTTACTTTTCATCCGGACGACCCTAGCTGTTATGGGTCAGCAAGCACATGTACAGTAAGCCTCTTGCACACAATACCCCCACAACTTGGCGGGTTGCCGAGCATTTTTTTTGGGAAGGAATACCACCCACTGTTCTGGGGGGGTTGGCCGGGAGGGGGGTGGAAATTGTTTTGTTATGGTTTCAGTTTTAGTTATTGTTCATCTGATTATTATGTAACTGTATGTTTGACACAGTCATATGGGCCTGCAATTTTAGTGCCCCTTGTGAGCTACTCTCTCTGTAGGGGAAGATTGTTTGCTTCCGCCCCATCTGGGTGGGGCCTGTCCCGCACAAAACAAATCCTACACTGATGCATGTGATAGTCACATGACATCTCTAACAATTGTCTCGTGGAACACCAGGGGCCTTAACTCCCCTGTGAAGCGGTCACTGGTGTTCCAATTTCTGAAGACTTACAGCCCCCACATATGTGTCCTTCAGGAAACACACCTGGTTGGGAGGAAAACCCTTAGTCTTAAAAAGCCCTGGGTTGGCCACCAATACCACTCAACCTACTCCAATTTTGCCAGAGGGTCAGTATTCTAGTATGTAAATATCTGCCGTTCAGATTCCTGGGGCTGGAGCTTGACCCGGATGGATGTTATATAATAATACATGCAATGGTGGAAAGCTTGGCGATTTTGCTGGTAGGTGTTTATATACCTCTTCCTGCCTCAATTAAGCTGCTTCAGAAGCTGGTTCCCTTTGTTGCTAAATATGGTATGGATAGTTTGTTGCTCATGGGGGATTTTACCATCACACCGAACCCTGGGCTAGACCAATTTGGCTCCACCAGGGAGTCCACATCGGACCTATCCATTTGGGCGGAGACATATGGGCTGACGGACCTGTGGAGGTGGTGACACCCCACTGACAGATCCTTCACCTGCCACTCGGCCACTCACAGGTCTCTCTTGCACATAGATGTGATCTATGCGGGGGGGGGGGGGGTCCTTACTGCCTGACTGACTGAGAATATCCGAAATATCCGATCACACACCACTCCTTCTTCAGATATTCCTGGAGGGCTCTCTGGCGGATAGACTGTGGAGGTTATCGAGATTATGGATTTCTGACGCCGGGGTTGATGCGGGATTCCATCGAGAGATGGCCGCCTATTGGGCAATAAACCCAGGGTCGGCCTCAGCAGTGGTGGTGTGGGATGCATTTAAGACCTCGTCCAGAGGGCAGTATCAGACACTGATTGGGGGGGTTTCACATACAATTTAAGGCAGACCTGCTCAGGGCTGAGGATAGGGCCACCTCCATGGAACGCCAATACACACAGTCCCGTGATCAAGTTCCAGGAATGCACTAGAGAAATTATGCTAATCCACACCTCTCTAACCAAAAAAAAGCTACCGCAACAGTCCCAGATAATTTTTGAAGAGGGCAGACGGGGAGGCAGGTTACTCAGCCTCCATGAGTGTCCCCTCGCTTGTTGACAGAGACGGGATCAGACAGATCTCCTCCAGAGCAATTAACGGGTTCACGTCATATTACTCAGAGCTCTACTCTTCCCGGGATTAACTACTATGGAAGACCTCCACATATACCTCTTGGACGTTGACTTTCCCATCTTGACTGATACATATAGAGATCAACTTAACTCTCCCATTACTCTTATGGAGGTCCAGCAGGCCATCTCCTCACTTCAAGTTAGGAAAACGCCAGGCCCAAACGGGTTCCCCACTGTTTGCTGAGGAACTGGCACCCAAGATTCACTCCTGTCCTCGCTAAGGGAGGGTGCTCTGCCGGCCTCCATGTCGGAGGCAGTAATAGTGGTTATCCCCAAACTGGGTAAAGACCCTGAACTCTGCAAATCCTACTGCCCGATCTCCCTGATCGACGTGGACGCAAAGCTGCTGGCCAAAATATTGGCGACCCGACTGAATGGAGTGATCACAGCTTTGGTTCACCCAGATCAGTTTAGCTTCATGCCAGGTAGAGGGACGGATAATAATATCCACAGACTGTTTATCCACGTTGATCTGGCCAGGGAGGGTGACACAGGAATAGTGGCAGCACTGAACGCCAAAAAAGGCATTCAACGCTGTCGAGTGGCTTTTCCCTTGGGAGGTGCTGGAATGTTTTGGATTTGGGCCCAGGTTCATCTCCTGGATCCAACTCCTATACACAAACCTGACTGCCCGAGTTGGAGTGAACGGTCTGCTGTCAGCCTCATTTAGCTTGCACAGAGGCACTAGGCAGGGATGTCCTCTGTCCCAGGGGCTTTTCGCCCTGGCGATGGAGCCTTTGGCAACCCTAATTTGTCAGGACCAGAGGGTCAGAGGCCTACAGGTTGGGGTAATCCAGGAAAAAAAAATCACTTTATGCTGACGACACTCTGTTGTACATGGCAGATGCGGGATCCTCGCTGAGCTCTGCGCTTGAGATAATAGACCAGTTTGGAAAATACTCTGGGGTTTGCATAACCTTGGACAAATCGGTCCTGTTCCCTCTCTGCCATTTGGGCCGCAGAGCAATCACCAATACACAGCTACAGTGGGTGGAAGAATTCAAATATCTAGGAGTAAATGTCAGGGGGTCCCCTCGGGCGTACATAGAGGACAATCTTAATCCTCTCCTAACCCAGTTCGGCAAGAAATCTCATCTTTGGAAAACACTCCCCCTGTCCCCGGTGGGAAGGGTGAACTTGTTAAACATGGTGTATCCTCCCAAGTTTGTATATTTTTTCACCGTGCCCTATCCCTAAATCCTTCTTTCAAAAACTAGACTCCATTATTTCAACCTTTGTCTGGGCTGGAAAAACCCAGAGACTGGTGAAACGAACGCTCCAGCTCCCCCTCTCACAGGGTGGTTTGGCAATGCCCCACTTCCAGCTCTATTATTGGGTGGCAGCCCTGTTAACGGTCCGGTGGTGGTTTGACCAGCCCAGACAGAACCCGGCGGTGACCCTTGAGGGGGCCATATTGGGCTCCTATGCGGCACTGAGTAACTTGCCCTATAGAGGGCCTAGAGCCCATCCCCAAGTAATGGCCCTGATGTGCACAACCGTACAGGTATGGCAGAGAGCTAGGGCTATTTACAAAACAAACTCAGTAATTTCTCCCCAATCGCGTTTATGGGGCAACCCCATGCTAGCTCACCTTCACTGCCTTCCTGACCCCCAGCTATGGGCAGCTCAGGGGATAATTACAGTCCACCATATTTATCCTGATGGGTCCTTCTCCTCTTTCGAGACGCTAAAAGCCAAATATGCCATCCCTGCCTCTATGATGTTCAGATATTACCAGCTCAGGCATGCGGTTCAGGCCCAGGTTCCTGAACCGCTGACCCTTCAGACGGACTCGGTGGAACGACTGCTTATCTCCCAAATCCTAGATACACTTCTGTCCTCTCTATACTTCTACCTATCTAGCGCACATATGACATCCCTGACTAAAGTGTACAATAAGTGGAGGGACGACATCCCAGGACTGACAGACGAGAGCTGGGAGGCCATTGTATCTGACTTTATCACCAAAATGATTTCAGCAAAAGACCGTTTTATTCAATTGAAATTTTTGCAGAGAGCATATTACACCCCTGTTAGGTTAGCCAGCATATACCCGGGTACGAGTGCCCTCTGCTCATTCTTTCATATGGCGTGGTCTGCGTCCCTATGTGGATGAGTTACTGGAGACCCTGGGATCCTTTGGTGACTGGTCTCTTGGCTTAGACCTGACCATGGCGTCTCTTGGTAGTATGGAAAATGTTGAGGCCTCTAGACATGAGAAACTATTTGTATTGTATCCAAGAGTAGGAAAAGGGGGGGGGCAGGGGATTTTTTTTACGGTACACTATATAAAGAGACAGAGATTTCTTAAAAAAGAATTCATAGCTTTAATGTTAGAAATATGTTAAAATTATTTTGGAAAAACCAAAATAGCAAAAATATAATAGCAAATACACATTTTATACAGAAAATTACATGACACAAAATATAGGGGATCCTGAAAATGTTAGTTGCTGAGAATGATCATGTATCCTCCCGACATGTTTCGCGTTTTTGCTTCTTCAGGGGAGTATGCAACTAACATGAACATAAACACAAAAAGAAGTTTAAGAATACAGAAAATACATTTATGCCATACAATTAGATACACATAAATTTCAGAACATTAAGTATGAAATTAGTCTCAATCTGCTCAGTCCAAGGAGGTACAATGCTTACCCAGGTGTAATCATTCCCGGCATCGTAACCCACAAGCCAATAGATGGTGAAATAGATGGCAAGAATTAGGTGACAGGATCAAATGCTAAAAACAACCCAGCCCCATGCAGGGCATAGATGGAGGTAGACAAGCGCTACAAAGATCAAAAAAAAATCCAGAGATAAGTACCAAGTTTACAAATCCAGCACAGGTATTAAAAAATGTTAGTTTGTAACAGAAAGGGTAAATGATATCAATCCCTAAATTATAAGAGGGAATTGGGGCTGAAAGACATGCCTCCATAGTAGAACATGAGATGCTCATTATCAAAGGAATGAAACAATTGATTTTAATTACGCCTAATTAGTGTAAAGGTTGTAAGAAGTGGCTACTAGGGGTATACTACCAATGTACTGTTTAAGGAGAGTAAAAGAAATAGAAATTGTTTTTACCTGCAGTTTAGAGTTAAAGATGAAAGGATTAATTCCATATGATAATATTGGTGCAATACAAATGCAACAGATTACAAAGAAAGAATCAATTGATTCATTGTGGTGTTTTATAAATTACAGAGTGCAGCGGTATGCTGCCACTGCCAGGCTTGCTGAACCTACAAGCAAATAAAAAGAAGGATGAATAGATATAGGTATAGAGAGATGAGAAACAGTGTTGTAACAGTATGAAGCTCAACTGAAAAAGTATATTTACCAAAAGAAAGAGTCAGCGTGGCGGTAGTATCTGTGCTGAACCTGCACTACAGGTGAAGTGACAGCGCTGCCTATTTGTATCCCCCATCCATCGAGCCGGCGTCTGACGTCACCGGCTCGATGCGGACAGCCATAGGTGGAAGCAGTGAGCATGTGCAAAGCCTTCCAAGTCGGCATTTGAACTACCAACCCCATAATGCCTCAGTGCTGACACGAGGTTCATTAGGATGAATGCTGATGGAGATAGGGCTGTGCTGGCTCTCCGCCCTTAAAGGGGCGGGAAGACACAAGCCTGCATAGAGGGCAGATAAAACGACGATTGCAATGGCTTTTAACCCTTGAGGGAATTACATGTTCCCTTCCACCTCAAATCGGGAGCCGCATGGGAATATGACCCAGCGGCGCCCTTGGGTGTCCATATGCCCTTGCATACTTGGAGCAAGGGAAGATAAAAAACAGAGGATCCTGTCCCAAATCACAAAAATGTATGGCTTAGGAATGCGGTGTAGGGAAGGAGGGAAAAGGCAAAGTTCCTCAATGTGGGTGGGACTCATAGAGAGCAACAGAGATCCCCAAGTGTGCAAACTATGAAGCCCACCTTGGGCCAAGCAAAGCGAGACATTAAACGGTATATATTACCTGTACAGCGTTAATAGTAATTAGAAATAACATTTTTTGATGTTCAGAAATATTTTTAAATATAACATAAACATATAAATAGAGAAAATAAAAATAAAACTAGAAAGAATAAAAAAATGGAAAACAAAAAGAACCAAATAAATTGGGGAGGGGGTAGGAGGAAAGGAGGGAAGGGGAAAAGGTAAACAAAAAGGGGAGAATGGGATATCACTTCTCTCTCTTCATGCCAGGCTCCACGGGGGCTCACAGCTGAGGTAGGAGGGTTCATGAAACAAACAAACAGAGATTAACTATAGAAAGGATCTGTAGCTTATATTTTCATTGAAACCAGGGTATTTTGTGGCTTTTAGAATAAAGATCCACTTGGCTTCAGTTTGTAAGAGAAGCTTGTCCACTGAGCCACCTCTTGAGTTTAGAGGTATATGGGCCAGGGCTGAGAATCGTATCCAATTGGGGTCAAAGGCATGATGGGTGCCTATGTGCCTACTTATAGCTGTGGCAATTTTTTTATTGAGAATGGGTTTGATGTGGTCTTTTATGCGGATAGAAAATAGTCTTTTAGTTTTACCTACGTAAAATCCTCCACAACGGCATTGAGCCAAATATACAACGCCTGGAGTGGAGCATGTAATGTGAAATTTCGAAACAAACAGGTTGCCATTTGGCAGTCTGATCTTTCGAGAATTATATATATAGGGACACATGTCACATTGCCCACATGAATAAGTGCCTGGATATTTAGATTTAGTTTCACCTGAGGAGTCCTGAAAGTGACTTCTAACTAAGCTGTCCTTGAGTGATTGAGGTCTCATATAGGTGATTGATGGTACATCGTTTATGTACTGATTAACAATAGGGTCAGCTTTTAGAAGAGGCCAGAACTTATTGATTATAGCACGGAAAGAATGATGTTGGTTAGAGTATTTGGTAATGATGCGTACTTTATTATCAACATTTTTTTGTTTATTGGAGAAAAGAAGGGAAGTCCTATCTTTATTTTTTACTCTATTATATGATTTTTTCAAAGATACATGACTGTATCCACGTGCTCTGAGTCTATTATATAAGTCATTGGCTGCAGTCTTAAAGTCAGAGTCAGTACTGCAATTACGTTTGGCCCTTAGATACTGGCTATAAGGGATGCTCTTAAGGAGAGGTTTTGGATGAAAGCTTGTCGCATGCAAGACCGTATTGCCAGCAGTGGGCTTTCTGTATAAGGCAGAATAAATGTGTCCAGTGGCATCAATTTTAATAGTTAAGTCCAAAAATTCAATAGAATTTTGACTGTAATTCAACGTAAACTTTAAATTGAATGGATTCACAGAAAGTAAATTAAAAAGGAGCAACAAATCTGATTCTGATCCTGACCAAAAAAATAAAATATCATCAATGTACCTGTACCAGGCTGTGATGTTACTTAGAAAAGGGACGAGGTCTTCACGCGCGAAGGTATCTTTTTCCCACCCCCCCAGGTACAGGTTGGCATACGATGGGGCACATTTAGTCCCCATCGCAACCCCCTGCACCTGGAGGTAGTGGGAATGGTTAAATTGAAATACGTTGTGCTTTAAAATAAAATCCAATAATTTCATAACAAATTCATTATAAGCAAAGAAATTTGAGCCTCTTTCTTGCAAATAGGAGCGTATTGTTTGTAAACCTTTGGTATGTGGTATAGCATTATACAAACATTCCACATCGATGGAAACCAGCCAGGATTGTGCCGGTAGGCTGATACCGTCGAGTATCTTTAAAAGATCGATGGTATCCTTTACATAAGAAAAAAGGGAAATGACGTGCGGTGTAAGGTGTTTATCTACAAGGCTACTTGCATTTTCTGTCAAACTATCACAGCTGGAAATGATGGGACGTCCCGGAGGATCAGTTAGAGATTTGTGCACCTTCGGAAGGGCATAGAAAGTAGCAACCTTTGGATCTTTAGAATTTAGAAAGTTCCATGTGCCTTTGTCTATAGTACCTGATTTGTATGCATTAAAGATAATCGAACGATATTGTGTGTCAAAATGAGAGATTAAAGACACAGAAATTGGTCGGTACCAATCAGAGTTTTGAAGAATCTTATTGCACATAGTGAGATATTGTGAGGTATTCATAATTACGATGTTTCCACCTTTATCCGCAGGTTTTATAACTATATTAGGATTAGTTTTGAGTTGTTTTAATGCCGTCAATTGATTATGCGTTAGATTATGTTTCTTGGTCAATGGAAAATGCGTCTGTTCGATTGCCTGGCAAACTTGTTGGGTAAAAGCCCAAATATTTGGATTTGTATTTAGGAGTGGAAAATTTGTTGACTTAGGTTTGAACATTTCTAAAGGAGGAAAAGAAACTGACTGTACCGATAAACCAGTGGAAGAGATGGTCATCTCATCATCAGGGGGTACTTGGCCCTCTTCCCATAGATCCATCAAATTGGAGAGGGCTTGTTGATCAGCACTATTTACCTCATTGGTAAGTTTAGATGTATTTATTTGTACAGTAGGTTGATTGGGCTTATGGAAAAAGGTTCTGAATATCAGTTTTCGTGCAAATAAATGTATATCCTTTATCAGAGAGAATTTGTCCGAGCTTGAATCAGGGCAGAAGGTCAGTCCTAGTTTCAGAACATCGAGTTCATGACTCGTGAGCACATAAGACGATAAATTGACTATAGATAATTCATTCCCTGAATTAGATTCTGGGTTAGTAGAAGGAGATTGGGTTAGGTATTGGGTGGTTGAGGGGATTCTTTCCCTAAAAAAATAGGGGCGATTCGGAGGTCCGCCGGTAGGGGAGCACCACTAGGTGAAATGATGATGTCATTAGTGTTGGTGATAGGTAGGAATGATGTCAAAGGGGCTGATTTTGTGAAAGAAGACGTGAGAGTGGTAGACATAGAAGTGTTACTGGAGGTGGAAATGGACAAGGATGTGTTAATGGGGGTGGGAGTGATGAGAGGTGGGGGTGGTGGTGGGTGATGGAACATCATTAGGGGACGAACAGGGGCTTGGTTGGAAATAGGATGAGTTTGAGGTGGTAATGGGGTACTGAGGTGTTGGTTGGGTGCTGCCATAGCGGCGCCCTCCGAATCGCTTTTTCTCCTCTTTGGGAGTCTGTCTCCAGATAAATCACGATAAATTGTAGAATGATTGGATGGAAAAGAGGTTGATGAAACACTCGATCTAGTTTCGTCATCATTGTAATCCCTCCTGTTGGAGGGGCGTGATGCTCTAAAGAACTTATTTTTATTTTTACCATCTGTTGGCCATTTGTATGCCAAGCCATTCGAGTAGGAATTGCTATCACGTGTGAGTTTATTTTGTTTTAAACGTATTATCTCTAAGGTGTAATTCTCAATGTGTTTGGATAATTCAGATTCCTTGCGTTTAAATTTGGGAGTGGAGGTTATTTTAGCATATTCATCGTACCATTTTTTAATAGAATTATCTATCAAGTCAATATCATGCGAGTATTGGATGGCTAATAAAGTCATCATTGCTATCGAACACGTTTGTAGGTTTTCTTCCCATTTTTGCTTGATGAGATTGTCAATTTTATTTAGATTGGGGAATATTTGGAATAGGGCCAAGTACCCCCTGATGATGAGATGACCATCTCTTCCACTGGTTTATCGGTACAGTCAGTTTCTTTTCCTCCTTTAGAAATGTTCAAACCTAAGTCAACAAATTTTCCACTCCTAAATACAAATCCAAATATTTGGGCTTTTACCCAACAAGTTTGCCAGGCAATCGAACAGACGCATTTTCCATTGACCAAGAAACATAATCTAACGCATAATCAATTGACGGCATTAAAACAACTCAAAACTAATCCTAATATAGTTATAAAACCTGCGGATAAAGGTGGAAACATCGTAATTATGAATACCTCACAATATCTCACTATGTGCAATAAGATTCTTCAAAACTCTGATTGGTACCGACCAATTTCTGTGTCTTTAATCTCTCATTTTGACACACAATATCGTTCGATTATCTTTAATGCATACAAATCAGGTACTATAGACAAAGGCACATGGAACTTTCTAAATTCTAAAGATCCAAAGGTTGCTACTTTCTATGCCCTTCCGAAGGTGCACAAATCTCTAACTGATCCTCCGGGACGTCCCATCATTTCCAGCTGTGATAGTTTGACAGAAAATGCAAGTAGCCTTGTAGATAAACACCTTACACCGCACGTCATTTCCCTTTTTTCTTATGTAAAGGATACCATCGATCTTTTAAAGATACTCGACGGTATCAGCCTACCGGCACAATCCTGGCTGGTTTCCATCGATGTGGAATGTTTGTATAATGCTATACCACATACCAAAGGTTTACAAACAATACGCTCCTATTTGCAAGAAAGAGGCTCAAATTTCTTTGCTTATAATGAATTTGTTATGAAATTATTGGATTTTATTTTAAAGCACAACGTATTTCAATTTAACCATTCCCACTACCTCCAGGTGCAGGGGGTTGCGATGGGGACTAAATGTGCCCCATCGTATGCCAACCTGTACCTGGGGGGGTGGGAAAAAGATACCTTCGCGCGTGAAGACCTCGTCCCTTTTCTAAGTAACATCACAGCCTGGTACAGGTACATTGATGATATTTTATTTTTTTGGTCAGGATCAGAATCAGATTTGTTGCTCTTTTTTAATTTACTTTCTGTGAATCCATTCAATTTAAAGTTTACGTTGAATTACAGTCAAAATTCTATTGAATTTTTGGACTTAACTATTAAAATTGATGCCACTGGACACATTTATTCTGCCTTATACAGAAAGCCCACTGCTGGCAATACGGTCTTGCATGCGACAAGCTTTCATCCAAAACCTCTCCTTAAGAGCATCCCTTATAGCCAGTATCTAAGGGCCAAACGTAATTGCAGTACTGACTCTGACTTTAAGACTGCAGCCAATGACTTATATAATAGACTCAGAGCACGTGGATACAGTCATGTATCTTTGAAAAAATCATATAATAGAGTAAAAAATAAAGATAGGACTTCCCTTCTTTTCTCCAATAAACAAAAAAATGTTGATAATAAAGTACGCATCATTACCAAATACTCTAACCAACATCATTCTTTCCGTGCTATAATCAATAAGTTCTGGCCTCTTCTAAAAGCTGACCCTATTGTTAATCAGTACATAAACGATGTACCATCAATCACCTATATGAGACCTCAATCACTCAAGGACAGCTTAGTTAGAAGTCACTTTCAGGACTCCTCAGGTGAAACTAAATCTAAATATCCAGGCACTTATTCATGTGGGCAATGTGACATGTGTCCCTATATATATAATTCTCGAAAGATCAGACTGCCAAATGGCAACCTGTTTGTTTCGAAATTTCACGTTACATGCTCCACTCCAGGCGTTGTATATTTGGCTCAATGCCGTTGTGGAGGATTTTACGTAGGTAAAACTAAAAGACTATTTTCTATCCGCATAAAAGACCACATCAAACCCATTCTCAATAAAAAAAATTACCACAGCTATAAGTAGGCACATAGGCACCCATCATGCCTTTGACCCCAATTGGATACGATTCTCAGCCCTGGCCCATATACCTCTAAACTCAAGAGGTGGCTCAGTGGACAAGCTTCTCTTACAAACTGAAGCCAAGTGGATCTTTATTCTAAAAGCCACAAAATACCCTGGTTTCAATGAAAATATAAGCTACAGATCCTTTCTATAGTTAATCTCTGTTTGTTTGTTTCATGAACCCTCCTACCTCAGCTGTGAGCCCCCGTGGAGCCTGGCATGAAGAGAGAGAAGTGATATCCCATTCTACCCTTTTTGTTTACCTTTTCCCCTTCCCTCCTTTCCTCCTACCCCCTCCCCAATTTATTTGGTTCTTTTTGTTTTCCATTTTTTTATTCTTTCTAGTTTTATTTTTATTTTCTCTATTTATATGTTTATGTTATATTTAAAAATATTTCTGAACATCAAAAAATGTTATTTCTAATTACTATTAACGCTGTACAGGTAATATATACCGTTTAATGTCTCGCTTTGCTTGGCCCAAGGTGGGCTTCATAGTTTGCACACTTGGGGATCTCTGTTGCTCTCTATGAGTCCCACCCACATTGAGGAACTTTGCCTTTTCCCTCCTTCCCTACACCGCATTCCTAAGCCATACATTTTTGTGATTTGGGACAGGATCCTCTGTTTTTTATCTTCCCTTGCTCCAAGTATGCAAGGGCATATGGACACCCAAGGGCGCCGCTGGGTCATAATCCCATGCGGCTCCCGATTTGAGGTGGAAGGGAACATGTAATTCCCTCAAGGGTTAAAAGCCATTGCAATCGTCGTTTTATCTGCCCTCTATGCAGGCTTGTGTCTTCCCGCCCCTTTAAGGGCGGAGAGCCAGCACAGCCCTATCTCCATCAGCATTCATCCTAATGAACCTCGTGTCAGCACTGAGGCATTATGGGGTTGGTAGTTCAAATGCCGACTTGGAAGGCTTTGCACATGCTCACTGCTTCCACCTATGGCTGTCCGCATCGAGCCGGTGACGTCAGACGCCGGCTCGATGGATGGGGGATACAAATAGGCAGCGCTGTCACTTCACCTGTAGTGCAGGTTCAGCACAGATACTACCGCCACGCTGACTCTTTCTTTTGGTAAATATACTTTTTCAGTTGAGCTTCATACTGTTACAACACTGTTTCCCTTCTCTCTATACCTATATCTATTCATCCTTCTTTTTATTTGCTTGTAGGTTCAGCAAGCCTGGCAGTGGCAGCATACCGCTGCACTCTGTAATTTATAAAACACCACAATGAATCAATTGATTCTTTCTTTGTAATCTGTTGCATTTGTATTGCACCAATATTATCATATGGAATTAATCCTTTCATCTTTAACTCTAAACTGCAGGTAAAAACAATTTCTATTTCTTTTACTCTCCTTAAACAGTACATTGGTAGTATACCCCTAGTAGCCACTTCTTACAACCTTTACACTAATTAGGCGTAATTAAAATCAATTGTTTCATTCCTTTGATAATGAGCATCTCATGTTCTACTATGGAGGCATGTCTTTCAGCCCCAATTCCCTCTTATAATTTAGGGATTGATATCATTTACCCTTTCTGTTACAAACTAACATTTTTTAATACCTGTGCTGGATTTGTAAACTTGGTACTTATCTCTGGATTTTTTTTTGATCTTTGTAGCGCTTGTCTACCTCCATCTATGCCCTGCATGGGGCTGGGTTGTTTTTAGCATTTGATCCTGTCACCTAATTCTTGCCATCTATTTCACCATCTATTGGCTTGTGGGTTACGATGCCGGGAATGATTACACCTGGGTAAGCATTGTACCTCCTTGGACTGAGCAGATTGAGACTAATTTCATACTTAATGTTCTGAAATTTATGTGTATCTAATTGTATGGCATAAATGTATTTTCTGTATTCTTAAACTTCTTTTTGTGTTTATGTTCATGTTAGTTGCATACTCCCCTGAAGAAGCAAAAACGCGAAACATGTCGGGAGGATACATGATCATTCTCAGCAACTAACATTTTCAGGATCCCCTATATTTTGTGTCATGTAATTTTCTGTATAAAATGTGTATTTGCTATTATATTTTTGCTATTTTGGTTTTTCCAAAATAATTTTAACATATTTCTAACATTAAAGCTATGAATTCTTTTTTAAGAAATCTCTGTCTCTTTATATAGTGTACCGTAAAAAAATCCCCTGCCCCCCCCCTTTTCCTACTCTTGGATACAATACTTATAGAATTATTAGGGGATGAGGTACCTTTAACAGTAATGTGTCTCTGGGATAGTGTGGACCAACTTATTTCTATGAGAAACTATTTGTTTTATGCATTATACTACGCCAGGCGAGAGATTCTCCTCAAATGGAAGTTACCCACACCTCCCACGCACCATATGTGGATTACCACAATCAACTCTATTCTACCACTGTATAAGCTGGCCTAAGAGAGTAGAAACTACCCTAAAAAGTTTGATATGGTCTGGTCCCAGTGGATTGAGGCACATGGTAAAGTCCCCTAGGGCTCAATCTTTGACAAACAGTATTGCTTTCTAAAATGTTTTCTTTTTTTTTTTGGTGATTTGGATATGCTGAACTAAAATGAGCTTAGTGCTTCTCCCCCCCCTTCTTTCCCTCCCCCCCTCCCCAACCCATCTCCTCACCCACCACCCCTTTCCTTTACCACTTTTTCACCTTAAGCTCCTTATTTGTACTCGGAGTCCATCTGTGTATAGTATGGAAAGGAACAAAGAGCAACAAAGAACATAGACCTGAATTGTGCTGGGGTCATGTGGTCAGTATGCCTAAAAGGGGGCAAACACAAGTATGAAATGGAATAAAAGAAATGGAAAGAAAAAGGGAATGGGTGGGTGGGACACGAGAGCCAACGTTCAATGAGAGGAGGAGGCAGAGGAGGCAGAGGAGGGCAGGCTTTATGCAGCCTGACTCCTCCTACAAACACAAGCTGACCTGCGGTCAGCCTTACACTTGTACTGGGAGTCAATCTGTGGATAGTATGGAAAGGAACAAAGAGCAATAAAGGACATAGGCCTGAAGTGTGCCGGGGTCACGTGATCAGTATGCCTAAAAGGGTGCAACAATAACACAGTAGGGTGAAAGCTTAACAACCAGCTTACACAGTGAATTAACGTCTAACCTGGGGTGGTGGCAATGAAGTATATACTTCGCTGCAGAAAGGGGAGCGCTAGGAAAAGGCAGAAGAGGACCATCCCAGGGTTTGACAAAAGTAACACTAACAAGCTGGTATAAACCAACCCCGAGCACCACACCTTGCCAGGCTCCAAGAACCTGAATGCTGTTTCTCGCGAACATGCAGATGTAACAGAAAAGGCTGGGGTGCCAACCAGTTGATTGGCTAAAGTAAGTGAGACCCTGGGCCAGAAGCACCACTCCCCTGGCCTTAGGAACCATAAAAAGCCAGCTATAGCACTGCCTTGAGTCCCAAGCTGGTAAGCAACGCAAAAGGAGACCTATGGGTATGTCAGATGTGTCACAAAAATAAGACGCCCAATGGGAAGTCAGCTTAGCACAGCAGGGGGTCCACTCTGCTGGAACCCTGAGGACAGCTTCAATCGAAAGTACAGAAAATAGAACAACCTGACGGGTCAACCAACTCGACACATCCTGTAAGTGCTGTGCGCCGATACGAGCTGGAAGAGGCAAAAAACAAAAACAAACTGGAACTGGAAATTAACCATCAGCTGCAACCTAGACCGGAAAGCCTGAAAAAACAAAAATGCCAAGCAGTGTCATGAGCCTTCCTGGTATTCAAAACAAAACCTAATGATCAAGGCTGCTGCGTCAGCCAAAAGGAAAACCAATACATAAAAATAAAAAAAAAACACAAAAATAAACTGGAACTAAAAAGAAAGTGTGATGCCGTCACCTGCTACCAAGACCTGAGCCTACTGATAAAGGCTTAGGCTCGAGAGGGTTGCGGGATCCACCAAAGCCCCTGAACCAGTAGAAGCTGCAATAGGCTGACTTACCAATCGTTCCATACCATTGTGCAACTCCTGGCCGGACGCAGCTAGGAAATAAAAGGTAGTGTGGAACGACACCCCACTGATCAGGAACACAACTTGCGAGAGAAACGCGAGCAGACAAAAGAAACCTGTGACAAGAATGTACCCTGCAAGAAGGAAATGTGACTGAACGAGAAAACATGAGTAGCGTGAGCTGATACAAATGTGAGCAGCATAAAACCTGAGGCTGCAAGAAAACACCACCTACACAAGAAACACAGGTTGCATGAGAACGTGAATAGATGAAACCACGCGAGAAAACCAGGGGACACGAGAGAAAACCTGGGGAAAAGCCTGAAAAACGAGACAAGCCTGGAAAACGAGAGAAACCTGGAAAACGAGAGAAACCTGGAAAACGAGAGAAACCTGGAAAACGAGAGAAACCTGGAAAACGAGAGAAACCTGGAAAACGAGAGGGACCTGGAAAACGAGAGGGACCTGGAAAAAGAGAGGGACCTGGAAAACGAGAGGGACCTGGAAAACGAGAGGGACCTGGAAAACGAGAGGGACCTGGAAAACGAGAGAAACAAAAATTGCATGAGAAAAGCAAACTGCATGAGAAACAAAAATTGTGTGAGAAACATAACACTGCGTGAAAAACGTAACATTGTGCAGGAAACATAACATTGCGCGGGAAACGTAACATTGCGCGGGAAACGTAACATTGCGCGGGAAACGTAACACTGCGCGGGAAACGTAACACTGCGCGGGAAACGTAACACTGCGCGAGAAACGTAACACTGCGTGAGAAACGTAACACTGCGTGAGAAACGTAACACTGCGTGAGAAACGTAACACTGCGTGAGAAACGTAACAATTCATGGAGGGGTGTGGCGACCGCGCAGCGTGATGGCCGCTATCTAGAAGAGCTCCGCTCAGCGCTCGGGGAATCAGGCAGCAATCACCCGCTATAGACCGGCCAGAGCCAGCAGACCGACCGATCCGCATCTCGGAAACACCCGCCGTGCATTTCATCATGCCGCGGAAACATCAGAAGCAGCCAAACGAGCTTAAATTGTCGGCTTACTACCCGGCCATAGATCGCGGGCCACGGAAAGATGGCGGAGGGAGACACACACAGCAACTACTGCAGCCTCCAGTGTGCACGGAGGCTCGAGCGGAAGATGCAGCGCAAATGGAGGAAGACACAGGAACTCCATCTTCAGACTCTGACTCTCCCAACACGTCTCCGTCGTCCAGGAGCCCAGTCAAGTCGAAACCCAGGATGGAGCCAGTCACCCACCCACAACCCAGAGCAACAGACGGGGATATGGAGGTGAGTGACCTTACCAGCGGTCGACATACCCCTCAGTGCACGCAAGACCCTTTTGCACAGTTCCCGACCACAGGGCAACCCATTTCTGACACTATGTTAAAGGAACTATTAACGCTATTGAGATCCTCATTGCAAACAGATATGACAACATGCTTACGCCAATGCAGAGTTGAAATAAACGAACTTGGCGACAGGGTACAACAGGTGGAAGACAAAATGAGTGATGTCACCTCCTCATTTAATACATTGGTGGACTCGCACTCAGCACACCATGAGGCTATTGATAAAATCCAACGGAAAATGGCGGACCTTGAGGACCGTTCCCGTAGGAACAATCTTAAAATTAGGGGGGTCCCAGAAACGGTCACTACACAACAACTCTTGCCCTACGCCCAAGACCTCTTTCACACCTTAGTGCCATCATTGTCACCACTGGACCTGACAATCGACAGAATCCACAGGGTCCCTAAACCGTCTTTCCTGCCTCAAGAAATCCCCAGGGACGTTCTGCTTCGACTCCACTTCTATACCACTAAAGAGAAAGTCATGGAAGCATTACGAAAGGGGAATATCTTACCCGAGGGTATGTCCACCCTTAAAATTCTACCCGATTTGTCGCAATACACTTTGCAACTTCGTCGCAATATGGCAACGCTAACTAAGGCCATGAGGAATCACAACATCCAATATAAATGGAAATATCCCGCTACCCTACAGGTAACCCATAACGGTTCCACCCACATCATCCGCTCCTTGGAAGAAGGTCTCCCTTTTCTGAGACAATGGCAAATTGTGCTTCCCGACTCAACGCCTCCTGTCCATCATCAGATAGTACACCTTCCAGCCAAGATTCATGACGACTGGCAAGTAGTGAGGCCTAGAAGGTCGAAAACACGTCGCACCTGATATGATCTGTTCACATGTTCTCCTCCCGTTAATGGACCCATAAGAATTCCCCGAGCGCAACAGGTACCTGTCATCGTACCATTACCCCTCCACATTGGGCACATCAGTGCCCGGCCTCTGAAGGCCTTACTTTTTATCCTGGTTACGTCGTTTTGTGTTTTTTTGTTTTAGGTTATTTACCCCTTTTTTTCCCGAGTACTGTTTTCTCGGTTGAATATCTCATGGCGCTTAGCCTTGTTCACAGGTTGACAGACTACAGATGGAACTATTCCTTTACAGAAGGCTTTCCTCTGTTAACTACCCTACAAACTTTCTTCAGCATTTCGTATTCATTCAATCATAGGTGGTCACTTCCTACTAGATTGTGCTAAATTTTTGTTTTTCCATTGCTTTCTGATGGGAGTATTTTCTAGGACAGCGAGTTGGAGTCTATTACATTTTAGCACACGTCGCTCCATGCTATTGACCTATGAACATTAATATAATGTCGCTTAACGCGTGGGGTCTCAACCACCCCGCCAAAAGACGATCTTTATGGCAAGAAGCAACCAAACTGAATGTAGACATATTGGCGGTACAAGAAACTCACTTCCACAAAATGTCCATGCCGCCTTGCTCGCATAAGAACTTCCCATTCATTGTGCACTCTTCGATTTCAGCTAAAAAAAGGGGGGTAATGATCGCGGTAAGAGACTCGGTTGATTTTGTACTTGATAACTCCTTTATTGACCCTGATGGAAGATTCATTGTTTTGGTATGTAAAGTGAACAAAATCCCTATTACTTTTACGTGCATTTATGCTCCTAACTCGCACCAGTTAAGGTTCCTGAAGAAAGTTTTTAACCGCATAGAACTGATGCGAGTTGGCAGCATCCTGATTTGTGGGGATTTCAACATGATACTAGATAAAGATTTAGACACATCCTCTGGAGTTAGGAACCATCTCCCCAAATTTAAAGATTTCTTGATTAAAGAGGAACTTTTTGATGCCTGGCGTTGCCTTAACGCCAGTGAACGATCTTACACATATTACTCCCCCAGATTTAATTCCTACTCCAGATTGGATTTGTTTATTACGGATAAGAACATGTTACATAGAATTACAAAATCCTCTATTTTTGACATTACATGGTCGGACCATGCTCCTGTTGTAATTCATATTGATAGTGGTAGATCCCATGTCCCGGTACGTATTTGGAGAAATGATGAAACCATACTACAAGACCCGAAACTGCATAAAGAAATTGCCCAACAGCTCGATGAATACTTCATCATTAATGACCCTACTAATACTAGTCCCTTCAACAATTGGAACGCACACAAAGCGTATATAAGGGGAATCTTAATTAAAATTAAATCCAAAATCCAAAAAATCCGAGCTTCCACGCTAAATGACCTATTAGATGACTTGCGTAATCTAGAAACCCGCAATCAATCTAACCCATCTGCTGACCTCGCAAACCAAATATATAATGTACGCTGCAAAATTAGAGAATGGTACTGCACAATACACGACCGAGCCATGAAAAGGCTCCGACTTAATTATTATGGACATAATAATAGGGTAGGTAAATTCTTAGCCAATCGCCTGAAAGAAAAACGTGTCAAAACAGCAATTCCATTCTTATTCCACTCTAAAACCGCACAGCGAACGGAACATCCTCAAGAAATCGCAAATGCATTTGCGGATTATTATGCAGCCTTATACAACCTACACGCTGATCCCAACTCCTCCAGACCATCTAACGAACAAATAAATTCCTTTTTAGACAAAATTCAACTACCTTCACTATCCAATGCCCAACTACATGACCTTAATGAGCCATTTACTCTTAGCGAATTAGAGAAAGCTATACACTCCCTACCTTTAGGAAAATCCCCAGGCCCTGACGGACTATCAAATGCATATTATAAAACCTTCTCCAAAATATTGTCCCCTCACCTCCTTTCGATCTTTAATACAGCCAGGAAGACCGGTTCATTTCCAACAGAAATGCTCAAGGCCTACGTCGTTACCTTACCCAAACCAGGTAAATCTCCTGATACACCGGCTAATTTTCGCCCCATCTCCCTTCTCAATGGAGACATTAAATTATATGCCAAAATGGTAGCAAATAGAATTTTTGATCTTATGCCAACCTTGATAAACCCGGACCAAACTGGTTTCACGAAGGGGAGGCAGGCGTCGGACGCTACAAGGCGCTTGCTGAATATTATTCACCAGGCAACGGCTCGGAAAACGCCTTCTCTGCTTCTATCTATAGATGCAGAGAAGGCGTTTGATAGAGTCCAGTGGGACTACATGACGGCGGCTTTGCAAAAATTCGGTTTTCGGGAGGAGGCCCTTTCTTCTATCTTAGCACTATATTCCAATCCCTCAGCTCAGGTGTTTACTATGGGACACTTGTCTAAATCCTTCCAAATATCGAATGGTACCCGCCAGGGGTGCCCCCTGTCCCCTCTAATATTCAATCTGATGATAGAACCCCTGGCGGAGACCATTAGATCACATCCACACATATCAGGTCTCAAAGTCCTCCATAAAAACCATATAGTTAATTTGTTCGCAGATGATCTCATCCTATACTTAACTAACCCAGCTGTATCTCTACCCTTCGCGCATGAAATCTTAGAAACGTTTGGTCATATTTCGTACTATAAGGTAAATTTTACCAAGTCTCTAATATTGAACTTAGGAATAAACCAACACACAAGCTCACATCTCAAAAAAACGTTCCCGTATATATGGACCTCCAAACAAATCCCCTACTTAGGCATTCAGCTAACGACTGACTTATCTCATATAGCAGAAGTAAATATCAAAAACCTTTTACAAGATGTGAAGAAGAATGTTTCACAATTCTCTAAAACAGAGCTATCATGGGCAGGAAGAATAGCGTCCTTCAAAATGATGATTTTGCCAAAAATACTATATATCTTCAGAACCCTACCAATAGTATATAAACAGTCACACTTCCAGGACCTAAGTAAACTCCTTAAACAATACATATGGCAAGGAAAGAGGGCTCGATGCCCTTCTAACAAACTTATAATACATAGAAATGCGGGAGGAATGGGCCTCCCAGACATTAAGGACTACTACTGGGCAGCAATTCTATCGCAAACTAAACATTGGTTCCTACAGGGATCTGAACCTTTATGGACCAATCTAGAAGCTTCCATAGCGAACACCTCCCACTTAAGTCTTTTTCTACTGGCTGACGCTTGGAGACCTAGAACCCTAACCTACCTTTCCCCTACGATCATGGCTACTATTCTAACCTGGAGACATTTACGCCTGCAACAACCGAGGGAAAACCTTGGAGCCACCATCAGGTTCCCAATTCAAACACTGAACATTCTACTCCCATATAGTAAAGTTACTGTATGGAAGGAGAATGGATTAGAGTGGGTTGACGACTTATACTCCGATTCACGACTTATACCTTTCCACTCATTAAAATCTACATATGCTATTCCCCAAACGAGTGAATTTTTGTATAAACAGGTTTCATCCTTTCTCCTAAAGTTTCCTCCACCAAACACTGAAATTGACAGCTCGGCATGGAAGTTCCTTCTCTCCCCCACCACGGTGGGAAAGGGAATCTCAGTGTTCTATAACATCCTCCAATATAAAAAGGAAATGGTGAAGTCCTCGTCCATGCTAACGTGGGAAAAGGATTTGAACAAATCTTACGATGTTACCCAATGGAGCAGGGCCCTTAAATGCACATATATGGCTACTCGATGTGTAAGCCACTGGGAGCTCACTCAAAAGATCTTACATAAATGGTATAGAACTCCCCACCAACTAGCTAGAATGTTTAACACACAATCTCCTCTCTGTTGGAGAGATTGTGGTAATGTAGGTACGACATTGCACATATTCTGGCATTGTAAAAGCATTTCTAGTTTCTGGAGGAAAATGTTCACCATCCTCGCTGAAATTACAGGTGTGCTACAACCTCCAGACCCCGCCTTAGCAATTCTACACCTCGGAATTGATACTTATCCGACCCAATTCCGTACAGTAGTAATTCAAATTCTGAACACAACTAAATTGATTATCGCACGACATTGGAAAAGCTCACTATCCCCAAATCCATCAGAAGTTCTAGCTCAAGTGAATCTCAATTATCAATATGAAAGGCTATTGGCCTTTAGGAACTCGTGTAGTAAAAATGTAGACGTGCAATGGAAATGTTGGACGGACTGGTATAGAAAGTAGCCTCCTCTATGATGTACAATGCAATTCCACGCCTTCTGTGGAAAAAGTTACTCAACAAGGCTTGGTATGACTCCTCTGACACAGCGTGATCCCATTTGGGGTGCGGAGGAGTCATATGGAAACCGTTACCTTATAAGGACATATGTTTCATTTTAAATACTAGTTACTTTTGTCACGCTAGAGTTGAATGTTGGAGATTAACCTAGGAAAAAAAAAAACCGGCTTCATGTTGTCAACCGTACTGCAATTTCTTTTTTCTTTGTCCTGTTATTTTCCCCTTGTGTTCCTTTTTCTTTTTTTTTGTATTTTTTCCCTGATCCAGCATAATTTTTTTTTTCTTTTTCTTACTTTGTTTAATATTTGTCATGTACCTGTAACACTTTTTCATCTGAAATGAGTACATTATACTTGTATTGTATACCGTTTCTTTCAATAAAAACAATTTAACCTTGAAAAAAAAAAAAAAACGTAACATTTCATGAGAAACGTAACACTGCGCGAGAAACATAAAACACTGAGTGAGAAACCGTAACATTGCGTGAGAAAACGTAACATTACACGAGAAACGTCACATATCATGAAAAATGTCACGTAGCATGAGAAACTTAACTGCATAAGAACTAACCTCATGAGAAGCGTGAGTTAGAACAAAATGTGAGCGGTGAAAGAACAGATGGGGAGACTTGCCACCGAACAAGCCAATTAAAAACGATCACCTCAATCTGTTAAACCCGGGGGGGCGTGGCTACCGCGCTGCTGGATGGACGTCTGCTAACACAGCTCCGCTCCAGCAACGGGAACCGAGCGACATACAGCTACCACCGCTGACTTTTCAAAGCCCCACTGAACACCTGAAGACCCGGGCACTTGGGTGAAATGTCCAGGAAGCGGAGAGGAGCGGTGGCTCCACAGAAACTGGACGATTTCTTCCGACGGGCAGGCCGCGACCCGAGGCAAGATGGTGCCGGCCCATGCTCACGCGCGGCCTCCTCATCAGACAGCTCAGCAGCAACCAGCCCGGAGAATGGAGAGGCAGAATATCGCCGCTCCCCGGAGGTCTCCACACCGCTGTCTCGCAGCCCAGCCAAATCCAAGCCACGAATGGCTTTGGACACCGCACAGGTGAGCAAGGGCCGGGATCCATTAGATGACACCAGAGAACTCATTGACCCCTTCACTGCCTTCCCCACCACAGATGGGCCTATATCTGACACAACGCTGAAGGACATGCTTCTCTCACTCCGCACCTCCATGCACAATGACATGCTTCTTTGCCTTAACAACTTTAAAAAGGAGGTAGGGGAGCTGGGCTCACGGGTTGACCATATTGAATCTAAAATGGGAGACTTTGCCACTTCGCACAATACCCTGATTGATGCGCACAGTGACCAAGCCGCAGAAGTCGCATGGCTCAAAGCTAAAGTCGCAGACTTGGAAGACAGGTCCCGCAGGAACAATATTAAAATACGGGGGGTTCCGGAGGATGTCCTCCCTGCACAACTCCAGCAGTATGCACAGGTCCTAATGAAGGCATTCCTCCCCTCTCTGCCCCATACAGAACTGCAAATAGACCGTATACACCGGTTGCCCAAACCTGCTTTTCTCCCTGACAATTTACCTCGTGATGTCTTAATGAGAGTCCACTTTTTTCAAACAAAGGAACAACTCATGTCTGCTTTCCGCAAACAACAGAATCCGCCTGCAGAATACGCCCGCATCCAACTGTATGCTGACCTTTCACAGTTTACTATGCAGAAGCGCAAATCCCTGTTGTCGGTAACTAAAGCTTTGCGCAACCACAATATTCAGTACAGATGGGGATACCCAGTTAAACTAACAGTCACCCACGAGGGCAAATCTACTGTGATCACCTCCATTGATGAAGGCCTTGCGCTGTTGCGGTCATTGGACATTCTCCCTGCCCCGTCTTCAGATGGCGCTTCCCCCTCCTCTAACGACCATTTACAAATGGACTGGCAAAAGGTGGTGTGCAAGAAGAAAACCAAGTGAAGTCAGCCGTGGTTACACACCTCATGGTGTGTACATGCTCTTCTCTCAACAATAGTGTTCCTGTTGCACTGAGATCCCCTACTCAGTGCGTTTATTCTTCCCCCCCTTGAATATGGGCAATTGTTATGCCTCTACGTGCAGGTTTGCACCTACTTTTTTACAGAACTTTGTTTGCTTGTTTTTCTTTTTATTCTTTTTTCTTCCCCCCCTTTTTACTCCCTTCCTAGAGGGCCTGCTCGGTCGGCCTGTCGTTACACTCATCGCTCTGCCAGCAACTCTCCTTTCCACAACAGAAGAGGACCTTTGGGACATTCTGGAATCGTGCATCAGGTACCCACCTTATCTTTTAATCATCCTGCTGTTTAATGATGGCTATTAATGTAGTTTCGTTTAATGTGAATGGTCTGAACCACCCGGCCAAGAGGTCTTCCCTTTGGAAAGAAGCTGCTAAATTAAATGCTGATGTTCTCTGCATCCAGGAGACCCACTTTGCGGCTGACTCCGTGCCCCGGTTTCACCACAAAAACTTTCCACACATCTTCATGGCATCCAGTGCCAAAAAGCAAAAAGGAGTCCTGATTGCCATCAAAGATTCAGTCGCTTTCACCATGAAAGACCTTCTAGTTGACCCGGAAGGTCGTTATCTCATACTGAGCTGTGATCTCAATAACAAACCCTACACTATAGTAAACCTGTATGCACCCAACTCCCATCAACTACGATTTTTAAAACGCCTTCACAGGAAGATTTCTGCCAACAAGTATGGTTCGGTATTGATATGTGGAGATCATAACCTGACACCGGATCACACTATGGACACTACCTCCACAGCTAGACGACAACCACCTTCGCTTCAGCCTCTCCTACATGCGGAGGACCTGTTTGATGTTTGGAGATGTCAGCACGCCAACGAGCGTGATTATTCCTATCACTCCTTACGGCACAATATGTATTCTAGAATTGACTTAATTTTAGTTGATAAGCATCTTTTGCAGGCGGTGTCCTCTTCCACCATACATGATATTACATGGTCTGATCATGCTCCCGTTTCTGTCGTGGTGGTGGAGGGGCACACTCCAGGCCCTGCGTATTTGTGGAGGGCTAACCCTCGTATTTTTCAAAAACCGGAACACTCTGGGAAGGTGGCTGCCAGCCTCTCTGAATTTTTCTCTTTAAATGACCAGTCGGTTTCAGATCCCATGATGTTGTGGTGTGCGCACAAAGCGTATATAAGAGGTGTAATGTTACAAATATGTGCAAGGGAAAAAAGGCAGAGGACACAAAAACTTGACCAAATTCTCCATAAGATTAGATCCTTAGAATCACTCAATAAGATAGGCCCGACCTTACAGCTTGCGCATAGTCTCGCCCAATACCGCTCGGATCTTAGACTTCTACTGATAGAACAATTCGACAAACATGTCAGATATTTCAAACTGTCCCACTACTCCTCTGGGAATCGGGCGGGTAAATTTCTCGCCCAGAGGCTCAGAGCAGCAAGAATTAAATCAAAAATTTCGTACCTAATTCATCCTCCAACTAAGCGGAAAATTTATAACCCTAAGGAAATAGCAAACTCATTCGCTGAGTATTATGCCTCACTCTATAACTTAAAGGACGACCCCAACACCCCTCAACCGAATGAAAATACTATACGGGAGTTCTTGACAAAAATTAACTTGCCCTCCCTTACCCCCGAGCAACTTAATTCCTTGAACTCCCCTATTACGGAACCTGAGATTAGAAGGATCATTAGAACTCTCCCTCTAGGGAAGTCCCCAGGCCCAGATGGGCTCCCCAATGACTATTATAGGGCTTTTCCAGACAACCTTGTCCCAACACTTATAAGTGTCTTTTCAACAGCAATGTCCTCTGCCTCGTTTCCTGCTGAAATGCTTAAAGCATATGTGGTTACCATCCCGAAGCCAGGAAAGGAACCCACTTCACCAGCTAACTTTAGGCCGATTTCATTACTTAACTCTGATGTTAAACTATATGCGAAAATCCTTGCACATAGACTGCTCAAGATCCTGCCGGGTCTGGTGAGTCCTGACCAGGCGGGTTTCACTCCGGGTAGGCAGGCCTCTGATGCCACAAGAAGAGTTATTAACATTATGCAATACGCTGGGGCCTGTCGGGTACCTTCTCTGCTCCTCTCTTTGGATGCGGAGAAGGCATTCGACAGGATTCATTGGGGATACATGAGACTTACATTACAGAAATATGGCTTTACAGGCCCTATCTTATCGGCCATAATGGCCCTCTACTCATCCCCCTGTGCACAAGTCTATACGTCCAATATGTTATCGACCACGTTTTCTATATCTAATGGTACCAGACAGGGCTGTCCTCTATCTCCCACTATCTTTAACTTACTCATGGAGCCCCTGGCGGAAAGGATCAGAACCCACCCTAATATTGCTGGCTTTAACCTTCCGCACGGGTCACATGTTATCAATTTATTTGCGGATGATATCATCCTGTTTCTAACCTCACCACGAACTTCTCTTCCCTACACCCACAGCACACTTATGGAATTTAGTAATATATCCTACTATAAAGTCAACTGCACGAAATCGCTTATTTTTCCATTGGGACTTCCTCCCTCTCTTTGTGAATCCTTGCAAAACGCTTTCCCCTACACTTGGAACAAAGAGGGTATAACTTACCTGGGCATAAAAATTACTGATCTAAAGACGATAGCAGACGCTAACTATGGGCCCCTCATAGACAAGCTTACCAAAGAAGCCAAACGCTTGGCCAATACTGAACTCACCTGGTCAGGTAGACTTGCTACATTTAAAATGCTACTTCTACCTCAAATACTGTATGTCTTCCGGACCCTACCTATCCCGTTAAAATTGAAGCATATTAAGGCTCTTAACTCTCTACTTAAATATTTCATTTGGAAGGATTCGAGGCCTAGATGCGCAAAACCTTTACTGGTCAAACATAGATCGGCCGGAGGGATGGGTCTGGTCGACATTCGGGACTACTATAGAGCCTCCATTCTCACTCAACTGCGGAAATGGTTCCACCAACCGGTGGACACCCCTTGGTGCAATGTTGAACGAGCCCTGAGCCCGACCAAAGACCTTATACACTTGCTTTGGGCTGACGTCCTACATCCGATTCCAACACATAGTCTTCCCCCCACTCTCCGTGCCTCCCTAGAGGCTTGGAGGTCCTTTTTAAATCTTCCTCTACCATCTGACCAATTGACTTCCATCCCAATACCCTTATCGACCTTGCAACAGACCATACCCAACCTATCAATCACGAAATGGCAGGAAAAGGGACTACACTTTATTTCTGACCTATATGATGGAAACTCCCTTATCCCCTTCGACACTCTTCGTTCTCGTTTTCACTTAACTCCATCTGATCAATATAAATATAACCAAATATACCATTTTTGTAAATCAGTTACTACACCCACCATTCGCCTTTCAAGGGAAGCCTGGCAATTTTTTCACACGACCCTTTTATCTGTTAAAGGTATCTCCTTATTTTATAATTTATTTCAATGTAAAATGGACTTTGTTAAATCACCCCCCTATCTCAAATGGGAAGTCGACCTCCAGTCAACTTTTACTATTCCACAGTGGAAGGAGGCTTTTAGGTGGATATATAGAGCCTCTAAATGCGTGAACCACTGGGAATTGTCACAAAAGATTGCCCTGCGGTGGTATCTTACCCCATACAGGGTTGCCCAGTTTGGTAGGAATGGTTCTCCGCTGTGCTGGAGGAGCTGTGGGGAAGTAGGCAACTTACTCCATATGTTTTGGACTTGTAAGCATCTCACTAGCTACTGGAATTCCATATTCCGCTCGATCTCTAGTATCACGGGCATTATCACCCCCCCCCAGCCCGGCCCTGGCCATACTAAATCTGGGAATAGATTATTTTCCTCCAGAATTTAGAATAGTAGTCACACACATATTGATAATTGCCAGGTCTCTCATTACTAGGCAATGGAAGAACAATAAAGCCCCGGACGTAGCCGAGGTCTTTTCCACCACGCAGACCCATTACACCTATGAGTCACTAATAGCAGCTGCAGGGGAAAACAAAAAGTATTTTGATGATAAGTGGAAATGTTGGACATCCTGGTACAAACGTAAGGACTGACTGGCATCTCCCACCAGATTGACTGAACTAGACCGATTACACCCCTCCCCATCCCCTTTTCTGCTCCCCTTTCTTGGGCCCCCTATTATAATTGCCAATGTGTACAATATTCGATAGAATAATGTTTTAACTGATATGATGATACTGTTGCAGCCCAGGGATGTCGGATGTCCACCTTACGTTCGAGCTACGATATGTCTGACTCACAGTCTGACACTCCCTGGCCTGTGTATTTGTTGAACTTTACATTGATTGATTTACTCACATCACTGAACTCTAATCTTGTAACTGAGATTTGGGGTTTCTGTTTTCTATGTTTTTTTTCTTTTTATTATTCTTTATTTCATTTTACTTTTCTCCTCTTCTACTTCTTGCCAGTAGGCCTAAGACAATGTGAAATTGACATATGTTAATTACTGGGCAAGCCGTTTTCTGTCTGCCCTTTGTTTCATGTTTCTTGTATTCTTGTATTTTGTACTTTGAAAAATCTTAATAAAGACTATTTACATAAAAAATCTGTTAAACCCATAGGTGTGATGGGTAACCCACGGTGGAAGAACATGGGCAATCCAGCTGTGTGAAACAACCAGAAAACATAAGACAACCCGCCCGTGACAAAACAAACCCCCTGGTACCTGACAAGTATAAGGACGTGGGTGCCGAAATGACAGGACCAACAGCGCATGAATGCAGACCTAATGAAAAAAACACCCTAGTGTATGCAGAAGTGAGCCCGAGCAACCTGCAGCGCCAAGACAGGAAATTAAAAGGTACACTCAGGGCTAAGGAACCCACAGACCTTGGTGGGTAGTAGTAAAGGTGTAATGGTGAACGTATGAAGTATGGACTACAGACGAGAAGATTGTGGGACAACAATCAATTACCAACGAAACCTCAGCCCATATGGACCTGTAGACGTGACAGATCCTGGATGCAAGCACCAACTAATGAAAATGCAGCGAATGAAGGCCAAGGACATGAAAAACATGACATGAAAACGTGCGAGACATGGGAAAACCTCAGAGCATGGGAAAACATAAGAAACCTGAGAAAATGTAAGAAACATGGGAAAACGCAAGAAACATGGGAATACGTAAGAAGACATGGGGATACATAAGAAAACATGGGGATACGTAAGAAATGTGGTAAAACCTAAGAAACATGGTAAAACCTAAGAAACGTGGGGAAATTTAAGAAACATGGTTAAACTTAAGAAACATGGGAATACTCAAGAAACATGGGAATACTCAAGAAACATGGGAATACTCAAGAAACATGGGAATACTCAAGAAACATGGGAATACTCAAGAAACATGGGAATACTCAAGAAACATGGGAATACTCAAGAAACATGGGAATACTTAAGAAACATGGGGAAACGTAAGAAAACATGGGAAAACATAAGCAAACATGGGAATACATAAGAAAACATGGGAATACATAAGAAAACATGAAAATACATAAGAAACATGGAAAAACATAAGAAACAACCATACCTTGAACGAGAAACCATAAATTACATGTATGATGTATGGACAACAAGCGAGAAGACAGTGGGCTAACAATCAATATAAAATAACACCTCAGCCCTACAGAACTGTAGACATGACAGATCCCCGATGTGAGCACTAGCTAATGGTAAAGCAGCAAACTAAAGGCATGTGGCACTAAACAGGAGCAACATGGGAACCGCAAGAAAACATGGGAAAAGAAAGCAACATGAGAAAAAACGCAAGCAAACATGAGAAACACAAGCAAACATGGGGCACATGAGAAACACGGGACACATGAGAAACACGGGACACATGAGAAACACAGGGCACGTGAGGGGACACGCAAGAACCACAGGACACGCAAGAACATGAGAAAATTAAGAAAAACATGAATTGGGGTGAGAAGCAAGAAAAAATAAAAACAAAAACTGCATGAAAAACCGCAACCCACATGAATAAAACAAAAACAAAAAAAGAACCACAAGCTGCATGAGAACTGCAAATCAAAAGTGAACCACAAATGGCCAAACTGTGAATTTCACGAGAAACCGCACACTGCATGAGAAACATGAATCACATGAGAAACCGTGAATCACATGAGAAAACACAAATTGCATGAGAAACCGATGATGCAACAAAAACCCCAGGCAGGCATGGTCACTCCACCCACAGAAACAGGCACATACATGCTGGACAGACACCAAGCCAAACCCTCCTGGCAGTGACTCAATTCCCTCACCCCCGGCAGCACGAGGTATATGCAACCCACTGATAAGTACAGCCTTGAAATAACAGACATCTACCAAGTTTGCATTCGATCTGATTGTATGTTTACTCAGAAAATCTCCATACAGAGGATCACAAAAGAGTGATGATTATGACAGGGTACACAGCTTTTTATGAGAGAATGATCACATTACAGTTTATGACTGGCAAACAACCAGAATAGAAACTACGCAATACATTCCAGGATAATCTGTTTCATATTTCAAATGGTCATTTTGGCGCTAACACAATAACACAATAACAAATTTAAAGGTCATTCTGACAATTTGGCAATTTAGATATTAATTACTGGGAAACTTCATAATAACATCTGGAAACAACATTTCGGGGAAATAGTGTGTTATCATGTCACTTGGCTGAACATTGTAAAAAGACATAAGTGAATAACAGGATATGTGTTGCAATATCAGAAGTACCCAAGAATTGAGAAACATTATATAAAAAGAAATACTTTTGTATATTGAAGGGGAACTCTAGACTATATACAGATATGTGTTGCATATGTCTTCATATCTTGACACCACCACCAATCAATGAGGCCCTGCCGTTCTGCCCCAAACATATAGATCTCCCTGCCAGACCAATCCACCCAACAAAAATACACCCCTCACATCCCACGTGCACCGAACACATCCAAAACATGCCTTTTTTAGCAACCGGTTACGTTAAGACATGAAAATGTTCTTGGCTTTATAGCTGCTGACAATAAAGGTAACATAAGTATATATTTGACATGATATGTTACAACTTCCCTGAATAATCCAAAGCACAATTTACCTTTCTGCCATAGCTGTTTGAATTAAAGATTTTTTTTCCAACTAAACCTCTGCTTAAAGTGTTGTGGGGACCATAGATTTTAAGCTCCATGAGGTCTCAATATGTACTTTATAACATATGCCATCCACTTGCACAACCTCACTCGCGCAGTCACAAAACACCACACAGCCCCCCCCCCCCCCCGAGACAGCCACAGGGTGAAGCAGGGGGGGGGCAGGAGAAGCAGGAGAAGCAGCTACCTCGGGGACAGGAGCCGCCATGCAGTCGAACCCCCCCTCCCCCAGGCAGAAAACACTGGGAGAAGAAGGCGGCTGAATCCTCCCCCCGGCATAAACACCTGGAGACAAGGAGTCAGGTGGGAGAAGTGGCTCCCTCGTGGACACAGGAGCTGCCAGGCAGACCAACCCCCCTCTCCCAGCACAACGCTGGGAGAAGAGGGCAGGTGGAAACAATGGGTGGGCAGGTGGAAACAATGGGTGGGCGGGTGGGAAAAGCGCCACCCCTCGCGGAGATGGATGAGACGCCAGTCGCCCGAAAACCCCCCCTCCGGAGGAAAACCCCATTAGAAGCGGGCGGCCGAGATCTCCTCCCAAAGAGCGGAGCCGGAGGGGGCCGAAACACCCCCCTACACGAGAGCCAAGTCCAATGAGAGGAGGAGGCAGAGGAGGGCAGGCTTTATGCAGCCTGACTCCTCCTAAAAACACAGGCTGACCTGCGGTCAGCCTTACACTTCTAATTCCAAATCCAATAATGTACTGATATTATAAATTGAGATGCTATAATGTTTTAAACTGTGAGAAACTGTTAACTGTTTAGGTAAATGTTTATCAGCTGCAACTGAACTGTTCTTACTGTTTTCTTCTTGCAACCTTATGCACACGATGTTGTCCATGTACTGTGTCATTGTAACTTTAATACTTTCAAATAAAAATATATTTTACTGTTTAAAAAAAAAAAAAAAAAAAAAAGAACAAATTTGCCATGTAGTTGCCTACCCCATTCCTCTGTTTAGGTCTTCTTGTAAGGTTTCCACATCCTGCGTAGAAGTTACTGCCCTGCTTAGCTTTGTATTGTCCGCAAGTACTGAGATTAATCTATTCATAAACGACCTTGAACAGCTCAAACAGGATTGGTCCCAGGACAGAACCCTGGGAGACCCCACTTTCCACACCAGACCATTCTGAGTACTGCCCGTTTATCACCACCCTTTGGACTCGCCCCTGTAGCCAGTTTTAAATCCAGGTACTCACCCTATGGCCCATGCCGATAGACCTTTTTGTTTGTACAGTAGATGCTTGTGGGGAACTGTATCAAACTTTGCAAAATTCAGATACACCACATCCACAGCCCTTCCTTTATCTAGATGGCAGCTCACTTCTTGATAGGTCTGGCAAGAACGATTCTTCATGAAACAATGCTGATTACTGCTATCAATACTGTTTTCATTACTGCAATCTTGTATATAGTCCCTTATCATCCCCTCCCATAGCTTGCAGACTATTCATGTTAGGCTTACTGGCCTGTAGTTCCCAGGGATATGCTCTGCTCTTTCTTAAATATTGATGCCACATTGGATTTTCTCCAATTGGCTCGTACCATTCCAGTCAGTAAACTGTATACAAAAATTAGGAACAATGGTCTGGCTATCACCTGGCTGAGCTCCTTAATGACCCTCGAGTGTAAGCCATCTGGTCCCAGTGATTTATTTATGTTATTTTCAAGTCTATTTCTGATTCTTGTGAAGACTGAGGAGAAGAATATATTCAAAAACTTTGCCTTCTCTCTTTCCCTTGTAGCCAAATTCCTTTCATCGTCCTTTATGGGGCCAAAAGGTTCTGGCCTTGCTTTCCTACTATTTATATACTTACATTTTTTTTATTCTCCTCCGCTATGCATCTGTCACGTCTCCCGGTCCCACTGGTTGCATGCCAACCTCCACTGTCGGAGTCCATAGGGTGGCACTGTCACTTAGGCACTCACACTCCTTATTCCCAATGGCCCCCACCTGCCGCTGCTCCCGGTCCCCGGGTCACCTGCCGACACCTCTCTTGGTCTCAGTGGGGGGAAGGGTCCAGTCCGCAGTTCCCACATGCTCACACCACGCTGCTCAGTGTCTGCACTTCTGCAGTTCCGGCGCCAAACAATACAACAGCTCCACCTCCTGTTGTATCATGTCTGCAGGCTCTGACCATCTCCTGTATAGTGTCTGCAGTCTCTGACCATCTTTTGTATCATGTCCTCAGACTCTAACCATCTCCTGTAGTATATCTGCAATCTCTTAAACACATTGCTAATAGTATTAATGGGGACTATAACAGACTCTCTAATGGACACCAAGAGGGCCACTGTTAGAGAGACCCCCCTCCCGGTCACATTAGAGCCTACTGTAGTCTCTAATGTGGCCTGGTGGGGGCTCTAACAGACTAACATAGGGCTTCACTGTGTCCATTAGAGAGGCCCCCCCTCTAGGTCCCATTAGAGTACTCTGCTTCTCTTCCTGTATTTTGTCTATTGTTAAGAGATCAGGGCTGGTGCAAGGATTTTTGACACCCTAGGCACAACCTAATTTTGCAGCCCCCACTGGCTCCACCCTTGACTCCACCCCCTTTGCCCTGCTCATGTAACACATGTGACCTACCTGGGCATTACACTGACCTATCTGACCAGGGCCAGTGCTAGCCTATTTTGTGCCCTAGACAAGACCAGGTAATTGGGGGGAGGAAAGAGGTCTGTGAGAGTGGAGGGCTGAGAGGGGGCGGGGAGAGAGGGGGAGGGGGGGGAAAGGTAGGGGAAAGGGAGGGGAGAGGATAGGGAGGGGTTTGAGAGAGGGAAGGGGGTTCAGAGAGTAACACATTTGAGAGGGGGATGAGCGAGAAGGAAGGGTTGAGAGAGAATGGTGGGTTTAGAAAGGGGGGCTGAGACATTAGGGAGGGCTCAGAGAGGGGGGGTGAGAGAGAAGGGAAGGGGCTGTGAGAGTAGGGTGGGGGCTGAGAGAATAGGCAGGGCCGAGAGGGGGCCTGAGAGAGGGAAGATGGCTAAGAGAAGGTAGGGCTGAGAGGGGGCCTGAGAGAGGGAGGATGGCTAAGAGAAGGTAGGGCTGAGAGGGGGCCTGAGAGAGGGAGGATGGCTGAGAGAGAAGGGAGGGCTGAGGTAGAAGAGAGGGCTGAGGTAGAAGAGAGGGCTGAGGTAGAAGAGAGGGCTGAGGTAGAAGAGAGGGCTGAGGTAGAAGAGAGGGCTGAGGTAGAAGAGAGGGCTGAGGTAGAAGAGAGGGCTGAGGTAGAAGAGAGGGCTGAGGTAGAAGAGAGGGCTGAGGTAGAAGAGAGGGCTGAGGTAGAAGAGAGGGCTGAGGTAGAAGAGAGGGCTGAGGTAGAAGAGAGGGCTGAGGTAGAAGAGAGGGCTGAGGTAGAAGAGAGGGCTGGGGTAGAAGAGAGGGCTGGGGTAGAAGAGAGGGCTGAGGTAGAAGAGAGGGCTGAGGTAGAAGAGAGGGCTGAGGTAGAAGAGAGGGCTGAGGTAGAAGAGAGGGCTGAGGTAGAAGAGAGGGCTGAGGTAGAAGAGAGGGCTGAGGTAGAAGAGAGGGCTGAGGTAGAAGAGAGGGCTGAGATCGAAGAGAGGGGGACAGAGAGAAGGAAGGGCAGAGAGAGGAGAAAGGGGGAGGGGGGCCTGAGGGAGGGGAGCTGATGAGGAGAGGACTGCGAGCAGGACAGAGAGAAGGGAGGGGGTTCAGAGGGAAGGGGTGAGAGAGGGGGAGGGGTGAGAGAGGGGGAGGGCTGAGAGAGAAGGGAGTGGGCTTAGAGAGAGGGGGACAGAGAGAAGGGAGGGGGCTTAGAGAGAGGGGGCTGAGAGAGAAGGGAGGGCTAAGGGGAGGTGGCTGAGAGAAAAGGGAGGGCTAAGGGGAGGGGGCGATGAAAGAGACCCTTAGTCCTGTTCCTGCAGTCCCTCCTCTGTCCCAGTCTCTGTTTGCAGAGCTGCAGGCAAGGTTTGTGTATGATGACAGACAGTACATTCCATACCATAATGGCAGTCTCCTGCTTCCATTCCATTAAATTCCAGCGGCTGCCACAGCAGCCTGCGTCTCCTGCCCATCCTCTGTGAGAGCTCTGTGCCCCCAGTGAGCGGTGAGCCTGTCCTCCGGCTCCAGGCTGCACTTTGGAGCACAGAGAGGAAGTTGGAGCAGTCCATGCTCTGGAAGCATGGGGTACGCTGCACCCGCTGCTTCTTGCCTCCTGGGAGGGGCAGGTCAGAGGGGCTATGTCAAGGAGGAGGCGGTGCCATGGTGGAGCTCTTCTCCTGAGTCCTGGATTCTCAGGCTTATCTGCCCTTGCTGATCACTTCCATGTAGCGATGGATGCCCGGCTGCCCGCACCTCCCCAACGGTGCTGCTGATTGCTGCCTGCTGCCACAGACATTTCTGGTACTAGACAGCTGGGTAGAGGACAATGCACATTTACAAGCTCCAGGTGCCCTCTCCTCCCAGCAGGGAGTAGGTAAGCCAGCGGCAGTGGCTGTGCCCTAGGCGGGTGCCTAATTTGCCTAGTGGTAGCCCCGGCCCTGTAAGAGATCGTGGGAGGATCCCAGGGTAACGGAGACTTCTTAGGGGAGCATCTCTGTGTTTGAGTCATTGCCAACATTTGTAAAGGGGACAGGTTAGTAAGATGACCACACCCATGAAATATCTCTGCACCAAGGTGTCATGGCACATCAACTGAAAATGACATCAATAGTTAAAACAAGGGCCTCCAAACGATGGCCTGTTAAAATAATTTATTGGGCCCCAGCTAGTTTCAGTAACATATCCTTAGACAGTGAAAACTGATGATTCAGATCAGTTGATCTCTGATTTTAACCCCCAAATCCCACTGATTTCTCTGATATAAGGGTCTGATTGGGAGTCTGCTGTAAGGAGAAACTATGAAGGTGACCCTTATGTAAGGGGGGGTGAATTTATTTCTTAGGCCGTGTACACATGACCAGACTTTCCGGCAGAAAAGGTCAGACGGAATCAGTCGGGAGTCCGTCGGAACTCTGTCGGGAAGACTGTCTGACCTTTTCTGCCGGCAGTAAAGGTCCGGTTGTGTGTATGCAGCATTATACTATTTCTAGTTGTTCATTTATAAAGCAGACATTATTTTTTGCCAGTATCTTTAAAATTTGCAATGTGGCTCTCATACTGAAAAGCTTGGAAACCTCTGGTTTAATCATAACACTTACTGAAAACACAACTATAGTATTCATTTAAATGTTTTATTGAACATGAAAGTACAGAAAGACTCACCATAGTGAATGTTTCGTTCTTACAAACCATGCAGGTAACTTCAGTGTCATCTGGAATCCACTGCATTTTGGTTGGAGGTTTTTCTGGAGGTATAAAGTCTGGGGAAGGTTTACTTCGCCTTTGTCCTTTATCAGGAGGACCTAAAGTAATGTTACATTACAGTCAACTGTGTAAAACAAAAAAAAATATCTATATATATAAATATATATATTTATATCATATAAAAACACATACAGGCTACTTCTATAAAGTGATGCTATTTGCCATTACACAACTTCTCGTCAACACTCGTCCTTATGGTTGAACATAAAAGTTGATGTGAGAGTATCATTTGCTATTCACACTATACTCACCCAGGATCAACTGTTTGAAAACAGTCCATTGGATCAATTCACTCTGCCAATAAGAAATGCTAGTTGATCTACAGTACCTATTTTTATTCAGCAAGTAAACCACCCTACACATACATGGACTTCCACAGAACTATTTTCGGGGGGGGGGGGGGGGGCATACTTTTATGGACACCCATGCTCAGACCCTTTTTGATAATGTCATGAAGGAGATGGGGCTTAGTCATTATCATATAAAGCTCAGGCAGGCAGGAAAAGGTTTGAGAAACCCGATGCAAAAGCTTAATAGAAGGTTCAAGCTGCCATCGTCTGATTAGCAATTTCTAATTAGTTTTTCTTTTTTTTTTGTTTACACTATTGAATGCACCAAATTATTCATACACACATGATCAAGGCACTACAAGTGAGTTATAAAAAGAAAACACATGTAGAATCTGCATTTGGTGTTAAAGGACAAATAAAATAATAAAATATATGATATAAGTATTTATTTTGGAATGTATTAAAATACTATATATATATATATATATATATATATATATATATATATATATATATATATATATATATATATATATATATATATATATATATAATAACTTATCATCCAGATTGGAAAATAAATCATATAAACTAACTGCAAATATCTGCACTCTTCCTTAAATTTAGCAATCACATTTTTTTTTTGTCCAATTTTTGTTCACAGGTTAATGATCTCAAAAAATAAACTGTAAACGTCTGTGGTCCTGTGCAAATGTATCAATTACTTTGTAAATCAACTGTTGTTTATTTTCAGCAATTTTTGCCCTATGTATGCTCATCATGCACAAATCAGATAAGCGATCATCTGCCATTGTCAATCTCAGCCAGGTTTTCACCCTTCTCATTGTGCTGAAAGACCTTTCCACTGTATAAGTGGCCACTGCTAACGTGAGAGCAATGAGAATTGCTTGCTGGACTGAGGAAAAAAAAATAAAAAAATCTGCGTGGTTTAGCAAATCCAGAAATCCATTGTCAAACTGCTCATCCTTCGTTGACCAGATCTCAAACCATGTGACTGCTTCAGCTTCCAGGCTTTCAATGCCGTAAATTTCTTTGATGTCTGCAATATGGCATTTGTATTGCTCTAGTGTTTAATTTTTGCCATTTGTTTTGGGTAAAGTGAGAACAGACTGAAATTGTTCTTGTTTTCAATGCCAAACTGGCTTTCTAATGATGCAATGATTGAGTCAATGAATGGCACATAGATAGACTGGCAATAGTATTCTTCCACAGAAGAGGAACCAAAATTAGAACGGAATACTTGCCTGCCACACTGTCTGGGAACGCAAAGTCTGAGGCCGCGTACACACGCGGGGACTGTTCGCCGAACTTTGTCCGCTGAACAGTGTTTCGGCAAACAGTCCGCTCGTGTGTGGGCTTTCAGCGGACAGTTTCAGCGAACAGTCCGCTGAACAAGGTTTTTCGGAAATTTCGAAAAACTGTCCGCTGAAACAAAGTTTCAGCGAACAGTCCCCTCGTGTGTAGGCTTGTTCGTCAAACTAAGTTCCGCGCATGCTCAGAAAGGATTTACATGCCGAAAGTTATAATGCAGTGTATAGGACGTCGTATTTTTCGTCCCGTCGTACGTGCCGTTCACGTCATCGCGCACGGTTTCAGCAAACTGTTTGTTCGTCGTGTGTGGCCATGTCCGTCCATGCTAATTTTGAGCGGACTGTTTGCCGAAACTGTTTGACGGACAAAGTTGGGCGAACAGTCCCCGCGTGTGTACGCGGCCTGATGTTCAATTTTTCTGCCATTGTTTGAACATTTGAAACGATTTCCTTAAATTGTTCTTCTGCATTTTCTCTGTGATCGTGGAACACAGTGAGACGATCTTGCACGTGATTACACACTTTGAGGATATCAAGCTGAACACTGATGCCAATCTTGATGAGTAATTTGAAATGATGGTCAAGCAAAAGAGGAAGCTCACTGTGCTTGAAGAACATTGCAATTGATAAGCATCCTGACGTGTTTTCCCTCATGCTGTAGTGATCAGTAAGGTTAATTGATTACAAATATCTTCAAAGTCTTAGCTAAAAATTTGAATGCTTTTGTATTTGGCTGCCCACCTTGTTTCACTCAGCAATGGCACATTTGGAATAAGTGATCTTCTTTTTGGACTCTCACGGAAAAACTTGATGATGACTTTCACTGTGCCAACAGAATTCCGTATATCAGGAACAGCATTCAGGTCATTAAAACAAAAGTACATTCAAATTTTGCAAAAAATCTAAAAAAAAAAAAAAAAAAAAAAAACTTACCAGAAATGCCTGCTGCTAGGCATATCGTCCGAATCTGCCTCTTCCTACTCCATGGTGATGTTCAGTCTTCTCTTGTCCGTGCAGCGTCTTCTGGGGAATGGGGCGCTGTGTGTTCTGGGAACTGTGTCCCAGAACACAGCGCGTCCCATTCACAAAGCGCTGTGCGACTCGCGCATGCACAGTAGGAAACTGGCAGTGAAGCCGCAAGGCTCCGCTGCCTGTTCCCCTTAGTTGGAATGGCGGTGCCGGGACCTGAGAGCCAAGGGACAGGTCAGCCTCGGGCGGCCGACATCGCGGGCACCCTGGACAGGTAAGTCTGCTTATTAAAAGTCAGCAGCTACAGTGTTTGCAGCTGCTGACTTTTAAATTTTTCTTTTTAAAGCTGGCCCTCCTCTTTAACAACCAAATTGAGTTTATGTGCAGCAGAGTGAGCATAAGCAGCTTTAGGATATTTTCTCTTTATTATGGCTTGAACACCACCTTCTTTTTCTGCCATTGTAAAGCATCCATCATATCCTTGGCCATAGAGTTTTTCTAAGTTTAATTCAAATTTAGAACATGCATCCATACTCATATTTGCAACTGAGATGGCATCCGTTTCTTTTAAGGTTGCAAATCCAAGGAATTCTTCTCGGATAACAGCTACGGTGCTGCTTGTGTCTACAAAACGTACTCCAAGTGACATCTGTTCTTTTCCAGAAATGTTAGCACTTTCATCAGCGATGATTGAAAACCCATTTGACATGTTGACTAAGGATACCGGATCTTCGCATAATGTTTCTTCACATAATCGAATCAATTAATTTTCAACACAAACTGATGTATAACATGCATTAACTGGTGCATTTTCAAGATGGTTCTTTAGGATTGGGGATGGCTGAACGGTTCGCCCGGCGGTCGGTTCGTGGCAAATTTCGGCTGTTCGCAGTCTGCCCGATCGGTGGACTATTGCCGCTGTTCGCCCGGCGGACTTCCGTGTTTACTGTGTAAGAGAACTTTGACCTACGATGACACATCCATCATGTGGTACAGGACAGCCAATTGAGACATTACAGCACGTGGACACTTGGACATTCCCCCTAACTTATAAATAGACCCGATCCGGCGGCCATTTTACATTTTTGCATATGTCACTATAGGGAGGGGTTGCTGTGTGGAGCAGGGAGAGACTGCAGTGACCCAAATCGCTAGCTATTAGGTCCACAAAAGTTCTTTTAAGGACTGGTATGGTATAGGTGTATTTCAGGATATAGGTTTGAGGCACTGTTATTCAAGTCATTGTTGCAGCAGCCTGTCTTTTGTGAGTGCTGAGAGGGACAGGGCGCTGTGTGCAGCAGGGACAGTCAGTTTCATCATTAGCTGTTACTATTAGGTCCACAAAAGTCCTTTTCATGACTGGTATGGTAAAGTAGTACAGGATATAGTTTTGAGTGCTATTCAAGTTACTGTTGCAGCAGCCTGTGTTTTGTCAGTTTAAATAGGGACAGACAGGAAGCTGTGTGTGGCAGTGAGGGACAGTCAGTTTAATCAGTAGCTGTTACTATTAGGTCCACAAAGGTTCTTTTCAGGACTGGTATGGTAATAGGCTTGTACATGTATAATATTATCTCTTCCAAATATAGAAAGAATATTATACTTGACAGCTGCCCTTCTGCTGCAGTAGTCCTTTATGAGTATAGGGACTGAGGTACAGTCTGCTAATCACGACCTACTAGTTCCACAAAGGTCCTTATAAGGACTGGTAAGGTATAGTGTACTACAGTATATAGGGTTGAGTGAGGTACAGTCTGCTAATCCTTAAGGACTGGTATAGGTCCACAATTTATAGGGTTGAGGTGCACTACTGCTGACTGCTGCCCTATTCTGCAGCAGTCCTTTATGAGTATAGGGACTGAGGTACAGTCTGCTAATCACAACCTACTAGTTCCACAAAGGTCCTTATAATGACTGGTAAGGTATAGTGTACTACAGTATATAGGGTTGAGTAAGGTACAGTCTGCTAATCACAACCTACTAGTTCCACAAAGGTCCTTCTAAGGACTGGTAAGGTATAGTGTACTACGGTCTATAGGGTTGAGTGAGGTACAGTCTGCTAATCCTTAAGGACTGGTATAGGTCCATTATATATAGGTTTGAGGTGCACTACTGCGGACTGCTGCCCTATTCTGCAGCAGTCCTTTATCAGTATAGGGACTGAGAGTTTTGTCACAAGGTCCGCAGGGGTGGTAGGGCAGGAGCAACAGGCTTGAGCCAAAGTGGGAAATTGCAGAAGGTGCATGCGATTAGGTCAAAGGAAGCACCAGAATTGGTTGAGTGGCTCACTCAGCCTTACTCTTCTGCACCCTCCTCATCCTCTCGATCTGCACCCTCTTCTTCACTCTCTGCTATGTGCACCCCCAAAGACACTACCACCAACAACACCACCACCACCACATACCTTCCGCTTGAGTCACAGGAATTATTTTCCGATCCATCACAAGACATTGCCAATGCGCAGCCACTCTTGGCATTGGATCAGGAAGAGGAGGTAGCAACAACCGCCACTCAGCAGTCTGACGACAGTACCCAGATCAGCCCAAGGAGGAGGTTGGTCCCCGGTGTTGCTGCCTACTCCGAGATCTCTACTTATAGCGGTGGGAAAGGTGATGTTGATGATGACGTGTCTAGTGATGTCATGTGGGTGCCCACAAGAAAGGAAGAGGAGGGGAGTTCAGAGGGAGATATGGACCAGCAGATAGGGAGGAGAAGCAGGAATAACTTACATTCCACAGGAGGGACAAAGGAGACTGCTAACGTATCAGGAGCGAGTCATCGACCATGTACGGTAACATCTGGCGCTCCCAGGACGCCGGCACATGGCTCCGCAGTGTGGGCTTTTTTAACGTGTCTGCTGCTGACAATAGTGTTGTCATCTGCAATCTTTGCAGTCAACGCATTAGTCGCGGTAAGCCCAACACTCACCTAGGGACGACCGCCTTAAGAAGGCACATGAGCTGCCATCACCGAGCCCAGTGGGAGCAACGGAACACACAAAGCCACACTCCAGGCTCTCACCGTCCAGCCTCGTCTTCTACTTCTCCTCACAATTGTTCTCCACTCCATCTTCCATCACGCCAAGCTCACATTTTTCTGTAAAAAGGCAGGCTTCCGTGGGCCTAATGTTCGAGCGTAAAAAAAAAAATGATGACGCCGGATAACCCTCTTACCCAACGGTTGATGGCTGACTTGTCAGAACTGATAGCCCGCCAACTACTGCCATATAAAAACTGGTGGACTCGGAGGCCTTTCGAAAATGTGTGGCCATTGGAACACCACAATGGAAGGTCACAGGAAGGAAGTATTTCTCACAGAAGGGCATCCCAGAGCTATATGGCCATGTTCAGCGGCAAGTGAATGTATCTCTGACACACAGTGTCGGTGCCATGATACATCTGACCACGGACACGTGGTCTAGCAAACAAGGGCAGGAAAGGTATATCACTTTTACTGCCCACTGGGTAAACCTTTTGACGGCCGTGAAGCATGTAACCCGTGGCACCCGTGTAGATTTGGTTTTACCGCCACGGATTGCATGCAGGCCTGGCTCTTCTCCTCCTCCTCCATCCTCCTCCCTCTCCTCCTCGGCTGACTCCTCCTTTTCCGCTGCTAGCGTCTCTTCCGCTGCGCCGCCCAAGCTCCCCAGAACCTATTTGACATGCCCGGTGAGACATTGCCATGCCGTGCTGCATCTGTTGTGTCTGGAAACCAAGAGCCATACTGGCCCGGCACTCCTTTCAGCTTTGCGTTCACAGGCAGATCAGTGGCTAACACCGCTCAATTTGACAGTTGGTAAAGTGGTGTGTGACAATGGTGGCAATCTGCTTAGCGCATTGAAACAGGGCAAAATTACGCATGTGCCATACATGGCACACGTCTTAAACTTGGTCGTGCAGCGATTGGTTGTCAAATACCCTGGGGTCCAGGACATCTTGCAGCAGGCAATGAAAATTTCGGCCCATTTTAGAAGATCTTACACGGCCATGGCTCGCCTTACTGATATTCAGCGGCGACACAATCTGCCGGTCAGGCGTCTTATTTGCGATTGCCCGACACGATGGAACCCAACCTTCAATATGCTTGATAGGCTGCTCCAGCAGAAACGTGCAGTTAACGTCTACCTGTATGAACTCTGTGGCAGAACAGGTTCTGGGGAGCTGTTTTTTTTTCACCGTGCCAGTGGCTGCTCATGCGCGACGCATGCAGACTTCTGCGGCCATTTGAGGAGATCACCAAACTGGTCAGTCGCAGCCATGGCGCCATCAGTGGCATGGTACCTTATGCCTTCTTTATGGCACATCGTGTCATTGATCAAGCTGTGGAGGAGCAGGAGCGGGAAGATGAGGAAGTCGCAATGCTGGATGAATTCCAAGGGGGGGGCTACTCTATCTGAGACAAGTGAACAACAGGAGTCTTTAGAGGAGTCAGAGGAGGGTGGCGCCAGGTCGGATGAGGAGGAGCAAGAAGAGCATGCTTTAAACCTTTCTGGGATCCCTGTTGTTGTGCATGGATGGGGAGAGGGGAATGAAGAGGACGACATTATCCTGGATGATGAGCAGGAGCCAGGCCACCACACCGCTTCCAGCTTAGTGCAAATGGGGGCCTTCATGCTCCAGTGTTTTTTTTTTTAAACAAATTTTTATTCTGAAACAATTGCATTTGACATAAAGGCGAAATACACATAACATCAACAGCCATAATCGACTTTGGTACATAGTCTCGGAAAACTGAACATTGTATCTGGAACATACAGTAATTTCTGAGAGATATATATACTTTCAAACATACGGGAAACAGGGGGCGTGGCTAGCCGGCGGAGCGGATGGACGCTCAGTGAAGAGCTCCGTTAAGCTACGGGCCAAGAGGGGGGATTTCCACAGCTTACAAGCCTCGTTTTTCGGCGCAATCTTCATCAAGAGGTGCGGGCAGACCGTAGGATGCCTCACCGAAAAAGGAAAAGCGGGGGCAAACCGAACAGGCTCCCTGACTATTTCTTCACTCAGCGGCAGACCCCTGAGCAAGATGGCGGCGGTACACGTGGCGGAGGAGCACAGGGAGGACGTGAGAAGCATGGCAAGCAACAACCTGTCTCCCACTCCACCGCACCTCAGCACCGCTCTATGTGGAAGACCTCCAGCACTCCTCCACCTTCAGGAGAGAACAGCCCTGCAAAGAGCAAGCCCAGATTGGACAGCACAGACAAGGAGGAGGCTGAGGTAAGCCTAGATTCCTCTCTGGAGGACACTAGGGAGCTACAGGACTCCCTCTCAGAGTTCCCCACTACTAATACCCCTATCCTGGATACCACCTTAAAGGACATGCTAGTGTCCCTAAGATCCACAATTCACTCTGATATCCAGGAGCTCACCAGAAGCTACAAATCAGAAATAGCGTCAGTCTCTAATAGAGTGACCCATGTGGAGACCAAAATGGGGGAGTTTGCTATGACTTTCAATGATTTAGTGGATGCCCATAATGACAGGGAGGAAGAGATGATGCTTATGAAGCTTAAACTGGCAAATTTGGAAGATAGATCTAGGAGGAACAATGTCAAAATCAGGGGTATCCCGGAGTCAGTTAAACCTCCTGATCTAAAGCAGCATTTCCTGCATATTATGCAAACAGCCCTGCCGGACGCACCGCTGGAAGATCTTGTAATAGACCGCATCCACAGGCTTCCCAAACCCAAACATGTGGCTGCTCATCTCCCTAGGGACACTATTGCTCGCATTCATTTCTACCACATTAAAGATCAATTCATGGCTGCAACTAGGCGCAGAGAATCCTTACCGGATGATCTTCAGGACCTATCATTCTTTGCTGATCTCTCGGCGTTCACAATGCAACAGCGCAGGCAGCTATCCACAATCACCAAAGCGCTACATAACCACCGCATTACATATCGGTGGATATACCCTGCAAGACTGCAAATAGTTAGAGAAGATACCACACATCTCATCTCCACTTTGAAGGATGGTTTGCGACTTCTGCAAGATTGGAAAATTTTGAACCCAGAGCCTGTAGATGATTCAGACCAAGGATGACTTCAAGCCACCCCATAGATGACAGCGATGAACTCGAGCAAGTTTAACACGAGGGGATCACACCCCTGTTACCCCCCCCTTGAGTGCCCGGCCGCTATGTAGCCGTTTACAGTTTTGACAACGTTCGTAGACTTCTACGTTTTTTTTTTCTCTCTTTCCCCCCCCCGAGTAGAGCGGTGAAATCACCGCACAGGTCATAAGGCGATTCGTTGGTTGCGATAGCGAATTGTCTCTACTGACCGATTTGAGCCGATCGTTCATTACGGTTCTGTTATAATCAAACCTACGTTTGCATTTGACTCTTATAAGTGGGTCTATGGTTTTTCAGTTTGTTCGTTTTTTTTACTGCTGATTTCAGGTTAAAGTATCGAGCACACCTCTCTTTTTAGGGATAACGTTCGGATTATTCACGACTGTCTCTCCCACCGAGTGATTTATTTAAGTGCCCAGTGTTACTAGAGTATTCCTTTTATACCCATATTTCAGTAGTAATCGGTACTGCCTCTCCCTTTTGACGTAAATACCAGAAGTTCCCATCCATCATGCCTTTCCGTATATCCTCTTTGAATGTGAAGGGCCTTAATAGCCCTTTCAAGCGGCAACTTGCTTGGAAGGAAGCCAAACGCCTCCGAAGTGACATAATATGTTTCCAAGAAACTCATTTTGTAGCCCAGAAAACCCCAGTGTTCCAAAACAAGCTATTCCCCCATGTGTATTTGGCTAGTTTTGTATCTAAGAAGAGAGGTGTGGCTATAGCCATTAAGAATACGGTGCAATTTCAGTGCATAGAAACAATTTCAGATGTTCAGGGTCGCTATATTATTCTGATAGGTGATATTAATAATGTAAGATTTACCCTGATTAATGTGTATGCTCCTAACACCAAACAATTATCTTTTCTCAACAAGTTGAGGAAAAAGGTGTCTAAAGTGCAACAAGGTCGAGTACTGTGGTGTGGTGATTTTAATGCAATTGCGGGGGGGGCACTGGATGTCTCTAGGCACGGTAGGCCACAGGCCAGCAGGGTGTCCTTGGGGAGGTTCCTTGTCCAATCTGAATTGTATGATGTATGGCACTGCCAACACGCTTCAGAAGCAGATTTTACATTTTATTCAAACGTGCACCAGAGCTACTCCCGCATAGATTTGTTCTTAGCGGATAAGTTCACTTTACAGCAAGTCTCCAGGTCGGAGATCCACTGCATATCATGGTCAGACCATGCCCCAATCTCGATTGATGTAGTGGATCGTCGCCTGGAGACGAGAGCTAACAGATGGCGGAATGATATCTACACTCTGTCGCAGCCTTGCCACAAAAAGTTCATAGAAACCGAGCTTGCAGACTATTTTACCCGAAATGCCCCCTCTGTATCAGATCCATTTATCTTGTGGAATTCCCACAAAGCCTTTATTAGGGGCCTACTTATACAGCTGAGCAGTAAACTCAAGAAACAAAGGACAGAGAGATTGAATGACCTGTTAGATAAGATACAGCGCTTGGAAACTGAGAATAAAAGGCAGCCTTCTCGGTCATTAATAGAAACCCTATTCACGACTAGGCAGGAATTGCGACTGTTATTGCTAGCTCAACACGACAAACAATACAGAGCTCTGAAGGCTCGAACATATAGATACGGCAATAAGGCGGGTAAACTATTGGCGGATCAGGTCAGAGATAGAACTATCCAGCAAAAATTACCCTTTCTCATAGACCCTAGAACTAAAAAGAAACATACTAACCCCAAGGAAATTGCAGACATTTTCAGTGACTTTTATGAGTCACTGTATAACCTGCATGCAGATGCTTCCACGCCTCAACCCACAGAGTCTTCTATTCACAAATTTTTAGCCTCAATAGACCTACCCAAGGTATCCACTGAGGATCTCACCTTGTTGAATGCGCCCTTTACGGTACAAGAAATTTCTAAGGCCATCTCCTCCCTCCCACGAAATAAAGCTCCAGGCCCTGACGGCTTTTCATCAGAATACTATCAACTGTTCGATAAGATCTTAGCTCCGCACTTATCGCAAGTGTTTGATGCGGCGACCAAGGCAGCATCATTCCCTCCAGAAATGCTTATAGCAACGATTATTACCCTACCTAAGCCCGGGAAGGAGCCCAATGCCCCGCAAAATTTTCGGCCCATTTCACTTCTCAATGTGGACGTGAAACTCCATGCCAAACTAATAGCAAACAGATTGAAATCAATTCTCCCCAAACTGATTAACTATGACCAGGTGGGGTTTGTTCTGGGTCGACACACAACAGACGCTACCAGGCGATTGATAAATTTGATTTCCCTGACCGAAAACAAAAAAGAGCCTTCTCTGCTTCTCTCGTTAGACGCAGAGAAGGCTTTTGATCGGATTCATTGGGGTTACCTGAAGGGGGTACTTACTAAATTTGGATTTAGTGGAGCAATTCGTGACGCAATTCTATCCCTATACTCGCGCCCGTCAGTGCATGTGTATACGGAGGGCCTGTACTCGAAACCCTTTAGTATCACAAATGGGACTAGGCAGGGGTGCCCCCTATCCCCTATTATTTTTGCCCTTGTAATGGAACCGCTAGCGGAAACATTGAGGAAGGATCGCCTTATTGAAGGCATCCAAGCAGGTGATAAGCAGTACAAAATTTCATTATTCGCAGATGACGTTATTTTGTCCCTTTCTAATCCTGCAACCTCGTTACCAGCAGCTCATTCAGTGTTAACAGAGTTTAGTAACGTCTCATATTATAAAATTAATACGTCCAAGTCACTCATCCTAGGTATGAACATTAAACCGTCAGTAGAACTATATCTTAAGCAAGCATTCCCTTATCCCTGGACCGATGCCTCCATAAAATATCTGGGGGTGAATCTCACGTTTCCCACAAACTTACTTTACAGAGAGAATTACGCACCCTTACTTAACATCTTCCAACAGGATATTAACAGACTACAAAAATTTCACATTTCCTGGTCAGGCCGTATAGCAGCGTACAAGATGTTTGTACTTCCTAAACTGACTTATTATTTTCGAGCCTTACCCATCCCTTTACCAAAATCATTTTTCGTTCGACTACAAAAACAGTTGTTGAATTTTGTTTGGGAGGGGAAAAAATCTAGATGTTCCCTATATATGCAACACAGACATAAATCCACAGGGGGTATGGGAATCCCGGTCTTAAAAGACTACTATACCGCATTTATATTAGATCAACTGAGGAGCTGGTTCACGGAGGGGGAGGTTAAGCCATGGTGTAAGTTGGAGAGGCTTTGGCTGCGCGACACGTCTCCACACGCCCTTTTTATAGCAGCATGTATTGATAAAAGTACGGAGATCCCTAACCACCCTACCATCCAGGCCTCAGTGGAGGCCTGGAAGGAAATAGCTACTAAAGGCAATGAATTCTACCCATCAAAATCTATTCCTATTCCCCTAGAAGTTACGGAATGGGTAATACCTCATATCAGATTGACAAACTGGCTTTCCCGTAAGCTGGAAAATTGGTCGGACATAACATCACAGGGCAAACTTATTCCCTTTCATGTTTTACAACAGACAAGTAATCTCCCCGACTCTGAATTTTTGACGTACACACAACTAGCTTCATACTGCCATACGCTTAAAATACTGAGTACTCCTGTTCTGGAAAAGTTCTGGCTCCGCCTATATTTAAACTCTCCAAGACCAAAGGGTATCTCGGTACTTTATAACGCCTTAGATGCCAAGGATGCTTTTACGAAATCTTCGTATTCCATTAACTGGGAAAAGGAAATAGGCAAAGTTTTTACAGATCTTCAATGGAAAATGGCCATAAAATATACCCATATGTACTCCAAATGCTCGAATTACGACAAATTAATGCAGAAAATTATGGTGCGGTGGTATTACACTCCGTATATTGTGGCGAAATTTTCTAAAAACTCCTCTAATCTATGTTGGCGGGGCTGTGGGTTAGTTGGGAGTTTAGTACACATGTTGTGGGCCTGCCCACATATACAACCCTTCTGGTCAGAGGTGTTTTTAATGCTATCAAAAATCTTGGGTAGAAAGGTAATTCCTAAGACAGAACTGGCCATCCTACATATAGACCTGAATGTGTTCCCACCCCAACTTAGATCAGTAACCATGCATATTCTACTAGCGGCCAAATCCCTGATCATGAACAACTGGAAAACACCAGATCCTCCCACCAGTACACATCTAGTGGCGAGAGTAAACACAGTGAGGGAATATGAAAAGATTCTGGCATATAAAGATGGGACTGCTGAGAAATTTAATGTCCCCTGGCTCCCATGGACTGCGCTTACAGGGATGGTATAGAGCAGCTGCAAACTTTCATTCAGTTTTATAAATGGCACAGTGAAACAATAAAACTATTTACTTGTAGATCCTAGTTGTTCATATGATTTATAACTGGATTATACGTATTCACAGGACCAAAGGTCATGATAAGTGGAAGATGTAGCTACACTTGAGTATAGAAGGATTGACTACTTAGTTTATGGTTAATTGAGTGATGGAATATTCTGAATCTGAGATAATGACAAATGATACAAAAAACCTGTATGTATTGTATGACGAACAGTGATTAATGCAGTAAATTTGGTGTATTTTCTTATGTTAATCTCATTTCAAGATGTTGTATAATATTTGTTTGAAGTGATGGATAACTTTATTTTTCAAAATTTCAATAAAAACGAGTTAAACAAACATACGGGAAACATAGTACAGTATTCATAACATCACCAGTGTTGTAAAATTAAACAAGAAAGTTTAACTGACCATTAGTCCCTCCAAACCAAACCCAGAAAGGTGACATATGATTGTTATAGTAAAGGAGTATTTCTAGTCTGTACTTATATGGGAGACAGGTAGTGCATATCTCCCTACACTCACCCCTACAGGGATCACACTGTGAGGGTAAGGAGACATGAAGTAGGATCACACACCTAAAATAGCCCTGTCGGCTATACGTGCCTCCTCCGAGTCAGCTCGATAACGTGATGCTGCCTCAGTTAAAGCCTATGAGTAGTTGCTAAGTCATATCGTTCTAAAGCTCTGTAAGAGTATTAGGATATAGGGGGATCAGGGAAGGTAAAGGGGTGAGGAAAAAGGGGTAAAGGGATAAGACAGGGCAGGGGATGGTTGCGTTATCCAGAACGGGTACCATGTGTATACAGGAGAAGTTACCGTTATCGGAAAATTAGAACAGTCAATTTACCAGCTATATTCCTATTTTTTCACTCATGTGCAGTTAGAATCCCAGGTCAGGCTACACTTCGCCCAGTAGTGTCTTGCATTCTGTGGACGCACGCAAATGGATCCAGCAGGCCCATACTGTATTAAATTTTGGCGTGGTATCATTAAGTTGGTGAACAAGTTCTTCCATTTCCATCGTCCGCCCTACCCGACGGATCCAGTCTCCTACCGTGGGGGGCGTACTTGATTTCCAGCGAACGGGCAAACACATCTTTGCTGCGTTCACAAGGTGCAAGACAAGAGATTTCCTATACTGTTTCTGTGGTATCGAGGCGTGATGAAGTAAATATTGTGCGGGTGTATATTCCAAGGTGTAGGTCGTTATTTTAGAGATTAGTTGGTGTATGGCTGACCAATACGGCTGTATTGCGGGGCAATCCCACCAAACATGTAATAATGTCCCTTCCATAGTGCTACATCTCCAACAAGAGGGCGAAGTGTTAGGGTAAAATTTATGCAATAAGTCAGGTGTTCTGTACCACCTGGAGTACAGTTTATACCCGTTCTCCTGGACCGCTACATTTCGTGAGCCCTTGTGGATATGTAGCAAAATGTTTTCCCACTCTTCTCGTGTGAGTTCTAAGTTCAGCTCCTCTACCCATCTAATATTGGCAGGGTCATTGAAGCTGTTAGCAGCTGGGAAGAGGAGCGTGTAGAGCTCAGAGATTAAATGCCTTTGTGGTTCCTGTCTGTTGCATAGGTCCTCGAAACTCGTAAGTTCTCTATGCCATTGTGACTTGAGAGGTGTACTGGACAAGAAGTGTTTGATCTGGAGGTAATTAAAAAAGGGAATGTTTCTGTCCGGAAATTTTTCGGGGAGGGAGTGAAAGGGGATTAAGTTTCCTTTATCATAGAAAGATCTGGCTCTCAATATGTCTCGTGGGGTCTGGTCTGTGAGCTGTCGCGAAGAAATGCCAGGAGGAAAGTCTGGGTTATATTCCAGTGGAGAGAGTGGGCCTGGAGTAGAGGAGAGTTTAAATTTTTGGCGTATCGTTCTCCAAGTATGTAAAGTCGCCCCTATCAACGGATGAGACTGCAGCGAGCGTAAGGTAGAAGAGGGGTCTAGCCATGGAAGGAGTTTGACTGGGATGCCAGCTATTGTTTCCTCAATATCTACCCAGGATTTTGCTGACCTGTGAACATGCCAGTCCACTATTCTAGTGAGCTGGCATGCCCAGTGGTATTTTTGCAAGTCGGGGAGTCCCATCCCGCCTTGCAATTTGGGTAAAGTCATCCTACCCCATCTTATCCGAGGATGCTTGTTGGCCCATATGAATTGAGAGCCGAGAGCCTTGTATGTGGCAAAAAATGCCGGTGGTAGTTTGATCGGAATGGTTTGCATGAGATACAAGACCCTGGGGAGGACGTTCATCTTCAGGATCGAGGATCTCCCAAACCAAGATATCATGCGTTTATTCCAAATTTGTAGGTCTTGCCTAATAGAATTTAGCATGGGTAAGAAATTTCGGGAGTAGAGATCCGACAGTTTCGTTGGGAGCTGTATACCCAGATAAGTTAAGGCATGCTTCTCCCACCCAAACGGGAAGTTTGATTTACATTGAGTCAATACGTTGTCCGGAAGAGTAATATTAAGGGCCTTCGATTTAGTATAATTAACTTGCAAGTTAGCTATCAATTTAAAAAGTGATAAATCCTGGAGTAAATTTGGTATCGTAATGTGCGGTTCCATTAGGAACAGAAGCACATCATCGGCGTATGCCGCCACTTTGTACTCATTGTCTTTTATCCGGACCCCTTTAATGTCACCGTTCAGTCGGAGCTTACGTAACATAGGTTCCAGTGTGAGGATAAAGATGAGGGGAGACAAGGGGCAGCCCTGTCTGGTCCCGTTGGACAGGGAGAAGGCATCCGACAGGTGGCCATTCGCTCTGATTCTGGCCGTGGGAGATGAGTATAAGGCAGTGATGAATTGCATTGTGCGTTCTTTGAAACCCATTTTGCATAGCATAGCCATCATGTAATCCCACGCCACCCTGTCGAATGCCTTCTCCGCGTCCAACGAGAGGAGAAAGCCTGGTGTACGGGACTTGGACAACCAGTGATGTATGCTTATTGCCTTTAAGGTATTATCCCGTGCTTCCCGTCCCGGGACAAAGCCCACCTGGTCTAGGGATATCAGTGACGGAAGTAAAGGGAGCACGCGATTGGCCAGAATTTTGGCATAGAGCTTCATGTCAACGTTGATAAGTGAAATGGGTCTGTAGTTTGTCACTAAAGATTCTTCCTTTCCTGGTTTGGGGATCACTGTTATGTGAGCTTCAAAAAGGTCCGTGTGCATCACAGGGGAATTTGGGAGATTATTAAATGTGTCTAAGAGCTGAGAGAGTAAGGTGTCAGAGAATGTCTTATAGTACAAGGTTGATAGGCCATCAGGGCCCGGGCTCTTACCCGGTTTAAGTTGTTTCAGAGCCGCCTGAATTTCTTCCCCAGTGATCGGTCTGTCTAAATCAGCTGCCGCTTCAGCCGAGATAGGTCCGGGGCAGTAATCCGTCAGGAAGTCCGCAATAAGCCGGTTTCTGTCAGGTTGGGAGCTAGCTTGCTGTGTGGGTGGGAGATTATACAACTTCGAGTAATATTGTTTAAACTGCTCTACAATACCCGAGGGGGTTTCGATTTTGGTACCCGAGGGGTCAGTGATATAGTGTATCGTCGACCTTGCTTTCTTTTTTTGAATCGCTCTAGCCAGTAATTTCCCCGCCTTATTACCAAACTCATAATATTTCCTCTGCATGAGTACATATTTACGCCTGATAGGCTTACCAAGTTCCTCCAGAAGGTCTCCTCTAGCTTGCAAGAGTTCAGCTAGCGTGTTTTCAGCTAAAGTAAGCTTATGGTGCTGTTCCAAAAAATGAATGCGTTTGGACAACTCATCTATATTTTTAAGCCTAGCCTTCCTTCGCTGCGCCGCAATGGAGATGAGTTCACCCCTAATCACGCATTTATGCGCCGCCCATCTAGTGGATGAGTGTATGTCCTCCGCAGTGTTCTCCCAGAAGTATTGCACCAGGCATGTTCTAAGTCTGTCAACATTAACCAAATCGCTTAACAGGGAGTCGTCCAAGCGCCACGTATAAGGCTTCGTGGGCTGAGTAGGAAATGAAATGGTAACCATAATTGGGTGATGATCCGATATCAGCATCGGGCCAATGTCTGCTGCTAACAGAGATTCCAAATTTGCTTGTGTCAGGAAGAAGTAGTCAATCCTTGTATATTTGCTGTGTGGGGGCGAATAATAAGTAAAGTCTTTCACTGTCGGATGAAGCGTCCGCCATGTGTCATGAAGGGTCAGTGTGGAAAGTTGCTTCTTGATGGCACGAAGTGCCCTATATGATATTGAGGAAGAACCCGACGAGGAATCTAGAGTAGGGGACAGAGCTAGGTTGAAATCCCCCCCAACTACTAACATGCCTTTAAAAAAGGAAGTAAGTATTTGCATAGTATTTCTGAAGAAGGGCACTTGGTTTATGTTTGGTGCATACAAATTCGCCAACGTGAGATCTCGGCCAAATAGCTTCCCCTTCAGAAAAATGTAACAGGCCTCTATGTCAACGAGAGTGTCCTCTATTTGGATGGGGCAATTTTTAGAAATAAGGATCGAAACCCCCATGGTCTTTGCGGATGGGTTTGTGGCATGGAACTCTGTAGGATATTGGGGGGATCGGAATGAGGGGGTTTTGTCTGTTTTAAAGTGCGTCTCCTGAAGAAAGACAACATCCGCTTTGGCCTTTTTGAGGAGGAGCAACAGTTGTGATCTTTTTTCTGGTGTATTGAGCCCCTTAGTGTTGAGCGAGTACAGCCTGACTTGGGGTAAATCAACAGGAGTACGAGTTGACTGCATTTCGTATGAATGGTAAGCAGGTACGCCCGGCTAGAGTGTTAGATTCGAGGGGGAAGGGAAATAAGAATGAGGAGAGGAAAGGAAAGGAAGGGAAGGGGATGTGAAGGGTTAGGGAGGGGTGGGAAGGATGGATGTCAAATTGACTATCCAACGGCAACCGTAGGGATAGGAGACCAGCTCCTGCCCAGGAGTATCGGTGCCACTATAGGTACGGTGCTGAGACCTCAGGAGCCCTACTAACAAGTGGGTCCCTCAATCTGAGTCACCGTGAAGGGGTTGAACCAAAGTCCCCGGGAGAGTCTGGGATCAGATATCAAGATGTAGAGCCGACGTCCAGCCCTATAAAAGGTTCATAATTCCATGAGCGAACATGAGGTCATGACACCTGTGAAATAAACATCAAGTAACCACACGGATGGAAATCGAGAGGTACCTTTGGGCCTCCAAATACCATATCAAGCAAATACTCAAAGAAAACAACAAATTTTCCCTTTTTGTTAAAAATCCTTAAACCATAAGCCGTAAATCCTTACTAGATACCTTTTAACACTAGCTACTGCCTTAAGTTGACCAAGCGTCATGAAATTAAGGAGCTAGATAAGGCTAACACCTGCACAGAGATAATGACGGGCAATGACAGTGGTTAAGATTAGTGAACCGTTAGTCCACAGGCATTACCGGCAATACGTTTGGAGTAGCATCGGATCAAGCAATGATATACTGAAACTTAAAACATAACCCACTTAAAACGAACAAGATTAACAAAAGTTACCCCTCAATGAGCACTTCTTCCTACAACTGTAGGCATCTAATACTTGCGCAGTCCCCCCTGGGGCTCCCCCTGTGCACAGGGGGTACCCAGAGGTGAGGGTACAAGCCTAATTGCAGAGAGATCTCAAGAAAGTTTAAGTTTTGCAACCCCAGCTGTACGAGTCATATCTGCTTCAAAATGAAACTGCTTCAAGATGCAACTGAAACTGAGAGGGCGCCCGGCTCCACTGGTTCGGAACCGCGGCCCTCACTCTTCCGGAGGCGTTGTTAAGGCCAACTAACCACTATTCCGGTATGACAATATGTCGACCTCTCAAGCATAAATGCCTGCTTTCACACATGCATGCCAGAGAAACTGGAAAATACACTTTTTGCAAACTAAAGTCCCTTTTATGGCCAGGGCAACTATCTCTATGCGGAGAGGGTATGCCTGGAGAATAAACTAAACGGCCTTCGCTAGCGACCAAGCACTTACTCGGGAAGGACGGGAAGGCCGAGGAAGAGGATTAAGGACCCCTGTCATATGAAACTGTCCATCCCACCTCTCGTGAACGTCTAACGAGTTACTTAATAAGGGGTATTAACAAGAAATAGTTAAACTAGTTTTGGAGCCTACTACTCCCACTATAACCTTCTCCGGCATACCCTCACCTGTTAACCAGTACATCTCCCCTCCCCCCAAATGTAGCAGAGTTCTACAGGGACTTGCCGAATATAGCCATAGGTGAAACAGTACATGGGTAAACCTGCGACGATGTCATTCGACTTCTGTCTTAGCCTCGGTACCTCAATGTTGTAGAAAGCTATGTGTGTACAACTTCAATAGGCAATAAAAAAAAAAAAAAAAGAAGAGGTTGATGAAAAGGGTTGCGAATCCAAAGGAAGAAAGATGGGCGGGTGGATTCACTCATCTGCAGAATTCTTTCACAGGTCCGGTGAATGTCTGCGGTAGTCCACCCGGTCTCGTCGCGCCCTGCGGGACCGCGGTGAAGCAGAAGGGCTATGCCCGTTGCGAGAATCTCGCCTGGTATGGTGGTTTCCGCTCTGGGAAGCTGACCGACGCCTGCAGTACCTACTGGGTTGGACATCCATCTGCTCCTCACGTCCTCTCTCTCTGCTGGGTGGAGGTCTGGGACGAAATGCTGCATACCAGTTGGGCACGTCAACCAGTGGAATGTCTAAAGTGTCACAGAAAAAGGATAATTCCTCAGGGACACGCAGGACTGCAGTGCGGCCTTGGTGTGAGGCCGCAAGGCCAAAAGGAAACTTCCACTTATATTGTATACCTTTGGCTCTAAGAGCATCAAGCAATGGCCTCAGGTCCCTTCGGTGTTGTAGCGTGATTCCGGATAAGTCTTGGTATATATGAATGGTAGCACTGCCATGCGATAGCTGAATTCGATTACGTGCCTTTCGCAAAATGTCCTCCTTCAGTCTGTAATCCACAAGACAACAGACTACATCGCGAGGGGGGTCTGTTTCACGACCTCTAGGCCGCAGCGCCCTGTGTATTCTCTCTATGGCCACTGGCGTCTGCGCCGGTCTGTCAAGGAGATCGTTAAATAGGCCCACAACCGTTGCCTCAAGTTGGTCCGCATCCACTGTTTCTGGTAGGCCTCTCACCCGTACGTTGTGTCTCCTTCCTCTATTATCTAAATCCTCTTGATGGCGTTGGAGGTCCCTCATTTGTAGTGTATGAGCATCTAGTGTATGAGTGACCTTTCGGAGGACATTGTCATGCTGTGCCACTTTCTGCTCTGCCTCTTGCACCCTGTCCGCAATGGCGCGTATATCCAGCCTCAAATCTGCTATGGCTGCAGAGAGAGTCTCTTTTATGTCTGCCGCCACTGCCCTCAAGTCCAGGAGGCTTGGGTGTTGTTGTGCACTCATAAGGGGCTCAGATATTCCCTCACTACGTGGGTCACTCGGCGGTGAGGAGAGCGGGGCCCTTGTGAGTGTGGCGCGGGAAGCCGCCATATTGTCCCGCTGTGAGCGGAACATGTCGGGCAGGGTCTGGCTAAGGGTACCTCGTTGCCGTCTCGGCGAGCGGGAGCGGGATGTCGAGGAGGTCCGGGATGCCGTGCCCATCTTCTCCGGTGGTGTGTAGCGGTGTCAGGCTTCCGTGAAGGCAAACGGGCTGGATCGTGGCAGGAGCTCCGCTCTTAGGCAGCCATTCACTCCCGAGGTCAGGCCACGCCCCCATGCTCCAGTGTTTTAATAGGGGCCCCGTATAAAAAGCATAAGGGTCAAGGACCAGTACTGGGTGGCAACGTACTTAGACCCCCGGTACAAACACAAAATGGCGGAAATGTTACCGCCGTCACAGAGGGCTGTCAGAATGGAGCACTTCCAGGCCTTGCTTCGAGAAATGCTGCATTCTGCTTTTGCGTACGCTGGCAGAGGAGTAATTCCCACTCCCAGAGAAGGAGTTGCAGGAACCAATCCAACAGCGCCTGCAAGAAGAGGCCAGTTTGAAGATGTGTTGGTGACTTCTGATATGAGGTCATTCTTTCAGCCGACCCATCGACAGGTGTCATCCGGATCCAGCATCAGGGAACACCTAGACCGTCAGGTGTCCAACTACATTGGGTTAACGGACGATGTGGACGCTCTGAGGAGTGATGAACCCCTGGACTACTGGGTGGGCAGGCTTGACCTCTGGCCAGAGCTTGCCCAATTTGCAATCAAACTGTTGGCCTGCCCCTCGTCCAGTGCTGACTTCCTCCTGGGGCTGCTTATTATGAGGGGCTCCCACCATCCCTGTGCTGTGCTGACTTCCTCCTGGGGCTGTAACTCTGCTGTGCATATTATGAGGGGATCCCACCATCCCTGTGTTATGCTCATTATGAGGGGCTCCCACCATCCCTGTGCTATGCTGACTTCCTCCTGGGGCTGCTTACGGTGCAGGTGTCAGTGCTGTATATCACGGTGCTGGTGTCAGTGCTGTATATCACAGTGCTGGTGTCAGTGCTGCATATCACAGTGCTGGTGTCAGTGCTGCATATCACAGTGCTGGTGTCAGTGCTGTATATCACAGTGCTGGTGTCAGTGCTGTATATCACAGTGCTGGTGTCAGTGCTGTATATCACAGTGCTGGTGTCAGTGCTGTATATCACAGTGCTGGTGTCAGTGCTTTATGTCACGCTGCTGATGTCAGTGCTCTCTATCATGGTGCTGGTGTCAGATCCCTATCACGGTGCAGGTGTCATTGCTGTATGTCATGCTGCTGATGTCAGTGCTCTCTATCACGGTGCGGTTGATCATCTCATGCACCCTCTTCTTTGCCTACCCAGACCTTCCCTCTCCTCCATTGCCTTCATGCGCTCCACAGTCCTGAATTGTCACAATTTCACATATAAAAAAAAGAATGCTTGTAGTTGTCGATCCCAGATTCACCTCATACATGTGGTATGTCATTGGCCATGTGGTGGGACTGTGTGTGCACAGCTAGTAATTATTTTGTGGCTGCAAATTTGACCTGTAGGTTTTCAAAGTTCGCCTCCCATAGAAGTCAATGGGGCCTGCCACAAATGTTACGGTTCGCAAACTATCGGCCACATTCGCAGTCCACGTTCGCGAAACGTCCCGTCGGAAGTTCTTCCATCACTATTTAGGATTACATCTCCTGCTTCAATGCAAAATTGGTACAGACTTTGCACATTTCCAGTTGTACTTTGTTTCCCATGTAAAGCAATGTCACCTGTTCAACAAAATATGATAGTAGTTAAAATTGAAATAACTTTTTTCCGATTTTCTTCAACTTGCCTTTTCACAGTGCTGTCTATTTGGCAAACAATACTTATTTTGGGTTTATTTCTTATCTCCCAAAAAATTGTTGCACCCACTTGTGCTTTTTTATGCCAAGACGTTGAAACATGGTTCCGTGCACCTTCATGGAAATATTTATATTTCGGGAAAAGGCCTAGTTATGAATGCTCATTGTATCCCACGGTGAACTCGCTGTGGAAAAACTGTACAATACTTGCAAATCACACCTTTCAGTTGTGGAGAGTAGCTAAGCCAAAATGAATATTGATTAATCCACACCAGACGGAAAAAGCGTGGCCCGGTTGAATCTTTCTTGAAGTCATAATTTTCTAGTGGGTTATATGTATTTATTAGCAGATTGTATATAAGATCATCTGTTAGTTTTTTTTTTTTTTTTTTGATGAATTAAAATACAATCTGATGTCATTTACAGGAGCATCAACAGGAACATCAACATGGCTACATTCTATTGCAGCTGGAACTGGACCTGCAGAACTGCTAGTGCTTGATTCTGCCTCTTGTTTGCCATGTCTAGATTCTTGTGTTGCTCCCTTATCAGATTCTACATCATCCAATTTGCGTTTTGGAAAAAAAAAAAAATTTGCGGATATCAATTTCTAAAAAGAAATGGGGAACATTAAGTACTCTGCTCATCACTTGATTGCACCCAAAAAAGACTTACCACAGCACCAGCTCTATAGATATAACCCCACGGCACCAGATCCACAGCACTTGAAATAACCCCACAGCACTCGATATAGATTCACTGCACCAGATAAAGATCCACTGCACAAGATAAAGATCCAGAGCACTAGAAAAAATGGCATCACCAGCTATAAAACCACAGTACAAGATATAAACCCACAACACAAGATATAAACTCAGAATGCAGGGTTCAGGAGTGCGTTGTGCAAAGAATACAGGGATCAAGAGTGTATTGCACTCAGAATGCAGAAATCAGGAGTGTATTGCACTCAGAATGCAGGAATCAGGGGTGTGTTATGCTCACATTGCAGAGTTTAGGAGTGAGTTGTGCTCAGAATGCAGGGATCAAGAGTGTATTGCACTCAGAATGCAGAAATCAGGAGTGCATTGCACTCAGAATGCAGGAATCAGGAGTGCATTGCGCTCAGAATGCAGGAATCAGGAGTGCATTGCGCTCAGAATGCAGGAATCAGGACTGCATTGCGCTCAGAATGCAGGAATCAGGACTGCATTGCGCTCAGAATGCAGGAATCAGGACTGCATTGCGCTCAGAATGCAGGAATCAGGACTGCATTGCGCTCAGAATGCAGGAATCAGGACTGCATTGCGCTCAGAATGCAGGAATCAGGACTGCATTGCGCTCAGAATGCAGGAATCAGGACTGCATTGCGCTCACAATGCAGGTACCAGGACTGCATTGTGCTCAGAATGCAGGGATCAGGAGTGGAAATGCATTGCACTCAGAATGCAGGGTTCAGGAGTGCATTGCGCTCAGAATGTAATACTCAGTCTACATTGTGCTCAGAATGCAGGGATCAGGAGTGCATTGCACTTAGAATGTAGGGATCAGGAGAGTGTTGCGCTCAGAATGCAGGGATCAGGGGTGTGTTATGCTCACATTGCAGAGTTTAGGAGTGAGTTGTGCTCAGAATGCAGGGATCAGGAGTGCGTTGCACACAGGATGCAAGGACCAGGGGTGCGTTATCCTCAGATTGCAGAGTTTAGGAGTGGGTTGCGCTCAGAATGCAGGGATTGGGGGAGGAGTGATATTAAAGGTGCTACAGGACACTGCTATGGGGGTGACTCTGCCCATAAGTGCCCTGCCCTGTTCACATCACCCCCCCCCCCCCGCCACACACACACAGTTTTGTCTTCTGCCCCCCCCCCCTTTACCCTATAGCAGTAACCTCCCCCCCCCTTCCCTTTCCTCCCATAGCACAGTGTCCTACCTGTTTCCACAGCGGAGGCTGGGAGGCAGCACAGTTATGGACAGAGGGCAGGAGCTGGCAGAGTGACTTTTCATATTAGCAAGTTGGCGATTGGTTGCTTAGAACAACCCTGTGTGCTAGAAACCAATCACCAGTGGTTTAACATAAAAACGTTTGTTTCACCAGCTCCTCTTCCCACCCTCCATCCTGAGCTGTGCTTCCTCCTGGTCTCTGCTGTTCACTGATGACAGTGGTGGAGGAGGATAGAGGCGGTAGGGCGAAAGAGAGACCATGACATAGATGGCATGGTGGAGCCACCCACGGAGGAGGCTGAGATGGGAGACAAGGACTGGCACATAGAAAGTGGGGGTGGGCGGTGCAGAAACCTGTTTGCGGTGGACAGGCGGACTAAGATCGTCAGGTTGCCGACCCCATTATAGTGAGTACTGAAACATTTTCAGTCTTCTGGAGGAAACCCGGAGAATGGGCTGTAATAAGAATTCAGACTTTTTAAAAACCACAAAAGAGTATAGGCTGTTTTCATCATGATCAAAATATGGTCATAACAGATCATCATGTATTGCTATACATTGTAAATTTGCAATATAAAAAAGACGTACATTCTGAATCTCTTGGCTATATTGATATGGACTGGTACGCCTGGCCTGAGCAACTTCTAATACAATGTGGAGCTGAATGATCTCTTATATAACACATATATCTTTCAAGCCTAGTGAATGTACATTTTTTTATATTGCAATACATCTGTTATGGCAGTGGTGCTGGTGCTCAAAGTTTCTGAGGGGGTGCAAAAAAAGTTGAAAAAAAACCCCACCAATTGCAGCCACTGTGCCATCAAATGCTGCCACTGTTTTTTTTTTTTTTTTTTTTAGCAAAGACCCTAGGGAATACAATAGCGGTTGTTGCAACTTTTTATCTTGCACGGTATTTGCGCAGACATTTTTCTAACTTGTCTTTTTGTGTGAAAAAAAAAAAAAAAGACAGTTTTGTGCTTAAAAAACAAAACAGTAAAGTTATCCCAATGTTTTAGCAAATTTTTAAAGATTAAGTTACGCCGAGTAAATAGATACCTAACATGTCACACTTCAAAGTTGCACACACTCATGGAATAGTGCCAAAGTTCGTACTTAAAAATCCCCATAGGCGACATTTGATTTTTTTTTTTTTACTGGTTACATGTTTTGAGTTACAAGAGGAGGTCTAGGGTCAAAATTATTTCTCTCGCTCTAACATTTGTGTCAATACCTCACATGTGTGGTTTGAATACCGTTTGCATATGTGGGCGGGGCTTACATATGTGTTCGCTTCTGCGTGTGAGCACACGGGCAATTTATTTTGACACTTTTTTGAAAAAAAAAAAAAAATCTAGGATTTTTATACTCACCGTAAATCCTTTTCTCTGTAATTCACTGACAGAGCTCCTCTCTGTAAGAAAATGGGTTTGTTAGCCTGCCTTTAGGAGAACTAGGCAAAACTGTAACACAACACACAGAATTGTCAGTGCCGCCCAGGGGGCAGACCCTGTGCTAACAACCCTCCCTGCTGCCCCAGCAGTCTCAGTATGTCAACAAGCAGTATAACGCAGAGAAAAGGAGGGGTGGGTGCTGTGTCGTTCAGTGAATTACAGAGAAAAGGATTTTACGGTGGGTACAAAAATCCCATTTTCTCTTATATTCACCGACCGACAAAGTTCCTCTCTATAACTAAATGGGACGTCCCCAAGCAGTGCCAAACGAGGGGTGGAAAAAACAGCATTAAAATCTCATCCACCATGGCAAGTGAAACTAACCCCCCCCCCAAAAAAAAAAAAAAAAGCAGTGTACGGAAAAAAACACACTTCCATATAACCGGGTATTCTCAACAGGAGAGATCCCCAACACCGCAACCTTTTTGCGGAAGTAATGCAGCAGAGCATTAACAAACAGTACTGCATTTTTATTTAAAAAAAAAACAGGAAAAAAAAATTGCAATTGCAACTACACGGCCGCCTGCAAAATTTTGCAGCCAAAACAGGCTTCAAACGATGCACTGACGTCTACCTTGTAGAACTTGGTAAACATATGGACAGACGATCAGGTCTCCGCCTTACACACCTGAGCGACCCACGCTTGGTGTCGGAAGGCCCAAGACATTGCGATTGCCCTTGTAGATTGGGCCATGACCGGAAAGGGGGGCACCTGCCCCTTCATGGCGCAGGCTTGTACTACACTCTGTCTGATCCCACCTGGAAATGGTGGCAGACGAGACCGCCATACCTTTCTTTGGACCAGCCACCGAAACAAACAGCGAGTCTGACCTCCGAAAGGGAGCTGTGGCAGACAAATATACTTTTAGAGCCCTAACCACGTCGAGAGCGTGAAGGGCCACCTCTTTGGGGTGCTTCGGCTTAGGACACAACAATGGTAATACAATGTCCTCATTGATATGAAAAGCCGAGACCACCTTCGGTAGAAAGGACAGTTGCAGACGTAACAACACCTTATCCCTGTGGATGGCCAGATAAGGTAACTTGCAGGACAAGGCTGCCATTTCCGACACCCTCCTGGCCGATGTAATGGCCACTAGGAAAACCACTTTCTGTGAAAGGGTCAACAAGGGAATTTCCCTGATATTCTCAAACAGCGGCTTTTGAAGTGCCGACAACACCAGGTTCAAATCCCACAGAGGTAACGGTGGATGCACCGGAGGGACTACATGTCGTACCCCCTGAACAAAGGTACTCACTAATGAATGAGACGCCAGGGGTCGTTGAAAAAAGACAGCCAGAGCTGAAATTTGCCCCTTAATGGTGCTCAACGCCAATTTCTGGTCTACACCTCGCTGAAGAAACAGCAGGATCCTGGATAAAGAAAAGGAGCACGGATGCCACCCATTCTCCTCACACATGGAAATATAGGTCTTCCAGGTACAATAATATATCTTCTTTGAAGAAGATTTCCGCACCCTCAACATAGTCGGGATCGAGTCTGACAGACCCCGGTTCCTCACACCTGGCTCTCAATAGCTATGCCGTCAAAGCCAGCGATGGTAAAGCAGGGTGAAAGATTGGACCTTGAGATATGAGGTCCTCTTGCAGTGGCAGTCTCCAGGGAGTGTCTGCCACCAGACGCACCAGGTCTGCGTACCAGGGCCACTGAGGCCAATCTGGGGCCACCAGCATTACTGGGATCCCCTCGGCTTCCACTCTGCGCAGCAGGTGTGACAACAGTTTTAGTGGAGGGAAGGCATAAATCAGCTGGTACTGATCCCATGGAGCCACCAGCGTGTCTGACGCATCTGCCCATGGATCTCTTGTCCTGGACACAAATCTCGGCACCTTCCGATTGAGGCGGGAGACCAATAGATCCACATCTGGTGTGCCCCATTTCAGACACAACAGCCTGAATATCTCTGGATCCAATGCCCATTCTCCTGGGTCCAGCATCTGTCGACTCAGATAGTCCGCCTGCCAATTTTCCACCCCGGGATGTAAATGTCCGACAGGGCTGGAACGTGTCGCTCTGCCCACTGAAGTATGCAAGCGACCTCCCGAGCAGCGGCTGAGCTCCTTGTTCCCCCTTGGTGATTTATGTACACCACAGCTGTCGCATTGTCTGACTGTATCCTGGTCGGACACCCTTGAAGACACATTGACCATGTGTGGAGACACAGCCTGAACGCTCTCAATTCGAGCAGATTGATCGGCAACTTGGATTCTTCCGTTGACCAGAGGCCCTAAGCCGACTGAATCCCCATCACTCCACCCCAGCCTGATGGACGGTGATCACTACGGATGCCAGTCTATTTCAGAGGAAGGAATGATTTTCCTGATTGAATCACCGGGGACCTCAACCACCAGTTCAGAGAGCCCCTGACTGGCTGGCTCACCTGGATCTGCCGAACCAGGGACAACATAGATTTGTCCCATTTTGTCAAAATCTCCTTCTGCAGGATTCTGGTGTGGAACTGGGCATAAGGTGCTGCCTCGAAGGAGGCTACCATGAGCCCCAGTAATCACATGCAAAAGTGATGACCACTTGCGGTTCATCAGTAGTTTGACCGCAGATCGGAGAGTCTGCAATTTGTCTGAGGGGAGAAAGACCCTCGCTTCCCTGGAGTACAATAGTAAACCTAGGTACTCCAGACGCTGGGTCGGTACAATCACTGACTTCTTTAGGTTCAACAGCCACCCAAATTTTTGCAGAGTCTGCAAGGTGATCACCCCATCCTCCTCTAATTCTGAGGCAGAAGATATTCTCAGGAGGAGATCGTATAGGTAACCCACGATCACAATCCCGCGTTGTCAACGCCAATACTGGAGCCAGGCAAAGAGGGAAGAGCCACAAATTGGTAGTGGGCTTCCCAGACTGCCAAACACAGACATTTTTGATGCTGAAGGCATATGGGTATGTGCAGGTACACATCCTGGATGTCCAAGGATGCCAGGGAGTCCCCTTGATGGAGTGCAGCAATTACTGAGCGAACTGATTCCATTCTGAACCTCTGTACTTTTACAAATTGATTGAGGGGTTTTAAGTTCAAGATTGGATGTACCCCTTCCTTCTTGGGAACCACAAACAGATTTGAGTAGAACCCCTGGAAGCGTTCCGATTCCGGAACTGGTACAATCACCCCCCGATTCAGCAAGTCCCTCACCACCCCTAACAGGGGCTCCCGGCGAAACGGGGACGCGGGTATGCTGGAGGGGAAGAATCTGTTCGGCGGCCAAGAGAGAAACTCTATCTTGTAGCCTGCGGGAAATCCGGTCGCAGACCCATTGGTCGGATAACCGGGAGGTCCACCGGGCTGCAAACTCCCGAAGGCGACCCCCCACCTGATATGTGGGTGGGGGTAAACCTTCATGCGGTAGCACTTTTGTTCGCAGGCTTGCGGTTCCAGGGACGCTTTGACCGTCTGTGGACGTCCTGTCGGGCTGGGCACGTTTTTTCGAAGCACGGGGGCGGACGAAAAAGCTGCTTGTGAGAGGAAAAAGAGGACCCTGGCCTGTGGGAGTAGTGTACTCTTACCACCCGTGGCATTTTTAATAAGGTCATCCAACAAAGCTCCAAAGAGCCGGTCGCCAAGGAAGGGAAGATCTGTCAGGGCTTTCTTGGATGCCTGGTCAGCAGACCAACATTTTAGCCAAATCAGGCGCCTCAGCACCACAGCTGACACTGAAGCCCTGGATAACAAAGGGAGAGTATCCAGGGCCGCGTCACAAACATACTTAAGGCCTTGCACTAGTTGGTCTGCTAGTTCCACGCAGACAGGGGGGGGCCTTTTGCTCTCCCAATTTGCGGTGCAACATTTTTGCCCACTCAGTCAGTGTCTGCGACACCAGTGTGGATGCCAGTATTGGTCGCGCGGCTGACCCCACAACCGCAAACAAGGAACGAGCCACCGCCTCGGCTTTCCTATCCGTGGGATCCTTGAATGCAGGAGTCCCCTCAACTGGGATTGTGGTTACTTTATTTAACCTAGATACTGGGGGGTCAATGACCGGAGGAGCCGACCATTTCTTGAGAAGGCTTTCCTCAAAGGTGTAACGCACCGCCATGTTTTTGGGGACCAAAAAGGTCCTTTGCAGCTGACCCTGTAGATGAACTTGTCAAAATAAGTCAAATATGGGAACACCTTAGGTGAACATGCTGGCTTGCGGGACCCCAAAGGGACCGATACATCAGCAGAGGGAGCCGTTGGCTCCTAAATCTTCAGGGTATCACACACAGCTGTGATAAGTGCTCCAACAAGCACTTTGTCACGCCCGGATCCGGACGGGGAATCATCCTCGCTGTCCGAATGGTGATGGGCAGCCTCGTCTGATAGGTCAGAGCAGGAGTCACCAGCTGCAGCAGGGCCCGAGTCTGCATCAGAGCTCTCCACAGAATTTACGCACACCTTTCCTTCCATGCACCGCCTCTATTTTAGCAATAAAAGAGTTAAGGACCACCGTCAGGGTGTCCATGGGCACAGCGCTATCCGCAGGTGACCCGGTTGCAATAAACTGGATTTTGAGGGAATTAACACCCATTTCTGAAGCCATCCTGACCCTACCCTGTTTGCCACCTGCAAGGGGACTTAGGACAGTGAAGGTCCCACCCTCCTGCTGCCGCCACCTGGAGGGGAGGGGGGGGGGGGGCTCCTAGTGCCAGACTCACCACCCTGGGACGTTCTGTGATGGTTACTAGCCGTGCCTGTAGTCCCCAGGAGGTTACCCAAGTGCAGAGTGAGGAAACTGTGTCAGCAGCAGCTGTAGAAAAATGCGGTGAAACATTCTGCAGAGCTTGCACCAGCGTTCAGGAAATGGCCATCCAGCGTCCTGTATAAAAGGAGGCGGTAAAAAGAGCGCTCAGGCTTCAAAAAAATGGCCACCAATGCAAATAGGAAAATCTCATAGAAAATGGCCGCTGAGGCTTACAAGGGGAACCTGCTCTGCTCTCAGCCAAAATGTCCGCCGGACAGCGCCATGCAGTGACAGGAAAAATCATAGAACAACGCTGCCTTCAGCCAGCAAGAATACCTCAACAGACACCTTTTGGGACCCCCACACCGGGACCAGGACCATCGCTAGCCGCACAGACCCCTTACAGGTGAGAGACCCAGTGATCCCCATACACACACCACCCGCAGCACATGCAGTCCCCCCCCCCCCCCCGATGGGGGGTAGGAGGGAAGATAGGGACGTGGGAGAGAAGAGAAGGAGGTGAGGTGGCCCAAATCGACCTCCCAGAGATTGCCCAGCTGCTCAACCCCCCCAAGGAGGGAGAGCCGTACTTACCAGTCCTGAAGAGCTGGGAGACATTCCATCACAGACCCACTCCTGCACAGTTACAGGGTGGCTGCTGGCCCCGTTATACTGTGATCCAGACATCAGTAGCCTGGTCATATGTATACCCCGGAGCATTGAAGCTCACCGACCACCTCTGGAGCTGAGGTATGTCGTGGCCTACCGAGTCTTAACTGCGACCTGGACACGCTCGATGGACGGGCTGGGAGGACTACAAGGATAACTCAACCAGCCTGTCACCCAGCCGGCAGTTGATAGAAGATCACAGGATCTTTCATCTTGCACAAAAATGTCAATCCTGCATAAAAAATAAAAAAAAAAATGGACCAAAGGGCCCGCAGGGTTCCTAAGTCATTCTCCTTCACTAGGCAAAATAAAACTGGGACTGCTGGGGCAGCAGGGAGGGTTGTTAGCACAGGGTCCTCTCCCTGGGCGGTACTGACAATTCTGTGTATTGTGTTACAATTTTGCCTAATTCTCCTAAAGGCAGGCTAACAAACCCATTTAGTTACAGAGAGGAGCTGTGTCAGTCGGTGAATATAAGAGAACATATTTTTGATTACTTTTATTGCTATTACAAGGAATGTAAACATCCCTTGTAATAGGAATATGACATGACAGGTCCTCTTTACAAAGAGATCTGGAGTCAATAAGACCCCACATCTCACCACTAGGCTGGGAAGCCTGAAATGAAAAATAAAAATAAACCGATCACGGCTTCCCAGCTGAAGTGGCGCCATTTTTTTGAATGCAGAGGCAGGGTGTGATGTCATAACATTGCGCCCAGCCTCCGGCGAGCATCTGGTCCACTGGAAATCTCTATGATCAACATCTGGGGCCGGCGGATCCTCTGTCTGACTCACTGATCGTATCGGTGAGTCGGTAGAAGCACCGGAGGGTGGTGGGATGTCCCCTCTCGCCTCCTGTAAGAACAATCAAGTGGTGGAACAGCCGCTATGGTCTCTCTTATGGTGTAGGAAATCGCTGGCTGAAAACGACAATATCTGAATGATGTCTGTAGCTACAGGCATCATTCGGATATACCCGCTGAAAGTCAGTCACATCATATGACAGGGGGCATGAGGCGATTAAAAAACACCCCCCGCCGCTGTATTTCAGGTGTCCTGTGCCCAAAAAGGGCCCGGGCGCCTGAGTAGGTGGTGGCAGATGCGACCATAGATAGATTCATGCAATGGATGAATATCTATAGGTGATAGAGGGGTGGTACGAGAGAGGGGGCGGCACTCCCGCGCACCCTTAACCACTACAATACAGGGCACTTTCGCCCCCTTCCTTCCCAGCCCAATTTTCAGCTTTCATCGCTCTAGCGCTTTCAGTGACAATTGTGCAGTCATGCTACACTGTACCCAAATGAAATTGTTATCATTTTGTTCGCACAAATAGAGCTTTATTTTGGTGGTATTTATTCACGACTCCGTTTTTTATTTTTTGCGATATAAGCACAAAAAAAAGGCAGAAATTTGGAAAAAAAAAACAATATTTTTTTTTCTATTTTAAAAGAAATCCAATAAAATCAAATTTTGTCATAAATTTAAGCCAAAATGTATTCTGCTACATGTTTTTGGTAAAAAAAAAATTCTGTTAAGTGTATAATAATTGGTTTGTGTGATCACGGACATATGTACGCAAATGATCATGTACATATGTGTGCAGGTGATCACGTACATATGTGTGCAGATAATTATTGTGACGTGATTTTAGTGGGACATATGTGGGGGACATGTTTTTATTATTAGGGACATGTGTTTTTATTATTTGGGGACATGTGTGTTTTGGGGACATATGTGGGGACTGTGTTTACACTGTGTTGTGTGTTGTGTGTTTACACCAGACTGATGATCAGTGAGTAAAAAGCTGTAAAAAAGCTCATACTCACTGATCATCAGCCGGCTGCAGCGTTCTGCTCTCCTCTCCTCAGCGATGACTTCCGTGTGAGGAGAGGAGAGCCGATTGCCTAGCAACCGGCTGTTTGTTTACATCACATGACGACCGTGATTGGACACGACAGTCATGTGATCAGGAGGGCCAATCACAGAGCCCTCCTGCCGATCTGAGATGTGCCGTGTCCGGGTGACACGAGCACATCGGGATCGCGCCGCTGCACGGGCACGCGCGTGTGCGATCCCGCTACTTCTGAAGGACGTTCCTGAACGTCCTATCAGGAGTAGACGGCTCCCACCCGGCTTTATATATGCATTGGCCGGGTGGGAAGTGGTTAATGCACAGGTCGACATTATGTTCTGGCCATATTGTGATCTTGATCAGGGCCGTCTTTAATTGTGATTGGACCCTGGGCAAACGTTTTCTTGGGGCCCCCATACAGTTTCGCTCTCCACCTGCTCTGAGGCGTAAAAATAAATAGCAGCTAGACTTAAAAGCAGTTTACTATATCAGATCAGGATTGGTTGCCAGAGGTTACAGTGTATCATTATCTTTACTGACTGGTTGCTAGAGGTTACATCACACATTATGGCTCACTGATTAGTTGCTAGATGTTGCAACACAATTTCTGCATGTTGATTGGTTGCTAGAGATTATTGTACAGTAATACTGCTCACTGATTGGTTGCTAGAGGTTACACCACATCATCTCCTCACTGCAGAGGGCATGGTATACATATGAATGCCGCCTTTATTTACATATTTATGCCGCGGATGCAGCTATTTACATATGAATGCCGGTTATTTACATGTAAACAGGGTCTGCAGGTGAGTCATCTGTACACAACAATAAAGCAGAGCTGGGCAGCATTAATAGCAGCACTTTACACTGAGATATCAGGACAAAGCTAGGGACTAAAACTTCAAGGGCCAAGGGAATTTAAACTGGGATAGTTGGAAAGTATGAGGCAGCTGCTTTGGGCCCCACAACAATGACATGGCAGTTGCCCCTTTTGCCCTGCCTTAAAGACGGCCCTGATCTTGATGAAAACAGGCTGGGTATGGACTGATCTTTAAGTGGTAACTTACAAAGTGAAGAAGACATTAACAACTAATCAACCAACATAATACACTATCAATATAGCAATAAAGCAACAAATCAATCAAAATGCTTTTCCTCCTGGGAGTCCTGGGCTCCTGGCTGCTAACTGCTGTTACCTGTGGTTTCTTGCTGTTCTTGTTGCCTAGGCACATCAGGTAGCATAATAAACTGGGCGGCTCACAGACTGCCAGTGCCAGGCCTGGTCAGCATATCACTCTGCGCGTCGGCGGCTTGAGTGGGTGGATCCACAACAACACAATGAGAGTGAGACACACCTACACTACACAGGAGGCAGCCAATCAATGAAGAGGAGGGTGGGAAGGCTGACCTGCGGAGCGGAGTACACTGGACAGTGTCAGACTGCCAGTGTGAAAACAGCAGCCAGCAGAAAGCAGAGAAACAGTCACAGATGTAGGAAAAAAAGTCAGCGGAGGCCGCAATTGCAGCACAGTCACGGCACACATTTAAATACAACACACACAGGTGACACAGCCAAGTAGCCAACAACAGCTGATGATTCCGGGGGGGGGGGGGGGATCTGCCCCACCTTGCCCGTATTTGCGGACGCCCATGACCCTATACACTAAAGCTGTCCATATGCTGACAGTTTCTTCTAGTTCAGCCTGCAGGACAGCTTGATCAATGTTTTATATCCCAGATATAATCAAAAAAAGAATGGGCTATGGGTAAAGGTTATCACATCATTTCTCAGGTAAATGCTAGTACATTCTATACACTTTAAACACAACATATATGCTAAACAAGGCCATACAAAAGAAATCTTCAACACTTTTCACATATATTATATGATGCTTTCTCATGAACACAGCTGACACTATCTATAGTATATCTGTAAGCTTGACCAATGTATAGTCAATTCTAAAGCCGCGTACACACGTAGCCGTCTGTCCGACGTACTTAGTCTGGCGGACGTCCGCCAGACTGTCCGTCGGAATTTTCGAATGGGCTACTTGCCCACACACGGCACTGTTTCAGCGGACTAATACTGCGTACTAAGTCCGCTGTACTAAGTCCGCCGTACTTTCGAAATGAACAGACTCGCCCACACACGCGGAGGAAAGTCCGCTCATTTCGAGCGTCTCCAGGTAGGCGGGGCCCGCGAAGGAGACGCTGCTGGCCCCGCCACCTGGTATGAACTTAAAGGGGAACCCCAACACCGAAAAAAATCGGCGTGGGGTCCCCCCCAAGTCCACAACAGACCCTTGTCCGAGCACGCTACCCGGCCGGCCAGGAAAGGGGGGCGAGCGAGCGCCCCCCCCCTTCTGAGCCGTACCAGGCCGCGTGCCCTCAACATGGGGGGTGCCTTGGGGAAGGGGGGGCTGCGCCCCCCCACCCCAAAGCACCTTGTCCCCATGTTGATGAGGACAAGGGCCTCTTCCCGACAACCCTGGCCGTTGGTTGTCGGGGTCTGCGGGCGGGGGGCTTATTGGAATCCGGGAGCCCCCTTTAATAAGGGGGCCCCCGGATACCGGCCCCCCACCCTATGTGAATAAGTATGGGGTACAATGTACCCCTACCCATTCACCTGTAAAATAAAAGTACAAAAAAACACAACACACGAGATAAAATATTTTATTGCACAGCTCCGGGGGTCTTCCGTCTTCGGGGGTCTTCTCGCCGGACTCCTCCACTATCTTCTTGTAGCTCTTTTGCTAGCGGAGGAGTCCGGCTTTCTTCCTCGCCGCCGGCCTCTTCTCCCGACTTCGTGGGTCTTGTCCCCCTCTTCAGTTCTTCTGCCGGGCCACCGCACCTTCTTATAGCTCTTTTACAGGCGGTGGCCCGGTCTTCTGTCGCCGCCACCGCCGCCTTCCGTTCTTCTTCTTCAACCCATGTGACATAAAGCCATGTGACACCGCCCCTTGTCTCTATATAAGTGGCCGCGCATCGCGTCCCTGGCATTGTGGCCGGAGAGAGCGTTGAGTCAACATCTCCAGGAGAAGAAGGAGAAGAAGAAGAAGAAGAATGGAAGGCTTATTAAAGAGGACTCCCAGATTCCGATAAGCCCCCCGCCCGCAGACCCCGACAACCAACGGCCAGGGTTGTCGGGAAGAGGCCCTTGTCCTCATCAACATGGGGACAAGGTGCTTTGGGGTTGGGGGGCTGCGCGGCCCCCACTTCCCCAAGGCACCCCCATGTTGAGGGCATGCGGCCTGGTACGGCTCAGGAGGGGGGGGGGGGCTCGCTCGCCCCCCTTTCCTGGCCGGCCGGGTTGCGTGCTCGGACAAGGGTCTGTTGTGGACTTGGGGGGACCCCCACGCCGATTTTTTTCGGCGTTGGGGTTCCCCTTTAAGTCCATACCAGGCGGCGGGGCCAGCGACGTCACCTTCGCGGGCCCCGCCTACCTGGAGACCCACTCGAAATGAGCAGACTTTTCTCCGGGCGGGAAAAGTCTGCTCATTTCAAAAGTACGGCGGACTGGCATACACACGGTCAGATTGTCCGCCGAAATGCGAGTACGGCGGGCAGATTGATGTGCAACACGGCATTCTAAGTCCGCCGTACTGTCGGGTCAAAAAAGTATGCCAGAGGCTACACACGGGGGGATTGTTTGGCGGACTTGAGTTTGCCGGACTTTTCCACCAGATTGTTTGATCGTGTGTACGCGGCATTAGTGTCCCCTTCACAAATGTATAGGCAACAGAGGAGAGCCACAATACTTTGGACCAACTGCAGGCTTCCGTGATTACCTTATGTGATGTCTGTAGGGGTGGTCAAGCATTCCCTCAGATATCAAAAGGTGTACATTTTGGGTGGATACTGAGGGCTTACAGTCTGTTTATAACCGGATTTCACAGAGCCCTCGGGTTCCTCAAGAAGTCCCCAAGGGTTCTGCACAATTCACAATTGAGTCTGATGTATATCCTCTTAATGGTGGTTTCAATGTGTACTGACATTGAGTACTGCCCGTGAGCATTAATACCCAACGTCTCCCCTATAGTTTCAGCTCCTAGGATGTCACTACAGGGGTGCCATAAGATTAGAGGAAAGTGTGCAGCAAGAGAGAAACATACTGCTTTCCTCGTCAGTGGCTGTTGATGAGATGCTAGCTGGGGAATATGTTTCAGCAAATTGAGCACATTCCAGCCAAGCATATCTGCAGAGTGGCATAGGGAAGCATACTTAATTGTCCTGCACTGATCCCTCCCCTTCTGTCCATCCTAGGTGAATGAACGTGAGATCACCTGGGATGGATGAGAGAGGAAGGCTCGCGGGGATTAGCAAGGCCAGAGGTTTGACAGCAGCTTCCCGTGCCACTCTCCTTGCAAAACAAACAACACACTACTATAAGACTTTCTGTGCTCTGTGCTGGTGATCCACCATTGTACTCTGCACTGGTGACCACCCACTGTGTTGTCTGCTCTGGTTAACCCCCCCCCCCATTTTGCTCTGCCTCAGTGAACCCCCCCCCCCCCACAGTGCTCTACCCCGGTGTTCATCCCCATGTTCTGCCCTTGTGACCCTCTTAATTTCAGTTGCAGATGGAATTCACATGTGCTTATTTTAAGTTTGACCCAAAATTTAAAAACTGTGCAGAAAAATAGCAAGCTCAAGTTTCAGATTAAGGAGGTGATTTAATATTTATTCCATTATTGAATGCTATTTTCAAAAATACTGTGTTTATCGGCGCCTTAAAACACACACTTTTTTCCCCTTAAAATCGGGGGAAATTCTAGGTGCGTGTTATACGCCGATGCCCGCTGACTGTGAGCGGAGATGAGCGAGCGCCGCCGACATACAGAAAGCCGAGTGTATTCGGCTAGACTCGGCTCCTCTCTCAGTCCCACTGATCTCAGCTGACTGTGAGTGGAGATGAGCGAGCGCCATCGACATACAGAAAGCCAAATGTATTCGGCTAGACTCGGCCTCTCTCGCAGTCCCGCCCCTGACTGTGAGCAGAGCCGAGTCTAGCCAAATACACTCAGCTTTCTGTATGTTGGCGGCACTCGCTCATCTCCGCTCAGTCAGCGGAGATCGGCACCAATTTTTAATAATCAGCAGCTGGGCAATGCTGTACAGAGACTGGCAAGGCTGCAAAGGCACTGAGCAAGGCTGCAAAGGCACTGGGAAGGCTGCAGATGGACAATGATAAGGCTGCATTGATGGGCATTTAAATGTACTTTTTTTACTTAAACTTCCCTCCTAAAAGTTTTTGCCTTAAAATGCCCTCCTAAATTTGGGGTGCATGTTATATGCCAGCATGTGTTATACGCCAAAAAATACGATAGTTGCTATATTAACAGTTCGCTGATCACAGTGATGTTCCCTGAGCTGCACATATGAAATTTCAGGAGTTCACTTGAGAACACAAACTTTTTGCCAAGGTTTCCTCCAAGGTTAAAAAAAAATAAAAAATAAAATAAAAAAAAAAGAGAAACCCTGGTTTAAACACTTGGGGGAGAGCAATATTGGTGTTTATCATATTGTCTCCCTTATTAAAAAAAAGTTGTTTGGTCCATGATTCGAAGGAATATATGCCAATTATACCACATGAGCTAATACTCAGCAGAAGAGTGGCAATACTGAGTAGCCTGTTAATTTCCCAGTACAAAGAAAGCATCAGTAAAAGTGATCCTATAGCCCAAGGCGTAAGAATATATGCCAGCTTTGCAAATACCAGCACTTTACTACACAATTCCACAGCTGCAATTTAAAAAATAAAAATAAAAAAATAAGTCACAGGGGGACGGCTTGTCCACCTGTGACTTTAAACATTTTAAATTGCAGCTGTGGAATTGTGTAGTAAAGTGCTGGTATTTGCAAAGCTGGCGTATATTCTCATGCCTTGCCTATATTCTTATGCCCAACAGTGGTCAAAATATCCAAACAGTGGCTGAATCTGAAAGACTGACTACTGAAGTTGGTCAGGCAGGGCCAATCAATTCATTTTACCGGTTCCTCAACAAGTGGCTGGAATTCATACAGTTTTTGGCCAGCTTAAGTAGTCAACAATAAAAGTACAATGTAGCAAACAAATTAACTCACAAGTCCCTAACCTGTTTAATCACTTTTGGTAGCAAAACTGCTCCCTCTGAAGCAGGTGGCCTATGACCAACAAAACTGATCAAGGGCATGCAGGTTCAATTTTGTGAGATGCTGCATGCCTAAGGCCCCTTTCCCAGGGGCACATAGAATTGTGCTTTTAGCTGCAGACAGATGAAGTTATCTACCACAGCACAACACACACAATGCTTTCCTATGGCCCCATTCACACACTGCGTTTAGCGACCGTTTCGTTACATGTGGTTTTGTGCAGATAGAAAGAATAAAGTTGACTGTGTCCAGGAACGATTTAGCGCAGCTATCTGCAGATAACTGCAGGTAATTGCAGTGTACTATTTCTCCTGCAGATAATAGCAACAACAGAAAAGAAAAACGGGAAGCACATCTCAGAATTACAAGGTATACCTGGGAATGACACATGAAGTTTAGGAGAGTGTACTCTAGGAAAGAGGAGCATGTCAATGGTGGCCCGTGATATAGCACATGAGGCAATTATAACTTTGGTGCAAGACCAACCAGAGATATGGACCCTGAATGAGCAGGATACTCGGACAGAGTCATGAAGAGGTTGAAATGGGAGGAAGTGTACCGATTCTTGACACCAAACTGGGAGAATATGTCTGCAAGTGAACAGGATAACCGAGGTGAGTGCAACAATCGATGTGTGGTTAGAAGGGTACACATGCATCATATCCGTTGTCCATAGCAACCATACTTTAAACACTCACTGATTTTCCCCTGAAATGGCCAGCCTATTTTTTGCGATATAGCACTGCGTCACTTTAAATGGCAATTGTGCAGTTGTGCAATGTTGTAAAACCAAACAAAATTGACATTTTTTTTTCCCCCACAAATAGAGCTTCCTGTTGGTGATATCTGATCGCCTCTGTGGTTTTTATTTTTTTGCACTATATAGGCCAATATGTATTCTGCTATATATTTCAAGGAAATCAAGGAAAAAAAAAAATCTAATTTGTATTATTATTTTTTGTACTAGTAATGGTGGTGATCTGTGATTTTTTGTGGGACTGCGACATTGCGTTAGACAGATCAGACACTTTTGAAACATTTTTGGAACCAGTGACATTTAGTGATCATAGCTAAAACATAGCCACTGTTATGTTTGTCATATAACTAATTTATACAATGTAATATATTGCAGGAAAGGAGATTTATACAAGATGGAGGTCCCTACGTGACCACTACAAGAAAGATCTTAACAAAGAGAGGTCTGCAGATAGAAGTGGAGCATCTTCAACACATCGTAGACCAAATCTTGGTAGGAGTCCAGTCTAGTTCCACCACCCGTCAAACACGCCATACTGCAAGTGCCCCCTTTTGAAGAATATTTTGATTGTTTAATTGAAGGAATGGGAAACCATTCAAAAAACTCTGCCTCAAAAGATGATGAATTCCTCAACATCTCTGACCCTGATGTGATGTTTTTTGAGAATGTTACTCTCTATAATCAGCGAGGTCCCTTTTGATAAGCGTACTGAAGTCAGGGGTGATATATAGGCATATCTTAAGTACATAGTTTCTGCTTGCAAAGAGCAATGCCCGTTTCCTAGATTTCAGCCATGGGGTTTGGGTTTTAATACACCTAGTGGCTCTTTTACTAAATCACTACCCAGTCAACAAGATTTTGTAAGTTTTATTTATTGTTTATTTTTTATAACCTTTGTTCTTTATATAGCAAACATAAAAATAAATCCAATCTAATTGGACAAAGGTGTCAACTTTTTTTTTATTTCATCCAAACATGTAAACTGTTTTATTAACTACAGAGATTTAAGACAAAAGTAAGCAGATTGATGCAACAGTGGTAAAGTAAAGATTACACAAAGTTATGTAGCACTATCACCGAAGGAGCTGCTGGTTAGATTTGGGCTGTTACCTTATGTTCTCCTCATTTCACGTCTAGGGGTGTCTCATGGTAAATGGCCCAGGAACTCGAGAGACCGACAACAGATCCTCTTGAATGGATTTTATTTGCAAAATGTAGACAATGAACAGTCTCTTAAATTGGGATCAGAGGGTTGGAAAGGAAGTTCAGGTACTCTTAGTGTCAAAGTCAAATTGTTGAAGAACTTGCTTACTTTGACTGCATCCAGAGAATAGCCATTCACAACTGAATGTTCACTAAAGTTGGACAGTCCCTCTCTCACAAGGCCTAGCAGCCAACAAGGTGCTTACTCAGGAACAAGTCTCTGCCACAGACGTTGTAGAACATACAAGATAATGTCTCTGCCACAGACGTTGTAGAACACGTAGGAAAACTAACTTGAAGAACACTCGTAGGATACCTGAATCTTTCAGCCAGCTTGGCGATATCCACAAGACAGGATTCTCTTGGGTACTTCAGCCCTTCCAGGCTCTTATTAAGAAACCAACCCGTACGTGGTCTTCTGAAGAGTCCTCCCCTGGAATGCTTGAAGTTACTGGGTCTCTCCCAAACCAGAGATGGCACCCAACCACCTCAGAATCCTCCTTAGCTTCCTTGCCTCGGGCTAGCCAGCCCCGAGACATCAAAATCGGTGGATCTGCACCCCAGGCCATAGCCTTCCTGGGGGCTGGTCAAGACCATGAAGTCATTACATCATTCTGGACCGGAAACCCAAACCACGTGGCGTCCACATCTTAAAATAACCTCCCCCAGAAAGCACAGCGAGAGCGCCATTCCCACTGGGCGGGCTCCAAGAGAGAGTAACTTAAGCACCTAACCAGACCATAGTTCCATGGTTGCCAGAAGAGACAATGCCCCCCTGTGGCGAGGCTGAACATCTCACAGTCCAGTCAGACTGATGCCAAAGTCTAATTTAGACAATTGTACCAAAAACAAACTGCAGTTCAGGCATAACTAACTTTGAAAAATGCATAGCGCGTACTCTTCAGGAGCCACCGCTACATTATATTGCCATGGAACCCGTTCATCATCAGAAAGGAAGTAGCAAAATCTTCACAAATTTGTAGTGCTTGACTACTGGGACAAGTGCCAGTCACATGACCTCGGAGTTAATTAGAAAAAACTCCCAGAGATTTACTGGACACATTCTCCTTTAGCTGCAGAAAATGATGGAGAGCACAGCACAGCAAAACTACATTCACCAAATGACCTACTTCGAACTGCATAGATGTTAGCAGAACACACCATTTGGCTGTACAGACATCAAATGCACTCTCCACCATTTGGCGTGTTCTTCTCAGGTGATAGTTAAAAAAAAAAAAAAAAAAAAAATCTGGAAGTGAGCCCATGCCTCATGTAGGGCCAGAGGAGGTAGGTGGGTAACGCAAATGCCTCATTTCCTATAATAACTAAAGGCAGATCTGGCCCAGCAGCACCCGGCAGAGGCCTTGATTGTGGCATATCAAATTTGCAATATTGCAATGGCTGACCCATCACAGAGTTCCAAAATATTCTGCAATCTTCCAAACTTCCATAGGCTCCAACATCCACAGCTATAAATCTCATATCTGCATCCCTGAGTCCCAGCAGAACAATTGAGAAATCTTTTTTTGTGGTTGAAGAAGCAGGAACCAGATTTAGGTGGCTTGATGAGATGGATGTGTTTTTCATCTAATGCCCCAATGCAATTTAGGAAGTTAGTTTTCTCCCAGAATTCATCTGCTATTTCTTCCCACAGACTGGATTGTTGGTTCTGGCATCAATGAGTTTTTCAGTTCTTACCACAGAACCAGATACATGTCATGTACAGAAATTGATCGTGAAGGGAGGTGAAACTGGCACCAATGGCAAAGTATCTGCAATACAAAATTAAGAACAATTCAGAAAGTAAGAAAATAATTACGCATATTCTAGAGTTAAAGTGGAGTTCCACCTGAAAAAAAAAAAAAAAAAAAAGTAATCAGCTACTAGACTGTAGCTCCTGACTTTTAATACTGTCCTCTGAGCCTGCAAAGCCATCACCCGAAGCCTACCCGTCCCTCGGCTCCAGCATCCTTACCAACGGAAACAGAAAGTGAAGCCTTGTTTCCTACTGCACTGCACATTCTGAATGGTCCTTGCTGCCTTCTGGAACCTGAGTGTCTAATAGAAGGCAGCGGGGGGGGGAAGGATGAGGGGTCGGACATTGCGTAGTTTGCCGCACAAGATTGCAACAATTTTTACCTGGTAGTGGTCCTGCTTCGGCCCACACGTCCTCTTTCAAGTTCTAATAGCTCAACAAAGCTTGCCACCGACATCCTTGTAAAATTCAAGAACTTGTCTTGGTAAGACCGCAGTTCTCCAAACAAGAGGGCAAAGTAGCCGATAGACGCTAGGAGGTAAAGGGATGCACCCAATAACGACAAGGACATCTCTTCTGGATTAGATAAATCTGTCTTCTGCTTTTCATCCTCATGAGCAGCAAAATTAGCATTGCAATCAGATTGCCAACATAAAAACTCATATTCAAGGATCACAGGTCCATCTCTTCTCACTGAACAAAGACAATGGACATAGATGTTTTTGAAATGCTGTGGACCAAAATGCATCATGGGAAGTCAAGGGACCAAAAAATAAAATAAAAAGAGTTGCTATGGGAATGACAATAATTTTTAACCGCAGCGAAACACACATAAACGCAGCTAATCACAATGCACAAATGCAGGTGATTGCTGTGCCTGGAGTCTTGAATTTCAAAAGAACAGAACATGCTTTTAACTGTGGTAGAACAGCCACCCGTGTGAAAAGGGCCTAACCTGGCTATCCTATTTGCCACAGTCATTTATCATGATTATGTAGCGCTGACTCCTGAAGAGCACGTGCTGTGTTTTTTTTTTTTTTTTCCATTTAACATTCCTGGAACCACAGTTTGGTTTTGGGTTCAATTACACCAAATTATGGTCTCAGTACCAGTCTAGCTGGATTGCTTGGCTATAGGTGGCGCTGTCATCTCTGGCAGGTGTGAGAACTCAGTTCAGCTGGATGCATTGAGTGATATTTTTCTCGGAACCAGCCCAGTGGGAGTGTCATCCTGCTGTGCATTCTGGGAGAGGGTACTTAAGGTACTGAGATCACGTGCTTCTGGGTTCCTGCCCAGAAGTGCTTTCTGTCTGTTTGGTCCTGGTCCTCCTGACCAGCTCCCAGAGCTCTCATTGGCTGGGGTGCGAATCCTTCCAATTTTGAGTCTTGGGGCTGGCTAGCCCGAGGCCAAGTAACTGGAGGGAGGATTTGGAGGTGGTCCGGTGTCGTTTCATCTGTGGAGAGGCCCAGCAACTGGAGACGCAACCAGGGGAGGACCCTTCAGGAGAAGGCCACGCTGTAGGCTAGCTTCTCAGAAAGAACCTGGAGGCTTAGTTGAAAAACCCCAAGTGAATCTACACTCGTACAGTATCGCTGGACCGGCTGCAAGATAATGGTACCGCATGAGAGCTCTCTAAATTGGTCTACAACAAGTCTGTGGCAGAGACTTTATCTGAGCACTCTATCGGCTGCTAGGCCTAGTGAGATGAGGTCTATCCGATAAGAGTGAGGATCCAGTTGTGAATGCCTATTCTCTGGATTGTTAATAGTGAGAGACTAGCTGTTTGACTAAGTTCCAAGAGTACCTGAATTTTCTAACTGAAACCCTCTAACACTCATCGACAGACTTTGTTTATTTCATTTTTTGCAAATAAAAATCCCTCAAGCGGATCTGGTGTCAGTCTCTGCAGTTCTTTGGCCATAAACTTCGGGAAACCCCTAGACATACACAGGGACAAGAAGGTAACGGTAAGCCCAATAAAATCAGCAGCTCCTTCGGGGGTTAGTGCTACATCTAGCATACGCACGCTTTACTGGACTTTCATGGATAGCTTGTTTATAGACCAGTGTCAACAGACTTTGGACTTGTGTCAGTGGCATTTTACATTAGTTTGCTATGCTTCTGGGGTCAGTTAAAATTTACAGACAAGTGCATTTGATCTGCAGTTGACCTCCTGCTAACCTGCTTTAGTTGGGTTTTGCCTTCTCATACACTTACATGCTAATGCAAAACCTACCTGAAGTGAACAAAAGCTTGTCAACACAGGCTCAAATTCATCTTTGGCAATTCCTTAATTAGCTTAAACAAGTAGCAAGCAACAGGTACAGAGGTTAGTGCACATGAACAACATACAAAGTATGTGTTGGTAACTTAGAAATATACTAGAATATTTGTGAAGTGCTCACTGGAGCACAGCAGACTATTAAACTCCCTCTTTCGGGGGGTGTGACCAGCAGCTGACGGAGATGGCCGCTTAGAAGCAGAGCTCCACCACAGTAGGATTCACGGCGCGGCACAGAGCAATTATGAGCTGATCCTTTCTCCCCTCTCACCCTTCCACTGCACTCGGGCAGCAAGGGAGACAAAATGGGGAAGAGGAAGAAATGTGATGGTCCCCACAAATTGACCAATTTCTTCAGTCCAGCAGGAGCTCGGGTGTACCAAGATGGCCGTGAACAAGGCTGGTTAGTCAGAACGCGCGAGTGTTTGCATTTTTACTCCCTTTGTACCATTAAAGATGGATTAAAGAATATCAGAGTTCCCGGCTCTATCTTCTAAAACTGTCCTTATTCATCGATCTGAGAGGGAACATCTGAGCCAGAGCACCAGCCAAATGTTTGTCTGAATTTGGACCTGAAAACTGACCAAAAGACACACAAGGCTCCTGTGAAAATTGCACTGGAGATGCTGTAGAGATATGTGAATCATAGAGAGCCGGTCACAATCTCCTGCTGTGCGAATTGTATGCAGTGAAATCGGCATCCAGGTCGGATAGCTTACAGAAAAGGTGTGTATACTGATTTTTTTTCTTTTCAGGGCTAGATAGTATACCGTTAGAATGTTGGTGGCTACAGATGCAGGGATTTTAGTTTTTGCACAGACTTCTACTTTAAACAACGCAGAAGGCTAGAAACAGTATGAGACAATATAAGTGCCCTGAACTCTGATTCCTCATGTGACCCTGATGGCTTTAGAGAACAGCTAGACACTTTCTCTACTGCAGGACAAATAATCTTAGATACAACACTTAAGGACATGCCGATTACCTTCAGGGGGGCCCTACAGCAAGATATGGCTGCTATTACGAGGCAAACTAAAAAAAGACATTGCGTTCCTGGGAGATAGCGTAAACCACATTGAAAACAGGATGGGAGACTATGCTAGAGCACACAATTAAGCGTTCGTTGCTCATGATGACTTAATTGAAAACATACAGATTATTAAACTCAAAATGGTGGACCTAGAGGACCGATCTCTACATAACGATCAAGTTTAGGGGCAGAGCAGAATCGGTCCCCGCATCAGACTTACGTCTGTTTCTTCAAAAAAGTATAGCAAAATTACTTTCTTCAGTGAAATCCCACGGACTGATCACTGACAGGGCCCACTGGCTTCATAAGCTGGCATTTCTTCCCAAGAGAGTCCCCAGGGATGTTATCGCAAAGAAATATTTTCTTTATGTCAAGGGTCAGCTTATGAGATTTGCATGCCAAAGAAACGTGCTACCTGAACCTTATGCAGGAATTTCCTTATAAATTTACCTGTCTCTAGCGACTATCTTAGCCTGCATCACATGGTCGGACCATGCACCCGTATCATTGGAGGTTAAGGATGATCAGACTGGTGTTAATACTTCTTTATGGAGGGATAACACATACTTTCTGATTAATTCTGTGGATTCTAATGTCCTGACGAAACAGCTTGAGAAATTATTTGTGCTTAACCACCTCAATACAGGCCACTTAAACTCCCTTCCTTCCCAGACCAATTTTCATCTTCAGTGCCCTCTCACTTTGAATGACAATTACTCAGTCATGCTATACTGTAACCACATTCATTTTTTTTTTTTTTTATAATTTTGTTCACACAAATAGAGCTTTTTTTTGGTGGTATTCATTCAACACTTCATTTATTATTTTTTGTAATATAAGCAAAAAAAGGGTGAAAAGTCTACGTTCCTCTTTTAACCACTTGCCGACCGCCGCACGACGATGTACGTCGACAGAATGGCACGGGCAGGCACATGGGCGTACATGTACGTCCCTGCCTTCCCGCGGGTGGGGGGCCCGATTGGGCCCCCCCCCCCCCCGGTGCCAGCGGCGGTCGGTATCCGTGCAGGAGCGATCCGGGATGAGGGGGCGGCCATTCATTCATGGCCACCCCCTCGCGATCGCTCCTGACGAATGGAAGTGAAGCATTGCATCACTTCCTCTCCTGTAATGTAAACACAGGAGAGGAAGTGATGTAATCTCTCCTCCGTGTCGGTATTTTTCGTTCCGGCACCGAGGAGAGAGGATCGGTGAGTTGCACCAACACGACACTTCACAGTAGAACATGCCAGGCACACTCACACCCCCCCTTTAACCCCCGATCACCCCCCAATTACCCCTGCCCCCCAGTCACAGTGACACCAATTGCATTTTTTTTTTTTGCATTGGTGTCATTTGTGACTGTAATAACTGTTAGGGCAGTTAGGGTTAGCCCCCTTTAGTTCTAAGGTACCCCCTAACCCCCCCAATAAAGGTTTAACCCCGTGATCACCCCCCGTCGCCAGTGTCACTAAGGCTGGGTTCACATTGCAGCGGTTTATGAGAACAGATGTGATACGCACCGCACTGCAAATCACATCCGATCTCTGTGCGATTCGAGTTCAGCCATTCGCCGCACCCGCCACAAATTCGCACGGGACCCTTTTTTGGTCCGCAGCAGAATCGGATCGCATGGGTGTTCACACCATGCTATCCGAGTTTGCAGATCGCACTGCGATATGCGAACTGATCTGGGGGTGTCATTAACATTTCACTGACACTCCCAGCAGTTCGCATAGGGCAGTGTGAACTGCCGCCGGGAGGCATGCGATGCGGGAACCCGCCGCGGATTCGTGGCGTTCCCGCATCGCTCCAGTGTGCACCCAGCCTAATAAGCGATCATTTTTCTGATCGCTGTATTAGTGTCACAGGTGACGCTAGTTAGGCAGGTAGGTATTTAGGTTCGCCGCAGCTTTTTATAGCGCCAGGGACCCCCATATACTACCGCATAAAGCCCCCTGATTGCCCCCTAGTTAACCCTTTCACCAGTGATCACCATATAACTGTTACAGGTGACGCTGGTTGGTTAGTTATTTTTTATAGTTTCAGGGCACCCGCCATTTATTACCTAGTCTCACTAGTGTACCCCTAAATTTAGGAGTGTCTACTTTCCAAAATGGGGTCATTTGGGGGGGGGGGTTTGTGCCATCTTGGCATTTTATGGCCTTCAAAACTGTAACGCCCTTAGAAAGCCTGAAGGCGGTGCTTGGTTTCCGGGGCCCCGTACGCGGCTAGGCTCCCAAAAAGTCCCACATATGTGGTATCCCCGTACTCAGGAGAAGCAGCAGAATTTATTTTGGGGTGTCATTTCACATATGCCCATGGCATGCATGAGCAATATATCATTTAGTGACAACTTTGTGAAAAAATAAAATAAAATAAAAAGTTTGTATTTTTCCCGCAACTTGTGGCAAAATATAAAATATTCCATGGACTCAACATGCCTCTCAGCAAATAGCTTGGGTGTCTACTTTCTAAAATGGGGTCATTTGTGGGGGTTTTGTGCCATCTTGGCATTTTATGGCCTTCAAAACTGTAATAGGTAGTGAGAAGTGAAATCAAAAATTTACGCCCTTAGAAAGCCTGATGGCGGTGCTTGGTTTTCGGGGCCCCGTACGCGGCTAAGCTCCCAAAAAGTCCCACATATGTGGTATCCCCGTACTCAGGAGAAGCAGCAGAATTTATTTTGGGGTGTCATTTCACATATGTCCATAGCATGTGTGAGCAATATATCATTTAGTGACAACTTTGTGTAAAAAAAAAATATATATTTTTTTGTCATTATTCAATCACTTGAGGCAAAAAAATAAAATATTCAATGGGCTCAACATGCCACTTATCAATTTCCTTAGGGGGTCTACTTTCCAAAATGGGGTCATTTGGGGGGGGGGGTTTGTACTGCCCTGCCATTTTAGCACCTCAAGAAATGAGATAGGCAGTCGTAAACTAAAAGCTGCGTAAATTCCAGAAAACGTACCTTAGTTTGTAGATGTGACAACTTTTGCGCAAACCAATAAATATACAGTTATTGACTTTTTTTTTTTACCAAAGACATGTGGCTGAATACATTTTGGCCTAAATGTATGACTAAAATTGAGTTTATTGGATTTTTCTAATAACAAAAAGTAGAAAATATCATTTTTTTTCTAAATTTGCGGTCTTTTTACGTTTATATCGCAAAAAATAAAAATCGCAGAGGCAATCAAATACCATCAAAAGAAAGCTCTATTTGTGGGAAGAAAAGGACACAAATTTTGTTTGGGTACAACATTGCATGACCGCGCAATTACCAGTTAAAGCAGCGCAGTGCCAAATTGTAAAAAGACCTCTGGTCATTGACCAGCAAAATGGTCCGGTCTGAAAGTGGTTAAAAGAAACCAAAAAAAAAAAAAAATAGGCCAAAATGTATTCTACTACATGTCTTTGGTAAAAAAAAATCCTGATAAGTGTATGATAATTGGTTTGTGTGAAAGTTATAAAGCCTACAAGCCATGCTATGCATTACTGAAAATGTATCAATCCTAATGCACTGATGGCCTATCTCATTTCTTGAGGCCCTAAAATGTCAGGACAGTACAATAACCCCCCCAAATTACCCCTTTTTGGAAAGAAGACTGTCTGCAGTATTTAGTAAGAGGCATAGTGAATTTTTTGAAGTTGCAATTTTCCCCCACAATGCTTTGGAAAATTAAGAAAAAAAAAAAAAAAAAAAAAAAAATTATATATATATATATATATATATATATATATATATATATATATATATATATATATATATATATATATATATATATATATATATATATATATATATATATATATATATATATATATATATATATTTTCCCATCACTAAATTATCTTAATTTACAAGTTATTTCTCACACATGGTGCAGGCATAATTGCAATTACACCCCCAAATACATTCTGCTATTCGTCCTGAGTATGGAGATACCCCATGTGTGAGACTTTTCCACAGCCTGGCTACATACAGAGGCCCAACATCCATATAGCACCATCAGGCGTTCTAAAGGCATACATTACACATTTCATTTCCTGAGTACCTATCACATTTTTTAAGGCCCTGGAGCACCAGCACAATGGAATTAAGTTGTTGGAAAGAAAATGAAAACCTATTTTTTTTTTTTTTTCCTCACAAAGTTGTCAATTAAGAACATCTTCCTAACACATAGCATGTACATAGCCAAAATGACACTCCAAAATACATTCTGCTACTCGTCCTGAGTATGGCGATACCCCATGTGTCAGACTTTTCCACAGCCTGGCCACATACAGAAGCCCAACATACAAGTAGCACCTTCAGGCTTCTAACATATAGCATGCACACACCAAGAATTAAACCCCAAAATACATTCTGCTGAGCAAAGGGTAAAAAAAAAAAAAAAAAAAAAAAAAAAAAAAAAAAAAAAAAAAAAGGCTCATCTGTGGTTTTAGCAGGCAGGAAAACTGTTCCAGAGCAGTCAAACCATTTTCTAGACAGCCAAAGGAAATGTCCAGGAAATGTCCAGGCAGCAGACAGATGTGGAAAAGTATGAACATGGTTCAGTACAGTCCAAGGTTTAGCAGGCAGTTCAGGAATAGGCATGGCCAGTTCAGGTGGCAGGCACAGGCATGGGCAGTTCAGGTGGCAAGCAAAGGCAGGGCGTCAGGGCTGGCCACTCAGCTGTCGGCTAATTGCCAGCTCTCTTCTCTTTCCACAGTTACCAGCTGTTCCCGATGATGCTCGCCTGACCTGACTATTTAAAGCCTTCCTGCTCACTTTTTCATTTGCCTTCGCGTTGGTCACATCACAGGGAACCATCTCCTGCTGTTTGTTTCAAGACTGGCTTGCTGACATCCCACCTGGCTTCTTATCCTGCTTGCGGTTGCTCTCCTTGGATCCCTGACTTCCGGCCTGGCTGATTACCCAATCTGGTTAATGAACTTTGGACTGGCCGACTACCCGATCTGGCTACAGGACTCTGGCTATGCTTGACTACACTTTTTTCTATTTACTTTTTTTATTTTTATTAATAAACAAGTGTGATTTGATTGTACTTCTGTCTCAGTCTGTTTCATGGTTCCTGACAGTATGCAAAGGTCATTAATTCAGAAGATACAGTCAATCCACTTGTTGCTAATATTTTTTCCAGATTGGATGAGCAAGATCACCGCATGGATCAGTTTGCCTTGGCGTTACAAATGCTCCTGAATCACACGGCTCACCTGGAATCCCCCACGGTGGCTGCTCAGGTACAACCTGAGTCGCAGGCCGTCCCTGCTGCTGCACCAGTCTCTGCGTAGGCATCCACCTCGAGTATTGCCTCTATAAAAGATATGTCTGGTTCTGCTCGGCTTCTCCAGCGATTTGGGGGCGATCCAGTTCAATACAGAGGGTTTCTCAATCAGGTTGAGATATACTTTGAAATGCTGCCCCAGACCTTTCCCACGGACAGAAGCAAAGTAGGTTTCGTGATATCTTTGCTTTCTGAGAGAGCCTTGGCCTGGGCTAACCCTCTATGGGAGACACAAAAACCTGTTGTCTTGAGTTACCCTCAGTTTCTGGCCTCCTTTAAAAGGGTTTTTGACGTTCCCGCATGCTCCACTTCTGCTGCCAAGTGCCTCATGTCCATCAAACAGAGTACGAGAAAACTGTTGTCAACTACGCCATTGAATTCCGTACTCTGGAAGCAGAGGTTGCTTGGAACAATGAGGCCCTCGTGGCTGCTTTTTCTCATGGTCTCTCAGATTCCATCAAGGATGAGATAGCAGCCCGAGATATACCCACTGAGCTGGAGAGCTTGATCTCGTTTGCCATCCTCATTGACCCCAGACTCAGAGAAAGACTTTCTCTTAAGGAGCACTTGCGGAAGCCTCCTGTTCGTTTGCCTCCAAGCTTTGTAGTCCCACTAATGCCTCCCTCCCCTCCCATGCCTCCTGGTACCGAGTTGGTCAGTGAAGATGAACCCATGCACCTGGGCTTCACGCGTCTCTCTGTGGATGAGAGAGCCTTTAGGAGGAGGGAGAAATTGTGCCTTGATTGTAGCCAGGCAGGTCACTTTTGAAGTCTTGTCCTACCCATCCAGGGAACGCTCGAACCTTGAGGTCCTGTCATGGACAGACCTTAGGTGGCATTGTTTCGTCCCCAGTTATCCAGAAGGATAAGCCCCAGGTTTTGGTCACCCTTTCTTGGGCTGAGTCGTCCATCAAGATACAGGCTCTAATCGACTCTGGGGCTGCAGGCCTGTTCATTGATGCTGCATTTGTTTTGCAGCACTCGATTCCGCTGCAGCTGTGTGACACTCCACTTGCCATTGAGGCTCTTGACGGGAGACATTTACAGCCTGCCCATGTGACTCATGAGACGGTTCCGTTGTCCATGGCCGCTCTTCACCAAGAAATAATCCAATTCCAAGTTATTTCCGCACCCAGATTTCCACTGGTTATTGGTTATCCTTGGTTACAGAGGCACAACCCCTCTTTTGATTGGCTCCATGCTGAGGTTCTCTCCTGGTCACCACAATGCAGTGAGACATGCTTCCTGAAGGTATCCAAGGTCCTGTGCACCGCTTCACTCCCCTCCTTGTCAGAGGAGTACCGTGATTTTGGTGATGTCTTTGATAAAGGTCAAGCTGGTAGTTTGCCTCCACACCAGCCTTATGATTGCACAATTGACCTTCAATCTGGTGCCATACCTCCTCGTGGCCGGGTTTACCCTTTGTCGGTCTTGGAGGATAAGGCCATGGGGGAGTATATTGCTGACACACTTTCTCGAGGTTTCATCCACAAGTCCTCGTCTCCTGCTGGTGCTGGTTTCTTCTTTGTGAAAAAGAAGAACGGTGAACCGAGACCTTGAATAGATTATAGGGGTCTCAATCATGTTACAATTAAGAATGCCTACCCTATTCCATTGATTACAGAGTTATTTGACTGCCTCAAGGGAGCAACAGTTTTCACAAAGCTTGACCTGAGAGTGGCATACAATCTCATGCACATTAAAGAGGGCAGCGAGTGGAAAACTGTTTAATACCAGAACAGGCCATTATGAATACCTGGTAATGCCTTTTGGCCTTTGTAACGCCACGGCAGTTTTCCAGGAATTTATTAACAATGTCCTCCAAAATTTGTTGTAATTGTGTATGGTGGTTTATCTCAATGATATCCTCATATTTTCCAAGTCCCTGGAGAGCAACCACACAGATGTTTGTCGTGTACTTCAGAAACTAAGAGAAAACAATCTCTATTGTAAACTGGAGAAGTGCGAGTTCCATCGTGAACAGGTTACATTCCTGGGTTATGTCATTTCCACTGCTGGTTTTTCGATGAACCCAGAGAAACTGACAGCAGTCCTACAGTGGCCTCGACCCGTGGGTTTACGTCCTCTGCAGCGTTTCCTGGGCTTTGCCAACTACTATCGGAAGTTTATTTGTAACTTCTCGTCTCTGGTCAAACCTCTGATTGATATGACCAGAAAGGACGGTAACCCACAAGGTTGGTCTCCGGAGTCCATTAAGGCTTTTGAGACTCTCAAGGCTGCCTTTGTTTCTGCTCCTGTGTTGCCACATCCTGATCCTACTTTGCCTTTTATCCTAGGAGTTGATGCTTCTGAGACCGGAGTTGGCACCCTTCTGTCTCAACGTCCTAACTCAGAGCGTTATGCATCCGTGTGGCTACTTTTCCAAGAAATTGTGACCTGCTGAGTGCAATTATGAGATTGGTGACAGATAGCTGTTGGCGATCATTTTAGCCCTGAAAGAATGGAAACATCTCCTTGAAGGTACCACTGTGCCCGTTCTAATTCTTACTGACCATAAAAATCTTACATTCTTGTCTGAGGCCAAGTGACTCTTTCCCAGAAGGGCGCAATGGGCTCTTTTCTTGTCGAGATTTAATTACATTGTCTCATTCTTACCCGGTATTAAGAATGTAAGGGCTGATGCCTTGTCACGACAATTTTCCTCCATTTCCATGTCGGAGTTGGTTCCAGTTCATATGATTCCTCCTGATCGTATCTTGGCTATGGTTCGCACCAGTCTTACTTCTCCTTTGAGTGACAAAATTCTTGCTGCTCAGGTCCATGCTCCTCCTTATAAACCTTGTGACCGCTGCTTTGTCCCAGAGATTCTCCATACTGCAGTGCTCCAGACTTACCACTCACAAGGCAGCTGGCCATCCTGGGAGCTCATTTGGGCCATCTCCCTACAATTCTGGTGGCCTAGTTTAGGGGCTAATGTTACTGCCTTTGTAGCTGCCTGTCCCGTGTGTGCTCAGAGTAAGACTCCACATACCCAATGGAGAGAGGCCCTGGACCCCCCTGTCTATGGATTTTATTGTGGAATTGCCCAACTACCAAGGCAGCACTGTTATCCTTATGGTGTTTGACCGGTTCTCAAAGATGTGTCATTGTATTCCACTTAAGAAGTTGCCCACCTCTAAGGAACTGGCTTCCATTTTTGCTCGGGAGATCTTTCGCTTACATGGGCTAGCCAAGGTGATTGTCTCGGATAGGGGCAGTCAGTTTGTCTCCCGGTTCTGGCGAGCTTTTTGTGCACAGTTGGGAATCCAGCTTGCGCTCTCTTCTACGTATCACCCACAGTCTAATGGTGCCGCAGAACGAGCCAATCAGTCCTTGGAGCAATTCCTACGTTGCTATATTTCTGACCATCATAACAACTGGTCTGACCTATTACCTTGGGCAGAGTTTGCTCACAACAGTGCCTTGAATTCTGCATCCCGATTGTCTCCATTTATGGCGAATTATGGTTTCCAACCTTCCATGTTGCCTGACTCGTTTGTTCCTGCATTAGAGGAGCATCTCCGTGGTCTTCGTTCCACTTGGGTACAAGTCCAGGAGGCTTTGCGTCATGCTAATGATAGGTACAAACTCCTTGCTGACCGCAGATTCCTGCCTGTGCCTTTGGGGACAGGGTCTGGCTGTCATCTCGCAAACCTCCGACTTAGTGTTCCCCCACTGAAGTTTGCACCTTGGTTTATTGGGCAGTTCCGTATCCTTCGCAGGATTAACCCAGTAGCTTATGTGTTGGACCTTCCTCCTAGTATGCATATCTCTAATGTGTTTCATGTCTCCTTATTAAAACCGTTGATCTTTAACCGATTTACCACCTCGGTGCCACGTCCTCACCCTATTCTGGTTGAGAACCATGAGGAGTACGAGGTACAATCCATTGTTGACACCCGTAGGTTCCTGTGGGCGCATACAGTACCTGGTGCATTGGAAGGGGTACGGTCCAGGGGAACGCTCCTGGGTTTCATCCTCTGACGTACATGCTCCTGTTCTCCTCCGTGAGTTCCATAGACGTTTTCCCCTCAAGCCCGGTGGCCCCCCGAGACAGAGGGGTCATTGGGGGGGGACTGTCAAGGCTGGCTTAGCCCTTCCTCCTCTGGGCTGGCCACTCAGCTGTCGGCTAATTGCCAGCTCTCTTCTCTTTCCACAGTTACCAGCTGTTCCCGATGATGCTCGTCTGGCCTGCCTATTTAAAGCCTTCCTGCTCACTTTCTCATTTGCCTTTGCGTTGGTCACATCACAGGGAACAATCTCCTGCTGTTTGTTTCAAGACTGGCTTGCTGACATCCCACCTGGATTCTTATCCTGCTTGCGGTTACTCTCCTTGGATCCCTGCCTTCAGGCCTGGCTGACTACCCGATCTGGCTACAGGACTCTGGCTATGCTTGACTACGCTTTTTTCCATTTACCTTTTTATTAATAAACAAGTTGATTTGGTTGTACTTCTGTCTCAGTCTGTTTCATGGTTCCTGACACAGGGCCAGTTCAGATGGCAGCAGGCAGCACTTTGTACATTGGGCCTTGGTCAGGCAAGACGTGAGGACAGGGGTAGAGGCTTCTTCCCACCCAAATCTCTACAAAGCCTCCGAGTCCCAAGACCCTAATCCGAGAAAACGAAAAACCAGGAGAAAAATGTTTTCTCCACTCAGAAAACTTTCTGGAGCCCCTCACATGCGAGACCCCTGTGCTGTACAGTGGCAGGGCAAATGATGAGTTCAGGAGGCAGGCAAAAAGCATGGTCATTAAACAGGACCGAGGTCAATTCACGTTGGAGGCAGAAACGTGTTTGGCAGAGGCATAGTGGTTTAACAGTCCGGGTCATACACAGAAATGGCAGAAAGTCGAAACTGGAAAGAAATCATCTTCACTTTACTAATAGTGTAGTGAACTATGATAGCTTTGATAGCCAGTTCCAGTTGGGAGGGACAGTCTGGACAGTAGTATTGGGTGTCACGGCAAATCCCTCTACTTGAACACACACACAACATTTTTTTGGGGGTTTGCAACCTGTTTGGGGAGGAGGGATGATTTCGGGAAAGTGCCTTTCATGGAGTCTGGCTACTGCATCAGAGCAAATTAGTTGAGTGGGTTGGCCATGGGGATAGACAAGGGCTATGATAACATCTTCTTGGAATTTTAGATAAATTCCAAGCTGTCTAGTGAAGTGTATTAGGGATTCATCTACACAAATATTTTTATCAGGGGTAAATATCTGCTTGAAACTGTCGCAAAAAAAAAAAAAAAAAAAACAATTGATTAGGGGCCAAATTTTAAATAATTTATAATAACTGGGATGATTTCGAGGGAGGCATTGGGCATTGCTATTGAAATGTAAAAATCTCATGATCATCTCATAACGGGTTCTGGGCATCACTGACAAATAGACAGGCATGTGGTGGATAGGTTGGCTAGACCAGTAGGAATGGACATTTTTTTTTGTCAGCCCCATGTTGAGGGTTAGGCCAAGGGAAATTTTAAATTCTTCCATGGTGAGCGGTTTCCAAACAAAAAGACGGGCATAGGAAGCACTTGAATCGTTGGCTATATGTTGGCTGGCGTATAGATTACATTGCTCCACAATGTCGGTTAGGAGATCATTGGTAAAAAATAAATGAAAATAATAAAGCGGGGTTACATTTTTCGTCTGTATCTGAGGGCCTGGCTGGGATGTAAAAAGGGGAATTACAGGTTCTACTGACGTATCGAGCAGCCATGTTGGATACAGTAGAACATCTGGAAGGCTAGTATGGGCACTGCCTTGTTGATGGGATGCTCCGTTGCTACCATCTGGCCTATCTTCTAGGAAGGTTGCAGAACTGCTGGTGGATGCCTGCCTATCCCGGAGTGCTGCGCTGCCGGTGGATGCCTGCATATCATCCTGGAGTGCTGCGCTGCTGGTGGATGTCTGCGCCTGCTCCTTTCTCCCGTTCCTCCTTGTTAGGATTCTATCTTCCTCGGTTTCCATCTCAGAGCCACTGCTTTCCACTGGCTCATAATCACTATCCGAGTCTGACGGAAAGAGTTCCCCCCTACTCTCGTCTGACATACTCTGGAGTATCTGGAAAGCCTCCTCTGCGATGTACGATTTTTTAGTCATGTTGACAGGCAGATGTGAAATGGCGGGCAGCATATATCAGATGGTGGGCAGGAAATGTCAGATGGCGGGCGGCAGTCGTGCCTGATGGCGGGCGGCAGTCGTGCCTGATGGCGGGCGGCAAATGTGTCGGATGGCAGGCATCAGATGTGCCCTATGATGGCCGGCAGACGTGCCTGATGGTGGCGGGCGGACGTGCCTGGTGGTGGAGGGCGGATGCGCCTGGTGGTGGCGGGCGGACGCGCCTGGTGGTGGCGGGCGGACGCGCCTGGTGGTGGCGGGCGGACGCGCCTGGTGGTGGCGGGCGGACGCGCCTGGTGATGGCAGGTTGCTAATGTGTCAGATGGCAGGCGGCTATTGTGCCCGCTGTTGGCAGACAGATGTACCCACTGGTCTGTAGGACAGGTGTTTTTGGGACACTGTGTGTTTTGGGGGACACTAGCTGGGTGATCAGTGGGTAAACAGCGGACAAACAGCTATAAACTCACTGATCTCCCAGCTGCAGCACAGATCTCTCTTCCTCTCCTCACTGACAGGCTCTGTGTGAGGAGAGGAAGAGATGAGAGCAGTTACAACTGCTCTCTATTGACATTACATGACGACTGTGATTGGACACAGTCGTCATACGATCAGGAGGGCCAATCACATGGCCCTCCTGTCCTGTACTGCTCTGCAGTCTCTGGGGGGGAACAGGCAGATCGGGAATCGCGCTGCAGCGTGGGCATGCAGCGACGTGATCACCTGTTATCTGCCACTCATCCCCTTTGTTTACCTTACCATGGCTGTGATTAGACACAGCCATCATAATGCGGATCAGGAGGGCATATTACTTTGCCCTCCTGCCGATCCAAGATGCAGCGTGTGCGGTGGACGCGCACGCATCGCGATCCCGCTACTTCTGACCGGACGTTCAGGAACGTCCGGTCAGAAGTAGAGAGCCCCAACCCGGCCGTATATGCAGTGGCCGGGTGGGAAGTGGTTAATGCAGACACTTCTAGCAATATTTTCAACCTATGGTGTTCCCATAAGGCTTTTATTAGAGTCATTATGATGAAACTTGCTGCTAGGGAAAAAAAAAAAGGTACAACATATCTCCTCACTGTTAAAAGAGATTGATCAATTGGAGGGGCCTACATAAACAAGACCAACATAAGTCTCTAAAGGCCTATACACTGGGTCAGAAAATCTGATGTAAAAATTTGACCGATTAACGATCTGCCAATTTTCTGATCGTTAGTATGCAGCTTTTGACAGCCAATTATGAATTCTCGTCAGACAAAAACTGGATGTACATGCTCCAAAACTTTTGTCTGATGTGACCACACCGCCCAAATGTATTTTCAATAGTATGGTTTTCTGCCAAAAAATAAAAAATCTGAAGAAAAAGACCAGACATGCTCAGAAATTAAAGAACACATACAAAACAATTCAACACATTATGTCACTTCTGACATTAAATTCTGCCGTCCAAAAATTTTACTACCTGACCTGTCACCGATGGAGACCATAATTGACTGCATACACCGCATTCCCAAACCGTGAAGGAGCACGAGAGAAGAGGAGGAGATCACAGCGTCTAGACACTTTAACTGCAAAAATACATTCACTTGATGTTCAAAACCAAAACGCACCAGACCCTAAATTAAAGGACCAGTTAGTCCTCCTCAGACAGGAACTTAGAAATTTACTCCTAGAATATCACACAAAAACTAACACAAAATTCAAAGCTCACTATTACACTACTGGCAACAAGGCGGGGAAAGCACTTGCTCTCAGAATTATGGGTCACTATGCTAAATCCAGAATACATCACCTCTTTCATCCAACCACAAAGCAGAAGCTTCTTGACCCTCAAGCTATTGCAGGTGCCTTTAGCCATTACTACCATACTCTATACAACCTGAAAGATGACCCTAACACAACTCAACCCTCTCTTGCAGACAAACACCTTTCTTCAAACAATTGATCTGCCAACACTATCACAACAACACCTATCTGACCTAAACACCCCTTTCACCCAATTAGAAGTTCAAAACATTATATCCACTTTGCCTTCCAACAAATCACCAGGGCCTGATGGCTTAACCAACGAATATTATAAAAAAATAATAATGCTACCTTGGCCCCCTACCTGTCACAAGTATGTAATGACGCTGCGTCCTCCTCTTCTCTTCCGAATGAAATGCTTAATGCTCTGATAATTACACTACCGAAGCCAGGGAAAGAGCCCAACACACCACAAAATTTTCGGCCAATTTCACTTCTCAATACCGACACAAAAATTTTCGCCAAACTCATAGCCAATCACCTAGTCCAAATTATGCCCACCTTAATCCACCCAGACCAATCAGGCTTCACCAAGGGTAGACAGACTTACGACGCTACAAGAAGGTTGATCAACATAATTCATCACGCAGAGACTAGCAGAACGTCTTCTCTGCTCCTATCTCTAGATGCAGAGAAGGCGTTCGATAGAGTCCATTGGGCTTACCTAGAAGCTACCCTTCACAAATTTGGGTTCCAATGGCATATTTTTTCAGCAATCATGGCCTTATATTCCTCTCCATCAGCACAGGTCTATACGGATGGAATAACTCCCCGTGCTTTTCCAATAACCAATGGCACTCGCCAGGGATGTTCCTTATCGCCACTTATCTTTAACCTGATCATGGAACCCCTGGCAGCACACATCAGGAATTGCCCCGATATCTCTGGATTTAAAATAGGCCGCATCGAGCATACAATAAATGTATTCGCAGATGATGTCATATTGATGCTTACTAACCCCTTAACTTCCCTGGCTTCGGTACAACATGTCTTAAATACCTTTGGTTCAATTTCTTATTATAAGGTCAACGAAACCAAATCGTTCGGTCTAGAGCTAGGCCTTGATGCCATCACTAGCAACATACTGCGAAACCAATATGCATACCCCTGGGCCGATCAAGGCATATCGTACTTAGGCATTACACTCACTAACTCGGTTTCTAGATTATTTCAATCCAACTATATTAAAACCAAACAATTATTAATCAAATAATTGTCCAATCTCGCCAGATTTGAACTTTCATGGTCAGGTAGGCTAGCAGCCTTTAAAATGCTCATATTGCCCAAAATTCTGTATACATTTTGTACCCTTCCCATCCCCTTATCCAAATCTTATCTAGCTTCCTTACAATCCATTCTTGCTACATACCTGTGGCAAGGTAAAAAACCTAGAAGCAAATATTCCAAACTCATCAAACATAAACATGCAGGGGGGATGGGGTATACAGACATCCGGGACTATTACTTGGCCACCGTCCTCTCCCAATTAAGGGAATGGACTAACACCCCCCATACTACACTATGGGGGGATATAGAAAATTATGCCACACCTGGTCCTGATCTCAAAAGCTGGTTATTCAGCTCCCAAGTCTCGGTTCCAAATCTCAACCTGTACTCACCAACCATAAAAGCATCGATTTCTGCTTGGAAAATACTCCACAATAGCAAATGGTCATCCCTCCCCATGAAAGATATACTGGTACCCTTACAGACCCTGCAAATCTTATCTCCTGATCTAACCCTACCTACATGGCTCACGTCTCGGGCCTCTAACACTAATGATCTTAGAACCCTCATAGATCACAAGTCTTTTCCTGAGATTCAATCTATTTATGAAGCACCCACTTCAGATTTGTTCACTTATCACAGATTACACTCCTGTCTGACCAAACACACCCGTATAGAAGGAGCACTACCTTTGAAATTATGGAATTTTTACTTCAAAACAAGATTCCTCATATAAAGGCATATCACTTATATACCCCCTATTGCAGGAGAAAAATATATTCTTCAAATCTAAACCCTTCCTAGACTGGGAATCAGACACACATCTCCACTTCTCCGATGCCCAATGGCAGCAAGCACTTACTTCCATTTACAAAGCCACACAGTGTACAGGATTATGGGAACTGACATTGAAAATAACACTCCGCTGGTACCTGACCCCCCACAGACTCGCTAAATTTCATCCCAACTCTGCCCCACTGTGTTGGCGCAACTGTAATCATACAGGGACTTTGATCCACATTATGTGGCACTGTCCAAATATAATAACCCTTTGGTCAGAGGTCACACAACTCATTTGGGAAGTGGGTAATATCACAATTGCCTTGTCACCACAACTTGCTTTACTCAACATAATACCGGACGATGTCCCTCACCCATACCACACGGCCCTTACTCATATTCTCTTAGCTACCAGACTACTCCTAACTAGAAATTGGAAATCCCCTACAATACCTAACATCCTAGAAGTCACCACTTTAGTACACTCCCACTACACCTACGAGCTGATCGGATCCAGAGGCCTTCCTTCCTACAAGGATACCCAGGCCAAATGGCTCCCATGGCACAAATGGTACTCCTCTCAGATAACCTGAGTTTGTTCCTGATGATTATTCTTCTTGCTAATACACCTGTGACTGCTGGTTCTCCACCCCATGCTTGTTCTCCAAACTCTACCCCCTACCTTCTTCTCTCCCTTTTTTTCCCCCCTATCCTATCCTCCCCTACCCTGCCCTCTACCCCATTATTAATACTATAGCTTGTTAAGTGGCACACCCACAGGTTAAACATTGCTAATACCTGCTTTCTGATATCTATACACTTATGTGCCGAAGTTATTGCTATTGCTGTTGTTTCTACTGACAATATCTGTATGACATCCATGACTTGTAATGGATGTAATTGTTCTTCATAATATTGTACGTTGTGAAATATAATAAATATTACTTTACAAAAAAAAAAGATGATCTTAAAATGGCTCTTGATACTGAGTACAATTAAGAGAATGCAGCACTCATCTTACTCCCAAAGAAATAAAGTGAGGAAACAACTAGATTCCCAACTTAAGCAGAGACAAGCCAAAGAGAGGATAACAAGACTAAAATGTCATAGCTCTGATAAAGTGTCCATAAGCCCAAATGATATAGCGCAAACATTTTGCGACTACTAAGCTTTAACCTAAATTTAATATTTCAAAATTCCTTAGCAGTTTAAACTTGCCTACTTGATCCTGAGACCCTCTCCCAAATTAACAGGACAATTTAAATTCAGGACGTTATGAATGTAATTAAAGCACTCCCACTGCACAAATCTCAAGGTATGGATGGACTTTCATCCAAATATTATAAAACATTTTCTGATGTGTTGGGCCCGTCCTTGGTGAAATTTATGAGGCTGCAACAGCAGAGCAATTCCCCAATGAGATGCTCAAAACAATAATATTAGCCTTCCCCTAGCCAGGGAAGGAATTTAACCAACCACAACATTTTAGACCAATTTCACTTTTAAATTCAGATTTGAAAAAGGTTCTCTAAAATATTAGCTAATAGACTTCTTCGCTTAATACCCCTCCTAGTAAGTCCATAGCAGGTGGGTTTTGTTAAATGAAGGTAGACCCTGGATGGAACCCGAAGGATGATCAACTTAATGTAGTATGCAGAGACTAGTTGAATGCCTTCTCTACTTCTTGCTTTGTACACAGAGAAGGCATTCAACAGAGTGCATTGGGGTTATCTATCAAAGGTCTTACTCAAATTCAGGTTTACAGGGTTTATCCACTCCATGTCCTTATACAAGAATCCCACTGCAAAAGTGTTTGTTTTGGGCACATTGGAGCCTTTAATCTGACTAACGGTACAAGACAAGGGTGCCCTTTATCCCCTATAATATTTTCCTTACTTACAGAACCCTTACCAGAGGCCATCAGGTCTAGCCCACTCATAACAGGTCTGCAGGTTGGGGGCTATGAACATAGATATAGCCTTTTGCGGAAGATATTGTCCTATACCTTTCAAACCCATAAAGCTCACTTACAGGTGTACAGAACTTTATCAACAAGTTTGAGAACATTTCTTACTATAAGATTAACATGAGAAAATGTCATGTTCTTCATATGGGTGTTTCATCTGGAGTACTGATATGCTTGAAGAGGTTTCCTTTCAACTGGGACTCTCCATCAATCACTTATTTGGGTATACAACTTATTTTCCCAATTAAGAAACTTTATGAGACTAACTTTCCTCCCCTTTCACACATCTTTAATAACAATCTAAACCGCATAAGTAAAGCTCAGCAAACCTGGATAGGTTGAGCAGTGGCTTTCAAAATGCAGCTGCTCCCAAAACCCCTATGCTTTCAGGACTCTCCCAATACCTCTCCTATCTAGCTTTTTCAATAAATGTAATGCCCTTCCTATGGAAAAACAAAAACTCTAGAATAGCACTGAAAGTCCTAATCAAACACAGGAGGAAAGGTGGCATAGGGTTTCCAGACCTTCAGTCCTACTATAACACTTATTTACTGGATCAAGTAAAATATTGGGTTACACTCTCTGCAAACAAATTATGGCTAACTTTAGAACAAAGCCTTATAAAAACACCAAGACCTTATAGCAATTACTAGAAATTGGAAATCCCCCACCAGCCCCACTGTACCAAAAGTTATTGCAAAGCTAAATGTTCAATGTTGGTATGAACAACTATTAGCATACAAAGATCTTAAGCACCTACTGTAGCCAGTCTGTGGGAGCCAGAATCCATTGGCCCCTCAATGGAGATTCTGTAGACAGGTGTCTTTTATAAACAAGTTGTCATTAGGAGCACTGTTTTACATTGAAAGATCTTAAACTGGCTATATTTTTTTAAGGACTGGAATCTATATGGTTGACTTACCCTAAAGCCTGTACGAGCCTTGGACTATATTGTGTTACATGGTTAAGGTATTTTGTATCACATACTGTTTTTGGAGGTATTTGTATGGCTACTCATGCTGGCTATAACTTGTACTCCTTGTATTCTTTTTTTTTTTTTTTTTTTTAGTGTGGAAGAATTTTTTATATCATAATAAGCTAGTATTGGAACTATAGGTTGGTCGTATTGACCTCCCCTCATGACACAGTTTGTTCCCAGATGGTGTGTCTGGGGGTTTTAGGACAATGCTCTCTACCTAATATTCAGCACTTGCAATTGATTCCATTGTTCTCTTATGCTTGTTACTTTTAATCTGCCATTTGTATTTCTCCATGTAGTTTTCTTTACTATGTCCTATTGTACGGCAGGTACTGTTCAATTTATTGCTCTTTTTGATAAACTTCCAGTGCAATGAAATATTATATGTTCTATTCCGAAACATTATAAATCTACTTTTCCACTGAAAATTGCTGGGTACTACAACTATGGATATAAGAAACAATAAAACCATAAATACTCGTGCTATGTTGTGAATGTGAAAAAATAAAAACATATGTGATAAGGACCTGCAGCTGCTATCCACAAGGTGAAAAAACCTAAAAAATGTCATACAAAAAAAAAAAAAAAAAATACAGCACTTACAGTTTTGATATATTAGATAAAAACAGCAACAAAGAATGTCAATGTGTAACAGTCTCTTGCCACGTGCTAAGGTGCTCCAGAAAGTAGAAAATGCTAAATATGAAATTGCTGTGCAGTGTACCACACTCCCCAGAAACAACAGACCCTCAGCTTTTCAGTCTGGGGGTCAAACACACTGTGATCTGGTGTTGGTTGGATGGAACTCTAGGATTCCTCAGCAAGATCTCTAAATATAGAGGGTCTTGGAGGTGACCAAAAAATTCACCAGGCTCGATAAAAAACAAATAAAGGCTGATAGTGAAGTACTGTTAAAAAATCTGATTTACTGCGCAATCATAAGTATTACTTACAAAATTGCTGGTAATAACAGGCACAGGAATAAGATCATCCAAGGTTGGCCGTGGATTGACGTGCCACCGAGGGCAGAAGTGGCATCAGTGACGCATTTCCAGTTTTCTAACCACTGATGCCACTTTTGCTCTTCGTGGAACGCATGCTGATGCGCAGCAAACCCAGATGAGCTTATTCTTTGTCCTATGCCTGTCATTACCAGCAATTTTGTTAGTAATACTTATGATTGCACTTCCGAGCCCGTGAAAAGTGGTTCCCGCGCACATGGGCGAGAGTGATGACATTGTGCTGCCGGCCAATCACAGCGTCGGAGCCCCCAAACCCAGAAGAAACTCAGAGTAAAATGTGAGCTGTCTCAGCAGTGTGCGAGGACCAACAGATTCATTTAAGACAAGTATTACATATGCGTAGAGCTGTGACTCTTTACCAGGCAATGTTATAAAGCAAGACCATGCTGTTAGATTAGTATTTGGCTCCTTCTACTGGTATGCAATGGAAAAAGACTTGCTTAACTTTCACATAACAGCTTAGCAGGAAGTGATTTAATTGTTTTACTGTGCTAAAGGACTCACCAACCCACAATGCCCACTTATCACATAAAAGACCCGGCGTGACCATTTTCTGTCTCTTCTGGCTGGGATGGGTGGCCTGCCTACAGGGATCTGAGGGTGTGTTTTTGAGGAGCTGCAGCCTGCATCGCACGGAGCTGAATAGCAACCACTGAGAGTGTCTTACCACAGTGTGCTGGAGCAGCAGTGTAGTGTGATCTGACCAGAGGATCCAGAACATCTGACAGAGCCAAACGAGGGTCCGTGTCATTTGCGGAGTGGTGCAGAGGGGCAGAGCTGGCTGGCAGGACTGAGACCACTGGAGCGGAGGCATACAGTTATCCAGGCCTGGTGTGGTGAGAGGGCTGTTGCCCAGAAGTTAAATACAACACTTTACACACTTATGCCTTGTACACACGGTCGGAATTTCCGACAGAAAATGTGGGATCCGATCATGTTGTCGGAAAACACCACCGTGTGTGGGCTCCATCAGACTTTTTCCATTGAAATTTCCGACGTACAAAGTTTGAGAGCTGGATCTCAAATTTTTTGATAACATGATCCAATTGCGTCAATTCCGATCGTCTGTAGCCTAGTCCGACGAACAAAGTGCCATGCATGCTCAGAATAATTTCTGAGATGGAAGCGCTCAGTCAGGTAAAACTAGCATTCATAATGGATATAACACATTTGTCACACTGCAATGCTAAAAAATTGTTTAATGCAGCACATTCTCTTTTTTCTTTATAATGCTAGAGTGAATTAACTTGTTTTGCTGCTCATATTCACACAGACTTCTCACAAACATATTTCTTTATTCTGTTTCCTGATTTCATGAATATAATATTTTTATTAGTCAGATCTCCCGAATCATTTTAGATTTTTATCTTTTTTTTTATTTTGTGGTTGGTTTTTTAATCAAGATCTCTTTTTTACATGTTGCTCATCTTCGTAATTTATTTGGTGTGTTTTGTGTGTCAACTTACCACAACACCATCATTATCTTTTTATTTTATTGTTTTATTTTTTAATCTCAAGGAGGTTGTCTGGTGTTGGTGCCCCTTGTTAATTTGACTTTGTATTTTAGAAATGTACCTGCCTACTCACAAATAAACTGTCCTTTTGAAGTAAAACAAGTATTTCTTTAACCAAAAAAAAAAAAAAAAAACCTTTATTAGGTGTCATAAGCAAATAAACAGGAAGGCAACGCTGGAGAAACTGGTGCATTTGGTGAAGCCTTTGGCCCCCAGGGCAGACATAAATTATTTAAATGCAAAATTGGTGGCCTGAGGAGTCCATATCTAAGGGAGAACAGTCTGTTCCAGAAGTCCAAGAGATCAGGAAGAGCAGATGACATCTATGTCCCCAGGCTGTGGTCATACAAGAGCCTGCATCTTCTGTCAGGCCAGACTGAACCCAGGCTATCACTCTCTGGTCTTCCTTAGACACTTCCCTCCAGGCTTCCTTCCAGGCTGTGGCTCTGCTGTTGTAGTTGCGGCAGGAGGTGGTGGAGGAGGGCGATGGTCAACCTCCCGGCTGACACTTGCCACAGCCTCCTCCCGGCTGAGACTTTCCTGTGTATGAAAAGGGGGCATCATTTTAGTCTCATCAATCACACAATTTTCAGCTCATGACTGTTGCAAATTGAATGTTAATAAATAGAACAGACTATCATTCTGACCCCAGCATTTTTCATTCTTGTCTCAATCATTTTTGGTCACTACCGCCTATTGATATTTAAAACACTTTGTTAAACCAGAACTTAACGGTCAAAAATAACATCTAGTTAACATCTTTAAATGTACGACAAATATGTTGAACATTGCTATACCTGACTCAAGCTGGGTCCCTCCACATGTTGCTGCCTGGAAGGCCCAGGTTGGACATTGGAAGCCTCAGCTGGGGGGGGGGCTTGAAGGAAGACGGTAGAGTGCTGGCCTGGGTTCCCACAGTACTGCCAGAAATGCAGCCTGCCATAGTACAACATCCTGGGGACATAAATATCATCTGCATCTCCTGATCTCATGGACTCCCGGACCTTCTTGCTCATCCTCATATATGTACTCCTCTAGCCACCAATTTTGGCCTTCGCGTAGGTGATGTCTGCCACGGGGACCATCATCTTCACCAAAGCAAGCAGTTTCTCCAGTGATGCCTTCCTCTTTCTTAGGTTCTTAAAATGTGGTGGTTCATCTGCCATAGGCAGGGCAGCTCCCTGAGCATAACAATGAATAGGCCCAGAAAATGTGGTTCCTTGAAGGGATCCATATTCTCTGCAAGACACAGCACAAGACAAACCCTAATGTCAGGCTAAACTATCCTAATCTTGTCAAAAATATAAGCCTCAATATAGAAGCAGTATAGGCTAATGATGTACCAAGTTAAAATTGTACCTTTGTTCGAACAATCGGCGCTTCAGTTCATCCTCCTTCCGCTCACAGATCGTAATACAACGCACACACTTTACATTTTATTTACAGTGTGCATGCGTGAAACTCCACCCCTGACGTTCTTTCTAGTCTATTCCCCGCCCCTTCTCTTTTGGCACAGTGGGAAGAGCACATGGCGGAAATACAGCAGGTGCGCACTAAAAGCCTGGAGCCAGAAACGCCATGATCCCGGAGGAGAAGATTTAAGGCCTCAACTATATCTTTTGTCAAGATGGTGGACATATTGAAGAGGAACAACTATGATGGGAAGAATGGACCTTACCCAAACCCAAATATCAGAAAGGCCAAGATCATGACTAAAGTTGTGAAGAGTCTTCAGCAGAATTTTGGGGTACGACGAACCAAGGATCAACTAAGAAAATGCTGGTCAGACCTGAAACTGAGGGAGCACGATCAGTACAGAAGGATCAAGCGAGTTCTTCAAAAAAGTAAGTAGTTGCCGTGTGTTCATATTATCATTGCTTGCATACTATTTCATGTGATTTTATTTAATGTTGTACAGTATAAAATGACAACTTTCATGTTCATGGGTTCAATCATTCGTAGTAAACATTGTTCGTCCGCCCACTTCAAAGACAATGTTTTTGAAAGTTGCACTTAACTACATTTGCTCATGCCTAGTCAAAAGAAGTTTGTTGTCTAGAGGGGTTTGTAATAGAATGAAATGCAAACTTGATTCAGTGTAAAGAAGAGGACACTCAGGTGCACTAGTCTGGGACACCAGGACACCCTTTTTATTAGGGTGTCCCACACACATGCTCCATTGGATACTATAGGGGTGTCTCCATCTGTCAAACTTGCACAAAACAGGTAAGTATTCCAGCTTTAGAAAGTCTCTAAAAAAATGTTTACAGCTTTGAACTTTGCCAAAAAAGACAACTGTATGACACTTCCAAGCAATGTTTCATATTCCTATTTCTGCCCTCAAATATCAGTGTGCTAAGTATTCCTTTTTTACATTCTCATAGGGGAGAGAAGATTTGGGATGTCTGAGGACACCAGGGACCCCCCACCCTCCACAGAACAGAGAATACCAAAAGCACAAGCAGAGGAGGAGGAGGAAGGAGAGGTTGTTGAAATTGGCACCACAAAAGATGAGTGTCTGAGACCACAACTTCAGGTACGCAAATCAATGTATGCCTGCATATTTATAATACATGGTATGTTTTTTGGTTTATTTTTAGGTGATGTGGATGTTGTGGCAGAAGAATCACATTTTACCAGTGAAAGTGCCCAGATCATCATCGGGGGGATAATGGGGTACAATTGTGATTTAGATAATCTCAAGAAAAACATCAATGATGTTCAACAAAAAATGAAGAACATCATTGATGTTTTAGGGAGAATCTGAAACACCCAAAACTAGCTAGCATTGATTTTAGTTAAAAAAAAAAAAAAAAAAAAAAAAGTTTTATATTTTGACAAAAGCCAAATTTGGAAGATGCACACCGTGTGTCAACATATGCTATCTCCCATCATGGAGGATCAATGTACCTATGCGTTTTGTGGGTGCAACCCCTTCTTTGCTACTAAAGTGGCTGCACCCCCAAAACACGTACATTCATTGCCCATGATGGGAGATAGCACATGTTGGCATTAGGCATGGCATCAGAAGGAAAATGCCCAGTTTGAATCACAATTTGTGTGCATCTTTCAAATTTGGCTTTTACAGGAGTGACACCCCATGTGATGAAGGCAATATCAACACAGTTTGGACATACTTATGTATGATATTGTCTTCACTTTTCAAAGTTGAACTTTGCAAGTTACTCAGTTCTGTATGTTATGCTTTGATACATGCCCGTTTCCACAAAAACAGCAAGTTAAAATAGGATTTTTATAACAACTTACCTGTAACATCCTTTTCTGGAGTACATCACGGGACACAGAGGCTCATAGTAATAATTACTAAGTGGGCTATATCCCACCTTCAAGTGCTGGACACTGGTGTAATCAATTAGACAGGAAGTTCCTGCCTATACAACCCTTCCCCTACAGGGAATATCTCAGTTTTTGTAGCAAAGCTATAAGTGTCACACAAGAGGGGTGGGAGCTCTGTGTCACGTGATGTACTCCAAGAAAAGGATTTTACAGATACATTGTTATAAAAATCCTATTTTCTTCATCGTACATCACGGTATAAAGAGGCTCATAGTAATAATTACTAAGTGGGATGTCCTAAAGCAATGCCTACTGAGGGGAGGGAGACACAAATAAACACAGATTGCCATCAGACGTGAGGACATATACTGCTGCCTGCAATACACTGTGCCAAAAGCGGCATCCGCTTGCCGTCTTACATTCACCTGATAGAAATTATCGAACATATGCACCAAGTAGCGACCCTGTAAATACGAGTCACAAAGGCTTGGTAATGTACTGCCCATGAAACGCTTACCGCCCTGGTAAAGTGCACTCTAAAGGAGAAAACATTTTCTTCAAACTGCAAGCCTGAATAACTTGACAAATCAACATTAAAATAGTTGATTTAGACACTATCTGCCATTTCCTGAGACCTCCTGGTAGCACCAAAAACATTAGTTTTCCATATCTGAGCAATCAGATAGACCTTGACTGCTCTCACTACAGCAAGATAGTGCAACCATTTTAATAGCTGATTTGAACGCTGCCTGCCCATTTTTTAGGGCCCTCTAGCATTACAAACTTCAGTTCCCCCTATCTGAAATATTCAAATATACATTTGCCGCTCTCCCTATATTGAGAGGAAGTAATAACTTTCCTTCCACAGAACAAGGTTCTGGTAAAAGGAAGGTAAGCAACGTCTTGATTCAAATGACAGCTAGATCCTTTTAGGAAAAAAAAAGGCTAGGCGAGGATTTAACATCACCCTATCCCTAAGAATAATTAAGTATGACACTATAAAAACTAAAGCTGCGAACAATGAAACTTTCTTGCGGAGGCTACCACAACCAAGAACACCAATTCCCCCATTAGGAGGATCAACGGAATATGGTGCATCGGCCCAAGGTACTGTCCTTGCAAGCCAAAAAACAAAAACAAAACTAAACTGAACCCTAAGAGCACAAGTGCGACCTAACTGGTGGATTTATACGCACTGTCCTTTGTATAAAAGGCCCAGATTAAAGAATGTGAAGCAAGCGACCTTTCAAAACCAATGATGAAGGCGGAGATCTGACCCTTGATGGTATTCAAGCTGGCTTAATTTTTGCCCATACTATAGGAAGGCAAGAATTCTACCTATGACATACCTCCGAGAATGCCATCTTTTGGTTTTCATACCAGGAAACATAGGCCCTCTAGACCCTATAGTAAATGGTCCTAGAGGCCCGCTTTTTTGCATTAATCAGGGTCGTTACCACTGAACCTGAAAGCCCCCTGATTCTTTAAAATGTGGGCTTCAATAGACAAACCATTACATTTAGCGATTGTAAGGCCGGATGGAATACCGGCCCTTTAGGAAAGCAGGTCTGGACTAGATGGACTAGTCCATGGTTTCCCTATTGCCAACCTCACGATCTCTGCATACCAGGATCTTCTGGGCAATGCCAGGCTAGTCGCATTACCGGCTTCCTTTCTACTTTGAACCTGCATAGAAGCTGTGGGAGCAGATGAAATGACAGGAACGTATAAATCAGTGAAAACTGATCCCACTGGGTCACCAACGCATCTGTCCCATACGTGAATGAATCCCTAGCCCTTGACACAAAGCTGTCCAACTTCTTGTTGAACTTGGACGCCCAAAATGATCTGATCAGTAAAAGTCGGGGTGCAGAGGCCATTCTCCCAGGAACAATTGTTGAAGGCTCCAGAGAGCTTCCTGTCAGTTCTCCATTTCACAAAATGAAGATTGTCAATAGGCAAGGCACAAGCTCCTCTGCCCAAACCAGAACATGGCCCACTTCTCTCTGGCCGTGTGACTTCTAGTGCCTCCTTGGTAAATGAAAAAAAACCACTGATGTGGCATTGTCGGATTGTACCCCGAGAGAACAATCCTGCAATCTAAACAACCAGGCCATTAAGCCAGGCGTACCCATAGGAAGTTCTAGATTGTTGACAGTCAAGGCTCTCTGAGTTTGACCACTTCCCCTGGGCAGTGCTCTCTTTCAGGACTGGTCTCCATCCCTAGAGGCCAGCCTTCGTAGCAACAACCTCCTAGGTAAATTAGCGTATCCCTGGGACCAGACCCTTTGGATAATGCCTAGGTTAGGATCAACTTGTTCCAGGCACCCCAAAATAATGTTTAGAGCAGCCTTGAACATAACTGAACATAAGGAACCACTTTGAATGAAGCCATCTTCCCTAGCACCTTAGAAAGGGACAAAATAAGGAACTCTTCATTGCCTTGACCCCTTTTTGGGCTTAGTCCCAAACACTCCAAGCTCCTTACCGACCATAAGGAAGTACCTTTAGACTTGGATCCCAACCCAGGAGTTCCAGATACTTGACCATATTGGACTACCTAGGTCCAGCCATGCTACTGACTGATCTATCAGCCTTGGTATGCCATTACGGCTATACCCTGGACCTTTACCCCAGGCACGGTGGCTAACCCGAAGGGCCAGACCACCAACCGGAAAAGGTGATGTTCCCCTGCGAATCGCAGACAACCTCTGTAGCCCATGCAAATAAACACATATGCAAACGGCCCATGTGTATATGAGGCCGGTATTAACACCATATGCCTCTATGGAAGCGTGCGTTCATGGAAGCATGAATTCATACAAATATATTTTAGTCAAAACAAGAAAGTGCGTGTTGTATACACACATACCTATAACACGTGTGCTATGGAACAGGCATCTTGCAAGCATGTTTTTTATGAACATGTTATGCAACATTGCACAACATGTATCCATGCAGACATGTTATTCCTATGAACATAAGGAATCCTGTGTGTATATGTATATGTATATATATATATATATATATATATATATATATATATATATATATATATATATATATATATATATATGTATATATATATATATATATATATATATATATATATATATATATATGTATATATATATATATATATATATATATATATATATATATATATATGTGTATATATATATATATATATATATATATATATATATATATATATATATATATATATATATATATATATATATATATATATATATATATTTATTTATTTTTTTATTATTGGGTTTTTTGTTAACATACAGAATTACCCACACAGGGGCAAATCTGATGCGGTAGCAGACCACAACCAGGCACATCGTATAACTAGAACATGCTGCCTCTGAAGCCACAACAGGGCAGACCAACAACAAATACAAGTTTACTTATCTATACCCCAATGAGTGGAGAGGTTCAGTGCAGGAGAAACTGTGCTCAACAGTATATTGGCAGGATCTTATGACACAAGAATACTTGAGTTAGCATATCATCAAACTATAGGAATCCTGTATATTTAAGGAAAACTTAAATTAACATGCCTCGTTATGCAACCATGCCAATCTAGGCAATCATGCAACTTTAGGCAATCATGCATCCTTTTGTCATTTTGCATTTTTTATATGATCAAATATTTTATGCATTATAACCACTACTGTGTGGACAAGTACCCTAGTGTGACCAAGGACTCTTGTGTGATCCAGCATTTTTATGAGATTTTAGGCTTTTCTGTGCAAACAAGCACTTTAATGTGACCCAGTGTCCTTATGCGACTATGTAAAAAACAGAAAACGTGTATCTTTATGTGATCAACAAGAACATGCTCTGTTACTTGTTTTACCCACATGATGTACCTTCCGTATTCATGTATTTTATGCAACATGTGGACTAGTAAAGAGGAAGTTATCCTCCACCAACATGTGTTTCCGTAATCAAGTGATTTAAACGTTAGCAACAGCAACAATGCACACCAGCAACTGTGCATCCCAGAAGTTGTGCATTTGGCTAGCTTGAAAGCAAGCACCTGCATGAGGATCCCGTGGAGTTTTTTTTTTTTAGCCTGATGATGATCTTTATGCAATCAAACCTCTTTTTTTTTTTTTTTTTTTTTTTTTGTTTTAACACAAAACATGTCCAAACGTGCATTTTGTATACACATGATCATGTATCTTTATGCAACCTATTTGCTTAAGCAGCAACCTTGCGTTTCAGCAGCAACTGTGCGATCTAGCACTGTGTGATCTGGACACTGTGTATTTCAGCATCTGTGCATTTTAAGCAACTGTGTGATTCAGCATCTGTGCATGTTAGCAACTGAGCGATTTTAGCAACTGTACATATCAGCAACTGTGTGATTTTAGCAACTGTACATATCAGCATCTGTGCAAACTAGCAACTGTGCGATTTTATAAACTGTACATATCAGCATTTGTGCGTGCTAGCAACTGTGCATATCAACATCTGTGTGTATTAGCAACTGTGTGATTTTAGCAACTGCGCACATTAGCATCTGGGTATGCCGCAGATCGAGGCGATATGCCGCGAGTGTCGGCTCCCGTGCGCATGCATGAGAGTGACATCATAGCTGCACCGGCGAATCACAGCGCCGGAGCAGCGAGACCCACGGAGACCCACCGAGAAGATGGACGCTCCGGACTACAGGGGACAGCGGTGACTTTGCTGGCTCCTGTGTCAGGTAAGTGACACATAATGGACTACTATGCGATGCAGGGAATCAAAGAGGAAGTAAACCCATCAGGGTTTACTTCCTCTTTAATAGAGACACTGCAAACAAATGCAGACTCACCATTCCCCGCTGCACAGTACTGCTGGAATATCACAGCAGCCCAATCTTCACCCATCACAGCGGGTTGGTGTCATGCCAGACCTTCAAGGACGGGGTCCCCTATGTATGTAGGGTCCACTGCCTTGGGCCATGTATAGCGGCCTGCCAGAGCAAACCTGTGGTATAACAATGTGACCAAGGTGCTGGATCTCAGGGCCCTGCTCTCCTAAGAGAAGCGTTACAGGCAAAACCTCATTCTTCGGTATCGAGGCGTCGGGTACCATCCACTTTAGCTTTTGTTTTGGCTCTTGGAATGGATCCGATAGCGTAACCCCTGACCCTGTTTAGGTCATCTAAGGGGCACTCATTAACCATGACCTAACACCTTAGACACTGGTGAAAAAACTGAGGTATTCCCTGTAGGGGAGGGGTTATATAAGGAGAAAACTTCCCGTCTAATTGATTACACCAGTGTCCAGCACCTGAAGGTGAGATATAACCCACTTAATAATTATTACTATGAGCCTCTGTGTCCCGTGATATACGATTAAGAAATTAATATTACCAAAAATATTAATAGATACACCAAATATGTTGGTTTGTTGTAAAACCCTTTTATAAACACACATGCAAATGTGCTTTGAGTAAAAAGTTTAATTATCAACAATGTGTGGCTTCCCTTTTCAATGCACAAAAGCAGTATTTGTAGTAAAGTTTATTTTATTTTTTTTTGTTCTGTGACAATGGGGGTTATTTACTAAAGACAAATCCACTTTGCACTCCAAGTGCAGTTTCAGGTGCACTTTTGAAGGGCATAGTGGATTTGCCTTTAGTAAATAACACCCACAGTGCTTTAGAATTTTACACAATCACGCCATTTTCATGACTAAACACATTTCTGTTATGATACTGAAAAGGAGCAATATTGTTGTCAGTAATGCACTACATACATTAACAACAAAAAAACATTAACACAAAAACAAGGTGTGTGTGTGTAGCAGACCCACAACATAATATCTAAAGAATAGACTGTCACCTCATCTCGCACAGAAGTTTGGCTTGCACTTTTGAAGAAAAAGGCCCCAAATATAAAAAAAAAATATAAAGAAAGAAAAAAAAAATACAAATATTATTGCAGTTTGAAAGTGAAAGCTATTAAAAAAATGCATCAGATGTTGTCTGGCATATCAATGGCCCCCCCTACCCGCAAAGTCCTCGGTGTCGGTTTCTGACCTCGCGGGCCCTTGGGGGGGGGGGGGGGCAACCCAGGATGGCCAGCTTCAAGTGCCTTCAGGTTGCCATGTTCTGGAAAGTCTGCATCAGGCCCAAAAATGAGGCCACATGGTTCAGAGAGTACTTTTTAAAAAAAAAGGAAAAGACACTATATTATGGTTCAGTTTATATTCCACCATGTGAATGGGTGTCAAAAATAGGTGGAACCGGCTGGCCATTATCCCAAAAGGGTTCTCCACTACTCTTCTGGCTCTGACCAGCCAGTAATTAAAAAAAAAAAAAACCCTCTGGTCTGGGGTGAGGGTCCTCACCGGGAATGGCCGCATAAGATGGTCCCCCAGTGCAAATGCTTTATCCGCAGGAAAGACAAAGAGGAGTTCTTCCACATTCACCTCTGGAGGTGGCAATCCCAAACTGCCACTCTGGAGACACCAGTAGAACTCCGTCTGCGCGATCACTTCATCTGACATCCGGCCATTTTTCCCCACGCCCACATACAGGAAGTCGTAAGTCGCTGACACCACCGCCAACATCACGGTACTATTAAACCCCTTGTAATTATAATAGTAGGACCCCGAGTTGGGGGGTGGGGCAATGCGGATGTGTTTCCCATCACTTGCACCTCCACAATTGGGAAAGTCCCAAAGGGTGGCACAGTGGGAGGCCACAGTCTGCCATTCATGTGGCATTGAAGGAAACTGTGGAGACAAACAAGAAAAAAAATTGTCATTTTGCACATCAACATTGCAAGCAGATTAGACACAAGCATTTTTGGCCAAGATCAGTATAACATTTTTGGAAATGAGTATTTAAAACCAAAAGTATAAGGATCAGATTCCTAACCCTATCTGATGGCCCATTGCAAAAAAATAGGGGGGAGGGGGTGTTTTGGACATGTAACCCTCTCCACTTCATTGAGAGCTGAATGCATAAATAATGTGTGATACTGTGGCCAGCCCCTCCTTACTTAAACTATTGGCAGCCTACTGGATAGGTAAGAAGTGTCATAATCCCAAAAAAAAATAACAAACAAACAAAAAAAACAAAAAAAAACAATGAACTAATGAAGAACATTTTTACATTCTGCTATTACCTATCAAGATAATGATAGACTAAAACAACTTAAAACAGTAGCATTTGAAAATATTGAGGGAGGCCCTTGCACTACATGCTTTGGTGAATTCACCCATAAATCTGACCGCAAAATAGGTAGGCATAGTGTGTATGGGTTTGGCAAAGTCAGCAGATAGAGGATTGCTAGTTTGGCCCACAAAAAAAAAAAAAAAAAAAAAAAAAAAAAAAGCCTCTGCCACTCTGCATAAATTTAAGAACACACATGACATTTGTACACATTTCAAGGGGGTGTTTAGGGGAAAGCACTAATATGGAGCTGACAAAATACATTGCTAAGTGACTAGGCTAGAAGTGTTTATGGGCCCAGAAGAGCATGCTGGGGAGGTTAGGGAAGGCAAATATGCACGAGGGACAAAAAATGAAGTTTAAAAGCTTCCAGCATGCATGAAGACAAAGGTACACAGCATATTACAATCATGGTAATTATGGAACGATGAAAGAAATACAATAGCAAACATTAAACACATAGACTGTGATGTTAAAGGAAAAATCTTACCTTAATATAGTCCCTCTGCAGGACCTGAATGGTGGCAGAACAGGTCTCTGAAATGAGCCGGGGGGGGGGGGGGTGCCTGTCGAGAAATTGAGGTCCTGAAGACTTCTCCCTGTCACCAAGTACCGTAACGTGGCAACAAGCCTCTGCTCCGGAGTGATGGCTTGCCTCATGCAAGTATCCTGTTTGCTGATATAAAGGGTCAGCAAAGCCAACAGACGGTAAAAAATGGGGTCCGTCATCCTGAGATAATTCCTGAAATCATCAGGATTATTCTCCCGGATCTCACGAAGCAAAGGCATGTGCGGGAATTGGTCACGCTGGAGCAACCAATTCTTGCTCCATGAACTCCTCCTTGCCCTGTTCATGGACTGGGCTTGGGTCAAAGCTAAAAGCCCAACACCAAGCCCCTGCACAGCACAAACTCAACGACGAGTATGCACATGCAACATGGCTTCAAAATGGTCAGCTAGTCAGAACGGACTAAAAGAAAGCACCGATAAACAGCAAGGCCTGAAAGAAAGATCTGAAAACCAGAAACAAGCAGACAATAAGCACTGAAAATCAAAGCATACTATATAAATATAGGCCACAAAGACAAACAAATGCTTACTGACTACACACACTGATAAGCAGATACGCACCCACAAGCACAAATTGTAGAGCAGTAATGATCTGAAGCACAAGTCTGAAAAGCACAAATCGTCTGTAACCAAACTTCTACTAACATGCGATAAACACAAGATCAGCAGAAGGAGCCCAAAGGGTGCCACACATGGTGCTGAACTTCCCTTTTATAGTCCCATCATACCCGTTCTTGCCGATCAGAAATTCCGACAACTTTGTCCGACTGTGTGTATGCAACACAAGTTTTGGACAAAATCCGTTGGAAAAAATCTGATGGATTTTGTGGTCGGAATGTCCGACCATGTGTATGAGGCATTAGACTGAACTCATAGTAGCTCTGAGACCTGTAGTCTCACGGAACAGTCCCTTTCATTTAGACTGTGCTCAGATAGGCATCAAAGACTAACTTCACTAACAATTGACTGGCAGTGGGGGTACATTCCCAGGAAAGGAGTTTATACGTGCATTTGAAGTTACTGTTGTTCATTACTTTACCACCTGCAAACCCTATGGTATACAAAAACTGCAGTATAATAGCTAGCTGAAGAAAGAAGACAAGGGACTATATCATTTATTGTAAGGCCTTGCAGTATTGCTGCTACATACAAAGGGCTACATTTCACCACGGGGGGGGGGGGGGGGGGAGCTCTGTGTTTAATTGCTTTGTTAACACTGCATAGTGTATTGGAGTTTTTTTTTGTTTTTTTTTTGTGTTTTGTTTTTTAGTGTCTGCCCGGTCATGCTGGAAGTGGGAAGGTGCCCATTGTCAATATCTTATCATCCTAAGCATTAGTCCCACTTGGAGACATGGCCGTATACGCCAGTTGTTTAGAGTGTGTTCATGTCAATTTTTGACAATACCTTCACTGTACTTATTTGTTGTATTACTAAATCAAAGAGGTGTTCCTTTGAGCAACTAAATATTTTCTAATACACTTGTTATATTCTTTAATTACAATAGAGTGTGATCTTTCACTGTAAGTATGGAACTCAAAGTGTCAGAGGGAAGGGTAGCTCTGAGCGCCTGGGATAGCCAGTGGGAAATAGAACAACCCAGCAGCCCCCAAGGGGGTACGGCTACATAGGCATCACATACTATTTCATTATGCCTTTGTTTTGCAGGAGTCTTTTTTTATGAGGTTTATAATCTCTTTAAAAGTCTCACCACTTTTTTTTTTTGAACCTTTGTGTCCAGCAGCCACCACCCCCCCCCCCCCAATACTTACCTAAGCTCCCTCTCAATCCAGCAATGTGCACAAAAGCATCGGCTCACCGGGGACTTACCCTCCACATTGGCTGAGGCAGCAGTGGGAGCCATGAGCCAATGAGAAGATAGAAGGGGAGTGGCCCAGCCACGGCTCCATGCCTGAACACACAGAGCAGCGGATCGGGAGCACGCCTGCTTGGCCGATGGCCCCACTGCAAGTCTCAGTTTCAATTGTGGAGAAGTGTTTTCTACATCAAGAGGAAAAAAAAAATATATTTTATCTCCAAATACGGAAAGGTTTCTTCACAGTAAGAGCTGTGGAAATGTGGAATACAGTCTGTCCGAAGGTGGTTCTGGCCAGCTCAGTAGATTGCTTTAAAAAAAGCCTTGGTTCTTTCCTAAATGTACATAATATAACTGGGTACTGACATTTATAGGTAAAGTTGATCCAGGGGAAATCTGATTGCCTCTTGGGGGATCAGAAAGAAATTTGTTCCCCTGCTGTAGCAAATTGGAACATGCTTTGCTGGGGTTTTTCACCTTCCTCTGGATCAACTGTGGGTGAAGGATTGTGTGTATGGGATCATATTTGTTTTGTTTGTGTTTCTTTGGTTGATCTAAATGGACTTGTGTCTTTTTTTTTTCAACCTATGTAACTGCAGGTTTGACAGCTTGAGCGGCTGTAAGAAAGCCATTGCTAAGATGGAAAAATAAGAAAAATAAGCTTTCCTGAGCCATGAAGCATTCCCAGTGGACGACTAAAGACTGAAAGAAGGTATTATTGACCACTAAATAAAAACCTTTCAGTTCCTCATGCAGGGTTTTTGTATGCTGAGTAACTGAAAGGATGGTTCCTCGATGTGTGATGCCAACTGTCAATCATGGAGGAGGGAGCATGATGGTCTGTGGCCCTTTTGCTGGATCCAGGGTTTGCACAGATGATTGGCACCCTAAACCAAAACTTTTACCACAGCATTTTGCAGCTCCATGCAATACCCTCTGGAATATGCACAGTTGGTCAGGGGGTCATCATACAGCAAGATAATGACAGGAAACATACCTCAATGCTGCGCCAGCACTACCTTCAGAAAAAATAAATAAATAAATATGCAGTCTTCAAATAATAGAATATCCAGAACAGTCTCCAGACATAAACCCCATTGAGCTGATTTGGTATGATCTGGAAAAAACTTAACCAAAAAAAATATCCATTGTAGAAAGAATGCCACAAGTGTGCTTAGCTGTTATATCTGCAAAAGGAACTACTTTGAGTCAAACTATTAGATTACATTTTGTTTAAGAAATTTAGTCCATTTCATTTTTTATGTCCAATTGTTTATTTGTTCTATGCTTTATTTTCAAAGTACATGAAGGCAATAAACTGAGTAAATTGTGATAAACACTTAAAACATGGGCTTATTCTAAATCTTTTGACCAGTAGTATGTCTGCAACTGTGCGATTACACCGGATACTAGGTCACCAGCTGAAACTATATAAGAATATTAGGGTAAATGTGTGTGCATATGGATGTATGTGTCTTATAGAGGTGTGCTTATAGTACAGAGACAAAATGTACTCATACATTTGCATTATCTCAACTAACAGTGAGGTCCATAAAAGTTGACCTTCCATTCTTACCAACAAAGAATGTAGAAGATAGCTGGTCTGCTTGTGAAGATGAGATGATTGTTTCTAGCTCGGCTGACTGGCTGCTTCCTTCAGGAATTCGATTCACCGAATCTGCAGAAATGGTAATTGGAACATCAACACACATGCTATAAGTTACGGGTTATTGGACAAGAAGAAACAGTAAATGTAGCATGGAAACGGCAAATGTGGTTAACAGCAAGAAAAAACAATTGCAGATAGATGCATTGCAGATAAAAAACAAAAAAAAAAACATTCTCTTGTAGGACAAATATTAAATTTGATAATCTAACATGAGAATATGGAAAAAACAACAACAAAAAAAAGTAAGTTTTTTTCTAAGGGGAACTTAAGAAATTTGCAAGCATGCCATATGTTTAATGCAGAAGAGACATGGCATATCTCTTCTGCAATAAAAGCACCTTACATACCTGCTCAAAAAACTTCTTTAGAATGTACACTGAGGGTCCGTTCACACAGGGACAACACGACTTGTAGGCGACTTGAGTGAGGCAACTTGGACACGACTTGAGTTTAGATCACAGCACGACTTGTGATGACTTCAACCTGACTTGGGACGACTTACAAGTCGCCCCAGGCCAGGCGAATTTTGCCCCCCCTTATGATGGTAACAGGTCCAGTTGTATAAGTTATTTGTGTGAAGTGATCTGTAGACTAAATGTCTGCAATGAAAATATGTCTGCCTGCTTCAACCTGACCATCTGCAAGTGACTCCATGTCCAACCTACTCAGAACAATGTCAATGTGAACCACTGACAAACGGGAGTTATAAACAAACTACAAGGGGCCACAGCGGCATATAGCAATATTGGCAGGCTATAGACTTGTTGATTAGGGTGATGAGCATGTATTGCAATATACAATAGTATTAGGTCATTATCCAAGGTGTACATACATGGGTTTGTATCATGCAATAGTATAGAGACTGGTCATACCATGCTGATTGGTAATCCCTTACATATAGTACACATACACCTTCCATTGACTCCCTTTTAGTCCAGCCTGCTGAACACTGATATCAGATAACACTCAGCAGCTGATTGAACTTCACAGGAAGATGGTGCCAGTGAGAGATCTATGACCAACCATCTGCATGTGTATGGACTTCCCAATAGTGTGTACACATGAATTTGTTGGAAATGAAAGACAACAGACTGACATGCATGGATACAGAGTTGCAAACCAGATGCATCTGAATGCCATATAATTGAATAGGGCATAGGCACTTTTTTCACAACACTCCCGGGATCCATATAATTGTGTTTTTTTTATTTTTATTATTCAAGTTATATATTGGATCCAGGTTGAGTGTAGGACAAATGTTAATAACACACAGCCAAATAAATACAATAAGGGACATTCTGCATACTCTCTCTTGGGCTGAACCCTCACATTTCCTCCCTAGCTGTTTGGGGAGCTGGCTGCTCATCAGTGGCATCCCCTTTCCATTCCAGTACGTACAGTGTGGGTATTCTATTTAAAACAAGGGCAATATGGCATATCAAATAGATCAGGGCAACTAACAGGAGATGAGAACAGTTTTTTCAAGAGAAGACAAACAAGTCTCTAACTGTAAAAATCAATAATTGAAACAAATCTTTAAATTACATAGCAATTTAATTATAAAGCATTTAAAGCGTAGATGAAACATACATAGTTGCCAACTGTCCCGAATTTCCCGGGACATTCGGTTTGTCCCGGGAAATTAAAATTTCCAGTTTTTTTGCCGCCAGCCGCTAGAGGTCCGCGGCCGGCGGAGACAACACCATTTTTAAGGAGACCAGAAGCTGGTCTTCAATAGAGAACATGTGGCTCCGCCCACCCCCACTGCCAGTGTGTGTGTGTGTGAAGAGCAGTGGGCGGCGCCGCAGTCCAAAGTCAGCGCGGCAACGACGGCTGCCGCTTGGAGGACAGGAGATTATATGTCCTGTCAGGCGCCAGTCCATGCAGTGAGTATGTCGGGGGCCGGTCTGTGCAGGATGTGGGGGCCGGTCTGTGCAGTATGTGGGGGCCGGTCTGTGCAGTATGTGGGGGCCGGTCTGTGCAGTATGTGGGGGCCGGTCTGTGCAGTATGTGGGGGCCGGTCTGTGCAGTATGTGGGGGCCGGTCTGTGCAGTATGTGGGGGCCGGTCTGGATATGTGGGGGCTGGTCTGGATATGTGGAGGCCGGTCTGTGGATGTGGGGAGGGGGCAGTCTGGATGTCAGAGGGGCACCAGATGTAAGGAGGGGCTCCGCTGATGGACACAGATGTGAGGAAGGTACCTCTGATGGGGCACCTGATGTAAGGACAGACTCCGCTTGGGACACCTGATGGAATCTGGTGGCAGGTAACGCGGCTAGTGACACGCTCATGGCTCCCACTGATTCTGCATTATGGTGAGTTGACTGATTTAATTTCATATTACAGTGTAATAATAGAAATAATGTGCTTCAATCATCCTGACACCATAACAATCATGGCGGGATAATTGAAGCGCTAACACCACATATTTGGAGTATCTTTATCTGCTGATTGTCAAACTCTGGAAAACACATATTGCTATTGTGGTGTAGGATCAGGGGGCTGCTGTCTCTCCTTTCCCTCTCCCCTCCGCATTCATCTCAGACTCTAACCACACCCCTTTGAGTCACGCCCCCATGTAAGCCACACCCATTATTTTATGTAAACCACAGCCATATTTTGCCGTGGCGTGCAAAGCACCACATTTTCACCTTTTTCTATGCCACACCTATAACCGCATGTCCCACACCCTAATTATAATACAACTCCGCCTACTGCCAAAAAAGTGTCCCGAATTTTGTTTTTTTACAATGTTGGCAACTATGAACATAGTGTCCCTGGAATCAAATGTTGAATCTAAACTGATATGCAGGAGTCTGAGGGAGAGAATAGTCCACTGCAGAACACCTTTGAAATTAACACTTTCTGAAAACATGGCAGGAGGAAGTGATCCAAGATGGTATACATGTAATGCAACTCATTATAAATGAGGAACAAACAATAATTACAAGAAATAGGAAATCAATTAAAAGAATGTACTAAAACGTTGGAGGGATATCAGGACTTGGGTGAGTTTCCGACATTTAATGAAAGATTGAAAAGAGAAGTAGATTAATTTAAAAAAAAACAAAAAAAAATTGGAAAACAGAATACATTTCAGAAGACTTAACGGATTTTGAGACAGGACAAATACTGAACTTGAAGGGGTGTAGAGGAAGAAGCAGATAAAGGAAACAAGGAGTAAAAATAGACAACAGGGAAAAAGAGGTGGAAGTTTGAAAAAATGTGTGTCTTTTTTTAGAGCTGCCCCAGTTGGAGAGAGGAGGAATAGACAGACATAGAACGTGAAACAGAAACAGAGACCAGCGGAACCAACAGGGAACAAGAACCCCAACAAGGGAAAAAAATTGAGAAGAGTGTATCAATCCCAAATATCTCCAGGAAACAGCACAAATAACTAGAGAAGTACAGGAATCATTGAATGTTATAAACCTGGCAGATTAAGTTGAATAGAGACCACATATCCATAATACAGAAAGGTCTGGGGTTTTCACCCACTTGTCTGGGAGATCCATTTGAAATATACAAAGATGTATGTATTTCTGTGAAGAGTTAACTTTAAGTTTATGCATTTCCAAAAAAAACTCCTCTAGATCAAGAATATATTGAGGATGAAGACATGCAGTAGAATAGTGTATACATTTCAGACACGTGTATCTATTGGAGGAGGACTTCCGGCCGGATGTGATCAGGGCAGCAGCTCACGCCCACAGCTCTGCTACTCCGGGTCAAATCTGTACCTGTTGGAATGTTTTACCCAGTCGGGAACCACACCACTGCACGGGGGAAGGTGAGCTGAAGCCGGTGATGCCGTCATCGGCTGCAAAGAAGGCTGCTAAGGCGAGAACGGAACAACGGCAAAGCTGTGCGGCCCGGGACACGGTGCTAGGCCCCGCCCACCATCTTAGCTTCCCCTCCGCCGCTGTCTCAGCACGCCGTGCAGGCAACACATCCCAAGATGGCACAGGCTAAAGCACTGGAGGAGGAAGGTGGGGCTCCCAGGCTGCTGCCCGCTGTAGATATGGATGCCATCACAAGACCAATCCTGGAGGCCATTAGCGCCAGCAAAGTGGAGCTCATGGGGCGGATAGATCACCTTTCATCAGAATGCAATCTGATCCGGCATGATTTGGACAAGATCCGAGGCCGCCTGACTGCAGTGGAATCACGGGTGTCAAGCGTGGAGGACACATCCCATGACCACGGTGCACAACTTGCAGAGCTCAGGGACCAGGTGAGGACCCTGCAACACAGAGCCATTGATGCTGAGGACAGGCAGCGGCAAAACAATATTAGGGTGGTAGGGCTCCCTGAGGGGGCGGAAGCTGATAAGCCCGCTCAGTTTGCTGAAAGCTTCTTTAAGCAATTGCTGTCCATGCCAGATATGCCCCCCACCTATGTGGTTGAACGGGCACACAGGGTCCTCGCTGGTCACAGGCCCCCGGGAGCCTTCCCTCATCCCTTTCTGGTGCCCTTCCTGAACTTTCGGGACAGGGACATGATCCTGGCCCATACCCGGAAACTGCAAGAGCTCCGCCATGATAACGCAAAAATTATGTTTTTCCGGACTTTTCCGCGGCTACACAGCAGAAAAGGAGATCTTTTACAGAGGTCAGATGCCGCCTGAGAGACAAAGAAGTAAAGTATAGCATGCTGTACCCAAGCAAATTCAGAGTTCAATACAAGGGAGCGGTGACATTTTTTGAGCATCCAGAGGAGGCCAGCAAATGGATGGATAGAGAATTTTGAAGTCCCTCGAGGTGGCAGCTACTGCAGAGGCTGAGCTGGTATGTTGACTCCTGCACTATGCCCTGATCTGGAGAATCCTGTTCCAGTGTCCTCCTCCTCGGGTGGAGGTTTTAGCCCCCCAGAAGCTCCTGTTTGTGGATTTGTTTTTTTTTCCCCCTAAAAACTGTATGAGGTTTGCCCTCAGTATCTCCTGTTAGTAGGGTTTTTTTTTTCCTTTTTGTTTGCCCCCTTAACATTTTACTGCTTTGATCCTTCAGATGCGCGGGGGGGGGGGGGGGTATCCACAGGTACCTGTCACGGAACCATGATTACACCCAGGAGGTGGTTCCGCTAGCCACTTTTTGTAGGCCTCTGACCGTGAGCTCACTTCCTGCATGGATGTGTATTCTGTTATCTTGACTACTTGCGCCTTGGCTATTGTACACTCTTGACCCCTGCAGTTAGTTTTAGGTTTCCTACTTTCTGTTGGGAGCGTGTGAATAAAAGACCAAGGAACTGCCGCACTTTAGATCACTGCGGCAAGAACTCGCCGTAAATATACCAGTTTTGTTGGGGTAAATGGTGGTATAGAGGCAAGGGAGGGTTTGGTTACAGTCACATCTCGACATGGGGATGCATGTATAATTTATTTTTTTCCTGGCGCTTGAGATCTATGCCCGCTCTGAGGATGAGCTATATTGTCAATGGTGTCCTGGATTACACCTGATCTTGACCGAGGTTCTATTGATAGATGTGGGAAATATGCCTTGGAGGAGGGGAGTCCCTGGTAGGAGGACGCGGGGGGCACCATTCCTCCAATGCTGTACAAGGTATGATTATGTCCACAATGATGGCGGATGATGTGAGGATTGTATCTTGGAATGTCAGAGGCCTAAATCACAAACTTAAAAGGGCCTCCGTTTTTCAGTATCTTAAACAAACCCGACCACATATCATTTTCCTACAGGAGACTCACCTGGATGGCAGCAGGGTTCTAGCGATACGTAAACCATGGATCCAAAAAGCTTTCCATTCCACATAATCCACTTTGCCAGAGGAGTCTCTATTTTGATTAGTAGATCCATACCTTGCTGGGTCCACCAGGTGATCTCCGATCCCAGAGGTAGATATGTGGCGGTTGTTGGGGATATATGCTACAAATGTATAGTAATGGTAAATGTCTATGTGCCCCCCCCCATTTCAGGCCAAGATGTTGTTTGACCTGCTGGTTAAGCTTGCACCGTATGCCCATTTACCGTTCTATTGGGGGATTTCAACGCCGTCTTAGATGCGTCTTAGATGCAGCCTTGGACACCTCCAACCCGACCAGGGGAGGGTCCACGGAACTAAATGGTTGGGGATCAGTGGTGGGTCTCACGGAACTCTGGAGGTGGAAACACCCAGTAAATAGGGGTTAATCCCATGTCTCGATGGTGCACAAGTCCTCAGCTAGAATTGATTTGGCATTTGGGAATAATGCCTTACTACCTTATGTTGGATACCTAGCATACCTAGCGGGGGACTTGACTGATCATAACCCTCTTGCAGTCACCCTGTCATTTACAACAGGAACAGGAGGGAGGGGGTGGCGGCTCCAACAGGGCTGGATACAAAATGAGCATGTCTCGGCCCGACTGACGGAGGCCATGAAGTCATACTGGACCATTAATGAAAACACAGCTGACCGTCACAATATGGGATGCCTTTAAGGCAGTGACCCATGGGGAATATATCTCGGCCATTAAGACAGTTAAGAATCAGGACAAAGAGGAAACCGAGCTATTGCAACTGAAGGAAAGGGAGAGTGCAAGGGCGCATGCTGATTCCCCTACAGGGGCCTCGTATACGACATTACTGGAGGCGAGACGCATGTTGTCCATCCACATTACGGGTCAGGCCCGTGCGGAAATGGTTCGGAAGGCACAGACAAACTTTGCTGAAGGAGACAGAAATGGCAAGCTTTTGGCCATGTTAGTGGCAGACTACCATCCACTGACGTGCACCCCAGTTATTAAGGACACGGGAGGGAACTTAGTTGACGAACCAGGATGCATTATGCACACTTTTGTCCATTACTACTCCACTCTGTACTCTCCCATACCCCCCCCCCCCCCCCCCCCCCCCCCCCCCCCCTACGACCTATCGGCTCTAGAATCTCTTCTAAATAACTTACCTATGCCCAAACTCTCTGAAGCCGACGTGCAAATGCTATATGGCAAAATCACTAAAAAATAAATTGAGCAGGCAATTTTTACTTTCCCACCGAATAAAGCTCCGGGGCCCGACAGCCTCCCTGCTGACTTCTACAAGGCAAATGTGTAAATAGTGTCACCTAGATTAAACTTGCTCCTGGAATACTGTCATGAACAGAACACTTTGCCCCACTCTATGTTGGAAGCTTACATGGTTTTGCTCCTGAAACCTGGAAAGGACCCAAAGGATTGTGCTTCCTACCGGCCTATAGCTCTACTTAATTTTGGACCTGAAAATTCTAACCACAATTTTGGCCATTAGACTTGCGAATGTTCTACCTGCTCTTATCAACATAGACCAGGCAGGTTTCATGCCAGGGAAGCCGACCGACACAAATTTAAGGAGACTTTTTACGCACTTACAAATTCGACCGAAACCTGACAGTAATAGAATTGTAGTCTCTATAGACTTTGAAAAGGCCTTTGACTTTGTAGATTGGCAGTAAATGTTTAAGGTCTTGGAGATCATGAGGTTTGGACCACAGTACAGGAAATGGGTATCCCTACTTTACAGGCGACCGAGAGCAGCGGTCCGGCTAGGGACCTCCACCTCTGAGTCTTTTGAGGTGGGTAGAGGAACTCGGCAGGGTTGCCCGTTATCTCCCTTTTTGTTTCTCTTGCTCTGGAGCCCCTAGTGGTGGCACTTAGGTCTGCTAAAGACCCGAGTTCCATCCGGGTCGGTACAATTGATGAGTCCCTGGCGCTTTATGCAGATGATATGCTGCTGTTCCTGGATGACCCCGGGGAGTCCCTGAAAAAAGCCTTGGAGATCATTGATCACTTTGCCACCTTCTCGGGTCTGAAGGTCAATTGGGGCAAATTCTCCATTCTGCCGATAGACCCCGAAGCTCGAGCACAGGCTGATCCTGCCTTACCTCTCCAGTGGGTCTCGTCTTTAAAGTATCTGGGGGTCCAGGTAACAGCAAGCGTTCAAGATTACATCTCTCTTAATATACTTCCCCTATTCACACTCCTGAAGCAAAAAGTGCTGACTTGGTCCAAGCTGCCATTGTCTCTAATAGGAAGGATTAGCCTATTGAAAATGAAGTTTCTCCCTGTGGTCCTGTACTTTTTGCGACATGCACCGGTCTGGATCCCGAAATCTATTTTTCGGAGGTTTGACAGTGTTGTCTCAACATTTTTATGGACCCCCAAACCCCCCAGGATAGGACTCAAGGTGCTGCAGGAACCTGGGGATCAGGGAGGCCTAGCGTTGCCCGACTGGCAAAAATACTATCTAGCTGGGCAAATGGTTTTCGCCCGCAGGTGGTTAATGGCAGACGACGGGGATGTGGCCACGGTTTTGGAAGCGGCTCACCTGGGGTCGTATGATAGTCAACGTTTTGCTCTGTTTAGGGGCCTTAAATCTGAGCTCCCACTAACGCAGACTATGAAAGCTAGCATCAAGGCTTGGGAGATGGTGGTGAAGGTGGCATGCCCCAGTTATAGGGGGGTGTCGCCTTCCACCCCCATTTGGATGAACCCGACCTTACCACAATTTTATAATCTGCCAGATCCCATGCTCTGGGCGATTAGAGGAATCAAGACGTTGAAAGACATAACTTCCTATGGGAAATTACTGTCTTTCCCTCAACTGCAAGCGAGACATGACCTTCCCAACTCCTACCTGTTTAGATTTCTACAGGTTAGACACGCTTTCCAGGTACAATTTCAGGAGCAGAAAGTTGAGTCCCTTCCCTCGCCCTTTGAGACATTGCTGACACGAGGGGAACTGGCAAAACCCCTCTCGGTAACCTATAGAGAGCTATTTAAAGAAACACCTAAAGCAATTACCAGGTGTAAGGAAAGATGGATAAGAGAAGTCTCAGATGTGCAGGGCGAGGATTGGGATGACCTATGGACCCAACCGTTCAAATACTTGGTGTCAGCAAGGGATAGGTTGATTCAGTTCAAATTTCTCCAGAGAAGCTACTATACGCCCGCCAGACTGAACAGAATTTTCCCCTCTGCCTCAACGGAGTGCTGGAGATGTTCTCACTCACCTGCTGACGCCGACCACATTTTCTGGCACTGTCCCCATGTGCAGAGATTCTGGACTGATGTTGTGTTATGTGTTACAGAATTAATATCAGTCCCTGTGCCATTGAACATAAAGGTCTGTCTCTTGGGCCTGGTGGACGAGGTAGTTCCTACAAGGGCCATGCAGACACTGCTGAATATATTGTTCTTTTATGGCAGAAAGGCTATCTTATTGGCCTGGAAAAAAAACAGAGGCTCCGAGCATCTCTGCCTGGAAGGGTCTGGTAAATGCAATGCTGCCTTACTACAAAGCTACATATGAGAGTAGAGGCTGTATGAGGAAATTGGATAGAATATGGCATTCATGGTTTAACTCCAGCACCACTGTTGGAAAGGGTAATAGCATGAGGTCCATCAGGCCGGGGTCAGATTGGGTATGTTATCAATGGTCTAGCACTCAACGGTATTGCCCAGGAAGAAACACCTACTAGGTAGATGTGGTAGATCTGCGCGGTATTCTCATTAGTGCATGAGCTCGAGGAAAATGTGAATCCGTAGAATTGTCGAGATTTGACGTGAGGGTGGGTGGGGGGAGGGGGAAGGGTTGTTAGATAGGAGGTCTATGTTAGATAGCTATGGGCCACTTGGCCTGGTTATGGATGATGTCTTGCGGGCACATCCACTGTTGTATGTTATCTATAAAATCAATAAAAAGATTTGAAAAAAAGTGGATCTATTGGAATACTTACAGGGTAATACCTGGCTAGATTCTGTGATTTTAGACCCCCACCTTCATCAAGTCTGTTTAATAAATCAAAAGGATTCCCAAATCTTAGTAACAAGCGTCATCTTCAAACTTTTTTAGAAGTTGTAACACAGGATATTAGGGACATCAATTGGACCGATTTTGCCCCCAGGCAGGATAATCTGACCAGGGGGGAAGGAAGCTGGCCTGCATCTATGATGGTGGGAAAAAGAAGAGATCTACACCAGTCAAATATTTCAAGAAAAAAATAAAATAAAATAAAAACCCCTGGGTATGGTGCATGGAAGCTGTGAAGGGAGTCACTTTGGGCAGAGGGCTTATGGAACTCAGCTTACCTTGGAGAGCACTGGAATCTTCCTGTCCAGCTTCCCTGACCCCTCCTATATGTATGTGACCCTGTGTCTATTAGGTGCACAGGGTGGCTGAGAACCCCATTTGAGTCTGTTCTAACCAGACTCACCGTACAACCAAACCAGACTCAGCATTTCACTTTAACTGTGTTATCCAGGGTTCTATATGTGTGCTTTTGGTTGACAGAAGGAAGGGTTTCATTCACTTGGGACATTAATGTTTGTGATCAATATCCTTCCAGAAATGTATGGAGATGGATGGTTTCACCTTTCAGCCTACTACATTATTTGAGGTGGGATGGGGGTTATGTGGTTGCTAAGTGAATGTCTCATTGTTCTATTCTTTTTGTCTGCCTTGGGAGCAACTTGTTATGGGATGTATTTGTGTTACTAGCATGTAGGGGCAGGGAGGAGGGAGAGGGGGGGTTCCTCAAACAGCCCTCCCTGCTGATAAGACAGTCTTCTGAGGAAAGTTTGAATACACCTGTGTGTGTCACTTATTACTGAATGTAGTTTACCATGCCCTGTGACATTATGCAAAGAGAGGGGATTGTTCCTGAGTGTATATCTGTTGGTACATGTGTTTGAATAAAGAGTCGTATGTTTTCTTCCACCCTACATGGAGTTACGGCTAGTGACTGGGATCATGCTGGTACTGGACAAAGGAAGTGTATACGGCAGACATAGTCCTTTTGAGAATGGGGACTGTGACAATAAGAATTGTGCAATCTTCCTTACATAAAAGGTGGATGGACAAGAAATAGAGTTTCTTGACTTAAAAATCAGAAAAGTGAGAGGCAAAATAGAAACCACCACCTTTTAGAAAACCAGCAGCTGGAAACACGTTCCCCTCCATTCCACCAGTCACTACCCATGGCCCTGATCAGGTGAATCTCCTGTGGTCAGTACCTCAGAAGCAGGAGGAACTGCACAAAAATAGAAGACTTGTGTAGAGAGTTCAGAAATGGATAGATTCAGAGCAAGGGGATATCCAATATTTGTTTTGAAAAATAGTAGACTCAGAGCTCTACAACAGGACAGAGGGGAAATTCTGCAGGGGAAGAAAAAAAAAAAAAGACGGCAGGAGAGAATAGGCTTTGTAACAAGAATGTACCCATTGTAACCAATTACAAGGACTATTAAATAAATATTGGCCTATTCTAATGTTAGATGAAAGGTTGATTTACATTATAGGGGGGAAAAAATGGATGATCACCAGAAAAGCACCATCCAAAGGGGAGTCCCTAGTTCACAGTGAGTTCAAGAAGAGTAAACTAACAACCTGCCTAAATCTACAGCCACTTCCAAAAGGCATGTTTGCATGTAGACATTGTTCCATATGCAGATATGAATTCACAACACAGACATACCTACCAGATAAACTCTTTCCTTAATTGCTCATCAGGCTGGGTTATATACAAAACATGCCCGTGTAAAAAGATATATATTGGCAAAACCCGGAGGGAGCTTAACCACTTTCCACCCGGCTACTGCATATGTACGGCCGGGTGGGCGCGCTCTCCTTCTGAGTGGACGTTCAGGATTGCCCTCAAAAGGAGGGGGATTGCGTGTGAGCAGGCCCGCGCAGCGGCACAATCCTGATTCTCTTGAGTCACCTGGACACGGCACATCTCAGATCGGCAGGAGGGCACTGTGATTGGCACCTCTTATCACATAACGGCCGCGTCCAATCACAGTTATCATGTGATGTAAACAGAAAGCCAATTGCTAAGTGATCGGCTCTCCTGTCCTCACACATTAGTTTTCAGTGGAGTGGTGAGCGGATTGCTGCAGTTGGCTGATGATCAGTGTATATGAGCTGTTTTTTACAGCTTTTTACACACTGATCACCAGCATAGTAACACAGTGTAAAATACAATGTCCCAAAAGACGTCCCCGAAATACATGTCCCCACATAGTAAAAACACCTGTCCCCCACATATGTCCCAGTAAAATTACATGTCCCAATGATTATCTGCACACATGTCCGTGATCACCTGCACGCATCTGTACATGATTATTTGCGTACATCAGTCCGTGATCACACAAACCAATTGTTATACACTTAATTTTTTTTTTTTTTTACGAAAGACATGTAACAGAATACATTTTGGCTTAAATGCATGACTAAATTTGATTTTATTGGATTTCTTTTAAAATAGAATAAAAAAAAAATGATATATATATATATATATATATATATATATATATATATATATATATTTTTTTTTTTTTTTTTTTCAAATTGACGCTCTTTTTTTCACTTATATCACAGAAAATAAAAAAAACGGAGTTGTGAATAACACCAAAAGATACTTTATTTGTGCGAACAAAATTATATAAAAAAAAAAAAAAATCATTTGGGTACAGCATAGCATGACCACACAATTGTCATTGAAAATGCAAGAGCACTGAGAGCTGAAAATTGGTCTGGGAAGGAAGGGGGGGGGGGGGGTCAAAGTGCCCAGTATTGATGTGGTTAAAAAGTAAATAGGGGGATATCTGAGTAACATAACAGGAGGAGATGAGGAATCCTCCTTGGAAATGCATTTCAAAAATTTTCACAATTCCTCAATATGAGGAGTTAAATGTGCAGGGATATATCAGCTGACACTATCTGAAAGGAGGGGGCATAAAGACAAAATATTACTTAAAAAACAAAACAAATCCAGATGTATTTTCTTGCTCAATAATATGACATCTTTAGGTCTAAATAATGAACTCTTTTCACAATCATTTCTGTAAGGACGAATACATAGAAGACAAAATAGCCATACTGTATGAGAATTTTCACACTGTACCTAATTGGTTGATTCCTAGGGTGGAGTTTTCAAGTGGGAGGACTAGAAATGGTCAACCATGGGGTATATAAGGGAACTTCAATTTAATCCCCTCATATGCCCAGACGAAGCCCCAGTCAGTGGGATGGGCGAAATGCATGGGCAGAGGGGTACACACACTTCCCCTCAAGGTCCATGGGTTGTCTCCATCCCGGCTATGTTGATCCCCTGCCAGCATCCATGTGGACATACATCTCCGCTCTAGAGAGATGTTCAAGGTTTCCACATGGTGCTATACAGCTAAGAGTCTGTGAGGAAGCAAATGCATTGAAAGAGCTACAACTACCAGCGTTCTGCATCTATATATTCTGCCTTCTTTTATATTGTAAAGATTAATTTAAAGCCACAAGTGATCGTAGGAAGTGGTGAGCGAACAATTGCTTTTTTTTTTCCAATATATGAAGATTGTGTCAGGACTGGGCCCAGTCCTCCTTTCTCTGAGCTGGCCGCTCAGTTGTAGGCTAATTTGCCAGCACCCATCTCTCTCCACAGTCCCCCGGCTATTGATGATCCTGCTTATCAGTCCTGCCTACTTAAGCCGTCCAGTCCAGAGGATCTCTGCCTTCTCCTTGGTCACATCACAATAAACTATCTCCTGTGTTCCTGTTTAAAAACTAGCTTTGCTGACATCCCGTCTGGCTCCAGATCCTGCTTGCTGTTCCACTACTTTAATCCCTGACCTCTGCTTGGCTATCTATCCATTCCGGTTACTGAACTTTGGCTATGTTTTCACCATGTTTGGTCTTTTTACTTTTACTATTAAACAAGTGTGATTTAACTGTACTTCTGTCTTGGTCTGATTTCATGGTTTCTGACAGTAAGCAAAGGCCATTAATTCAGAAGTCAATCCACTTGTTGGTAATATTTTTTTTTCCAGATTGGATGAGCAAGACCACCACATGGAACAGTTTGCCATAGTGTTACACACGCTCCTGAGTTGCACGGTTCACCTGGAATCTCCCACTGTGGCTGCTCCGGTACAACCTGAGTTGCAGGCCGTCCCTGCTGCTGGGCCAGTCCCTGTGCAGGCACCTGCCCCAAGTATTACCTCTTTAAGTGGCATGTCTGGTTCCACTCTGCTTCAACAGTGATTTGTGGGTGACCCAGTTCAATGCAGAGGACTTCTCAACCAGGTTACATAGTTAGTAAGGTTGAATAAAGACACCAGTCCATCTAGTTCAACCTGAGTGTCTATAATTGTTCCTATCCCTGTACATTGCACACTCACATTGGTCCCTACCCTCAAGGAGCCCACAATTCAAGGTCCCCATTCATATACTAGGGCCAATTTTTGGACAGAAGCCAATTAACCTACCTGCATGTCTTTGGAGTGTGGGAGGAAACCAGAGTACCCGGAGGAAACCCACGCAGGCACAGGGAGAACATGCAAACTCCAGGCAGGTAGTGTCGTGGTTGAGATTCAAACCATTTTTACTGCTAGGCGAGAGTGCTAACCACTACACCACTGTGTCACCCTTGAGGTTGATATATACTTTAAGTTGCTGCCCCAGGCGTTTCTCATGGAAAGAAGCAAAGTAGGTTTCATGATATCTTAGCTTTCTGAGAGAGCCTTAGCCTGGGAAAACCATCTGGGGTGACGCAAACCATTTTGTCTTGAGTTAACCTGAGTGTGTGGCCTCCTTTAAAAGTGTATTTGACGCTCCTGTATGCTCTGCTTAGGATGCCAAGTACCTCATGTTCATCAGAGTACGAGAACTGTTGCTGACTATGACGCTGAATTCTGTACTCTGGAAGCAGAGGTCACTTGGAACAATGAGACCCACTATTTTGGCCGCTTTTTCTCATGGTCTCTCGGATTCCATCAAGGATGAAATAGCAGCCTGAGATATACCCACTGAGCTGGAGAAGTTGATCATGTTTGCCATCCTCATTGACTTCAGACTCTTAAGGAGCACTTGCGGAAGTTTCGTCCCCAGATACCCAGAAGGGTAAGCCCCTGGTTTTGGTCACCCTTTCTTGAGCTGAGGTTCTCTCCTATTCACCAAAATGCAGTTAGACATGCTTCCAAAAGGTAGCCAAGGTCCTTTGCACCTCTTCATTCTCCTCCCTGCTGGAGGAGTACTGCAATTTTAGCAATGTCTTTGACAAAGGTCAAGCCAGTAGTTTGCCTCCACACCGGCCATATGATTGTGCAATTGACCTTCAACCTGGTGCCATACCCGCCCCTCCCCCCGCCTGGGTTTACCCTTTGTCGGTATTGAAGGATAAGGCCATGGGAGAGTATGTTGTAGACACATTTTCTCAAGGTTTCATCCACCTGCTGGTGCTGGTTTCTTCTTTGTGAAGTGGAAGAGTGGAGAACTGAGACCTTGTATTAATTATAGAGGTCTCAATCGCTTCACGATTAAGCATGCCTATCCGATTACGTTGATTACAGAGTTATTTGACCGCCTCAAGGGAGCAACAATTTTCACAAAGCTTGATTTGAGATGGGCATACAATCTTGTGAGGTTTAAGGAGGGCGACGAGTGAAAAACTGCATTTAATACCAGAACAGGCTGTTAGGAATATCCCATAATGCCTTTTGGCCTTTGTAACGCCCCAGCAGTTTTCCAGGAATTTATTAACAATGTCCTCTGAGATTTGTTGCAGTTATGTGTGGTGGTTTATCTCGATGATAGCCTCATATTTTCCAAGTCCCCGGAGAGCCACCACACAGATGCCTGTTGTGTGCTTCAGAAACAGAGAAAACAATCTCTATTGTAAACTGGAGAAGTGCGAGTTCCATCGTGAACAGGCTAAACTCTGGGGCTGTTATGTTATTTCCACTGCTGTTTTTTTTGAGAAAAAAAATGGCAGTCCTACAGTGGCCCCAACCTGTGGGTTTATGTCCTCTGTAGCATTTCCTGGCCTTTGCCAACTATTATCGGAAGTTTATTGGCAACTTCTCGCCTCTGGTCAAGCCGCTGAGTGATATGACCAGAAAGGATGGTAACCCACAGAGTTGGTCTCCAGAGTCGATTAAGGCCTTTGAGAGTCTCCAGGCTGCCTTTGTTTCTGCTCCTGTGTTAGCACATCCTGATCGTAAGTTACCTTTTATCCTTGAGGTCGATGCTTCTGAGACTGGTGTTGGCGCTCTTGCGTCTCAACATCCTACCTCTGAGAGTGCTATGCATCCTTATGGCTACTTTCAAAGAAATTGTCACCTGCAGAGTACAATTATGAGATTGGTGACAGAGAGCTGTTGACGACCATTTTAGCCCTGAAAGAATGCGGACATCTCCTTGAAGGTACCACTGTGCCGGTTCTCATTCTTACTGACCATAAGAATTTCACATTCTTGTCTGAGGCTCGACGCCTCTCTCCCAGAAGAGCACAATGGGCTATTTTCTTGTCAAGTTTCAATTACATTGTTTCATTCCTACCCGGTACTAAGAATGTAAAGGCTGATGCCTTGTCACAACAATTTTCCTCCAATTCCAAGTTGGAGTCGAGTCCGGGTACATGTGATTCCTCCTGACCGTATTCTGGCTACGTTTCGCACCAGTCTCACTTCTCCTATGTGTGACAAAATTCTTGCTGCTCAGGTCCAGGCTCCTCCTGAGGAACCTTGTGACCGATGCTTTGTCCCAGAGTCTCTCCGTACTGCCGTGCTCCAGACTAACCATTCTCCCAAGGCAGCTGGCCACCCTGGGAAGAATCAACTAATATGAGCCATTTCACAAAAATCCCGATGGCCTAGTCTATGTGCTGATGCAACTGCCTTCGTAGCTGCCTGTTCCGTGTGTGCTCAGGGTAAGACTCCATGATACCTTCCAGTGGGTCTCCTACAACCCATACCCAATGGAGAGAGGACCCAACTGTCTATGGATTTCACTGTGGTGTTACCCAACTCCCAAGGCAACACTGTTATCCTTATGGCGGTTGACCGGTTCTCAAAGATGTGTCATTGTATTGCACTTAAGTTGCCGACTTCTAAGGAATTGGCTTCCATTTTTTCTCAGGAGATCTTTCGCTTGCATGGGCTATCCAAGGTGATTGTCTCGGAGAGGGGTAATCAGTTTGTGTCCCAGTTCTGGCGAGTCTTTTGTGCACAGTTAGGAATTCAGCTTGATTTCTCCTCTGCGTACCACCCACAGTCTAATGAGTAATCAGTCCTTGGAGCAATTCCTAGGTTGCTATATATTTCTGAACATCATAACAACTGGTCAGACCTTTTACCGTGGGCAGAGTTTGCTCACAACAGTGCCTTGAATTCTACTTCCCAATTGTCCCCGTTTATGGTGAATTATAGTTTCCAACCTTCCATGTTGCCTGACTCGTTTGTTCCACAGAATATTCCTGCATTAGAGGAGTGTCTCTGTGGTCTTCGTTCCACATGGGCACAAGTCCAGGAGGCTTTGTGTCATGCTATTGATAGGTACCGACTCCATGCTAACCACAGACGCCTGCCTGCACCATCCTACCAGGTTAGGGACAGAGTCTGGCTGTCATCTCACAACCTCTGACTTTGTGTTCCCTCACTGAAGTTTGCAACTCTGTTTATTGGGCCTTTCCATATTCTTTACAAGATTAATCCAGTGGCTTACACATTAGACCTTCCTTCTAATATGCATATTTCAAATGTATTTCATGTCTCCGTATTAAAACCTTTGGTCTGCAAGCGCTTTACCACCTCGGTGCCACATCCTCACCCTGTACAGGAGGAACACTCTTGGGTCTCATCCTCGGACATACATGCCCCTGCCCTCCGCCGTGATTTCCATTGACGTTTTCCCCTCAAGCCTGGTGGGGTTCTGAGGGGGATTGGCCATTGAGGAAGGAGTACTGCCAGGGCTGGGCTCAGTCCTCTCTTCTCTGAGCTGGCCGCTCAGCTGTCGGCTAATTGCCAGCTGCCATCTATCTCCACAGTTACCCAGCTGTTGATGAGCCTGCTTGTCAGTCCTGCCTACTTAAGCCGTCCAGTCTAGAGGAGCTCTGCCTTTGCCTTGGTCACATCACAAGATGCTATCTCCTGTGTACCTGTTTAAAGACTGGCTTTGTTGACCTCCCTTCAGGCTACAGATCCTGCTTGCTGTTTCACTACTTTGATCCCTGACCTCTGCTTGACTGACTATCCGTTTCGGTTACTGAACTTTGGCTATGTTTTGACATTTTTTTTTTTTTTTTTTTTTTTTTACTTATTAAACAAGTGTGATTTAACTGTACTTCTGTCTTGGTCTGATTTCATGGTTTCTGACACATTGTTTATTGTTGGAAATAAATCCATCCCATTTTTTTGAGATTGACATCACCATTTATTTTTTGCACTTTGCTAGCCGACAATACCAAGTGTTGGGACAAGCAGACTTTCACTGTCAATTACAGACTGGAAATAGCTCCTATACCCTAGAATTGCTGGACTCAGCCAACACTCTAATTCAATTTAGGATAATTTTAGATGCAGTGCATTTACTAGGAATACATACACATGCAGACAGCCGTCCATTCTCGGTCTTTCCTGAGCCCCACCCCTGAGGTCATTCAGCGGTTCAGTGTTCACACAGCACAAGCAGATACTGCATAACAGTCTGAACCAAACAGGAGGGAGGACAAGCACATTGAGAGATACAAGTTTGTTTTAAATCACTGGCAGGCATTGTATGCTGTTAAATTTTGTTTACACAAGTTTGATTTGTAACACGGGTACACAGTACAAAGCGAGACATATATACATTGATGAGGCGTCTTATATTGGTTAGACAAGACATATACAATTATCACTAGTTAAGCAGTATGGTATACTCTAGATAAAAGATGCAAAATTAGTAAAAGGCATAATATCTTGGTCTATTCATACAAAATTGTTAGCTTAATATAAACAAATAATAGGAGCAAACCTAATAATAAGAGACTGTATATGAGAGGCTGTAAGGTTTTTGCGTAGGTTCTCAATCATCTTATACCAATTTTCAATGGAGAGAATGCTTCAGGTCAGCTTCCCACCATACCTTTTTCCGGAAGATGTAAGCTATTTATAAAATTGTATATTAGTGAGACCAGTCCTAATAGGAGGAGGAGGTGCAGATTTGTTAAAATGGGTACAGAGGGGATTGATAATCATGGAGAAGTGATTAGCGAAAAAACCTAGGATTAGAAGATATTGTGAAAGTTCAGAGCAGTGGAACTTATGTTGAGATTGTAATGTTGTGAAAGAGGCAAAATTCAGTTTTATAACTAAGGATTTACGTGTGGTTAGATCTTTTTGGATACAGTTGTGGAAGAGTGAGTTGTCTGGATATGCGGGAGGGAAATTAGGGTCCCCTAGATATGGGGCTAATGGAAGGGGGGTGTCTTATATGAGATTATTATTATTTTTTTTTTTTTTTGTTCCATAGTTGTATAGAGTGAGCCACTATCACGTTTCTTCTAAGCAGTATGTGATGGAGTTTCGTGTTGGACCATAGAATGTCTTTTAGGAATAGAGGGGTGATAGAAGAGGATTCAAACCTGAGCCAGGGGATATGAATATCTGAGGATACCCATTGTGCTAAATGTGTTAGTCTAGCTGCTAACAAATAGTGCCAGAAATGTGGAGAATCAAATCCTCCTTTGTTTTGTGAATTATGCATGAGGATGTAACTGCATCTGGGTTTTTTTTGTTATCCCATATAAATCTATTTATTTCCCGTTGGGGTGCATCTATTCGTGATTTAGCTATATTGATAGGGAGAGCTCTAAAGTAATATAGGAGCTTGGGGAGAATAGTCATTTTAAAAGCACAGATCCTACCTAAAAAAAAATAATATGATAGGAGGTTTAAATTTTAATTAATGAGCTTATATGTGAGAAGAAGAGAGGGTAGTTAGCTTTATATAATAGTATATGAGAGGGTGTGATATGTACTCCCAGATATTTGAATGAGTTAGAAGACCATGTGAAGTTGAAGTTTTTTTTGCAGGGGGGATACAATGTTTGAGGGGCAATTTATGGGTAAGGCTGAGCATTTACTTGCATTGATAAATAGGCCTGATAGTTTGTGAAAAGAGTTCGGAGAGGAGGTTAGGTATTGATATTAGGGGGTCTGTTAGAAATAGTAGGGTGTCGTCTGCAAAAAAACTGAGTTTAAATTGGTCAGGGCCTTTATATTATATTAAATAACCTTTTATACAGGCATTTTGTCTGATGGTGTGTGCAAGTAGCTCTATTGCTAGTGCAAATAGGAGAGGGGACAGCCCTGTCTGGTTCCTCTACTAAAAAAATCGGAGTCGTTGCCTGGAATTTTAATTCTGGTCTGAGGTGAGTGGTAAAGTGCGTTAAAACCATGGATACGGGGGCGTGGCCGGAAGTTGAAGCGGACGGACGTGTCCAGGGAGAGCTCCGCTGCGGCCTAATCTCATCCGCCGCCATCCGGACTCAATACTCGGCAGGTGGATATCTCCTCCATCCACGAGGTCCGCTGGGGCTGCCCGCTGTCCTTCGGGGGCCTTTTGGAGTGTCTCCGGGCTGTCCACGAGCTCCGGCCTGTCCGGAGGCTGCTGTCCACACGAGTGGCGCTCCGCCGCCATCTTGCGGCCTACCTCGGCCCCGGGACATCCAGCCGTCCATTACATCTGGAGGGGGTCCTCTCTCCCAGCTTCTGCACAGTATTGCACCCCTGCCTAGGTCCGGTGGGCCGTGCTCGGCGGGGGAGGAAAGCCTGGAGGATTGGGGCCCAGCGATCCAAAGAGTCGGCCGGCGGCCATCTTGGTACACCCGGAGTAGGCCTCAGCCTGCCATCCCCTCTCCCGGTACCTGTTTCTGCCGGGGGTGAAGCGCCCCTTCCCGATTCCGCTCCCCTGGACGGCGTGGGGCGACCCTAGAACTTGTGGGGGCCTCCCCTGCCCCCCCTGAAATATTTAGCCCACGGGCGGATCGAATGCTGTTTGGGGCCTACTGTGTCTTTCCTGCCTCTGCCTCTCACCACTTTCTGGACAGTTCCACAAGTTGTCACCTCAAGTGTTTGCGATTCGCAGTGCTTCTCACCACGGCTATTGCTTCTGTTCCCCCTGGACTCGCAGTGAGTACAACACAGCCTCCCCCCCCCCCCTGTTGTTGGCTGCTACCTGGTGCCCTGACCCCCCATTGCTCATCTATTCCGGGGGGTGCCCCCCTTTATTTGTCTCATTGGGACTGGTAGCTACCGGGCTTCAACGTCAGTCTGTGGTACAGCAGCCCCCGGCAAGCCCACAGATTGCTTATTGTCACTACCTTGGTTGCTCCTGTTTCAACACACCACCCCTTTGCACAGTAGCAGCGTGCGCAACTAGCTTCAAAATGTTTGTTTGAAGCCCCAAATTAGCTCCGTCCGGGACTTCAGCCTATCCCTGAGGTACATTTGCACCACGTTTCACCCCCCTTTCTTTTTTTTTCTCACCTCACCTCCTAAACCGCAGAGCCTTGGTGTATGCCGGCGAAAAAAAAGAAGGCACGGAGCACCACCCAAAAGACCCTCACGCAGTACCTTCTACGCTCACAAGAACAATCTAGCATGGAGCGTGAGGGGGCAGTTGGGGGGCACCTCTCCCCCGCCTCTCCACCACGCGCATTGGGTCCACCCTCACCTGCCCCATTGATGGATAAAAGAAGCCCCAATGCCCTCTCAAAGGCGGATTTAGAGGACAGTCTGGAATCCATGTACAACAGATTGGCATCCAAGTTTCAATCGGAACTTCAAAAGACTTCTCATGCACTTTCACAGGAAATCTCCGCTTTGGGCGCAAGGACTGAGAGGCTAGAGACTAAACATGATGAGTTGTCTATAGCTCATAATGACCTCAGCAGAGAACATGAGGCCTTATCCTCCACGGTCCAGCTACTACAGTCTCAGATAGAAGACCTCGATAACAGAAACAGACGCAATAATCTGCGCATCCGTGGTATCCCTGAGTCCGAATCTGAGCTCATCCCGGTGGCGATTAGGTTGTTTAAATCCTTGCTCCCTGACCATGAAGCCAATATGTTCAAATGTGATCGGATACATAGAGCTTTGCGTCCCAAACCCCCGGAGGATAAACCACCTAGGGATGTCATCCTCTGTATGAAAGACTTTCTGGTCAAGGAGGAAATATTGAGAGCGGCCCGTAACAAACAGAGGATCACTCTCGATGACAAAGTAATCCAAATTTTCCCGGATATCGCACCGGCGACTTTGGAGCGGAGAAGGAACCTGAAGGAGATAACCACAGTCTTACAATCTGCCCGCATCAGATACCGCTGGGGGTTCCCATTTCGCCTTGTGATTCCTCATAACGGCTCGACATACTCTGCCACCTCGGTCCTGGAGGGTCAGGAGATCCTGGTGAAGCTTGGACTTTTGGATGCCTCTACGATTCGCAGACTGCCCTCCACCCCCAGAGCTACACCTATTTGGCAAACTCCCCCGACCAGAAGGGACAGGCGTAGGATCCGATATGGTGCTGAGGATCGGGTGGAAGATAGTCCTCGATAATGCTATTTTTCTCTCCTTCATCTGATGGCTCAGACTGCGGTTTGCTTTAATTTCCAGTGGCTGCTTATAAACTGCTTTTTTTTTACATTTTTGAGGGTAGAGTTTGTTCGGGTTTTTTGGTTTTATACTGTTTTTTCCCTCTTTTCTCCCGCTCGCTCCGTGCCTCCATCTTTTTGGGGGGCTGTGGTGCGGGCTGGAGAAGTGGGCTATTTGTGTTCTAGGTTTCCCTACCCAACCCACTGGTCATTTACAAGTCCCCAGGAGCTGTTGTATGGCTCCCCTTTCCAGTGGTTGGTTGCTTCTCTGGTGGGTGCCCCCTACCATGGCGCAACCCTACTGGTCACGAGACCTTGTTGTCTCGGTTTCTAACTGTTATTTTAGTGTGGCTATTCTTTCCCACACGCTACCACGCTTAGCAGTAATGTTGTGTCCCAGACCTCGGTCAAGCTCTGGGCTCTCTTTTTCTAATGTTTATTTTCTTGTTTTACATTTTTTGCTTTTCTCCCATTTAGGTCGATCATTTTTCATATCCTATGCTCCTTCAGTAACTCAGGCTCCTTTTATGCTCAGGATTAGCGTTCTCATGCTACACTTGGTGTTATTGTACTGTACCTTATCTTTTTGTTACCCTGCTGACATTATGAGGGCTCCCCTGTTTTTCTGGCGACAGTTGGACGAGTGTTCCTTGAGAGTTCTCCTCTTCCCCCCCGCCACCATATTTGATCTCTTAACTATAGTTGTTTTTTCTCATTCCCCATGGCAATAACGTGTATCTCCCATAATGTTAAGGGATTTAATTCACCCTCCAAACGGCGTAAAGCCTTTTCCTTTTATAAAAGCCTTGGAGCTAAAATCCTTCTACTCCAAGAGACCCATTTCTCCTGCTCCTCTCACCCTAAATTTTTCCATAAAGATTTTCCTCAGGCCTTCCACTCGGTCCACTCGTCCAAAACCAGGGGTGCCGCCATACTTCTCCACTCTTCCCTCCCGATGGAGGTTAAGCATATATTTAGAGACCCCGAAAGTAGATATGTTATTGTTCAGGGCATCGTTCACAACAGAGAACTTACTATTGCCAGTATTTACGCACCCAATGAGGGCTCAGCTACTTTCTTTGGGTTATTCTTTGAGAAATTAGCACAATACCACTCCCCCCACATGATCATAGGTGGCGATTTTAACTCAGTAGCCAACGCCACTCTAGACCGCTCATCGACTTCGATCACCTCTAGAGCTTTCCCGAGGTCTCTCTCCAGAGGCCTACGGGACCTGCAACTCACTGACACCTGGAGAGCCCACAACATAGGCTGCAGGGAGTACACTTTCTTCTCCCACCCACATAATAGTTATGCGAGGTTAGATTACATATACTCCACCCCAATTATACTTGCAAATTCTTTAGAAGCCTCCATTCATCCCTGTGTTTGGTCAGACCATCAGGCTATTTCCTTTACTACGGCACTCATTAAACTCGCCCCCACGCCCCATTCCTGGAGATTGAATGAATTCCTTCTCTCGGACGCAGGGGTGGAGGCCCAGGTAGCTCAGTCTCTGGAGGAGTATTTTGCCCTGAATGCTCTCCCAGATATGCAGCCCTCGACTCTCTGGATGGCACATAAGGCCGTCATTAGAGGAAAGCTTATTAGTATTTCTGCGGCCCGTAACAGATCCAACAGACTTAGGATTGTTGAATTAACCAGGGAATTAGATCACTTATACAAAGACTCGTCCTCCTTGCACTTGGACTCAACCAGGCGTTCCATAGATCAGAAGCGCCTGGAACTTGACTCCTTGTTGTCATCTAAGGTCGAGAAGACACTACGCTGGGCCAAGGCCCGTAGTTTGTTATTCAACAACTCTGCATCGACCTCGTTTGCTAGGAAGTTGTCTAGCACACTGCGCCCGCCTCATGTCTACCGGTTGTCTAATAGTGACGGTTTTGTATCGTCACATCCCAAGGAGGTTCTCAAGATCTTTGAGCAATTCTATACTAAACTCCTGGAATCCCCCCACACTCTTCCTTCTCCCGCTGACCTGTCTTGGTTACATGACATTCCTCTTCCGACACTCTCCCCCTCACAAATAGAGGCATTGAATGCCCCCATCACGGTCTCAGAGATCTTGGGGGTTTTCAAATCGCTAAAATTGGGTTCTGCCCCGGGTCCAGACGGCTTTTCGGCTCTTTATTACAAAAAATTTTCCATTATTTTGGCCCCTAGAATGATGCAACTCTTCAACTCAATTCTGTCGGGCGATAGCTTCCCGGAGGAAATGCTGTTAGCTAACATGTCACTGATCCCTAAACCCAATAAAAATCATAATTTACCTCAAAATTTTAGACCCATCTCGGTTATTAATAACGATATCAAAATATTTAGTAGAATCTTAGCTGACAGACTGGCAAAGTTTATCCCTTCCCTGATTTCCCCTTTCCAATCTGGGTTTATTCCACATCGCTTTATCACTGACAATATCCGCCTAGCCTCTAACGTTATTCAAGATGCCAACCTGTTCTCCCGTAAGCTCCTCCTGTTGAGTTTAGACATACAAAAGGCGTTTGACAGTGTTACATGGAACTATTTAGACACACTTTTGCCACTCATGGGCTTTCAGGGAAGCTTTCTGGTGGGATTCCAAGCCCTCTACCACAATCCTAGGACCCGCATTAAGTTGCCCGGCTGTAGCTCAGAATTCTTCCCTATAGGTAAAGGCACTAGACAGGGGTGCCCCCTTTCCCCTTTAATCTTTGCTTTGGCCCTGGAGCCCCTTGCTATTGCCCTCCTGCGACATCCTGATATTTCTGGTTACACTAAGGGTAACGAAATGTATAAATTTTGCATGTATGCTGATGATGTTTTGATGTTTATTACGAACCCGCATGTCTCCCTGCCCAATCTTTTTCTGACACTGTCTCACTTTGCGAAGGTCTCTGGCCTTTCTATTAATGTTTCCAAATCTGTAGCCCTCCCTATAGGCTTTACCCCCAATGATTTGGCCCTCGTTAAACAGAATTACTCCTTTACTTGGGCTGCCTCCCATATTCCCTATTTGGGAGTGGGACTGCCCGGGAATTTCCGTGACCTCTTTGGGGTCAATTATTCCCCACTGATTAGCAAACTTAAAAACACCTTAAAAAGCTGGCTCTCTTTACGTATCCCTTTCATAGGCCGAATCACAGCTCTCAAAATGGTCATCCTTCCCAGGTTGCTGTATCTATTTCGCTCTCTACCTGTTAAGCTCCCCAAATATTTTCTCCTTAACCTTCAGTCTCATTTCAATAGATTTATTTGGAACAATAGATCTCCCAGGTTTGCTAAGGGGGTACTCTACAGATCTATGAAAACTGGTGGTTTGGGGGTTCCTCAAATTTGGTTGTATTATCTTTCCTGCATATTCACCCAACAAGCACAATGGTCGATCCCTAATTCTAGAGTCCCCTGGGTACGGTTTGAGAGTGACTCGATTACTCCATTTTATCTCCCTGGTCTTATGTGGTCAACTAATCGTCCTCACTCGACTTTAACCACCCTTAACACCATAGTGGCGGACAGCCTCCTATTGTGGCACCGCTTCAAGCATAAATACGACCTCGTCCTGGGTTGCTCTATGGGCGCTTCCTTCCTGGGTGATCCTAGGTTTCCCCTAGCTTATCTCCATCCTGATTCTTTTGGTATGTGGGTCCTTTGTGGGCTTACCCAGTTGAAGGATTTTGTGACGGGTTCTGGCTTTGTTCCTTTTTCGACACTGCAGACCCAGCACCAACTCCCGGATTCTGAACGTTTTAGATACCTTCAGATCCGCCACTTCTTTCTCTCCCGTTATGGGCTCCGTCCCCAGGCACAGCTCACTATCTTTGAAGACTTATGTTTTAATTTCCCACGCCAAAAAGGGCTGATCTCTCTGATATACAGGGCCCTGGAGGGACAGTCGGAGTGTCAGCCTCTGCGATATAGATCGCGTTGGGAGGAGGAGTTAGCTCTGGAGCCAGGAGTGGTGGATTGGGAGGAGGGTTGGAACAATATGCGCAAATGCACCAGATCCCTAACTATTAGAGAGACGGCCATCAAAGTTCTCACCAGGTGGTACTACACCCCGGTGCGTCTGCACCAGATCTATCCCCTTACATCCCCTAATTGTTTTAGAGGATGCAATCACCCTGGCACTTTTATTCACACTTTTTGGGATTGTGATTTGATTCGCCCAGTCTGGCAGGAGGTCTTAAGGCTGATGGACGGGTTCGCTGGCCGAGCATTGTCCCTCTCTTTTCACCACTGTCTTCTTTTCCAGACCCCCCCTGACACACCTAAACACTTAGTAAGGTTAGTGCACTCTATGTGTGTCGCTGTACTATGGACTATTGCACTTCACTGGAAATCCCCGTCGATACCATTAGCACAGGTTCTCTCACGTATTGACCAAGTGATGCTGTCTGAAAAGATCTTCCACACTCTACATGACACGGAACGCATATATGACCTCAAGTGGAACCCATGGTTCCTATTTCGTTTGCTGAAATGATCGAACCTTAGGTTTTTCATATTTCTCCTCTTTCCTGTTCACATTTTTTCCTCTTTTCCCTTTGTCTCTCTCTGCTCTCTTTCCCCTCTCTCTCTTGTCATAATCTTTCTTCTGTCTTCTGGTTATTATGGTCAGCTCATTGTACAGGTTACTTTCTTTATTTTTTATGACCTGCTGTTGGATGTAAGACCCATACTGTTCATCAATAATCGATGGTTTGTCCTGCGGTTTTCTGCTATTTGTTTATCATATTCCTGTTATCGTGTTATCCAACTACTTTTGCTAATGTTGACATATGATTCCTTCGCTGACTTTGTATCTCTGTTTACAGCTTTAATAAAACCTTTTTTTGAAAACAAAAAAAAACCATGGATACATTTTCCAGATATGCCAAATTTGGGGAGAAGGCGATTTAAATATGACCAACTTACACTAGCAAAGGCCTTGTCTATGTCAAGGCTTAGCAGGCATACAGAGTGGGAGTAAAGTTTGGAATCTTGGCCAATATTTGTAACTAGTCTGATGTTATCTATTAATTGTCTGCCTGGGATAAAGCCTGTTTGATCAGTATGCATCAATGATGTAATGACGGAGGGGGCGTGGCGACCGCCGAACGAGATGGCCGCAAGCGAATAGAGCTCCGCTCGGCCGAAGGGGAACTATCGACATACCGCCTTCAGGTCGCACCTCTGAATCGCCGCCGCGGCTCGACTAAACGCCGCAGAAGTGTGGAGTCCCGGGGACATGAAGAAAAAGCTCCGCGCGGCGGAGAATATGCAAAAATTACCGGCCTTTTTTCCGGCCGTATCCCGCGGACTACAAGAAAATGGCGGCGAGAGACAAACCCTCGGGCAAGCCTCGAGTGCTCTAGGGACGCCGTCCGGACCGGAAGCGCAGCGGAAGGAGAAGGAGAGGAACGCAGCCACTGCTCATAACATGTTCGCTGCACGGCACAGTGAAAATAAATCACCCTGTGACTCACCCACAACTAGGAGCCCGGCAAAATCCAAGCCCAGGCTGGATCCGGATATCCCTGTACACTCTAACAAATTCTCAGCCCTGGACATGGAGGTGAGTGGTACTACTGACAAGGACTCAGGAACACATGCCCCAGCAGACCCAATAGCAATGTTTCCAACTACAGGGCAGTCAATTTCGGATATTACACTTAAAGAGATGCTGATGTCGCTTAGATCATCACTACAATCAGATATGATGTCGTGTCTCCAGCAATGCAGAGCTGATATCACTGAATTGGGGGGCAGGGTGCATCAAGTTGAAACGCAGATGAGTGATGTTACCATATCCTTTAATGCACTGGTGGACTCCCATATGTCCCAGCAAGACTCTATATCTAAAATACAATCGAAATTGGCAGACCTTGAGGACCGTTCCCGCCGGAACAATTTGAAAATTAGGGGCGTACCGGAAAGCGTTACATCGCAACAGCTCCAGTCCTATGCCACAGATCTTTTTCATGCTGTTGCGCCATCACTGTCTCCTTTGGATCTGAAGATAGACAGGATACATAGAGTACCTAAACCTTCCTTCTTACCACAAGAAGTCCCGAGAGACGTGCTCCTTCGAGTCCATTTTTTCCAAACAAAGGAATTACTTTTAGATGCCTTCCGTAAAGCGGAGAACATTCCAGAACAGGCTGCAGGCTTACAAGTGCTCCCGGACCTTTCGCAACACACGTTGCAATTACGACGCAACATGGCGACAGTCACTAAAGCGCTCCGAAACCACAAGATAATGTATAAATGGAAATACCCGGCGAAACTTGTCGTTTCACATCAGGGTGCCACTCACTTAATTACCTCATTGGAAGATGGTCTGAGCCTCATTCGTCAATGGCAAATCCTACCGCCTGATACTAGTGCTGATCCTCCTCCACTGCAGGTGGCCCCTCCTGGCAAAGTTCAACCAGAGTGGCAACTACAACAGCGCAGAAGATCCAATTCGAGGCGTACCTGAACCGACCACTACTACTTGACCTGCTAAACACAGTTGGGTTCCCCGACGGCCTATGGTACCATACACCGTACCGTAGCCTCCTCCAGTTGGACGGCCAGCTTGCCTGGTACGTCTGGACTTGTTCGTATGTTTTTGAGTGTTTTCTTTTTGTTTTCCGTTTGTTTTACCATTCCTTTTGATACTTGGAGATATTGCGCGACTATTATGCTCGCAGCTGCAATTCTTAGTTCATCTCCACACGCAGTTCCAGACATTACCGCTTTTTTGATTGTTTGCCTCCATTTCCACTACTATTGGCAGTCATCCCGGATATTGACTGTCGCAAAACTCCACCTATGCTTTAACTATGTTACATATCTAAATACTAACCTATCGGAGATCCTATTGACAGTTGCTTCTTCATCCTTTCCACTTCAGAGAATACTGTGCCATTTCGCCCATGTTCAAAGTTATTACCGACTGCAGTATCGTCCCTTATCTGTGAATGTCAGTTAAGATACTATCGATTAACGCGAGAGGCCTTAACCACCCGGCTAAAAGAAGATCACTATGGAGAGAGACTATCCAGCACAATGCAGACATTCTAGCAGTCCAAGAGACGCATTTTCATAGCTCAGCCACACCTAGGTGTTCCCACCCGAATTTCCCGCATGTGTTCTTATCATCTGCTATGACGAAGAAGAGAGGAGTGATGATTGCGGTGAGAGACACAGTGGTATTTGATTTAAAAGACTCCTTTTGTGACCCAGAAGGTCGATTCATCATTTTGGTTTGTACCATAAATAAGCTTCCTTTTACTTTATCGTGTATATATGCTCCCAACTCGCATCAACTCCAATTTGTAAAACGTATCACTAAAAAGATCTCAGAGATGCGAGAGGGGAGTGTATTAATTTGTGGTGATTTCAACATGGTGGTAGACATAAACTTAGATTCTTCCTCCTGCACTAAAAATCGAAACCCGAATTTTCGGGACCTTCTTATCAGGGAAGATTTGTATGACGCGTGGCGTTGTCTAAATGCTAACGATAGATCGTACACTTATTACTCCCCCAGACACAATACATATTCTAGATTAGATATGTTTCTAGTAGATAAGAAGCTGTTGCAAAGAATCTCCCACTCTGCTATATTTGATATAACGTGGTCAGACCACGCACCTGTACTTATTCAGATAGAGGGTGGGAGTGCATTTGCCGCAGCTCGCTTATGGCGTTGCAATGACTACATTATTCAGGATCCTAAATTTCAAAAAGAGATCGCCAACCACTTAACAGAATTCTTTAGCTTTAATACCCCTGCTGACACAAACCCTTTTATAAATTGGAATGCCCACAAGGCTTTTATCCGGGGTATCCTAATCAAACTAAACGCAGTAGCCCACAAGGCCCGCTCGGCTAAAATTACGGAAATCACTTCTGCACTTCGTAAGCTGGAAAAAGAAAACCAGCTTACTCCTACAGCTGCCACTACCTCGAAATTAGCCAATACACGTTCACAACTCAGGGAACTGTTCTGTACTCAACACGACCAACACATGAATAGACTAAAATTAAACTACTACGCTAATAATAATAAGGCAGGTAAACTCCTAGCAAACAGATTGAAACAAAGAAGATCCAAAACGGTAATTCCCCATCTGCACTACCCCGACGCATCCAAAAAAATAGAAAACCCACAGGGTATTGCTGATGCATTCGCGGACTACTACTCGTCACTATATAACTTAAAAGATGACCCCAATACTACCCAACCAAATAGGACGGATATAGTCAAATTTTTATCCACAATCAATCTACCTTCACTATCAGAATCCCAGCTTCAAGCATTGAACGACCCTTTTATAATCCCAGAAATTGAAAAAGCCATAGAATCTCTCCCACTCAATAAGGCCCCCGGCCCAGACGGCTTATCCAATGGTTACTACAAAATATTTACCAAAATACTGACTCCAAACCTTATGTCACTATTCAACGAGGCTAGGTCAAATGGTTTCTTCCCACCAGAAATGCTAAAGGCCTATGTAATCACACTGCCAAAACCGGGGAAAACTCCCGATACGCCGGCTAATTTCCGCCCCATTTCTCTTCTTAATGGAGACGTAAAAATCTATGCAAAATTACTAGCCAACCGATTATATGATCTTATCCCAGATCTGGTGAAATCAGACCAGACGGGCTTCACCAAAGGCCGTCAAGCCTCCGATGCCACAAGACGCCTTTTGAACATTATTAACCATGCAGAGTCCCGGAGAACGCCTTCTCTGCTCTTATCGGTGGACGCAGAGAAGGCGTTCGATAGGGTCCACTGGGGCTATATGGAGGCAGTCCTGCAAAAATTTGGTTTCCAAGGTGAATCCCTATCAGCTATTATGGCCCTATATTCAAATCCAGTAGCACAGGTCTATACTTCCGGACTGTTATCGAAAGAATTCCAAATTACGAATGGAACCCGCCAGGGGTGCCCATTATCGCCATCAATTTTTAACCTAATGATGGAACCCCTGGCGGAGACCATTCGTACTCATCCCCACATCTCAGGCTTTAAATTCCGTAAAATCAACCATGTCATAAGCCTCTTTGCGGATGACGTTATTCTTCTACTTACCAACCCCTCACTTTCACTTCAATTCACCCACAACGTTCTCAGTGATTTCGGTAAATTATCGTACTATAAAGTAAACTTTAGCAAGTCCCTAATATTAGATTTAGGCGTTCACCATCTTACTAAAACTCATTTAAAAAATACCTTTCCATATAAGTGGGCGGAAAAATCCATAACATACCTGGGAGTTCAACTTGCGGCAAGGAGTTCAAAGATAGCCGAGATTAATATTAAATTATTGCTCTCGGACATCCGAGGAACTTTGGATAAGATGTCCAAAGTTGAACTCTCCTGGGCAGGCAGGATTGCATCCTACAAAATGATCATCCTCCCTAAAATTCTTTACATGTTCAGAACCCTCCCCATTCCGTTTAAAACCTCCTACATCAACGAACTAAACAGATCCCTTAAGTTGTATATCTGGCAAGGGAAAAGGGCTCGTTGTTCATTTAATGTTCTTACTCGTCATAGGAAGGGAGGGGGGATGGGTCTCCCGGACCTAAAAGACTATTACTGGGCCTCTCTTCTTGCCCAGTCCAAAAGCTGGTTTCAAGAATCTTCACCTCCGTTATGGGTAGACATAGAAGCATCAGTCAATAAGGCATACCCGTTAAGTCTTCTACTGATAGCAGACTCCTGGAAACAACTATCGCTTACATCCCTGTCCCCAACCACCAAGGCCACTCTCCTTGCGTGGAGATATATTCTGTCACAACCCAATACTGAACAGAATCTCACTACCTTAAAAATACCATTGCAGACACTCGGTATAATACTCCCCTATAGCCACATTCAAAAATGGATAGATTCGGGGATAGATACAATAGAAGATCTTCTAGACGACGGCACGCTAAAGCCATTTAAAACTTTACAAAGTAAATACAATCTTCCTACCTCACATTTTATGCTATATAAACAAATCTCATCGTTCTTAAGTAAACATCCCCTTCCGATTATACAAATAAACAATCAGGTATGGCAGTTCCTTACATCACAATACAGTAAACGCAGGGGCATATCCCTTATCTACAATCTATTACAATCCAAACTCGAGTTCATCAAAACGCCAAATATTCTGTCCTGGGAAAAAGATCTGGCTGAGACGTTTGATCCTGACCACTGGCGAGTAGCACTGCGCTACAACTACAAGGCCACGCATTGTATCAATCACTGGGAACTGTCCCAAAAAATTCTCACTAAATGGTATAGGACACCCTTTCAATTAGCTAGAATGTTCCCTACGCATTCCCAGTTATGCTGGAGACAATGTGACTCAACCGGAACAATACTACATATCTTCTGGCAATGCAAAAATCTAACCAGCTTTTGGAGAAAGATATTCACAATACTTGCAGAAATCACAGGTATATTACAGAATCCAAACCCAGCTCTGGCAATTCTCCATTTAGGCATACACAACTACCCTTATCAATTCCGATTAGTCGTAACGCATATATTAACCACAGCAAAATTGATTATCGCCAGGCATTGGAAAAATGCTCTCTCTCCTAACCCCTCTGAAGTAACGGCACAAGTAAATCTTAACTATAACTATGAAAGATTATTAGCGATTAGAAGTAACTCTTGCTTGACTTTTGACAAAAACTGGAATTGTTGGAAGGAATGGTTTGGCCGTTGATAATATAATGTCTTTTGGGGGGGCGGAGCCGGCGCGCAAGGAGCATGGACGTGTGAGGTCTGAGCTCCTCGCCACACGGGACATCCAGCGCCGTTCACAGCGACTACAGACACGGATGCGCGGCAGATCCTCACTGGGGAAGATCTAGGGAAGTGTCCGGTCATGTCGCGGAGGAGAAGGGAGCGCTCCCAGCCCGGGAAAATGACGGACTTTTTCGGCCGGCCAGGCCATACAGGCGGGCAAGATGGCGCTGAGCGCGCACGTGTATCACAGGCCGCAGAGGAGGCCCGCAAGGAGGACGCTGAAGACGGATGGGAAACTGTGAGTAGGAACAAGCACAAACATAAAGCACCACAGGCTGTGTCCCCGTCTTCCTCCAGCACTAGCAGCCCTGCTAAATCTAAACCTAAGCTTACACAAGGCACTGCTGACAGGGAAGATAGAGTTACAGCTCCTATTATAGATGACACGCTTGAATTTCAGGATGCAATTGCTGCCTTCCCTACAAATAACCAGCCAGTCATGGACTCCATCTTGAAGGATATGTTAGTGTCTTTGAGGGGGGCAATCCACACTGACATGTTACAGCTGGTGTCACAATGTAAATCTGAAGTTAGAGCGGTCAGTGACAGGGTCTCCCATATTGAACACAAGATGGGAGAATTTACAGACACGTTTAACAATATGGTGGATGCTCACAACGAACATGATGAGGACATATCCTGGCTTAAAACTAAAGTGGCGGACTTGGAAGACCGCTCGAGAAGAAATAATGTCAAAATCAGAGGTATTCCGGAGACGGTTAAACCCCAAGAATTAATGGCACACCTCACTTCTATTATGCGTGAAATCTTACCAGATGTGTCGCTAGAAGAACTGACCATTGACCGCATCCATAGGCTGCCCAAGCCACAACACATTCAGGCGAAACTTCCCAGAGACACTATAGCAAGGATACATTATTACAGGGTAAAGGAGAAGCTAATGTATGCTATAAGGCAAGCAGATCATCCCCCAGATTGCATTCAGGGACTTACGTTCTTTGCAGATTTGTCTGCTCATACCATGCAACGGAGACGTAACCTCTTGTCTATTACTAAAGCGCTCAGGAATCACAAGATACCATACAAATGGAATCACCCGGCTACCCTAATTATTACCAAAGGGGACAGAGATTATCACATCAACACGCTAGAAGATGGCTTGCACCTGTTGAGGAAGTGGGACATCATTGAAAAGGAGCAGCAGTCCCCTAGGAACCTTCCGGTCCATCAAGCAGCAAAGGACACCCCTGAGACCTGAAGCGACTTTTCCCGCACTCCGTGTCTGGTTTGTACTCACTGCACTTTAGTCTGGATGACCCCATCGGCATTGAGACTTGTTTTCCCCCATCTTTATTAGCCACTGTTGGCTTGGTTCTTAGGAATCAGTTACTACATTTTTTTTTACTCACCACTTTTTCTATATTTTTTTGAAACAAAGGTTCCACACACCACTGTTCTGCTAAACGTCTTTTTTTTTCCTTTTCATTGTGCATTCATTTTCTCTTGCAACAAGACTTCCTATACAAGCTCACTATCGTGCATTTTAGTTTAATCTCTGGGTGTATATAGAGGAGTGTATAGAGGTTTTTTTTTTTTTTTTTTTTATCTCTGGAGGTACTGTTTTCCATTGTTGGAAACGTTGCAAATTCCTCAGTATGGCATTCAAATTGTCCTCTTTAAATGTTAATGGCCTAAATAGCCCGCAAAAACGCCATATGTTATGGAAGGAGGCACAGCGGCTTCATTGCGATATCTTATGCTTGCAGGAGACCCACTTCAAAGAAGGCAATTTTCCCAAATTGACCAACAAACACTTCCCCACGATTTTTCTAAGCAACGCCCCGACAAAAAAAAGGGGAGTAGCAATTCTCGTTAAACACTCAGTTGCCTATAAGTATATTTCCCATCATCAAGACAGTGAGGGGAGATATCTGATACTCAACTGCGAAATGAACAATGTAGCTTACACTATAATCAACGCTTATGCCCCTAATGCCCGACAGGTACATTTTCTTAACAAGTTATGGAAGAGGATACAAACGGTGGCTAAAGGGCATGTTATTCTGTGTGGAGACTTGAATGCAGTTCCAGATAAAATACTAGATGTATCTAATCCCTCCCCGAGGCTCTCCTGCAGGCCTGAGATCGCAAAATTCATAAGTTCGGCTGACTTATATGATGTTTGGAGATGTCAACACTCCACTGAACGGGACTTTTCTTTTTTCTCTCAGGTTCATTTGTCTTATTCTAGGATTGATATGTTTTTGATTGATAAATTTCTATTACAACGGGTATCTGGATCAGAGATCGGTACCATTTCATGGACGGATCATGCTCCGGTGTCTATGACGGTTGGGGGTGGCGCCTTCACCACCAGAGCAAACCGGTGGAGGTGTGACCCGCAGTTGTTCGGGACCCCGGAGGTGCTGCAGGAGGTTGAAACTGCACTGAAAGAATTCTTTCTGTTTAATGATGTTGAGGGTATAGACCCGTTTACCTTATGGAATTCTCACAAAGCCTGTATAAGGGGTCTGCTGATTAAGATTAGTGCAGGAGTGAATAAGAGGCGGAGGCAGCGTATGGATAGCCTTTTGGCAGAAATACGTGATTTAGAAATCGTGAATAAAGCTGCCCCCTCCTGTTCCACCAGCAACAAACTTACTAAAGCTCGCAACGACCTCCGCACCTTATTGGTAACCCAACATGCCAAGTCTATGCATAGACTCAGAGCCAATTGCTACACTCATGGTAATAAGGCTGGGAAATTATTGGCCATGCAGCTTAAAGAGAAGGTACTTAAACAAAAAATACCCTATATAGTCCATCCTGATACAGGATCGAGGCTTACCAATCCTAAAGAAATTGCAGATGCTTTTGGCTGGTATTATAGTAGCCTATATAATTTAAGAGAGGATACCTCCACTATACAACCCTCACCTGACGCCATAGAGAGTTTTCTTCAGACGCTTAATCTCCCGAAATTACAACCATCGCACTTAGAGCAACTAAATGCTCCATTTTCGATAGCCGAAATACAAAAAACTATAAACGCCCTCCCTAAAAACAAATCTCCCGGCCCAGATGGTTACTCCTCTGAATATTATAGAACATTCTCTGATATTTTATCCACTTACATGCAGAGGGTGTTCCATGCAGCTGCCTCCTCAGCCTCTTTTCCATCAGAGATGCTTTCGGCCACTATAGTCACGTTACCCAAGCCAGGAAAGGATCCAGACAAAGTTCAAAACTTCAGGCCCATATCTTTATTAAATGTGGACCTGAAGATATATGCTAAGATTTTGGCTAATAGGTTGTCTGGAGTTCTGCCTCAGTTAGTACAGCCTGACCAGGTTGGCTTTGTGGCTGGGAGGCAGGCTCCGGACGCCACTAGGAGGGTGCTGAACTTGATTCATTCGGCGTCCGGCGGGGGGGGGGGGGGGGGCAGCGGTCCTCCTCTCGCTGGACGCCGAAAAGGCTTTCGACAGGGTCCACTGGGGGTATCTTTCTGCGGTACTTTCGAGGTTTGGCTTTACGGGGCCGGTCCTCTCTGCCATTTCTGCACTGTACACCACACCGTCAGCACATGTGTTCACGGAAGGCCTTTTTTCTGAACAGTTTTCTATCACCAATGGCACAAGACAGGGGTGCCCTTTGTCGCCCCTGATCTTTGCCTTGGTGATGGAGCCTCTGGCGGAGAGGATCATGACCCATCCAGGCATAAGAGGTATTAGCTCTGGTCTGACGAGGCACCCCATTACCCTATATGCGGACGATGTGATTTTGTCTCTTGCCGACCCGGAGGAATCCCTGAAAGCAGTATATGATGTTTTAGAGACCTTTAATGAGATTTCTTACTACAAAATTAATGCCACCAAGTCTAGCATATTGGGCATTAATATCCCTTTGGATATGCAGAACCGGATTAAGCTCTCTCTACCTTACACATGGGCATCTGAATCTATCCAGTATTTAGGCATTAAATTAACTAGTTCCCTATCTCAACTTTATAGATGTAATTTTGAATCTATTCCGTCCAGTTTTGAAAGAGAGTTGTCTCGATTTAAACAGTTTTACCTCTCTTGGTCGGGAAGACTTGCAGCATACAAAATGTTTTTACTACCCAAACTCCTTTATCTTTTTAGAACACTTCCAATTGTGCTCCCAGCCTCCTTCTATGCAACGCTGCAACGCCAATTAAATAGGTTCCTATGGGATGGGAGACCCGCTCGAAGCAGTTTTAAAGTCCTAGTTAAACATAGAAAGGTGGGTGGAATGGGTGTTCCCGAACTAAGAGACTATCACATGGCGGCCATCCTGGACCAACTCAGAGTATGGTTCCATGTTCCGGGGGTGAAACGGTGGCACTTATGTGAACTGGAACAAACTCAGCAAGGGGATCTAACGGGGCTCCTGTATGCCACAATGATAGGCGACCCTAAAGCTCATTCACATCACCCCATTATAAATGCTACGTTGAGGGCCTGGACCTACTTACGTAAACATCAACCGTCCAATACTGACCTTAAATACCTCCCTATCCCCCTCTCAGCCTTGTCCTTTCTCACCCCAGACTTACAAGTAACACACTGGGCACGCTATGGCCTCTGTTATACCCACCAACTTTTAACACAAGGCCACACTCAGACATTTGGGAATTTAATGGCCACTCAGGGTATCCCCAAAACCGAATATCTGAATTTCGCTAGATTGATTAGCATGATCCCTAGAGAACATACGGGGTATTTTAGCCTCCCGGAATGTATTTGGGACTTATGGCAACCCACATCGGCTCACAAGAAAGGGATCACGGCCATATACAATCTCTTACATGGCAAAATGCATTTTGAAATGTTTACTCAGCTGACTAAGTGGGAGGAGGAATTACATATTACTATCTCCCCGGACCAATGGATGAGAGCTATTAAAGGCAGTTATAGTTCCACCCGCTGCTCCAACTTTAGGGAAGGCGCACACAAATTACGACTTAGGTGGTACAGGACACCTTACATAATAGCAAAATATGCACATGAGCAATCGAATTTGTGTTGGAGGAGTTGTGGCCAGATAGGAAACCTGACTCATATTTTTTGGTTCTGCATATCCGTACGAAGCTTTTGGGGAGAAATAGGCAAATTAATTGCCAAATTGACAGGAATTCTGAACCCCCTTAGAATAGAGCAAGCCCTCCTGGGGGTGAATTTGGATATATACCCTATCCCAGCTCGCACTTTAGTGATATATATTTTGTTTGCCGCTCGGTTGAGCATTACAAGAAAATGGAAGTCGAATGTATCTCCTTTGGTATCAGAAGTTGTTACGATAGTGGATCACTCGTTTGAATTTGAAAGAACTGTAGCGTTACAGGAAGACAGACTAAAATCCTTTTTTCAAAAATGGGCGTTATGGGACAAATTTAGGAAACGTTATCACACTGTTGTTTGACTATATTTGATAAAGTTGTTGTGAATTATCTGGAATTCTGTTGTTGTCTCTCCCGTTGGACGCCTCTGTCATTTTATGTTTGTCCTTCATTCTATTCATTCACATACAGCAGTCTCACTGATTACGACTTTATAGGTTATGTTGTATTTTTGTATTTCATATTTTATATTTCTATGATCTTATATGCGCTATGTAATCCTCTTATGGCTTACTTTGTGTAGGAATATGTGGAATGTCATTTTTTTGAAACTTTAATAAAAAGATTGTTAATATAATGTCTTTTGCTTCCACTTTCTGCTCTACCTATACTTATCCTGTCATCCTTAGAAATCTATCGATCACGTTCCTTATCAAGTAGTTGAAGCTAGTTAATCGTTTAGGCATTCAATTCATCGTTTAGTACTTTTATGGTGGTCCTCCGCCTGGAGTATGCATCACATTCGAATCCAAGCAACGAACCTCCTCTGGCGCAGTGTGATCCCAATAGGGGCACCGGAGAGGTTCGGACGAGTCTCACTAGACGCGTTCTCCAGTTGGTTGACAACAATAGTTGTGTTCGCATGCAAATTATTTTATGTTCCAATGGTAAAATTATCACTCAACTTATTGTATCTTATTTGATGTTACAACGCATTACTTATATGACCTTGTCTGATGATCCAAATGTAACTGTGAAATTTAATAAAAATCATATTTAAAAAAAAAAAAAAATGATGTAATGACGGAGGCAAGTCTGTTTGCCTAAAGTCTCCCAAATAGCTTTAAGTCATTATTAAGAACGAAGATTGGGGGGGGGGGGGGGGGGGCGTGGTCTGGCCGCTGCTGAGGATGGCCGCCTGAAGAGTCTGCTCCGCTCCTCCACAGCCTCGTTCAGCGGCATAGGCAGCCTGCAACACACGGAAACCCTCCGGAATGGAGGGCACAGCTGTGGGACATACCGCGGAGTATGTCCCGCAAAAAATCGAAGCTGAAGGGACCCTGAAGGCTTCTAGACTTCTACATGAAGCCTCCAAGGCCTAGGAGCCAAGATGGCGCCGACCGCGTGTGCAGGAGACCTGGGACCCCGCCGCTCGTACAGGCGAATGAATCAGCCGACGGCCCTGAGCTGCTGGAAGATATGGATCAGCTAGATAACCACAGCCTGTCGCCGGGGGATAGAGGTAAGAGGCTTGCTGATTTCCCTGCTCCCTCTCCTGACAAACAGCCTCCCTCTAAGAAACAGCACAGCGCTGGGACTTGTAGTTCCTCTCTACCGCAACCCCAGGTACAGTCACTTGCTGAGTTCCCCTCCACTGATAATCCTGCCTCAGAACACAGCATGAAAGCAATGCTAATGTCACTTCAAGCTGAACTGCATAGAGAGCTTAAAATATCTGTTAATCAAATACAGGATACAGTTAATGTTTTAGAACGCCGCACTGAGCACATTGAACAACACCTGTCTGAAGCCACCAATGCGCATAATAGGATGGTTGACTTACAGGATGAGCAGGCCGCAGCGATTTTCCAAATGCGATTAAAAATCGCAGACCTCGAAGATCGCTCACGCAGGAATAATATCAAGATAAGGGGAGTATCTGAATCCTTAGCAACTTCAGATATAATTCCAAACCTGCACCAGTTATTTCGCAAAATTGTTCCATCTCTGACGACACAAGATTTACTGATAGATCGGGCGCACAGGCTGCATAAACCACAACACCTCCCACCCTCAGTGCCCAGAGACATTTTAGCGAGAGTGCACTTCTTTCATGCTAAGGAAGAAATTATGCGTGCTGCGAGAGCCTTGCGCACCCTGCCAGAGCCCTTTTCCAAAGTGCAACTGTTTAACAACATCTCTGCAACTACGGCTCAAGCTCGCAGAGCGTTCGCCCAGGTTACAACCATCCTGACCAAACAAAAAGTGGCCTACAAATGGGGACACCCCACCAAACTCCTGGTGTCCTATCGGAACCAACAAGTCGCCATCCTGTCACCAAAGGAAGGCCTTAAGCAACTACACAACTGGGGCATGACCCCCCAAGCGCCGCCGCCTAATACACCTGGTACGAGATCGTCATCAAGAATAACTACGCCTTGAGACTCTCACGCTCTCACATAATCTGATCTTGCCGGAGCCCTTGTGGTAATATGTATTTTCAGTAGTTACGATTATATTACGCCGCCTATGTTTAACGTTTAAAGTGTTATACCATCTATATACAGTGATGCTGTGGGGGAGTGGGAGCGGTTGTGATACCCCTTCCACACTCCTCACTTTCTTTTGATGTGCTATGCACATCCACTGGTTTGATTTACCTGTTTCAACGATTTGTGTGCTAGTTCCTAATACACTACCTTACAATTGGTCTCTTTTTTGATTTTTTTTTTCTTTTTCTTTTTTTTTTCTTTTTTTATTTTTTTTTTTTATTGCTGTTCTTGTTATTACTCTAGCAATCTCTTTTATTTACTTTATTTTTATTTTTACTTTTTTTGTGTGATCGCATAGTTCGCTATAGGTGCCAGGTCGGGGCGCTCAGTCTCACTTGAGGACTGCCTGACTTGGTCACCCCTCTTAGCGGCTACGACATAATTGTGCTAACCTACCTTAACCATTGCATATTGCTCTAGTCTCCTCTTGTTATTACTTATCCCTACAGTGAGGATAGTCTCTCTCGGTACCGTAGTAAGATTCATAGCAGGCCTCCTATCCGGGGGACATGTCAATCACAATAGTCTCATTAAACGCTAAGGGCCTTAACAGCCCCTTTAAAAGATCCTTGCTTTGGTGAGAAGCATTAGCCCAAAAAGCAGATATATTATGCATCCAGGAAACGCATTTCTCTGAGCTCAACTCCCCAAAATGCTCTCACAGGCTATTCACCCAATACTTCCACGCCCGCGCTGATAAGAAAATGAGGGGTGTGATGATTGCTGTACGTTCGTCCATATCATTCTCCCTCACACATATTGAACACGATACAGCGGGTAGATATTTGATCCCATCAGCCGTATGTAACAACCAACCTCTGGTCTTGGTCAATCTTTATGCTCCAAATACTGGCCAAAAAGAATTGTATAGGTCCATATTGAGCAAAATTCAGCCATACCCCAAGGAACACCTAGTGATCTGTGGAGACTTTAATGATGTTCTTGACACCCAGCTGGATACTTCTAATACGAAGCGCAGGCATTCCACAGCCATTTCCAGTGTGGCTCTACAGGAGGACCTCCACGATCCTTGGAGGTGCCTCCATGGTACCGAGAGGGATTATTCCTTTTATTCGCATGCCCAACGATCTTATTCTCGGATCGATCTCTTCTTAGTCTCGAAAACGGCACTTCAGAAAATTAGCTGCGCTACGGTGGGCCTCATAACTTGGTCCGACCACGCCCCAGTATCGATCACTATCGCCACCTCCCCACCTGTGACCAGACATACACTCTGGCGTTTGAATTCCGCGCTCATAAGTACGCCGGAGACTCGAGAACTGATCCGATCCGAGATATCACTATTTTTTTACTCTAATCTTGACTCTGTCTCTAGCCCCACTACCCTTTGGAATGCTCACAAGGCGGTAATTCGTGGAGTATGCCTCAAACTGGGTGCACAGGAGAAGAAAAGAAGGATGACAACGATTGTATCCTTTCTACAGAAAATACGCAGTCTTGAAATTACAAATAAAAATGCTCCTTCCTCCCAAATTACCAAAGAACTTAGTACCCTGAGAAATGACCTTAGCTCATTTCTTCACAGAAATTTTGATTTTTACCTAAGTAGGTTGAGACTCATTTGGTACTCCCAAGGTGATAAAGCGGGGAAACACTTGGCACAACAATATAAAAAAAGAGCCGCACAGAATAGGATCCCCTTTCTTCTAAACCAGAAGGGTCAGAAAATTAGCAACCCCAAAGACATAGCCAAGGAATTTAGTCTCTTCTATTCAAAGCTGTACAATCTCTCCAGTTCCCCTTCAGAACCGCACCCCGAGGCGGGGAATATATCTGGATTTCTGGATCCACTGCAGCTCCCCTCACTCTCCCCAGAACAAGTAGAACTTCTCTCCCAGCCTTTTACCCATCAAGAAATATCTGACGCAATAAAGGGTCTCCCCCTCCACAAAGCTCCTGGGCCTGATGGGTACACTAACAGCTACTATAAAACCTATGTAGATCAATTGCTACCTCACCTATGTGCCACACTTAATGACTTTTTAGCAACTGGGAAGATACCCTCAGAATCCCTTGAGGCGACTATCACCACTATTCATAAAGTAGGCAAACCCTCTCATGACCCCGCAAATTATCGGCCCATATCGTTGCTAAATACTGACACCAAACTTTACTCAAAACTTCTAGCTACTAGGCTGGCGAGTTATATTTCTACCCTGATCCACCCAGATCAGGTGGGTTTTATCCCCTCGAGACAAACCTCAGATGGAACCTGCAGAATAATTGACATGCTCCACTGGGCGGAGCATCATCAAATGCCTTCTCTGCTAATATCGTTAGACGCAGAGAAGGCATTTGATAGGGTCAACTGGCTCTATTTGAAAATGGTCCTTCAAAAATTCGGCATCACGGGCAAATTTCTCCAAGCCGTACTAGGACTATACTCCACCCCTAGTGCCAGAGTCCTGAATTCAGGACTACTTTCGTCTCCCTTTATGATTACGAATGGAACACGTCAGGGGTGCCCTCTTTCACCGTTAATCTTTGCATTAATGACAGAACCACTAGCGCAAGCTATTAGATCACACCCGGACATCAAAGGTCTGGAAATCAACCAATGTAGCCACAAAATTAGTTTATATGCGGATGACGTGGTCATCTGGCTCACCGACCCAGTTCAATCTCTCCCCTTGCTTTGTGATCTTCTACAAAGTTTTAGCCAAGTCTCCCTGTATAAGCTGAACCACTCCAAATCGGCAATGCTAGGCATATCCCTTCCCACCTATCTTAAAACGAATATATCGTCCATCGCTCCTTTCTCCTGGGCACCCAACTCCTCCGTGTCTTATCTGGGCATCCATCTGACTTCCCCAGCATCCTTGTTGTTACGTACCAATATGTCTATTCTAACCCAGAAACTTCAGGAGACTGCTACCTCACTCCTCTCAGTTAAAGCCTCCTGGGCAGGAAGAATTGCATTGGCTAAAATGTTTTTGTTACCACACATTCTTTATATGTTCAGAACTCTGCCTTTACCCATTTTGAAACCTGATATAGCTGGATTACAAAGGATTGTTAACAAGTTTATATGGGCGGCCCACAAATCACGTATCAGATCCCCGTTGTTGTGCATCCCGACTAGATATGCTGGGATGGGAGTCCCGGATCTCAAGGCATACTACAAAGCCACTGTTTTAGACCAAACCAGGAAACTATGGGATCCAACCTCTTCTCTGCCATGGACTTCAATTGAAACCTCAGATATGTTGTCTCCTCCATCACACTTACTCGCAGCCATCTGGGTGGGTTTACACCCCACACACTCTCTACTACCAACAGTCAAAGCCCTCACAAACAACTGGAAAGCAATCGTACAATCCGCGGGCGGCCTACATATACAAGCTCTATATCGGCTACCACTCGCCTCCATTTCACTCCTGTCCCAGGATTTACCGCTTCATAGCTGGGCCTCAAAAGGCATTAAAACCCTCGGAGACTTATTTCAAAATGGTCATCTTAAGTCCTTCGCTCAACTCTCTAAAGCCTTTAACATTTCTAGTAAAGACTTCTACATCTACCTACGGATCCGTCATGCTCTTTCCTCTGTACATACGTCGAGCTGCTCTTTGACTAAAGACATAATACAAGCATGTACCTCAACGATTAACAAACTTAGGGGTATTTCATACTTCTATGGTCTTTTGACAAAGCCTAGCCCGGAACGAGCCACTCCAGCGATTGTCTCATGGGAGCGAACTCTACACATACAAGTCTCTCCAGCGACCTGGTACCGGGCAATCCGTTTTCCAGCTTTAGTATCCAGAAATGTGTCACACTGGGAGACTGTGATGAAAATTCTTTACAAGTGGTATTACACTCCGTCTAAATTAGTAAGGATTTTTCCGTCCCAGTCCGGAAAGTGTTGGCGAGAGTGTAATCAAGACGGACATATTTACCATATTTGGTGGGAATGCCCGCCCATAACTACCTTCTGGGCCGGAATTTCCTCCTTCATCCAGAGCATAACAAATGTTACTGGCAAACTGGCACCGCAGACGGCTCTCTTTGGTCTTGATCTTGCATCCTGGCCTTCAAAATTTCACACCATAATCACTCACATACTTATAGCGGCTAGACTCGCTATTTTCCGTCGTTGGAAGCAATCTTGCTCGCCCTCTGTCCCAGATGTAATCATAATATTAAACAACCATATGTTGATGGAATTCATGTTTGCGAAAGCACATATGAAATTGGGTAAATTCTATGCAACTTGGCAATACTGGATACAGGATTCCAGAGCTCAATTACATTCTTGATCTTAACAGTCTTACTTGAGCCCCTCTGCCAATGTTCTCTTACGGGCGGGAGGGGGGGGGGGGGAATCCATCTGACCCCCATAGGACATGGGACCGAGCACTCTGCGGTGTGCCTGCTTATAGCATTTAAGTATTTTTCTTCTTCTACCCTCTTTAACGACATACTCACCCGTATCTCCGCTCATCCTCCACCTTTCTCTACCCTTTTTTAGATGCTCTGAGGGGGAGAGATTTGAGGCAGTCTCTCCCCGCCAGTTATTCCCTTCTCGCTAAGGTATCATGATCTTACGCCTGTCACCTCTTTGCCCCACTCTTCTCTCTCCACAAATTGCTGTGTAGAACTACCCTTTTGTCATGTTAAGTTTGTTGGCATTGACATTGCATTATTTACCTTGACTTTTATGTGTTACGAGCTGTACTTGCAGTTTTATGTTCAATAAAATTTTTGAAACCGAAAAAAAAAAAAAAAAAAAAAAGAACGGAGATGGGGCGGAAGTTTTGTGGTAGGGAGTGGTGTTTTTGAGGTTTCAGTATTAGGGAAAGATTGGCCAGCAACATTTCATCAGGGAAATGGCCACCAAGCAAAATGTGGTTGAACAAACTAGTGAGACTGAGGATTAGCAAAGGGACATTTTTTTTTTTTTTTTTTATAGTAGGAGGATGAAACACCATCTGGTCCTGGGGATGTTGTAGATTTAAGAGTTTTTATTATGTTTGTGATTTCTATGTCTGTACAAGGCTCATTTAGGGACAAGATCTGTTGTTCATTAAGTGTGGGGAGTTGAAGATTGTTCAACCATTCTAAAGACAACAGGTTGAGGGTGTGTTTGGGTGCCTGAAAGAAGGTTTTTGTAAAATGAAGTGAATATTTGTAAGACCTCTTGGGGCTGGGTCACTAGGTTACCATTCTGATTTCATAACGTATAGACATGTGGGGGATTAGAGTAATTTTTTAGTTTTCTAGCAAACATTGCTGAGGCGGAATTGCTATGTAATAAGAATTTTGCTTTCGGAAATCTCAATGATTTTTCTGTGTCCTCTGATAATCGAGTGTTTAATGCTTGATGTTTAGTTTGGATAAGACCTGTTAGCTCGGGAGAGGTTGAGTGGCTAAGTTTGTGATATAGATCATGTAGTTCCTTAGTGAGACATATAATGTCTGCTAGTTTAGCTTTTTTCCTAGCTGCAGCAATGTTAATATGATGTCCCCTCATAACGGCCTTGTGTGCAGCCCAGATGGAGTTAGGGAGTACTTATTCAGAATTGTTGTCAGTAAAGTATTCCTCAATATGTGTGCCAATTTGTTGATGAATGGCAGGGTCAGTGAGGAGTGAATCATTAAGACGCCAATTAAAAGTGGTGGGGGCCAGTCCTATATGGGATGTTTCAAAGGCAACCATATCATGGTCTGACCATGGGCAAGGGTGGATTGAGGCATTGGAGAAGTTAGTTAAAAGTATAGGAGCACTGAATATATAGTCTAAATGAGCATAACAATCATGGGGATGGGAATAATGGGTGTATGCTTTAGTGCCTATATTATGTACTCTCCAGAAGTCGATCAACTGGAGTTTACTTAAAAAGCATTAATAGATTTGGAAAAGGCTTTAGAGGAGGGTACCGTTTTGCTTCTTTCTAGTGTGGGGTGTGCTAACAAGTTAAAGTCACCACCTATAATGATATGGGGTGAACTATATTGATCTAGAGTGTCAAAAAATTGGTTAAAAAAAAAAAATAAGGATTGAGATTTATTAGGGGCACACACTGAGGCTATTGTAAGGGAGCGTTTATTGATACTGCCTTTCAAAATGATAAAACATCTGTCTATGTCTTTATATATATATTATGGAGTTCCAAAATGAGAGAATTACAAATAAAAATAGCAACCCCCCTAAATTTATTAGTGGAAGTTGTGTAATGAAATTGGCTAAAGGTCTTGTCAAAATACTGTGGATGTTTGGCTGAAGAGAAATGGGTCTCTTGCAACATTATAATGTCAGCACCCAGTCTCTTGTAGTGTCTGAAGGCCTTCTTGCACTTATTAGGTGAATTAAAACCTTGGGTTTTATGAGAAAATATTTTAAGGCCCATTGTCAGAAGGTGAGAGTATGCTGAGTGAGCCTAGCCAGCCATACAATGACCAACTAGTGCAACTTGTTGAGGAGTGGTATGCCATGTTTTGAGTGTGGAAGTTTAGAACTACAACAGTTATGGATAGTTTCATATTTAAAGAATTTGTTGTTTTAGAACATGCACATACACGTGTCATACTATAACGTTTTGTCACTGCACCTGTCTTGGGTGTACCAACATGAAAGGATATAAGAAGTTTTACAATTAGATTGCCAACATGAAATGTGGCCAAAAGGGCGCACATAATAATAAAAAAAAAAAAGTAGAAAAAATGGGTCTAGGGGACAAAAAGTCACCCAGCCTGTTAAATTCAACTAAAGGACAATTCAGTCTTGAATCCACCAACAAGGTCCGCCATGCCACCCCGAGGGGTGGGGTAGCAGATCCCAGAGGCAGAATGGGGAACAAACCTGCAACGGCAGATGTGCCTGGCATCCTCATAGATGCGTATATATCAAAAAAAGTACATGGTTATAAAAGATTTGCAACATAATAAGATATGCTACCATTAGATACAATTTGATGTAAGGGTGGTTAGTGTCAAACCACAGAGTTATATAAATCACATCTCACTTTTAATAGGGAGAATACATCAGAACAGAGGAAGTGAAAAAGATTAAGAAAGGGGAAACCTGCATATAACATAATACATCTCACGTGTAACCCCGGGTGTCCAGCCTTAGAGGGGTAGTGCTTCAGAAGTTCACAGTGAACAGAAATCAGTCCGTAGGGTGTAAGCACATTCAGGGTAAGATATAGTTCACCTTTCATGGCTGCAAGCTGAAAAGAATGTTAATGCAAATTTCCAAAGGTTAATCAGCTTAGAGGATAGACTGACCCAGTAAGAAAAAAAGCTTCTGACTAGGGATGAGCTCAGGCATGTTTTCATGGTCCACGTGCTGAGCCCACCAGGAAGTCGGCGCAGCGCTAATCACAAGCACTGACACATTGCCCGATCTCTGCAGCCGCACATCGGAGCAATGTCTCATTGCCTGTGATTACCGCAGGACTGCACCAACTTCCTGGCGGACTCAGCACGTGGACCAGGCAAACACACCTGAGCTCATCCCTACTTCTGATATAGGTGTGTACTTCCCAAGAAATCTGTCAAAAATGGAAGTCATTCGGGTGCTTGCGAGCGTAGTGGTTCAGGAATCTTAAACTGAGAGGGAAATCAAAAATCAAATTCAGAAGTCCCGAAATAGGTCAGCATAATCATTTTTCCCCTGAACAAAATTCGAGCTGGTTGGAAAACATCCCTATATTCCCAAATAAGAAAATGCACACACACTAGAGGCTCTCATTATGTCTTCTTTGGTGACAAAGTCCTTCATGCACATTATTATATCATGTGGCGGCTTGTCTGGGGTTGGTTTGGGACGGAGTGCTCTGTGGAGACTTTCACAAGCAAAGGCAGATCGAGGCTTGTCAGGTACCAGGTTGTGGAACAGTTTAGTGATGGTTTGATTCAGATCCTTAATGGACTCAGGGACACCACATACTCTTATATTATTGTGTCTGTTCCTGTTGTCTAAATCTTCTATATGAGCCTGCATAAAAGAGAATCTGACTGCAAGGGTTCCATAGTCCTAATATCATTGTAGACCCGTGACAATGCGTCATGCTTAGTTTCCAAAATGTTGGTGCAGCCTCTGATGCTGGCTATCTCTTGTGATAGGGCACTGGTAGTTTTGTTTAGAGTGTACTCAGTTTGTAGCTGGCAGAGTCTGTGTCTGCATGGCGCTGCTGGAGGCCTTGTGTGAGCCGGTGTTCTGCCTAATAGAGTCCGCCTATCAAATGCTGCCCGCTCCGTACTGCGCATGCGCAGTACGGAGCAGACGAAGCTTCGGAAAAACTCCGAAGCCGAACGGCGCCTGCGCCGTGAGTGGAGGAGGTAGCCCCACTATGCAAGCGGACATAGGGTTAAGAATTTTAGAGGGCCCCCTCGCGGGCGAGCTTCGCTCGCCACGCTTCGGGCTTGGCCTCGCTCCGCTCGGCTCTTTTTTATTCTAGCTCTATGTCCACTTGGATAGTGGGGATAGAACCTGGACTCACGGCGCAGGCGCCGTTCATCCTCTGCAATTTTCGGAATCTGTGTTCCTGTGTACTGCGCAGTACGCAGGGGACACCATCTGATGGAGGACACTATTTTACAAGACACCGGCACCATTTTGGGACATCTCCCCTGCTTTAGTGGAGCACTCCAGGTCAAGGAGTAAGTTTGTCAGCGAGTGCTGGGAGCGGTGTTTGCAGCTTTTTTTTTTTTTTTTCTTACTGGTACATACCAGGGTGTTCTGCGGAGGTGCTGCACAATTTTGGGTGGTTTTGGTGGCGATTTGGCCCCGGGATTCTCAACTGGCATATCCAGTCAGACGGGGTTCAGCTCAGAAGCGTCTGTTCAGCATCGCACCACACATGCACCCCCCATGCTGTTAATTTTTTTATTGCAACTTTGTAGTCATGTCTGTTGTTTTCATTCCCAACAATCCACATGTACACACTACTGGGAAGTCCATACACACGCAGATGGTTGGTCATGGATCTCTTATTAGCACCACCTCCTTGTGAAGGTCAGTCAGCTGCTTTGTTTGTTCAAATGAAACTAGTGCCTAGCAGAATAAACCCACAGAGGAGTTTATGGTAGTGGATATGAGAAATATATCAAGGGGTTCACCAATCAGCATGATATGACATTTAGAAATATCTGATTTGTAACTCTGTATACATTCATGTCAATCTGCTCTCTTTAATTTTCAACAAATTCATACTATAGGAAAGTCCATACCCATGCAGATGGCTGGTCATAGATATCTCATTAGCCCCAGCTCCCTATAAAGGTCAATCAGCTGCTGAGATTTATTTGATATCAGTGTTCAGCAGGCTGGCCCAAAAGGGAGTCAATGGAACGTGCATGAGTACTATATTTATGGGGTCACCAATCAGCATGGTATGACAGATCTCTATACTATTGCAGGATACCAACCCATGTGTGTACACTTTGGATGACAACCTAATACTATTGTTCATTTTGATACATGCTCAGCAACCCAATCAATGAGTCTATAGCCTTGTCAATATCGCTATCGATATATGCCACTGCAACCCCTTGTATTCCATTTACAACTCCCATTTGTCGGTGGTTCACATTGACATTGGTCTGAGTGTGTTGGACATGGGTTCATTTGCAGATGGTTGAACCAGGCCACTAAGCAGACATACTTATTTTCATTACAGACATTTAGTCTGCAGATCACTTCACACAGATAACTGATACAAAAAAAAAAAAAACAAAAAAAAAAACTGTTAACATCATAAGGGGAAGCATATTCACTGGAGTGGGAGATAGAGGGGGTGGCAGCAATTTCCGGGGCCAGGATCTGGGGAGATCTGAGTGGGGTGGGTTGTTTTGAGTGAGGGGCCGGGGAGGGGGGGGGGGGGGGGTATATGTGGGGTAGGGGCTTCCCATGTTTGCCATAGTTGCTTCTTACATGTATGTCAATTGTGCATTAAAATCAATAGCCTTTGTAGGTGCATTTTTCCTTTGGTGTTTTTTTTTTGCCATGTATATTTTGGAAGCATCTCCCTTTATTTAATAGGGTATAGGCACCTTTTTCACAACACTCCCAGAATCCATACATTAAAGTGCACGTAATCTGCACAAAACCCAGAGGTACACTGCACTGCACCCACAGTGCAAGAAAACATCACTGCATCAGAAACAAAGTACTATTAAAAATTATGACCTGCTTGAGAGGTTTTCACAAAGCAAGTGGAGCCCTTGAAACATGTTGCCAGCCACCCAATCTTGCACCCAGTGCTGAGTTGTACTGTGTGGATGTGCACTGAGAGCAGCTGCAGACAACGCCAATATCTTCGTCATCTGGCGGGCCTTGCGCTTAGTCCTGGGTATACTGATCACATCAAACCATTTGTTTCATCTTGCCATTTTGACACACCATCTCTCTCCATGGTGAAACAAATAGCGTCTACCTCCCTGTAAGTCATAATATTGTTTACAAATAAAATGTTACACATTTTTAATCCCTGCACCGTGCTCCCTTAAAAAAGTACATGTATCTAAATGTGATTGAGGAGTTTAGGAGTTTCACACCTAACTGATGCAGCAACAATGGGTATTTACAATAAAAATTGAGAAAATACATCTTAGGTCCCTTTCACATGGGCAGATCAATCAGGTCCACTAATCATTTTTTCAGGCGGACCGAATTGGACCATCCAATGACCTCTATAGAGGTGCACATGTAAACAGTCATATGCCCATTTACACCCACCTGCATTCTGAATTGGATGACAGTTAGATGTAAATGCACAGGCGGTCTCCATAAGCGGAGCAGACACAGACCTGTCATCCACCTCCTCGGAAGGAGTTAAGCAGACAGATCCCCTGCTGAGCAGGTGGATCTGCTGGCGGAGTCCACACATGTGAAAGGGGCCTTAAAAAAAAAACAGCCCTAGGCAATACACAGTGTGTTTATTGAACCGTTACATAAGATTGAACACATTTTGCTATATGTGTGCAACAATAACTTTTGGTCTTGCCAAAAATCTTGTCAGCTGACAATTTTCCGTGATCTCTGTCTGTGCTATATTCTTACTAGTTACAATGTCAAAATTTGCTCTGAGGAATACAAATTCTGCCTCCCTATGTTACAGAGACGAGGAGAGTCTGTGATTTTCTATAGCCCTGCCCTGTTTCTGTTCTCTTTATAGTACAGTGAAGCATACGCTTTGTTACCCTAAGTCCAGATGTGTATCCCTGGCACAATCACCAAGTAAAAATACATTGGAAAAGACTGGTAACTTTTAATAAATAAAATGTGTTCTGTTAAGGTTTGGATAAGCTTAAGGCTCTATTCACATTAGCTCAACTTTGATTTAACTTTGATGCAATTCAGATTTGACTTTACATTCTATGGATCAAAATCACACAAAGTAGCGCAGACACCATTTCTAAGTCACACCAATTTGAATGGGTGCAATTGAAAAGAATGTGGTGTCACTTGTCATGCAACTTTGATATCCAAAGAAACATGACAAATTGCACAAGTGTGAAGGGAGCCTTAAAAACATATGAAACTTATTGCAGTTTCATGCAAGGTGGGTGGTGGTCCTATTCCTTCCTGCCACATCATCCACTAATATTAACCACTTGCCTACTGGGCACTTAAACACCCCTCCTGCCCAGACCAATTTTCAGCTTTCGGTGCTCTCACACTTTGAATGACAATTACTCAGTCATGCAACACTGTACCCAAATGGAATTTTTGTCCTTTTTTTCCCACAAATAGAGCTTTCTTTTGGTGGTATTTAATCACCTCTGGGTTTTTTTTATTTTCTGCGCTATAAATGAAAAAAGACAGACAATTTTGAAAAAAAAAACAAACAAATTTGTCTTTGTTTCTGTGATAACATTTTTCAAATTATACATTTTTCTTCATAAATTTTGGCCACAATTTATACTGCTACATATCTTTGGTAAAAATAACCCAAATGAGTGGATATTATTTGGTCTTTGTGAAAGTTAGAGAGTCCACAAGCTGTGGTGCGAATCACACAAAATTGATCAAATCTGATGTACTGGCGGTCTATCTCATTTCTTGTGACCCGAACAAACCAGGAAAGTAAAAATACCCCCCAAATTACCTTTTTTTTTGTTAAAGTAGACATTCCAAGGTATTTAGTAAGAGGCATGGTGAGCTTTTTGATGTTATTTTTTCCCACAATTCTTTGCAAAATGAAGATTTTTTTTTTATTTATTTTGTTTCCCCACAAAATTGTCATTGTAATAGGTTATTTCTCTCACGTGGCATGTGTATACCACAAGTAATGCCCCAAAATAAATCCTGCTACTCCTCCTGAGTATTACGATACCACATGTGTAGGACTTTTCCACAGCCTGACCACATGGAGAGGCCCAACATGCAGGGAGCACCATCACGTGTTCTAGGAGCATAAATAACACATTTAACTTGTTGACTACCTATTACACTTTTGAAGGCCCTGGAGCACCAGGACAATGGCACGTGACACCAACATGGCACTGATGACAGAAGGCACTGATACATGACACTGATGACAGATGCCAATAATATGTGGCACTGATGACAGATGGCACTGATATGTGGCACTGATGACAGATGGCACTGATATGTGGCACTAATGACAGATGGCACCAATATGTGGCACTGATGACACGTCACACTGATGACAGATGGCACTATGTGACACTGATGACAGATGGCACTATGTGACACTGATGACATGTGGCACTGATGGCAGATGGCACTTATACGTGGCACTGGGGACAGGTTGCACTGATGGCAGATGGCACTGATGACAGGTGGAAGTGGGGGCAGATGGCACCGACAGGTGGCAGTGGGGGCAGATGACAGTGGGGGCAGTGGAGACAGATGGGCACTTTATTTTCCTTTTTTTATTTATTTATTTACACTAACCACTGAGATCTCACAGCGGTTCATCTCTCCCTCCTCACACACTGTCTGTATGAGGAGGTAGAGCGGCGATGAGAGATGATCTCATATGTTTACATATGATATCATCTCTCATTGGGCACGCCGATCGAGCTATGTTAACGGCCGCTGTGATTGGCCGTTTACAGCGATCTGTGACTGGCTGTGTCCGGGGGACACGGTCAGCCCAGAACTTCCCCGATGTGCACGCCTGCGGCGGCGCGCAGAGGGGAAGTAAACAGGAGGACATCCAGGGACGGCCTCCCGGAAGTTAGCATCTGCTCTGTAGCCGTCTTTCGGCTATAGGGCGGGCGTAAAGTGGTTAAATGCAAACTGAGGTCAAAGATATGGGCAAAGGTCAGCTCCAATTAAAAATGAAAATAGTACCAACATCCCTAGAATTTATAAAACAAGTAAATCGGAAGAATGGGACTTTACAGGTACATCACATAGAAAATCACTCACGTTTTAATACAAAAATATATAAATTGTTTATTTAGAAAAACATTAAAAAAGGAGTACCATTTCAGTCACAGTCATAGGTATGCACACATTTCCTATCCCTGACAATGAGAGCACTGTGGTCACATACAAAAGGATCTCACATCCAAATGTTTGAACACGTTTTGCCAAAACGGCTTCATCAAGAAAAAGGACATAAGTATTTTATTAATAAATATAAAAGAGCACAATACGCTCCACCTTAGGTGTGTTCAAAAAAGAGAAAGAGGAAGAAAAGAAAAATTACTATATCACACTTCAATAAGTTAATGTAATACATCTTGCACATATGTGGCCACATCCACAAAGAAAATTAGCCAATTGGCCAAACCCAAAGGAAAAGCTATGGCTAACTTCTGTCTATTCATAAAAACAGAGCAAAAAGGACAGACAAAAAGGCCATTGTTTAAATTCCAACAAAGTATGAGAAAGAGAAACAGAATGCCTTCCCATCAATCAGATAATATATACCTCAAAATGTCATCTGTATTGTTAATGAGCTCCCAGATGACTCAAACATGGTGTCATGGTTATGCAGTGATCTTCCTGTGTTTGCTTACCTCCCCTCAAGTGTTCAGACTAGAGGCCAGCCACTTCCACCTGGTGGTTTTTATAACCTCTCCTCTAAGTATGGCTCCACCCCAGGCCCTATCAGGGAGCCCTATATTAACCTGTGCACTGCAGGCCATCAGTGCTGATCAACCATTGTGTATTCCTTTGTGTGTTAGCTTCCTGTTTCCTCCTGTGTGCTCTGCTTGTGTTTTCCGTTACCGACTTTGGCGTGTCTTGACCATCCCTGTTTGCCTGTGATCCTGACCTTTTGGCGTGTACCCGACTATTCTTGTCTGCTTGTGGCCCCAACCTTGGCTTTGTCCCTCACCATCCCTATCCTCCTGTTGCCTACTGTGGGTGTGAGCTGGGGGACCCTGGGGGTTGCGACCTGGAGCCAGTTGCAGCCAAGTCCATCCTCACCACCAGAGGCGCTGGTGAACACCTGCTGGCTCTTAGACTCCGCGCCCCAGGGAATCTTACGCTCTAACCCCAGTGGGATCTGTCCCCCGTCTGCAGCAGTCAGCCATAGGGTCCACAACCTTGCGGTGCACTCCTGATCCCTACGGTGTGCACCTGTCACCTCGCCTCAAGGTGACCTGACACATGGCTTCACCATGTGCGGTTTAAATATCCCTCTCCGTGGCGCCAAAACACGGCGTGTGATGTCACACTGTGATGACTCCCTGCGGACGCAAAGGAGGAGGTCCACAATCCATGGACTGACAACTGAAAACTGTAATTCTTATTCAAGGGCTTAGTGTAAATGTGGTCACGTACATACATTACATCTACCGAAATTCCATCAATTTTGACAATAAGTTATCCTGTGTATCAAAAAAAAAAGACACATAAAAATCCACTACAATACTTACAATTGTGTCCTTATTTAAAGAACCCAGCTGGCAACGTAATCCAAAACAGCCCATCAGGCACAGATCAGCACATACATGTCAATGGCCCCAAAGTGCTCCAAGGAATGTGGAAATAACAGAGAAATGACAGCATAAAAATAGGATCAAAAACCAAATAAAGAACAGATCCGACATCGGGATGACCAACCAAAGACAAAATGGGTGAGAGCCCCCACTACAAAAAAGGCTTGTAGCTGATTCCCTCATTGAGACCCGGGAAACGGGTCATCTGTAACAAATAGATCCATCTGGTCTCTAACTGAAGAAGCTTTTATCAATATCACCCCCCCCCCCCCTCCATGTTTGTGTTGAGGCAAGTGTTCAAGGCTAAAAAAGCCAATAGGCTTAAGATAAAATTTGTGGTATAACCCTACGTGCCGGTTTATGGGTGTTTCCATCTTGTGTTTAGAAATCAGGAATATATGATCTCTGATTCTACAGAACAGTGGGCACTTGGTCTTCCCCACATAGAAAGCTCCGCAGCAGGGGACACATGCACGAGGCTGACTAGGCAGGTAATGTTCGCCTAGTGCTCCGCATCTACTGGAACTTGGCAGCCGTGACAAAACAAGTCACTAACACAAATCACCTTAAAACGGTAACCCATACATAAAGTCACCAGGATCAAGAAAATATAATGTATAGTGGGAGAAAAATGAAAGCTGTAAAACCTCCTGAAACGCTGACAAGAGCCACAGTTAAAATGGCAGCAGCATCAACCTCCCGCTCAGCTTTACCTCAAAAACAGAAACTGAGGGGGCGTGGCTCGGCACCGTACCAAGATGGACGCGTAATTCACTAGCTCCCGTCCATTCGGCCCTGCAATTTCAACTACCGGCTTGTAGCCCACTTTTTAGAAGCGGAATTATGGAGAGACAGGAGGACAAGGCAGTGGGGGCACGATCGCGATCACCGGCAGAGCTGGAACCGCACTCGGCCCGGCAAATCCCTGAGATCTTCAGAGAGTTTCTTTTTTTTTTTTTTAACATCCGTTTAGGGCAAAAAAAAAGTCCTGTGAACGGTTTCTCACCCACCAGGCTAATGAACTGCACTACGTCATCCGGATTGTTTTCCTTTATTGTCTAGTTCAGTATTTCGGGCTTACTAAGAGGGAAGCTTCTCGCGAAAGGACTCTGGTCCCTAGGTTTAAATATAGGCCTACCTCTACTGTGTTAAGGCCATCAATCGAACAGATATCATTCACCATTACCCTAATAGAATAGTACACACTTGCAGGGTGGAGTGCGGCGGGGAAGGGTCACATTAGTGCAATTAACGGTTTCCGCTATAGTTGATGGGAAACCATTGAGAAGCTCCCCTCTTTATTCTAGCACACACCACCAATGGGGTTTAACATGTGTGGAAGGGGAGAGAGAATAATGGTATGTGCTTATTGTTGTATTAATGCTCTCTATGGTTTTTCTGATTCGCTTACACAGGTGCACATCTTTGGGTTTCTTTTACTCATCTTTATGTGTTTATGCAAATTGTTATGGTCTGTGAGGTCTCAGTGCCTTTGTTTACTACACACCATTCTATTATCTGTTACACAAACTAAAGACTTTCTCTATTACGCCTCTTTAGTTCTATTTGAGTATTTTCACTGTATAATTTTTTCAGTAATGGGATCTCTCAATGTTTGTGCTGCTTAGCTCCAGATACCACTGGTGGACTCTGCAGTCCATGATTCTACCAGACCCATCTTTACATACTCCAGTTTGATCTCCATGCAAATTAGCATGAGTATGCCTCACTCGACAACAGGCTCATCTAGACCCCTGTGACCTAGAGTCACACGGGTTTCAGCTAATCACACGCCTCCTGTCACATAGCCGGTACAATCCAAGCCAAGAAGCCTTATGGCCAATATTGGACAACAGAGCGAGTACATCTTGTGCTACCTTGCACGCCACCCCCAAGCGACCGACGCAGGTAGTCTCGGTCGACTACCCCGGTTACTAGACTAAGGAAATATAGGGACGACAGGCTCGCTCCCGCACCCGGTATCCTCCACAACCCCTACCACACCTATTATACTCGTCCTCAGGACACCTCTTATCTGTACCTCTCTCCCCCCCTTTTCTCTCTCTCCCCCCACGTCTATCCCTTCTCTATCGTGTTCTTTGCCTCCCGGGACTCTTTAAAACCACTTGTATCCTTGCACCTGTTTCCCTTTATCAGCTGTCTGACTATCCTGACCACCATGCCCTCCCCGTACTCACCAAATAAAAACACCTCCCTGAAAATAATCACATTGAATGCAAAAGGACTTAATTCCCCAGAGAAACGATCCCAAGTACTGTCTAACATGAGATCTATGAAAGCTGACATTTTCCTCCAAGAAACTCACTTCCGGCAGAATTCCATTCCCAAATTGCAAAACCAAGCATACCCCCATAGTTTTCATGCAACCTCCCCCACATCCAAGACTAAGGGTGTTTCCATTCTGTTCTCTAGAAATATATCTTTCCAAATTTCAGACACTCTTGCTGACACAGAAGGTAGATTTCTCTTCCTGAAAGGGACCATCAATGGTAGATCTGTAACTCTAGCAATTATCTATAGCCCAAACACATCCCAAGTGAAATTCTTTCGGGAAACAATCAATAAATTGTCCTCCTTCCAAGAAGGTCTTCTGATTTTCGGAGGAGACCTGAACATCCCTCTGGAACCAATTTTAGACACCTCCTCGGGTACGTCCCATCTCCCCTACAGGGCTATTAAACAGATCAGAAAATGTCTCCACAACCTCCTGCTCCATGATGCCTGGAGAACACTTTACCCCCAGGATAAAGACTATACCTTTTATTCTGCACCGCATAACAAGTATTCACGCATCGACTGTATCTTTGTCCAACAACAATTCCTTGATTACTTATACTCTGCCACGATCGAACCTATGACCTGCTCTGAACACCACCCGGTTACTGTAACGCTTGTGTTCCCTGACAAACACTCCAGCAAACATGTCTGGAGACTAGACGCCAGCATTTTAGCTGACCAAGCCAGAACCTCGGACATAAGGGAATGCCTGACAAATTACTTTCGAGAAAATGGCACACCTGATGTTTCCCATGTAACACAATGGGAAGCCCCCAAAAGTGTAGTAAGGGGGAAGATTATCTCTATTGCCCCAGCAATCAGAAAGGAAAAAGCCGCTAGGTTAGCGACCCTTTTCTCCAGACTTAAATCTTTAGAAGCTACACATAGGCGCACTCTAGCTCAAAACACACTTACAGAACTTTTAGAGATACACTCCCTCATCAAGGAAGACTTGGAGCTTAGACTGAAAAGAAAGTTTATTCTCACGAAGAAACTTTTTTTATGAATTTGGAAATAAAACTGGCCACCTCTTAGCCCAGGCTCTCCACACGGAAAAGGCAAAACATACAATCCACCTGCTTCACTCCCCAACGGGTAAACCCATTGCGAAAAATCAAGACATTGCACGGGAATTTGAAAATTACTACAAATCACTTTACAACCTTGACCTCACTAAACCTAACAACCTCCCCTCTCGAATGAAAGCCGACAAACTGCATTCACTTCTTGACAATCCAACTCTAAAGAAGATATGCCCAGACATTGCTGACACTTTAGACGCCCCAATCTCCATTTCCGAATGGAAGCAGGCTGTGAAACAACTTAAGCCAGCAAAAAGCCCAGGCCCAGACGGCCTCACTGCAGTCTATTATAAAACCTTCACGGACACCCTACAAAATCCTTTTCTTAAAGCTTTTAACTCAACCGCCACTACTAGGACACTCCCCGCGGGGCTTCTGGAAGCCCACATTGCTGTAATCCCGAAACCAGATAAGGACCCCACTAATACAGGCAATTACAGGCCAATTTCTTTACTGAACGTGGACTTAAAGATTTTTTTCAAAAATTTTGGCAAACAGATTGCTACCTCTGATTCCAGATCTCATCTCAACTGACCAAGTAGGCTTTGGCCCTGGGCGCGAAGCTAGAGACAACACACTCAAGGCCCTCAATCTGTACCACCTCATAACTCAATCGGGCCAAAAGGGTTTTTTCTTGTCTCTAGATGCAGAAAAGGCGTTTGACAGAGTGTCATGGGAATATATGGAAGCTGTGCTCCGCACACTAGGCATGGGCCCTAATATGCTTAACTTTATCTTGGCATTATACTCTAATCCAACAGCTAGAGTAAAAGTTAATGGCACTCTGTCAGACGCCTTTCACATACGCAACGGCACGCGACAAGGATTCTCGTTATCCCCCGTCCTTTTCATCTTAACACTAGAACCCTTTCTTGAACAATTAAAAAACAACCAAAACATCAAAGGAATCCGAACACAACATAAAGAATTCAAATACGCCGCCTTCGCGGACGCTATTTTACTTTTCCTGCCCGAACCTATAACCACTCTCCCGAATCTCCTAGCCGAATTCCAATCCTTTCAATCTATATCCAATCTCAAAATTAATTTCTCAAAGTCGTACGCACTCAACATCTCCCTAACGCAGGACACAGTACAGCAATGCGAGAGTAACTTCCCGTTCCAATGGAGATCCGATCACATAACATATCTCGGTATCCAAATCCCCCCCAAACTACAGGATCTATATTCTAAGAACCACCTACCCCTATTAAACAAGTTAATCCTGGACCTTCAAAGATGGAAGAAGCCAATTTTTTCCTGGTTCGGCAGGGCGGCCATCCTTAAGATGAACGCTCTGCCGAGACTTCTCTACATCCTACAAGCGGTTCCTATTCGGCTCCCACCAACATTTTTTAAGATATATAAATCCATTTGCTCCAGATTTCTCTGGAACAGCCGAAGACGCAGGATTAGCTTCCAATTTCTTACGCGCCCCAAAGCTCTAGGTGGAATTGGCCTACCCGATATATCCAACTACTGCTATGCCATACACCTATCTCAAATTGCTGACTGGAATTTACACGCAACCTCTAAAGACTGGGTCTCCCTAGAATCATCCTTCTCGCCTGCCCCCCTAGGCTCCATTCCTTGGATTAATGCGAAACGAATCCCCTCGATTATAAAAAGTCATCCATCAATTGGTCTGCACTATTTCCAACGCATATGCAAACTATCGCGTATATCATCTATTCCCAGCCCATTAACGACAGTCAAACTAAACCCAGACTTTCCTCCAGGCTTGTCCACCCACTTCCTAGGCCCGGACTGGACACCAACTCAAACCAGGGTAGGCAACTTTTTCTCTAGAGGTAAATTACAATCTGCCTCAGACATTGCAGCAACACTAGAGAAACCCCCTATCCCCCAATGGCCATACATTCAAAATTCCCACTTCCTCCACTCAAACAAAAATCAGGATTGCTCCCGTGAACAAACTCCCTTTGAAAAACTATGTTCCCAACAATCCTCACAACGACACCTGATAGCCCACACACATGCACTCCTCTTCGACTATTTAAACCCGAGGGACTATGTCGCTTGTAAACAATGGGAGGAGGACTTGAACCTCTCTCTGACAGACGAACAATGGAGTAATATTTTCCTAACCACCCACAAGGGCACATTAAATGTTAGTTTACAAGATAACAATTATAAATTACAAACCAGGTGGTACCATACACCAGCGAAACTAAGCAAATTATACCCGAAGACACAAGATAGATGCTGGAGATGCCTCTCCGATACACGCACATTCCTGCGCATTTGGTGGTCCTGCCCCTTGTTGGTCCCTTTCTGGACAGAAGTCTGCAAAATTACTACTCAGGTCACTACATATACTATTGAACCTTCTCCGGCTCAGTGTTTATCACACCTTTCTCCCGGATCACACAACACCTACCATAAGTCATTAGCCATGTTTATGCTAAACGCAGCAAAACAATGTATCCCAACCAAATGGAACTCTAACCAGGTGCCCACAGTCAAAGAATGGCTCTGCAGAATCAATCATTCGGCAACAATGGAAGAGCTGATACACATCACTCGTGACACACCATCAAAATTTAGCTCGAAATGGGCCTGTTGGATCCACTTCAAAACTACCCCAACATACACTAGCTTCTTTAACGGTCATTCCTGAACCCTGATTGTTTAATAGACACAAAAGACGTTCTGCCTTTCCCGTGATAGTTAGACTTACAACTCCCCCCCCACAAAACAATTGGCTACTTGATGCAATCCCGGGAGGCAAACTCACCTACCTCGCCTTCATTTCCCCTATAAGTACTCTTTCTCTCCCACTCTTTCTATATCCCCTAGCTATCCTCACCCACCCTCCCTGCCTCTTTTCTCTTGACCCCACTCTTCTGAACATATGATCCCTTCACTCTACACGTTCATAATTCTCCCCAGCCATTACCTTCCATAGGACCCCAGATTCCACGATGGACCAGAAAGCAATTCAAGACTCGGCTCACACCAACCTTGGCGGAGTAATACTATTATTTCTCCGAAAGCCGCAGATAATGTTCTCCCCATAAACAAATATGCGCAGGGTCCAGGGGTTGTCTTATATGTTTCTGAGAGTGTGACTGAATGCAAACTCCTTGACTCTGCATTATAATGGTATGTGAACAAAGCCTATTAACCTTACTGAAGACAGTCTCCTGAACAGAGCCTAACATCTAAGACATTATATTTACACCGGGTCCGAACTACACAAAACACGCTTGTTTGTGATAGATATGGCAATGTTGATTGGTTTTTGAGGATTTTTTAATTTTTTTTTTCATTTTGCTTCATTGTTTTGCCAATGTTCTCTAGCTGGATAAACTCGGGAGAAATCTGTCTGTAAAAAAAAAAAAAAAAAAAAAAAAGATATCCTGGATTATGGTACAGGAAAAAATGGTGAGCATCTTCCTGGACAAGGTAGATAGGCACACAGCGACATGGGATCCTTGGATCAGATACACCTCTAGGTGTCTACATATACCAGGGATGCAAACGTGATGCCAGGTGAGAGTGATCCACTTCGACAGTAGCTATTATTTAACTTGTCTTTTCTCCTCTCTTCTTCTCTATTCCTCCCCATCTTTCTTCTATTCTCCCTATTCACCTTTTATCTCCATCAGTGCTCTCTATCCTGCTTTATGTACGTACAACATGGTATTTCTGCACTCTATAGGAGTACAAAACTACAAGCCTCAATTCATAAAGCGGCTCGTTCATGGTAATTTCTCTCCATTTGATCGATTGTTCTCCTTGATTACCTGATATTTGATGGTCTTTAGTAATACCCCGGCTCAGGAAAATGGTCCTTTTTTGCCTGGATCAGTCGATAGCTCAATAGAAGTTTTAAGAACTTGGGAGGGGTAGGGCCTTCGGGAGATCGGCACAGTTAGATCCCATTTGGGGTGCCGGGACCAGGGGGCTCGCCCCTCCAGTTAAAATGTATGTTTAACGTGTCCAAGATCCCAAGTGATGTTTTGTTAACGAGGTTTTGCACTCAATTTTTTATTTCACCTACTTTCTTAATGGTTCACACCAGTTAACAGCATTATGTTAGCAACTCCTAGTGGGACTCATGGTTTGTTAACTGTCTATTCTGAATTCTATGTTGTGTTCAGAACAAATGAGCATTGTTCATTCTCTTATATGCATTTCATTGAATTCTTAATAAAAATTGATTGAAAGTAAAATGTACAATAACAGAAAAAAACAAAAACAAAAACAGAAACTGAATAGAAATTCACCATCTTATCAACAAACTAAACCTGAACGTGAGCTTGAATATGAATTTGAAATGACTCCAGGTATTTTAAAATATACCCCACCGGGAAGATATTATTAACCAATTTGAAAGAATCTTACAAAAAACACTTAAAATTACCTCAGATAATATAACAGAGAAACTGACAAGGGGGATTAGCAAAATAGACCAGCACACATCAGTACTGGAACAAAGGATGGATGAATTGGACAACATTACCACACACTATAACGACAAATTGGAATCTCTTAAAAAAAGACAATTCTAATATCAATAACCGGCTGGAAGAAAATGAAAATAGAGCCAGAAGATCTAATCTTAGAGTGTGTGGCATCCCTGAACCCATAGTGGACATGCACTCCACTATGACTGCTCTTTTTCAAGAATGCATTCCTTCAACCCCAATAGAACGTCTTGAGATAGACATGATTCACCAATCATTGGCCCTACGAAAAGAAGGTGGCCCACCCAGAGACATTGTCATCAAACTCCATTATTTCCACACCAAGGCGCAATTGATGGAAGCAGCCCACTAAAAAATAATCATTAATCTTCCAAGGACACAGTTAACAGATCTTCCAAAATCTTTCACAGCAAACTCTCATTAAAAGAAAACTGTTGAAGCCATATTTACAGATTCTCCAACATAATAGAATCACCTATCAATGGGGTTTCTCATTTGCCCTTTGTTTTACTTACAAGGATACCACATGCATCTGTAAATCAATGGACAACCTCATTTCCAAGATCCACAGCCTTCACTTACTGATACCTGAAAATACTACACAAGGATCAAAACGTTGAGCTGCATCAGGCTCCCCTACTAATCAACCAGACTTTTCATCACTTCAAGCTCAATCCAGCAACCATAAAATAAGCCGCTTTGCCTCTCCACCTCCAACCACAGAAGACCAAATGGACTGAAAACTGTCCTGTTGGTGATTAGAGACTTTAAAAGAACACAAAATACTATATACAATCCTTGAGATGGTAACCCATGATACAGATTTTATTTCTGTGTTAGGGTGAATTCCCATGTATAAGAATCCTCTCATAATTTCAGTTTAGATAAGGTAAATTACTCTAGATAAATGGATATACAGTGGTGTGAAAAAGTGTTTGCCCCCTTCCTCATTTCCTGTTCCTTTGCATGTTTGTCACACAAGTGTTTCGGAACATCAAACCAATTTAAACAATAGTCAAGGACAACACAAGTAAACACAAAATGCAATTTGTAAATGAAGGTGTTTATTATTAAAGGTGAAAAAAAATCCAAACCATCATGGCCCTGTGTGAAAAAGTGATTGCCCCCTAAACCTAATAACTGGTTGGGCCACCCTCAGCAGCAACAACTGCAACCAAGCGTTTGCGATAACGTGCAATGAGGCTTTTACAGCGTCCTGGAGGAACTTTGGCCCACTCATCTTTGCAGAATTGTCCTAATTCAGTTACATTAGAGGGTTTTCGAGCATGAACGGCCTTTTTAAGGTCATACCACAACATCTCAATAGGATTCAGGTCAGGACTTTGGCTAGGCCACTCCAAAGTCTTCATTTTGTTTTTCTTCAGCCATTCAGTGGTGGACTTGCTGGTGTGTTTAGGATCATTGTCCTGCTGCAGAACCCAAGTTCGTTTCAGCTTGAGTACACAAACAGATGGTCGGACATTCTCCTTCAGGATCTCTTGGTAGACAGCAGAATTCATAGTTCCTTTTATCACGGCAAGTCTTCCAGGTCCTGAAGCAGCAAAACAGCCCCAGACCATCACACTACCACCACCATATTTTACTGTTGGTATAATGTTCTTTTTATGAAATGCAGTGTTCCTTCTACGCCAGATATACTTGGACACACACCTTCCAAAGAGTTCCACTTTTGTCTCATCGGTCCACAGAATGTTGTCCCAAAAGTCTTGGGGATCATCAAGATGTGTTGTGGAGAAATTGAGACGAGCTTTGATGTTTTTTGCTCAGCAGTGGTTTTCTCCTTGGAACTCTGCCATGCAGGCCATTTTTGCCCAGTCTTTTCCTGATGGTGGAGGCATGAACGCTGACCTTAACTGAGGCAAGTGAGGCATGCAGTTCCTTGGACGTTGTTGTGGGGTCTTTTGTGACCTCTTGGATGAGTCGTCGCTGCGCTCTTTGAGGTAATTTTGGGCGGCCGGCCACTCCTGGGAAGGTTCACCACTGTTCCATGTCTTCGCTATTTGTGGATAATGGCTCTCACTGTGGTTCGCTGGATTCCCAAAGCTTTGGAAATGGCTTTATAACCCTTTCCAGACTGATAGATCTCAATTACTTTCTTTCTCAATTGTTCCTGAATTTCTTTGGGTCTCGGCATGATGTGTAGATTTTAAGGATCTTCTGGTGGACCTTACTGTGTCAAGCAGCTCCTATTTAACCACTTTCAGACCGGACCATTTTGCTGGTAAATGACCAGAGGTCTTTTTACACTTTGGCACTGCGCTGCTTTAACTGGTAATTGCGCGGTCATGCAATGTTGTACCCAAACAAAATTTGCGTCCTTTTCTTCCCACAAATAGAGCTTTCTTTTGATGGTATTTGATTGCCTCTGCGATTTTTATTTTTTGCGATATAAACGTAAAAAGACCGCAAATTTTGAAAAAAAATGATATTTTCTACTTTTTGTTATTAGAAAAATCCAATAAACTCAATTTTAGTCATACATTTAGGCCAAAATGTATTCAGCCACATGTCTTTGGTAAAAAAAAAGTCAATAATTGTATATTTATTGGTTTGCGCAAAAGTTGTCACATCTACAAACTAAGGTACGTTTTCTGGAATTTACGCAGCTTTTAGTTTACGACTGTCTATCTCATTTCTTGAGGTGCTAAAATGACAGGGCAGTACAAAACCCCCCCAAATGACCCCATTTTGGAAAGTAGACCCCCTAAGGAAATTGATAAGAGGCATGTTGAGCCCATTGAATATTTTATTTTTTTGCCTCAAGCGATTGAATAATGACAAAAAAAAATTTTTTTTTTTTTTTTTACACAAAGTTGTCACTAAATGATATATTGCTCACACATGCTATGGGCGTATGTGAAATGACACCCCAAAATAAATTCTGCTGCTTCTCCTGAGTACGGGGATACCACATATGTGGGACTTTTTGGGAGCCTAGCTGCGTACAGGGCCCCGAAAACCAAGCACCGCCTTCAGGCTTTCTAAGGGCGTAAATTTTTGATTTCACGCCTCACTACCTATTACAGTTTTGAAGGCCATAAAATGCCAAGATGGCACAAAACCCCCACAAATGACCCCATTTTAGAAAGTAGACACCCCAAGCTATTTGCTGAGAGGCATGTTGAGTCCATGGAATATTTTATATTTTGCCACAAGTTGCGGGAAAATTACAAACTTTTTTTTTTTTTTTTTTTTTTCACAAAGTTGTCACTAAATGATATATTGCTCATGCATGCCATGGGCATATGTGAAATGACACCCCAAAATAAATTCTGCTGCTTCTCCTGAGTACGGGGATACCACATATGTGGGACTTTTTGGGAGCCTAGCCGCGTACGGGGCCCCGAAAACCAAGCACCGCCTTCAGGCTTTCTAAGGGCGTAATTTTTTGAGTTCACTTCTCACTACCTATTACAGTTTTGAAGGCCATAAAATGCCAAGATGGCACAAAACCCCCACAAATGACCCCATTTTAGAAAGTAGACACCCCAAGCTATTTGCTGAGAGGCATGTTGAGTCCATGGAATATTTTATATTTTGCCACAAGTTGCGGGAAAATTACAAACTTTTTTTTTTTTTCACAAAGTTGTCACTAAATGATATATTGCTCACGCATGCCATGGGCATATGTGAAATGACACCCCAAAATAAATTCTGCTGCTTCTCCTGAGTACGGGGATACCACATATGTGGGACTTTTTGGGAGCCTAGCCGCGTACGGGGCCCCAAAAACCAAGCACCGCCTTCAGGCTTTCTAAGGGCGTTACAGTTTTGAAGGCCATAAAATGCCAAGATGGCACAAACCCCCCCCCCCCCAAATGACCCCATTTTAGAAAGTAGACACCCCTAAATTTAGGGGTACACTAGTGAGACTAGGTAATAAATGGCGGGTGCCCTGAAACTATAAAAAAATAACTAACCAACCAGCGTCACCTGTAACAGTTATATGGTGATCACTGGTGAAAGGGTTAACTAGGGGGCAATCAGGGGGCTTTATGCGGTAGTATATGGGGGTCCCTGGCGCTATAAAAAGCTGCGGCGAACCTAAATACCTACCTGCCTAACTAGCGTCACCTGTGACACTAATACAGCGATCAGAAAAACGATCGCTTATTAGGCTGGGTTCACACTGGAGCGATGCGGGAACGCCACGAATGCGCGGCGGGTTCCCGCATCGCATGCCTCCCGGCGGCAGTTCACACTGCCCTATGCGAACTGCTGGGAGTGTCAGTGAAATGTTAATGACACCCCCAGATCAGTTCGCATATCGCAGTGCGATCTGCAAACTTGGATCGCATGGTGTGAACACCCATGCGATCCGATTCTGCTGCGGACCAAAAAAAGGGTCCCGTGCGAGTTTGCGGCGGGTGCGGCGGGTGCGACACGAATTCAGCCATACTATCTGTATAGCTGAACTCGAATCGCACAGAGATCGGATGTGATTTGCACTGCAGTGCGGTGCGAATCACATCCGTTCTCATAAACCGCTGCAATGTGAACCCAGCCTTAGTGACACTGGCGACGGGGGGTGATCACGGGGTTAAACCTTTATTGGGGGGGTTAGGGGGGTACCTTAGAACTAAAGGGGGCTAACCCTAACTGCCCTAACAGTTATTAGTCACAAATGACACCTGCCGGGTGATCAGGGGGTTAAACCTTTATTAGGTAATAAATGGCGGGTGCCCTGAAACTATAAAAAAATAACTAACCAACCAGCGTCACCTGTAACAGTTATATGGTGATCACTGGTGAAAGGGTTAACTAGGGGGCAATCAGGGGGCTTTATGCGGTAGTATATGGGGGTCCCTAGCGCTATAAAAAGCTGCGGCGAACCTAAATACCTACCTGCCTAACTAGCGTCACCTGTGACACTAATACGGCGATCAGAAAAATGATCGCTTATTAGGCTGGGTTCACACTGGAGCGATGCGGAAACGCCGCGAATCCGCGGCGGGTTCCCGCATCGCATGCCTCCCGGCGGCAGTTCACACTGCCCTATGCGAACTGCTGGGAGTGTCAGTGAAATGTTACTGACACCCCCAGATCAGTTCGCATATCGCAGTGCGATCTGCAAACTCGGATCGCATGGTGTGAACACCCATGCGATCCGATTCTGCTGCGGGCCAAAAAAAGGGTCCCGTGCGAATTTGCGGCGGGTGCGGCGGGTGTGGCGGGTGCGGCGGGTGCGGCGAATGGCTGAACTCGAATCGCACAGAGATCGGATGTGATTTGCACTGCAGTGCGGTGCGAATCACATTCGTTCTCATAAACCGCTGCAATGTGAACCCAGCCTTAGTGACACTGGCGACGGGGGGTGATCACGGGGTTAAACCTTTATTGGGGGGGTTAGGGGGGTACATTAGAACTAAAGGGGGCTAACCCTAACTGCCCTAACAGTTATTACAGTCACAAATGACACCAATGCAAAAAAAAAAAAAAAAAAAAAATGACATTGGTGTCACTGTGACTGGGGGGCAGGGGTAATTGGGGGGGTGATCGGGGGGTAAAGGGGGGGTGTGAGTGTGCCTGGCATGTTCTACTGTGTGTGGGATGTGTTGGTGCAACTCACTGATCCGCTCTCCTCCGTGTCGGAACGAAAAATACCGACACGGAGGAGAGAATACATCACTTCCTCTCCTGTGTTTACATTACAGGAGAGGAAGTGATGTCACCGGGGATTTCCATTCGTCGGGAGCGATCGCGAGGGGGTGGCCATGAATGAATGGCCGTCCCCTCGTCCGGGATCGCTCCCGAACGAAAACCGACCGCCGCAGGCACCGGGCGGGGGCCCGATCGGGCCCCCGACCCGCGGGAGGCAAAGCACGTACATGTACGTGCTTATGCCTGCCCGTGCCATTCTGCCGACGTACATCGGCGTGAGGCGGTCGGCAAGTGGTTAAGTGATGCCTTGATTGTGAACAGGTGTGGCAATAATCAGGCCTGGGTGTGGCTAGAGAAATTGAACTCAGGTGTGGACAACCACAGTTATAGTATGTTTTAACAAGGGGGGGCAATCACTTTTTTACACAGGGCCATGATGGTTTGGATTTTTTTTCACCTTTAATAATAAACACCTTCATTTACAAATTGCATTTTGTGTTTACTTGTGTTGTCCTTGACTATTGTTTAAATTGGTTTGATGTTCCGAAACACTTAAGTGTGACAAACATGCAAAGGAACAGGAAATGAGGAAGGGGGCAAACACTTTTTCACACCACTGTATACCGATTTCTTGTCAGACCACTTAGGTTACTGACTCTTAGATACATTGGGTATATCAGATACAGACTTGTACTGATTTTTGGTCTATATGAGCAATAATTAATCCAAAAATGTATGACCTTTTACAGAAGAGCTAGATTTCACTTTACCACACAAAAAATAGCAGCATTACTCATACCTGCCAAATTTCTTCACACACAACTTACCACTAGCTCATAGGTAAGATGCTAACCACATCAACAAAAAACATGTTACATTATATACTTTACTCAGTTACTATGTAACGGTTTTTCTTAGAAGATTTGTTTAGTTTATAAGTTTTACATGAAATTATATTTATACCGGCTGTTAAGGTCCAGTGGACACCTCACTGCACCTCCAACTTGATCCTTATGTGCCCGGTATTATCTACCGGATGCATTTGGACGACATAGTATCCACAGATTGGTGATTCCACACTATTCTTCCTTGGATACTAGCTCCTTTCAGGAGCAAAAATTTTCTTCAACAAAAGTTTTTCTCTACCCTAAAAATTAAACAGAACTATTCTTTCTCTCCCCAAATTCACACCAAACCTTTCCTTAATAACCCCCCCCCCCCATCTTTTCTTTATTTTTGATTGATCTACCTCACATTTCTCCAGCACATAATCAATGACACTCAAATATTCTTTAAATCTCCAGTCAAACATAATATATAACCATGACTTCCCTAAATATACCATCACTCAATGTGCAAGGACTCAATTCTCCACCAAAACGAACAAAAGCTGTTCAAACCTTTTCTTCACTATCAGCAAACATAATATGTTTACAGGGAACGCATTTTACCACCCAATCCTACCTTAAATTCTGTCATTGACGATATCCTCAAATCTTTTAAGCTTCAGCATCCACTAAACAAAGAGGACTAACTGCTTTTCATCACACTACACCATTTACCCTCTGTAACGAGATCAAAGATCCAGAAGGTAGATATTTATTACTTCAAGGCTTATTACTAGATACTGAAATTACAGTTGTTTCCTATTATACCCCCAATAAAAACCCACTTTCTTTCCTTTCCCATTTATTTACAGTAGTAAATTCTCATAAAAAAGGCACTCTTATAATGTGTGGGGCCTCTAATCAAGTATTATACCCAATCTTGGACAAATCACCTACAACCCCAACAATACACTGACCCCACCTTTCAACATCTACTAAATCAACATTCACTTCTTGACACATGGCGTGAAAAACATCCTAAGAAAAAACAATATACTCACTATTCCCACCCACACAAACAATGCTCCCATATTGATCAAATACTTGTTAATATCAACTCCTCACCACTTTTACTTGACTCACAAATAATCCCTTGTGCCTGGTCTGACCACAATGCAACATTGACCACTTTCTCCTCTCTTATTCCTAAACCTAATCACCAAATCTGGGATATTAAGGATAGCTTACTAGCACTCCCAACTTACAGGCAAGACATAGAAAATTCCATTCAAGGATATATAACAAATAATACTTCAATAGAAATAAATCCCCAGACACGTTGGGAAGCTCCCAAACCAACAATAAGAGGAGTTTGTATTAGCCAAGCTTCCTACCACCAATAAAAAAAAAAAAATAAAAAAAAAAATAAAACTAACTCAAAAACAACTGGACAAAGCATTTTACAAAGCATCCGGAAACTTTCAAAATACACCCTACCCAGCTAATAAATTAGCTTATGATAAAGCTAAATTAGAATTGGATCTCTTTTTAACAGAATCTGCTGACAAAATCCTCCGTAAAACTAAACACACACTATATATGAAAGCAAACAAACCTACCACATTCCTATCATTGACTCTACGTAGAACTGATCATCTTCGGAAACCTATCCGACTACAAATTGCAAAAAAATTGGATTTTTATATACAGCTTACCTGTAAAATCCTTTTCTTGAGAGTACATCAGGGGACACAGGAGCTTCATTACATAGTGGGTTACATAGGCACCTCTGGTGATTGGACACTGGTTGACCCCAATTAAGGAGAATTCCTCCACTATATAACCCCTCCCATATGGGAGGCACCTCAGTTTTGTAGAAAAGCAATAAGAAACCACATAAAACCCAAGAGGGGCGGGAGCCCCGTGTCCCGTGATGTACTCTCAAGAAAAGGATTTTACAGGTAAGCTGTATATAAAAATCCAGTTTTCTTGATCATACATCATGGGACACAGGAGCTTCATTACATAGTGGGATGTCCCAAAGCAATGCTCAGATTGAGGGGAGGGAGACACAGATCATAATTATAGACCGCCAGGGACCAGAGGATCTAAACTGCAGCCTGCAGTACACTGTGCCCAAAGGTGATATCCTCTTGCCCTCTGACATCCACCTGATAGAATCTGGTGAATATGTGGACTGATGACCAAGTTGCAGCCTTACAGATCTGAGCCAGGGAGGCCTGGTGATGCACTGCCCAAGAAGCACTTACAGCCCTAGTAGAGTGCGCTTTAACTTGAAAAGGAGGAATCTTCCCCTTTACACTAAAGGCCTGAGAAATAACCTGTCTAATCCACCTTGAGAGAGTGGATTTTGACACCGCCTGGCCCTTCCTAGGGCCTTCCGGCAAAATAAACAAGCAATCAGTTTTCCTTATCTGAGCAGTTGCCCAAAGATATATACTGATTGCTCTAACCACATCCAAAGTGTGCAAAGATTCTTCTGCGGACTGTGGGTCCGGAAAAAAGGATGGTAGGATTACGTCTTGATTCAAATGGAATCCTGAAACCACCTTAGGTAGAAAGGACCTGTTGGGACGCATGGTCCTTATGAATAACTACATACTGCTCTTTGCTGGAAAGAGCTGCTAGCTCTGATACACTTCTAGCCGTAGATATGGCTACCAAGAAGACCAATTTTTTTAGTCAGGAGAACTAATGAAGCCAGATGCAAAGGTTCAAATGGTTGCCTCTGCAAGGCCGAGAGAACCAAATTCAGATCCCATGGGCATACCAGAGGTTTGACTGGTGGTCTTATCCGCATGGCCCCCTGGATGAAAGCCCGCACCAGGGAATGCGATGCAAATGGCTTCTGAAAAAATACTGACAGGGCCGAAATCTGCACCTTGATAGTGCTTATGGCCAAATTAATGTCTAGGCCTGACTGGAGAAAGGCCAAGATCCTGCTAATGACATACTTTCTAGGAGTTCACACCAGGAAACATATGTCCTCTAGATTTTGCAATAAATGAGCCTGGAGGCCGGCTTTCTGGCATTGACCAGAGTAGAAAGGACTGGCCCCGAAAGGCCACGGTCTCTCAGAATGTGGGTCTCAGCAGCCAAACCGTCAAAATTAATGTAAAGCAGGATGGTAAATTGGACCTTGTGAGAGCAGATCTGTCCGGAGAGGGAGGATCCATGGCCTGCCTACTGCCAATTTCATAATCTCTGCATACCACGGTCGCCTGGGCCAAGCAGGGGGCCAACAAAAGGACCAATTTTGTCTCCCTCTTGACTCTTCCCAGGAACCGCGACAGAAGCAGGCTCGGGGAGGCATAGATCAGATTGTACTGATCCCAAGGAACTGTCAGAGCATCTGACACCTGAACAAGTGTATCTCTTGTCCTTGACACAAAATTGTCCAGTTTCCTGTTGAACCTGGATGCAAACAGATCTACGTCTGGAGTACCCCACCTGTGACATATGTTCCGAAACACGTTGGGGTGCAGAGCCCATTCTCCTGGGCACAACTGCTGGCGGCTCAGAAAATCTGCCTGGCAATTTTCCACTCCTGGAATGAAGACTGCAGAAAGACACGGAACATGCTTTTCTGCTCAGACAAGTATGTGATTCATCTCTTTTTGGGCCACCAGACTCCTGGTACCGCCCTGGTGATTGATATAAGCCACTGCTGTGGCATTGTCGGACTGAACCGAAACCGGGAGACCTTGTAGTCTGTAAGACCACTTTATGAGAGCCATATAAACTGCCCGGATCTCCAAGACATTTATGGGCAATAGCTTCTCGATCGCAGACCATTTCCCCTGCGAGCACGTCTCCTCCAACACTGCTCCCCAGCCTGTCAGGCTGGCATCTGTCGTGATAATATTCCATGGAAGAGGAAGAAAAGTTTTGCCCTTTAGCAAATTCTTGGTTTGTAACCACAAGACGAGACTCTTGCTTGTACCTGGGGATATATGCATAGGAAGATCCAAGGCTTGGGGCTTCCTGTTCCAAGCAGCAAGGATGCATCTTTGCAGAGGCCTTGAGTTGAACTGGGCGAATGGGACGGCCTCGAAAGAGGCGACCATTTTTCCTAACAGTCTCATGCACAACCGAATGGGGGAAGATCTCCTGCCCAGAATTAGGCGCACCAGATCCCCAACGGCCAAGGCCTTTGGCCTTGGAAAAAAAACACCTTGCCCTGAGCGGTGTTGATGATCATGCCCAGGTATTCCAACCTGGTGGCAGGCTGCAGGGGCGACTTTTCTAGGTTTACGATCCAACCAGGTGTTCTAGTGTTCTGGTGACGCTGTGGTTCAGGAACGCTGCTGTTTTCTCCATGAGAAGCAAATCATCTAGATAAGCCATGACGGCTATACCCTGAGCTCTTAGGTTTGCTAAGAGAGGGTCCAGAATCTTTGTGAAGACTCGAGGGGCCGTAGCAAGCCCGAACGGCAAGGCCACAAATTGAAAATGGTCCCGCTCTACCGCGAAGCTTAGATATTTTTGGTGTGCGGAAAAAATTGTCACATGAAGATATGCATCCTTGATATCTATTGATGCCATAAACTCTCCCCCTTGTAGGGAGAAGATCACAGTACGTATTGACTGCATTCGGAAGGACAGGATGCGTAAAAACCGGTTCAGATCCTTCAGATCCAGGATAGGTCTGACACTTCCATTTGGCTTTGGAACAGTTTAGAGATTCGAGTAAAAGCCTGAACCCTGTTCTTTTGGGTCCACTTCTACTATCACCCCCTGGGATAGTAAGTGATCTAAGGCCAGAAATAGTGGTTTTTGCTTTACTGGATCCCTGGGGATCCTTGACCTTAAAACACGAGAAGGTGGAATCTCCTGAAACTCTAGCCTGTAGCCCAGAGATACCGAAGAAATCACCCACTTGTCCCGGATCTCTTCCCGCCAGGCTCCTGCAAATCGCAGGAACCTTCCCCCCACTCGACCGAGTGGGGGCACACCTTCACAAGGAAGCTTTTGGGCTCTGCTTGGCAGGCTTTTGCACCAAGTCTTTTTTTCTGTCCCTGAGCTCGGCCTTGAGCCTTTCCTGTAGAGGAGGGTTGAGAAGGCCGTCGCCACTGCTTAGAGCTTGATGCTCCGGGAGAGAGAGCACGCCTGAATGAAGGACACTTGCTCCTTTTGACTGGAAGGAGAGTAGATTTACCCCGACACTTTTTGGACAAATTTGTCTAATTCTTCTCCAAACAAATGTTCCCCTTTAAACGGGAACCCAATCAAATGCTTCTTGCATGACAGCTCAGCTGCCCAATTCTTTAGCCATAGGGCCCTTCGCATGTGTACCAACATGAGGGATAAACGTGATGCTTGTTGGACAGAATCCAAAATCGCATCAATCATAAAACACAGAATATGAGGCATTTCTGCACGCTTCTCTACTTCCTCGCTGGGAAGAAGCCCAAGCATCTGCTTAACCTGTTCCTTAAGGAACTGGCATAACCCCACAGCTGCGACTGTAGGTTGCACTACAGCGCTAGTCATGGAAAAGGAGGCTTTTAAAAAGGTTTCCAGCTTCTTATCAGTTGGATCTTTAAATACCTGAGCATTATACAAGGGACAAGTCAGGTTTTTATTCACGCAAGAGACAGCCACATCAACAGATGGGACCCCCCCCCCCCCCCCCACACTTCTTGGTGAAACTTTCCTCCAGAGGATAATGCATAGAAAACCTTTTAGGAGGAGCAAACAGTTTATCGGGATGTCCCCAATCCTCATACAACAATTCATCCATTAAGGGATGAATTGGAAAGGGATAGACAGTCTGTGGGGCTTTCCTGACTCCCAGGGAAGAAACAGAGGATGTAGCGATTTCAGCAGCAGGCATTCTAAATGTGGTACGCACCAATTCAGTATAATACTGCACCTGTTTTCTGAGCGCCTGGGAGGAGGGGACTCTCTCTCCTCTTCCTCTGATTCATCCGACTACTCAGGATCCCTGTCCCGAGACAGGGATCTCTCCTCATTTTCAGAAGAATCATCTGAGAGAGGAATTTCAGCAGAGGGAGGGGATCTACCCCTTTTCCTGCTATCTTTCAGGGAAGCAGAAATAAAATTCATTATTCTCCCTTCAAAATCCTCCAATGTAGCCCTAAGGGAGTCCTCAGTGACATAAACCGGGGCTGGGACATTAGGAGAGGCTGCAAATCCTGACAGGGGCACTAACTCGTCCTGTGAGGCTGGCTCCAGTCTTGCAGGGGGATGGTAACTTACAGGCATTTTTAGAACCCCTGGACCTAGGCGGTGATTTGCCAGTGCCTTTGTTACCTCCCCCTGAGACCCTCTTATGAGGAGACATGGTCCTAAGCTACAAAGCAGAGGTACTAGTACAAGTGCAATCACTGTTGTGCTTAAAGTCTCACAATAAATATATATGCTTAAACTGCACAATATGATGCCGAGTAGGTGTCTAAGGTTTGCCTGGATTCTAAGGATTGCCTGGAATCCCCACAGATGCTTACTGCACACAGCTCCTGTGTCTCCACTTACAGCCCTCTGACGCTCTGGGCTTTTTAAATCTGCCGCCTGTGCAGTACAGCGCCGTGCACACTGACGTGCACGGCTCACAACCACACTCCCCCCTCCTCCATCAGGCCGAGGCACGAGGTCCGCGGGATCCAGGGGGGGAAAGGAGAACTCCACTGGAGCTGCGTGGGACCCCCAGACTACGTGGGACCCCTGTATTACCTTGTTGTGGCAGGGAATGCAGTGGAGACATGAGACAGCTGGAGAACCAGGCTTCACTGAGCATGTGTACTGAAAGGCATGTAAGTATGCATCAGGCTGCTCTTACTCCCTCTAGTGGTGGAAACCAGGTAAGGCATACAACTACTCACAATGAAGAAATCCATCATATAATTATATATATAGGATTAACTTCCCTTACCTGTCCTCGCTGCAGGAATTGCTGAAACAGACAAATTCTAGCCTTCACCCATCACGGTGGGCAGTGTTAGCCAACCTTCAGGTTTATCTGGGGCTCCTTCTCGGAAGAGCCTCCTACCTGGACCATGTAAAAGACGCTGCCAGAAACTTTTGTGCGCTCTGTATAAACAGTACATCAAGTCTGGTTTTCCCAGAGCCCAGTCTTCCAATAGGAGAGAACATACAGGCCAAACCTCGTTTCTTCGGGTGACGAGGCCCGGGTACCATACCATCTTGGGAGTCAAATATCGGCCCGAGGTATGGATCCGGTTTGTTGTAGCCCTTAGGTCCCTGCAGGGACCTGCACAGAGCTAAAGTTTTTGAGAGCGCATGCGCGGGCGGCCGGAGCGGATGCAAGCTTAGACTGCTCCGCACACTCCCGGCACATTGAGCACATGTACGCTGCCCACCGGCCCCGCTCGTCCCCATATACACACGGGACAGCGGGCACTGACAACGCGGATCGCTCCCCCATGCCTACTAGATCGTCGGGGAAGGCACACGGCGGTAGTTTACACCTGCCTCGTGGATCAGGCCGCAAATCCAAGATGGCGACCGGCAAGCATGCAGGGCCCAGACAGGAACAGCAGCCACAGCCACAGAGGGACAGAGGACGCTCAGCCGGCTGCAAATCTTTCGATATGGGCTCCCTCACAGCTTCTCCACCCTCAGGTGAGCGGATGGATCGTCCCTGTCCCACATCCAGCCCTGTCAGATCCCTGTCTCAGGCCTCTATTCCATCTCCAGGCCCTGCTTCTCATGCCTCATCTGCCCTGGAAAAGGATCTGTCGGATATATTCCTCAGCCAGACCAGTGGCCATGATATGGATCCCGATAGCCCTGAGGGATCTCCTGATCCTTTGCCTGCACCACTGCCATAATCCCCAGATACTATCTTGCTTGCTCGCTTTGCAGACATGCTGAGAAAAGAGCTAGAGAAAGCTACGTCCAAATTAGCCTCTGATCTAAGGCAAGATTTCCAGAATTTGGGATGTCGATTGGATAGCATAGAATCCAAAGTTGATGACACTGTCCATAGAGTCTCACAGAATTCTGACATGATTACCAAACTCCACGATCGTTTGGAGGAAGCCTACAATAGAATTGATGACCTGGAGAATTGTGCCAGACGTTACAATTTCCGTATCTGTGGTTTACCGGAATCAGTTAAAGATGTTGCTTCTTTCACTTCTTTGATGCATTTGGCGGTCCCAGAGATTGATGACATCCATATGGAAATTGATCGCATTCATAGAGCTTTGGTCCCTCTGAAACCTGATGGACCACCCCGAGACGTGATCGTAAAGCCCCATTTCTTTGGTGTTAAAGAAGCAATCATGCGATATGCCAGAGATCGTCCTGATTTGGAGGTTGAAGGCCATCGCATCCAAATCTCTGCGGACATTTCACAAGCTACCATTCAGAAGAGGAGGGCCTTTAAGCCACTGCTTTCCCCTTTGATTCAACGCAATATTCGCTATCGCTGGAACTATCCCTTCCAACTACAGTTTACTTATGACAATCGATCATATGCTTTCTCTACGTTTGCAGATGGGGAAAAAATGTTGCTGAAGCTGTGGTTTATTACTCAGACCCCATTATCTTCTAACCCGTCCAAAGCTACTGATCTTCCCCCTCCGCTTTCGCCGCTCTGGTCTTCCCCGACTTCGAAGAAATCAGCAACATCACGTCAAGTTACCTGAGAAACTATGTTTTCTTTTTTTTTCTTTTTTTTTGACTAAACTAGAAAACCGGACTCGGGGGGGGGGGGGGGGGGGGAGGGGAAAATAGAAAGAGTTATAGATTTATGTTTTATCCCATTTTTTCCCCTTTTTTCCTAGGGTTTGGGGGTGTTTTTTTCTAAGCGGTAGCTTCTCTGTGGTCCTAATATAGGACATTAGCTGCCGACTGTAGATTTTCTTTTTGCTCGATCAGATTGCTACATGTTTTTTTTTGTAATATTTGGGGTTTTCAGGTATATGTCTATGGGCATAATACTTGCTATTTCATATTGTGCCGGGAGGTGGCTATGTGCTCTCCCTGTTGGTAGGACTCTACCCATTGGTTTTCTTTGGCGGAGACTCCCACATTTCCAGACCTAGGTTCTGGTCTAAGTTGTTACACTATGTTTAACTCCTGTTGCTTAATGTTTTTTTTTATTTTTTCTCTGTTATCCAAGTTGATACTGGGTGTTGTCAAGCCCACGTATCGGTTTTCTCTTTCTCTCTTTACTTTCTTTCTAGTCTTCACTATTTTTTTCTCTTTTTTCCTTGAGGGTCAGCCAGCGGAGCTTTGGGTCATCGAAGAGGTCCACATGTCGTCATTGGTGGGTGAGTCTGTCTATCATGTATGTTTACGTTTTCTACCATGTCCCGGTTAACTGACTCGACTGGAACCATTCGACTGCTATCTCATAATGTGCAGGGAATGGGCTCCCCGTCTAAACGGATTCAGGTATTTAATTATTACAAATCTCTGGGTGTAGATATTGTAGCTCTTCAGGAAACGCACTTTGCTTCCTCCTTCACCCCCCGCTATATACATAAAGATTACCCTGTGTGTTACTTTGCTAATGCTACAGAGAAAAAACGAGGGGTAGCACTCTGTTTGCCACGGCGACTTTAATTTACTGAGGATAAAGTACTGCGGGATCCAGAGGGGAGGTTTCTAATGGTTAAGGGTCACCTGGGGAACAATTTAGTGACAATTTTGGTTTATTATGCCCCCAACACGAATCAAGTAGCCTTTTTTAAGGCCTTTAGCGCCAGAGTTTTAAGGAGATGTGATCCTAGCCGGGGATTCTAATTTAGCACTGGACCACGTTTTGGATAAATCACATTTGTCTCATCTTCGATTACCTCCCAAACATAGCCGAATCTTTGCACAGTTATTACATCACTATGACTTAGTTGATGCTTGGAGGGAGGCCAACCCTACCGCCCACGATTATTCTCACTTTTCTAGGGCCCATAATCGCTACTCGCGTATTGATCATGTGTTTCTCGCCTCGGGACTATTGCCCAAATTGACTGCAGCCAAAATTGTATCTACACCTTGGTCTGACCATGACGCAGTAGTATTAATGTTTTCTAATCTAACGTTCAAGTTAGCGAAGTCCCACTGGAGGCTAAATAAATCTGTCCTCGGTAATGAATCTCACTGTACAGAGATTATTGCCCACCTAAAAGCATATTTTGCAGTTAAAGCAGAGGACACCAACCCTGCTATTAATTGGGCGGCACGTAAAGCCTCCATACGAGGTTCCCTGATTCAATTGGCATCCAGACTTAATAAAGCTAACAATGCACTGATCCTGACCAAAACTAAGGAATATGAAACCCTAGCTACCCAGCATAAACGACTCCCACATCCGGAGTTGTTACTTAAACTTGAACAGGCCCGTACCTTACTTAATATATGCCTTAATACGAGGGCCGAGAAATGTCTTCGTTGGGCCAACCATAGATTTTTTACTTGGCGTGATCGCCCAGGCTCGTTATTAGTGCGCAAACTTACCCCTAAACATACGCATACGGCTCTCCCTAAAATTAGAACTTTCGGGGGGTAATCTTTCTCAAAATCCTCAAAATGTCCTTAATGAATTCCAGAATTTTTATACTACACTGTATGCCCCAACTCAGGACAGTACGTCTGTTTCTAATAATAATTTCTTGGGCACTTTATCGCTACCGTCTCTTACGGAATCTCATAGAGAAATTATGGACCAACCTATCACTTGTGAAGAAATAAGCCAAACCATTAAATTATTGTCTCTGCATAAATCGCCTGGCCCTGACGGCCTCCCTAATAGTTATTCTAAAAAATAAAATCTGAATATCTGGTCCCTCATATGGCTCTTTATTTTAATTCCTTGCGGGACGGTGGCGAAGTACCTCCAGACGAAAATAGGGCCCACATTAGTGTTATACCTAAACCAAACAAAGATACTACAGATATCCTTAATTATCGCCCTATATCATAGATTAATTGTGATCTCAAAATCCTTACGAAATTATTAGCATTACGATTAGGCACTTTTTTTACCGCAATATATACACAAAGACCAATCCGGATTTATAAACCAACGTCAAACCTTAGACCGAATTTGCCGCTCTATAGCGTTGATCTCTGCAGTTTGCTCTCAATGGGATGCTCCTGGATCTCGGGAACTGCTACTGCTATCATTGGACCTCCATAAGGCCTTTGATAGCCTTAATTGGGAATATTTATTTACTACTCTCGGGGCCTTTGGTTTCGGTCCTGTTTTTATTTCACGGTTACAAAAACTCTACAGCAAACCGTCGGCCCAGGTCGCTATCCGGGGTTACAGATTCCTCTCGTTTCCCATTTGACGTGGCACAAGACAGGGCTGTCCACTTTCCCCATTGCTTTTTGCACTAGCAATTGAGCCTTTAGCTGTCGCGATTCGATCCCATCCCCGAATCCATGGAATATGTTGTGGGCAGCAGGAACATAAATGTTCCCTGTTTGCCGATGACGTTCGTATGTATGTTACCAACCCTACAGTTACTTTACCTACTTTGTTGTCCCTATTTCATCAGTTTTCCCAGCTTTCAGGACTCACTTTAAACACTCAAAAAACGATGGCCCTTAACGTCTCTTCGCCCCCCTTAGTAGAACAACAGTTGTGACACAATTATAATTTCCAATGGACCTCAACCTCTATTCCACATTTAGGCATCCAACTAACATCCTCGATTGGCACTTTATACAAAGCTAATTACCCCCCACTTTTTCGCCGACTGCGGGAGGATCTTCGGCGATGGGCGGATTATCCCTTATCTTGGTTTGGTAAAATTAATTCCGTCAAAATGACGTTTCTCCCCAGACTACTCTATTACTTTAGGACCTTACCCATTGCAGTCCCGAGGAGAGAACTACAACATTTACAAAGAGATGTTCTCTGCTTTATTTGGGGTAATAGGAAACCTTGCATGAATAAATTAACATTACATACCTCAAAATCGCGTGGTGGGCTTGGCCTCCCTAATTTGCAAGCTTATTATCAAGCGGCTCAAATAACACAGCTTTCATATACCACAGCGAAGGGGCCTCTGCCCCTTTGGGTGTCTATTGAAGCTCTCTCGTGCCACCCTTTTGCTATTGGCTCCTTGATGTGGCTGCCGAGTCGCCTTCGCCCTCCCATTTTATGCCCCACCCTGTCTCACTCCCTAGAGGTCTGGGACAGGGTGCGACATCGTAAACCGTTAGTATCTTCGCATACTCCATTGGCCCCGGTGTTCTGTAATCCAGAATTCCCCCCTGGCTTGACTCCACAGGCATTTCAATGGTGGCTCAATAAAGGCCCCTACGGATAGGTGACTATCTAGAAGGGAACCGACCTCACTTATTGCAGTACTTTATAGAGACAATGCAGATGCCCTCTAGTGAACTGTTTCGGTATAATCAAATTATCTCCTTTATACGTTCTAAACTCGGTTTGCTGGATAGACCGTTTACACTTGCGAATTTTGAGTTATCTTGCCAATCAAAGGACCTATTACGGGGACGTATATCTACTATTTATGCCGCTATTACGGATCCAATTACTAAACTCCCCTATATGACCCATTGGGAACGGGACTTGAATATTACTTTTGACCTGTCCGACTGGCAAGACATAGCTAATGCTTTATCTAAAGTATCTATTAATACAACACTGATTGAGGCAAATTACAAAACCCTACTGTGATGGTATTTAGTACCAACCAGGATAGCTAAGATGCATCATCTACAAATTTACATAGCCTCATCAGTGCTTTATATGCGAACCCTTGTGCACGAGTCAGGGTCAATGGTCACTTGTCGAAGGCCTTCTCAATCCGGAACGGAACAAGACAGGGCTGCCCTCTTTCTCCTCTACTGTACATCCTGACATTAGAACCTCTCCTGCGTTGTATAAGGGAGAATCCAAATATTAAAGGCATTGATGTCCGTGGCAATGAGTATAAAATTGCAGCTTTTGCAGATGATGTATTGCTTTTTCTCTCATCCCCATTGACATCTTTGCCGAACCTGATGCAGACACTACAGCGATTCTCCTTGATCTCTAACCTAAAAATTAATCTTGCAAAATCCTTTGCGTTGAATGTGACCTTACCCCCTGAACTAGTGCAGCAATGCCGAATGAACTTCCCTTTCACCTGGAAGGATGACGCCATTACCTATCTGGGCATTCAATTACCCAACAAATTAACAGACCTGTACTTGTTAAATTTTATGGCAGAACTGAAAAAGCTACAACAAGAACTAATTAGATGGAACACACCCACCATATCCTGGTTTGGACGAGCTTCAATCCTCAAGATGACAGTACTCCCCCGTATTTTATATAAAATGCAGACGATTCCAATTAGCTTGCCACAAACCTTTTTTGTGGCATATAAAAAAATGTGCAGGTCCTTTCTGTGGGGATCTAGGGGGGCACGGATTAAATGGGCTAAATTGGTCTTCCCGAAATCAGCAGGCGGTATAGGCCTTCCGGATCTTCAAAGATACTATTGGGCCTCCCAGCTGGCTCGGATAGTGGATTGGAAGATTCATGCTAGGTGTAAGGGATGGGTAGCCTTGGAACAAATAATTGCAGGTCTTGACCTGGGTTCAGCGCCTTGGATCTCTAGAAAACACATTACTTCAGGAATCCACTCCCACCCCCTGATGAGTGCAACATTACAGGCGTTTGATAGAGCCTGTAAGGCCCATGCGGTCTCTACGAAGGAATGTGCCCTGACCCCTATTGGGGGTAACCCTGACTTTGCTCCGGGGTTAACCAAGACGTACTTAGTGGCGGAATGGCCCTATGCAGAGATGCAGGCCAGACACTTTTTCTTTAGGGGCAGGTTCCTCCGCCAGAGAGAATTGGCAGAACTGTCGCGAACCAAATCCTTCCCCTTCTGGGCTTATTTGCAACTTAAACACTACTTGGATAAACCAACGACCAGGCCAAGCTTTGCAAAAACCCCCACCGTCTTTGAATCCCTATGCGCGGAATCCTCCCCACAGCGTCATGTAATCTCAACAATCTATGCATCCATGTTCCAAGACTCAGGTAATATGCTTCAGACAGACCGAGACTTCTGGGAAACCCAGTTGAACACGGTTTTACCAGACTCTAGCTGGGACCGTATTCACTTTCATATTCATAAAGGTTCACTGAACACGCACATTCAGGAGAACAGATACAAAATTAAATCACGCTGGTATAAAACACCAGAGGTGCTCCACAAGTTCTTGCCCACAGTCTCCGACCGCTGCTGGAGGTGTGGACAAGACCTGGGTACCTTCTTGCATATATGGTGGGAATGCCCAAAGATTCAGCCATAGTGGCAGAAGGTACACGAGGTGACGACTGCGGTCTCTTCGCTTCCCCTGGAATTTACCCCGGCACAATACCTTCTTCACTATTCCAAGATACCCACGAAAAAATACCATAAATCGATAGCCATGTATCTGATAAACGCGGCTAGGTTATGCTTGCCGGTTCATTGGAAAGCTAGGTCGCCTCCTTCGATGAAGGAATGGGCAGCGCGTATTAACCATCTGGCAGAGTTGGAGGAGCTGATATACATCACCCAAGATAGAGCTTCCATTTTTACTATGATCTGGGACCCTTGGCTTAAATACCGCAACACCCAAGAATACCAACTTTTACTGCGAGCAGCTGACTAGGAGAGCCCATTGTTCACGGTTTGATGAAGTGACATTCTAACTACGTCTGTGAGTAAACACCTTAGATGCTGAGCTATGAGGAGCAGATGGGGGGGGGGCAGCTGGTGGTCTTTCCACCCCCTCCCCTAATAACTGTTTATCTTCCACGTATCCCCTCCCCTTCACCCAGCTTCACTTTGTCTCACCCACCCCCCATTTCTCTCTCATTCCTGACCTCTCCCCCAGCCCCCCTTCCCTGCCCTTTTCTTTTATTCTGTACTATCTCTATCCCCTTTATTTTCCCTCTTTCCGCTCTTATACTCAACGACACGGGTCTGGGGCATGGGCTGGGGGGGAACCTTGGGGTAGGCTCCCTTAGTACACGCCGCCTTCCATAATAAGCACGCGGAAGATCTATTCTATTCTATTTTTGAGCAGAGACCCATCCTGGAGGTGCAGTAGATGATTGGGTAGGAAGTACTGAAACCGTATACCATCCTCAGGCTGGGGACGTCTTATTGTTATTTTTTCTTATTTACTTTCTAAAAAAAAAAAAAAAATTCTTTTTCTTCTTGTTGAAGACGCCACGTAATTGTAATTCTTGGAGGACATTCTTGACTGTATAGATCTGGAAGATTTTGAATCTGCTTGTTCAAGTGTACTCTGTACGGGTTCTCCGATTGGAGCTGTTTTGTACTGTAAAGGCATATCTGTATTGTTTTGCATTTTCGGAAATAAAAGAAAATTCTTTACGGAAAAAAGATGCATCCATCTGCATCCCCCATGTGCTTTAGACGGTGTGGTCAGGTGGGTACGATGTACCACATTTGGTGGCAATGCCCAACAATAACTAGATTTTGGATTCGTATATTTAACCTCATATACACAGTTACTGGGGTCAATATTCGTAGAGCCCCGGAAGTTGCGCTTTCAAAAACTCCCTGATGGGGTTCCCAAGAAATCCTCAAAACTGATAATATATATATATAATTTTGGCTGCTAGGATAACTATAGCTAGATATTGAAAGCAGTCGATGGTTCCTCTTGACTCTGTGAAACTTAAGCTTAACTGGATCATGGTTAATGATACTCACCTGGACCCTCCGTAATAATTCCAAGAAATTTGATATGATATGGGATCCGTGGATCAAATATGTCTCTCCCTTGTGATCTGCCGCTGGTTGACCCTCCCTTTCTCTCTTCCCTCTTTCTTTTTTTTTTCTCTTCTTCCTCTTTTTCTTTCTCCTCTTTGTTTCCTTTCTGTCTTTTCTTTTTCTTCTCTAGATTTACTGTCCAACAAGACATTTTTTATAATTTGGAAAAGGTCAGGCGTAACTTCATGAGGTCGTTATTCGCGGCAGGGGGGCGTAGGGGAATTTCCCCCCTCCCTGCTTTTTTCTTTTTTTTTTTCCTCCCCCTTCACCCTGCTCTGTTTTCTGCACTGTTATTACCCTTGACAATGTGGACATAAATAGCTCCCTGGGTGAGGTGTAAGTGGGCCTAGCAGAGTGTTGGGTATACTTTCAAATCTGATTGACGAAGCACCATACTCTTCTAGGTTGCTCAGTAATGTGCAGCCCATCAATATTTTGATTACGTTTAGTTTATATTTAACTTATGGCTTTGAGAGGCTGCACTCCCAATCTTACTGTCGGAGGACCTGGCTGATGCTTAGGTTGGTAGTCACATTCTCTAGAATTTTGTTGTTCACTGACTGTACTTTTTGTGATATTATCTTGTTGTTTTACCTTGCATTATAAATAAAAACATATTGAAAGTAAAGTTTACGTGACCAACCACCATAGACACTGGCGAAAAAACGGAGGTGCCTCCCATATGGGAGGGGTTATATAGGGGAGGAATTCTCATAATTGGGGTCAACCAGTGTCCAATCACCAGAGGTGCCTATATAACCCACTATGTAATGAACAACATGCCCCTCAGCAATTTCCTTGGGGTGTCTACTTTCCAAAATGGGGTCATTGGGGGGGGGGGGGGGGTTGTGTTATTTTGGCATTTTATGGCCTTCAAAACTGTGATAGGTAGTGAGGAGTGAAATAAAAAATGTGCACCCTTAGAAATCCTGAAGGCAGTGATTGGTTTTCGGGGTGCCGTACGCGGCTAGACTCCCAAAAAGTCCCACATATGTGGTATCCCTGTACTCAGGAGAAGCAGCAGAATATATTTTGGGGTGCAATTCCACATATTACTATGGTATGTGTGAGCAATATATCATTTAGTGACAACTTTCTGTAAACTTTTTTTTTTGTGTCATTATTCAATCACTTGGGACAAAAAAAAAAAAAAACATTCAATGGGCTCAACATGCCCCTCAGCAATTTCCTCGGGGTGTCTGCTTTCCAAAATGGGGTCATTTGGGGGGGGGGGGTTGTACTGCCCTGCCATTTTAGCACCTCAAGAAATGAGATAGGCAGTCATAAATTAAAAGTTGTGTAAATTTCAGAAAATGTACTCTAGTTTGTAGACGCTACAACTTTTGCGCAAACCAATAAATATACGCTTATTGACATTTTTTTTTTTTTACTAAAGACATGTGGCTGAATAATTTTTGTCCTAAATGTATGACTAAAATTGAGTTTATTCAATTTTTTTTATAACAAAAAGTAGAAAATATATTTTTTTTCTCTAAATGTTCTGTCTTTTTCCATGTATATCGCAAACAATAAAAATCGCAGAGGCAATAAAATACCATCAACAGAAAGCTCTATTTGTGGGAAGAAAAGGACGCAAATTTTGTTTGGGTACAACATTGCATGACCGCACAATTACCAGTTAAAGCAGTGCAGTGCGAAATTGTAAAAAGACCTCTGGTCCTTAGGCTGACAATTGGTCCGTGGTGGTTAAGTAAGTCCAGTTTTCCTTGGCTGCATCAGTTAGAGGTCCACTGAATATGTACTGTAAAGTTCCCATTACCCGAGTGATTCTAAATGTTTTTTTCCCCTAAATTTTAACCAACATGTTATACTTTAGGGATGCACCGAAATTTCGGCCGCCAAAACATATCGGCCGAAAATGCCCTTTTCGGCAATTTGCCGAAAGGAAAAAACGGCCGATAATTGAGCCGAAAATTGGGCGGGGCCTGGGGCGGAACTCCGCCCCTGGTGCCGCCCATGATGGGGGTGAATAGCGCAGGACTGATTCAGCCAGCGATGCCCCTCTGCAGTGAAGAGAGCCGTCTGGTTAAATAGAGCGCCGGGAACATCACAGCTTTAATTTCAATAGCTGTGTGTTCCCCGTCGCGCGCCGTCACACACAGCCCCCCCGTCCGGGGAACTTTAATAGACAGATCACCTGTCCAGATTGGACGGGTGATCTGTCTATCAAAGTGCCTGGATTCAACCAGACGGCTCTCTTCACTGCAGAGGGGCATCGCTGGCTGAATCACTGCAGAGGGGCATCGCTGGCTGAATCACTGCAGAGGGGCATCGCTGGCTGAATCACTGCAGATGGGGCATCGCTGGCTGAATCACTGGGGGCAACACTGGCTGCACTTATCTCTTATGTCGCCAGTCTCTGACCACCTCCTGTACCATGTCGCCAGTCTCTGACCACCTCCTGTACCATGTCGCCAGTGTCTGACCACATCCTGTACCATGTCGCCAGTCTCTGACCACCTCCTGTACCATGTCGCCAGTGTCTGACCACCTCCTGTACCATGTCGCCAGTCTGACCATCTCCTGCACCATGTCCCCAGTCTTGCCACCTCCTGTATAAAAATATTTTTTTTAAAACAGTAATTTTCGGTATCGGTGCTGTTTCGGTATCGGTTTTCGGCCTAGTGTATTTTTCATTTTCGGTATCGGTTTCGGCACCAAAAAACACATTCGGTGCATCCCTATTATACTTATATGCTTTGTGCAATGCTTATGCACAGATCAGCCACAATCCTTTTCTGTTTGGGTGCCCCACTGGCGGTCCTGGCTCCTCCCTCCTGTTGAGGGCCCCCAATAGCAAGCCTCTTACTATGGAGGCACTCAAGCAGGCTCACTTTCAAGCCACACTCCTGTGCCTGGACATTATTCATTCACAAACAGTTTTCAAAAACTCCAAATGGCTTTCATCCACTCTGTAATATAGCCCAGTTCAGCTCAGTTCACAGTTGCAGTGATGGTTATGCTTCTGGAACTTTGACCCATGACAAAAAAGGATCTCTGGAGCTCAGTCAGATTGACCATCAGATTCTCGGTTACCTCTCTTATGAAGGCCCCTCCCCCCTGGTTCCTCAGTTTGGCTAGACAATCAGCTCTTGGAAGAGTACTGGGTGTGCCAAACTTCTTCCATATGAGAATACTGTAGGCAACTCTTTAGTGTAGCATAAGCTTTCCCCAAATTGTGTCTTGCAATAATCCTGGCTCTGAGCCCTGTAGGCAGTTTCTTTGATGTCATGGCTTTTGCTATGATATAGTATGCATTGTTAGCTGCAGGGGCTTTTTATAGAGAGGTGTTCGCCTTTCCAAATCATGTAAAAAAAATTTTTAGTGCCACAGGTGGACTCCAATCAAGGTGTAGAAACATCTCAGCAACAATCAAGAGAAATGGGTGGCACCTGAGCTAAATTTCAATGTTTCTGCAAGGGTATGAACATGTGATATTTTAGTTTTTCCCTTTTCATACATTTACAAACATTTCTAAAATTCTGTTTTCACTTTGTCATTATGAGGTACTGAATGTAGATTAATGAGAAACAGTGCTTCCCTCATATTTTGAAACGTTTTCTGAAGAAGATACAGAGGTACTGATAACATTATAATTTATATTATTCAGGCCAAAAAAAAAACGATTTAAAAATCAGAACAGTCTGTGTAAAATGTACAGATAATAATTTCATTAAAAAAAAAAAAAAAATATATATATATATATATATATATATATATATATATATATATATATATATATATATATATATATATATATATATATATATATATATATATATATATTATTTTTTTTTATTATTACTAGGGGTGTGGAATTTAATTGCTGCATTGATGCATCGCGATTCACGGTCCCCGCTGTGACATCGATGTTGATGCATGTGACCCGAAATATCGATGTCGGGTGAAGTCATCCAGATTCGCCCCTGCCCCTCCCGGAAGAGCGCTCTGTGCGTTTTTGTCAAAATGCATTTTGATAATACATGCAATGATCATCCATCAAGTGGCCACCGGTGTATCCATTTTTTTTTTTATATATGCAGCTTTATACCTCGTTTTTTAGTGTGTGTATATAACTGTATACACTGTTCATGTGACTGCTCGGTCCGGCCAGCGCATCTCCTCTCACATCTCTCCTGACATCAGCCCCACCCACCTATCTTCTAATCTGATAGCTGCAGTCGGTGGGTGGGGTTGAGAACACCCACTGACCTGATGAGAGACGTGAGCCGGAGAGACGAGAGAGGCAGGCCAGAACGAGGAGAGCAGAGAGCAGTAACATGAGCGGCTTATACAGTTATTCTCTCTCACACACACACACACACACACACACACTAAGAAACAAGGTATGAAAAGTGGCATATAATTTAAAATGCACATATAGCGGTGGGCACTTAATAGATTATAATTGCATTTATCACCAGTCTGACCACACAGGTATTTTTTAGCAGCAGTATGTAGAGTACAAGTATGTTTGTACTCTACATACACTGGCTCCTACAGTGCTCTGATGACATTTACCCGGCCCACCTCGTTTGCACATTCCACTGTGTTAACTCCTAGTGTGCTGGAAGGTACAAACGAGGGGGGCTGGGTAAATGTAATCAAAGAGACAGTACAGGGAACTTCACAGGGCTGCTTGTCAGTTGTGGATTTGGATTCTAATCCCTCCTAACCTCCCAGCAGCTGGGTGTGTGTGAATTCCTGTACCCTGTGGTGCACCAAATTAGTGCACTTAGTAAATCGGAGTTCCATCCGTTTTTTTTTTTTTTTTTTTTAGTTTATTAAAAGTCAGCAGCTTCAAAAAGTGTAGCTGCTGACTTTTAATAATCAGACAATCACCTGTCCCCACTGTCCATTGATGTGGCCACACGGAGCATCGCTCCTGTCCCCCTCCCCTCCTCGACACCATCATATCTACTGTGGGCAGTGATACACGCCTGTGACAGGTTACAGCTTTACGACCGGGCACGCACTGCACTCTGCCATTGGCCAGCCAATGGTCCCAGAAGATTGCTTTTTGTTGTTTATTAAAAGTCAGCAGCTACAAAAAAGTGTATCTTCTGACTTTTAATAAAAAAATACACTCACCTGTCCCACAATCCAGCAATGTGGCCACCTGAACCCTCCATTATCTCCCCTGCCTGTCCATGGCGCTGGCAATACTACTGTGGACATCCAGGTGTGACATCTTGCAGCTTCACAGTCGGGTGCACATGTCTCACTGTGCTGTCCTGTACAGCCAGGCAATCTTCTGGGACCTGTGATGTGTCCCAGAAGATTATAGAGAGGAAGGGCCCAGGTGGCCCAAGCGGAAGTGGAAGCGTGTCAGTAATCGTGATGCATCGTCAAATCGAATTGTTGACCAGATAAATCATAATCAAATCAAATTGTGAGACCAGTGAAGATGTGCACCACTAATACTACATAATCTATCTATATACATCTATATCTATATATGTCTAGTTACCAGCCCTTATTTGTGGTGGCTATATCTGTTTTGTTTTTTGTCCTTTTCCTTTATTTTCACAAGGTGATTCAGTCCCTAGCATACTTCCTGTCCTAGGCAACACTCACTGCAACATTTTCATCTTCTGTCAGGAGTCATGTTAAGACTATAAAACATCTCCCCTTCTCCTTATTTCCATAACATAGGAATCTATAATAAAATTATGTTCTCTATTCCACATAAGTGAGTTATGCCCCGTACACACGTTCTGATTATCGTAAGACAGATAGTTCACATTTTGTTGTATACAACTAAGATTGAATACAACAGTGCAAAATGTGTGTAAGACTTTTGTCGTATGATTCTGGAACAATCTTCCGTTGTGAGTAGCTATGCATTTTCAATGATGTCAAATACATGTGACCTGCATGTCCTTCTGGTTTATTTCCGTGTTTCCGATCATGAGTGGTGTTTGTCTAATGACTTTTATTGGATGCATACTGTACTGACTACACAATTGTTGTACGATGGGCCGTCATCCGACCAAAGTTTTACTGGTTGTCCTTTCGGATTTGGTTGGACGGACTGTTGTGATCGGCTGTCGGAAGCTGCGTACTAACGATCAGATTATTGAACGATCTGTCGGAAAGCGACTTGTGTGGTCCAATAATCGGAACGTGTGTACGGGGCATTAGGGAAGTATTAACTTTGTTTTTAGTGCAACACAGGAAGTTAGGAGCTCACTGAATTTATAGCAGGTGTAACTGTATATAGTTGCAGCATTTAAAAACAAAAAACACATAAAAAAAAAAAAAAAAAAAACCACAAACAACTTAACATGGGGAAATGTGCATGAAATAGAACCTTATACACATACTTTCCAGCAAAAAAACAATACAGGGTAAAATGTGCAAAACCTAAACACAAGTACTTAAACTGTTTAAAAGAGCACAAAGATTTACCACTTTTTTCTCTGAATGAAAATGGCACATCCAAAGCTTTTCCAGCATAAATGCAAAGCAATTTGTCCACATCTTCGGTTGAAAATATTGAGTCTGGCTCATTAACAAGCTGCTTCAGAGTCTGCACCACAGTAGCGATCCAGTCGATCCTCATATTCATCAGTAACTGCTCCAGCATTAGCAAAGGACTTGAAATTAGATGCACATAGGTGGATTGTGCAGCCTCTGGAAGTGCTAGCAAAACCTATCAACAAAAAAGGTGTACATAAACATAATGCAGTTAGATATTAAATGTATTGCTGTAACTCCAGCTAAACGTTGGGGGGGGGGGGGACACACACACCCAAGCAGGCTCGCTCCCGAGCTGCGGCTCTGCGTGTCCACTCACACACAAATCTGTGGCTTTCCACCCCCTCACTCTCCCAATTGGCTCACTGGTTGTGACTGACAGCAGCAGGAGGCAAAAAGGAGTGACAGTCGCGGCTCTCATGAAATGCTGTTGATTTCTAAATGTAAAATAGTACTACTTATGGGAGTAGTAGGAAAGTACAGAGAAAATAATTTGCAATTAAGGTGAGCTAGAGCATAGCCCTGCTTTTTGAAACTGCATGTTCTAATCTGCAAAGAATCATACAACTCATGATTGCCTGAATCACATGATTCTTTCCATATTACATATTTTTCCCACACAAATATCAACATGAATCAAAAACGGTTCTCTGGATATAAACATCACTAATGGTAAGTTTCAAACTTCAAAAATATGATTTTTAAAACAGGTTACCTATAAAATCCTTTTCTTTGATGTACATCAGGGGACAGAGAGCAATAGTAATAACTATGTGGGTTATACCGGACTATCAGGTGCTGGACATTGGCACGCCCCTTAAGGCGTGAACTTCCCCCCATATAACCCCTCCCATTACTGGGAGTCCTCAGTTTTGTAGCCAAGCAATCAAAGTGTATAAGAAGAAGAATCAATGAGGGACCTCTGTGTCCCCTGATGTACATCAAAGAAAAGGATTTTACAGGTAACCTGTTTTAAAAATCCTGTTTTCTTTTCTTACATCAGGGGACACAGAGCCATAGTAATAACTATGTGGGATGTCCCATAGCAACAGCAACTGAAGGGAGGAGACAGAATCAAGGAAACAGATGGCCAGAGGACTCATACTGCAGCCTGCAGTGTATGCTGTGCCCAAAGGCAATATCCTCATGACCTTTAATATCGATTTAAAAAAAAAACAAAAAAAATAAATAAACGGATAAGCGTCTGAACCACAGACCAATGTTGCAGTCTTACAGATTTGAGCCATAGAGGCCTGATGATGTGCCACCCAAGAGGCACTAATCACCCTGGATGAATGTGCTCTTAATATGAGAAGGACAAATGTTCTTCTTTAAGCTGAAGTTGATCAATCACTTGACAAAACCATTTGGAAAAAATAGTGGATCTTGACGCTGCTTGTCCATATCTTGGACCCTCTGGCAGTACAAACAAAATCTTTGTTTTGCGAACCTGAGTGGTCGCCCTTAAATAGATTTTGATCGCTATTACTACATCAAGAGACTGTAGTGCTTTCTCTTCCCCAGATTAAGGCTTCTGGGGAGAAACCAGTTAGAATAATATCTTGGTTTAAATGAAAACCTGTTACCAGTTTTGGTAAGGATTCAGGATAAGGACATCAAACCACCTCGTCCTTATGCATGATAAAACATGGCTCTTACAAGACAGAGCCGTTCCAATACTCTTCTAGCAGAATAAATGGCAAGCAAAAAAGATTATCTCCTAAGGTTCAAAGGCTGATTTAACAAAGCAGACGAGACCAATTTTAAATCCTAAGGATTTAGAGGTCCCTTGATAGGGGGAATACACCGTGTTACCCCCTGAATAAGCTATGCACCAAAAGTGGGAAGCAAGAGGCCATAGGACAAGACACAGACAAGGCCTGGATCTGGCTCTTGATAGAAGTCAAGGCCAGCTTAATTTCAGATCCCATATGCAGGAATCCTGCCTATTGAAATACTTCCTGGGGTGCCAACCCCTAGATCCATACCAAGAAACCTATGCCTTCCAGATTCTATAGTAAGTGATTCTGGAAGCCGGCTTCCTGGCATTAGTCAAAGTAGACACTACTGAAGGAGATCACCCACAATCTTTTATAGAGTGGGATTCAACAGTAAAACCTGTTAAACTCCTTGTCCGAAAAGTAGGATGAAATACCGGACCCTGTGCAAGAAGGTCTGGCTATAATGGCAGAGTCCAAAGGACTCCTACTGCCCTCTTTATAATCTTGATAAATTAAGATCTTCTGGGACCCGCTGGGTCCACCAGAATCCCCTCCTTTTGTTCTTGCTTAATCCTGCGGAGAAGGCGCGGAAGTAGCAGAGCTGGAGGAAATGCATAGATCAGTGAGAACTGATCTCCTGGGAAGACGAATGTGTCTGCTCCGCCTGCTAGCGGACCCCTTGTTTGGCATAAAACTGTCAACATTATTTATGAATCTGGACAAAAATTGGTCCATGTCCGGAGTACCCCATCTGACATACTGCTAGGAAGATGTCAGGGTGAAGAGATCATTCTCTGGAAATAATTGTTGGCGTCTCAAGTAGTACGCCTGCAATATTAAAATTGCTGATAGGCAAGGAGTGTTGTGTTCTGCCTAAGCTAGAACATTAGTCACCTCTTTTTGGGCTGCACAACTTCTCGTGCCTCCCCGGTAATCGATTCTATGGCCAGATGTACTGCTTGAAACTTCCAAAAAAGTTGATAGGCAAGGTCCTCTAACTTGGACCATCTACCCTGGACAGAATCTTCTTCCAGGGCTTCTCCCCAGCCTAGAAGACTGGCATCTGTTGTTAACACCTTGCAGGATAAAGATTTTCCCTCCTGCTGGATAATAACCACCAATTTAGGCTCTGACCTATGTTGGAAGAGTGTATTGGAAACAAACAAGGCCTGAATACTCTTTATTCCAGACCAACAGGATGGTGTCTTCAAGCAGTCTTTGAATAAAACTGCACATAAGGGGCGGCCTTGAAGGAGGCCACCATTCCCCTAAAAAATATCCTGCAGCCAAAATGAAGGAATTTTCCTTTCCTGATAAGTTGAATTAGTCCTACAATGGAACTGATTCACGTCTGGGGTAAGAATACCTTCTTCTGTATGGTATCTATAACCAGCCCCCAATTAACCTCCTTGATGGTTTTAAGGAGAATCTTCCTAGGCTGAGAATCCAACCTTGAGATTTCAGCTATCTACAGCTGAGATCAGACTCTGGTTTTAGACCTGAGACTGAATGATCTATTCAAAGTAGATCTTCTAATAGGCTAGGACCGCTATACCTTGAGCCTTTAACCTGGCTAAAGGAGGTGCCAGAATCTTTCACAATACTCATAGTGCTGTGGCTAAGCCGAATGGTAGTGCCACAATTGATACAAATAATATTATATTTTAAACCGCAGAGATTTATGGTAAGCGGGAAACTTTGGCACATGGAGATATGCAACTCCCCTCCTTGCAGGATGGACACAGCCGATCAACTTAAGAAAGGAGCGGATGTTTAAGTGCTGATTCAGATCTCCGAGATCTAGAGTGGGTCTTGCCTCTCTGCTTGGCTCTGGGACCTTAAAAGGTTTGAGCCAATAAACCCTGTTCCACTAAGGGAATCTCTGATATCACCGACTGGGAAACAGCTGACCCAGAGACCAGAAAGACACTTATCTTCTTTCCTTCGCTTTTTTTCCTTTTCTTTTTTCTCTGGAACCTTGGGAGCATTCTTTGAGGAGACAGACACTTGCATAAAGACTGCCACATCAGCAGCTCCAAGGACCCCACAGGCAGCACCCAAACAGGACCTGAACCCCGGACCCTCAGATCAGAAGCCAACTGGGCCATCCGGGCTCTTGAAACTCTAGATGTAACCTAGAGGGAAAAAAAATGCAGAAATCACTCTGCTCTTACCATTGTTCCTGTCAGACTGAGAATTGCATGACCTTTCCCCTCACTCATTAAAACGAGTGGGGGTGCACCTTCATGAGAAGGCCTTATCATTCTGCTGCATGGGCTTTCTGCCCCAAGATCCTGGGGCTTCCTGTCGAGATCGCGTAAAGGCAGATACTCCAGGCATTAGGAGAGGCTGCATGATTAAAGGAGAACTGTTTGAACCTCCTTTATTGGTAAAGAGCTTTACCCCTTTTAGATGTACTTATCCAGTCTAAATAGTCGTACCACAGTAAGGGACACAGACTGGCTAAGGGTTTTTGCCCGGTCTTTGGCTGATCAATATCTCAGCCATGGACCTCTGCAAAAATGCACTAGTCCAAGTATAAGCCATAGGGCTTAAACGATTGAGTCCTTCATAGCATCTGAGACACAGTGTGTCAAATACACCAGCCCCTTGCCGGGTCTTCTAATAAGGCAGAACTTTCAGGTATCTCACACCTGTTCCTTAACCCCTTGGAGTCCACCTTCCAATGCATTGGCATGACTCAAAATGTGCTCCACCACAATAGTGGAACAGATGTTAAAGGGTTAATGGACTGAGCTACAATTGCAGCCCGAACTGCAAAAGACATCTGGTCTTTAAAAGGAAAATCCAACCTTAACTTGCTGGATCCTTTAACATCAGTGCATTATCCACTGGACATGCAAGACTCTGCTCACTGAGGTGATTGCATCATTAATAGCTGGAACCTCCCATTTATTTCATAGAAATGTTCCCATTCAGAATATATAAGTTATGTATGAATATAAAAAAAAAAAAAAAAAAAAAAAAAAAAAATCTCCAGGTGGGGGAAGTTCAAATGAACCCTATTAGAGGTAGATACCTCAAGAGCCTGTGGCCGGCAACAAAAGGGTTAAGTAAGGGAGTAGACAAACACCTGACTTGTGTGGCTACTCCCTCCCTGTTAGGATCCTCTGAAGAGGAAAAAACAAGTATCTTCCAATATTTGGGAAGATCTACCTTATCCCCCACCCTCCTGCACCTCAACAAAAGGGCCCAGAGGACTAGATGGAAATCTGCTATGTTTAGTCCTACTATAGCAAGACATCACAGAAATAATCTTTTAAATGGTAGAAGAAAAACAGTTTGTATGAAATACACAGGGACAGAAGTGTTTTACCCTTGACAGCTTCATCTGACTGGCCGTATTTTTATTTTTACTTCTCGGAGGAGGAAGACAGACATTCTTTTGGACAGGTTTTTAGTTTGTTGTATACCATTAACCCCTTAGAACCCTTAGAAGGGTTCCTGGTCCCTTTGTCACTCATAGCTTACAGTGCAAAGCAGAGGCAGTACCAGCAAAAGAATGTTTCACTTGCTAGGCTAAGGTACAGTACAATAACTGATATTAGTCCTAGCTATACAGTACAATGTTGCCAAAAGGAAAATGCCTGTGTCACCAAACATGTCCAGCAACCACTCTGCTGTGTCCCTCCACTGCCAGGGAGTAGCTTCTCTTGCAGAGATCCAACTACTCCATACATGTGTGGCCGGCGTCTGACACCGTTTAGCCATGCCCCACGCGAAAACGCCCCCTTCCTGTTTCAAACAGGGAAGCGAATCTCCCGCGTGAGCACCGCCATCATGTCGGGCGGTAGCAGGTAAATCCTACGCTCGGCAAGTGGGTGCAACTTGCCCCCAAAAAATATTTTTCCTTTTTATTTTTAAAGAAAAAGAGGTAGCTGGCTGGCATTCAAATAGATCCCAATAGATGCCAATCTGGGGGCCCAGAAAGTGATCAGACCCCCTTCATACCTGAGGGTCTGAGCTGGCTTGAAAAGAGAGAAGATGGGAGCTTCCGCTGTCTCCAGCGTCAGCATGGTGAGTGCTCAATACAGCCTCCAGTGGTGTCACATAAACATGACAACACAATACATGGGAGGAGAGATTATCTCCCCTACCTTTCCTCGCAGTAGGGTTTGTCAGCGATAAAAAACAAAACAAAAAAAAACAAACAAACAATCTTCACCCTTCACGGTAGGCTCAGAGACCTTGAAAGGAAACCTTCAGGAACAGGGGTACACTCAGGTAATCCCGCAATCCTGGACCTGCGAGAAGACCCTGCCAGTAAACTTTTATTGGCCTTACTACCAAAAAGTACTGGATCCCAGGGCCCAGCTTAAAAGCATTCCCAAGCAAAACCTTGTGTCTTCGGATGACGAGGCCCAGGTACCGTTCATTTAGTCCATTACGGAGACATCGGAACTGATCAGTCAGGATGGCTGGCTCTCATCAAAGGATTACTGTCCGTGGAGCTCAGTACACACATCCTCACACGTGCCCAACATCTTAGACACTGGCGAAAAAACGGAGGACTCCCAGTAATGGGAGGGGTTATATGGGGAAAGTTCACACCTTAAGGGGCGTGCCAGTGTCCAGCACCTGATATGCCAATATAACCCACATAGTTATTACTATGGCTCTGTGTTCCCTGATGTAAGAAAATAAGCTAGAATTTATTTCAATCTGACATTTCAAAATAATAAATTAATTGGAAGATTTCTTCATCCAAATTAAATCTAAACACCTGCAACTAAAGAATAACAATAATGGTTTAACACAGACAAAAAAAAAAAAAATATAATTTGTAAGAACAGTTAAGTTTGCATGTTAAATACAAGAGATACTTTAATAGGGATGCCAGGCTTAGATACACAACCATATGCACCACATTTCTGGTTGGCTTACCTTCGATCCCATGTATGTGTTTCTTATTTCCCACAAACGCATTTCCAGAAGGTCGTTTTTAAAATGAAGTACCAAGTACCTTGACAAAAAATGGATAGCAAATATACATGGATCCTGAAGTAGAGTCTGATCAATGACAGCCAGCTGCAGATTCTTGTCCTCAACCCTTTTTAATAACTGGATGATAAAAGGTAAAATAAAACACAGCATAATTACCCTCTTTAAAGAGGAACTGCAGTCTGCTCACATAATTTGTAATAAAAACATGTTTGCCATTCTGAAGCTTCCCTCCAACCACTTTGCATATTATTTTATACATACTGTGATTCTGTACTTGCCAAATATGCTGCAGAAATCTCCCTCCACTAAGTCTGGCTGCAGCCATTTTAACTGTGGGCAGTTGCAGCTGCTGCCTGCTCACTTACTGGATTTACACAGACATAACACTATCTCTGCAGCTCTCATTGACCCCCCTGTGACTTATCTCCCCTCTTTTGCTTGCAAACTCTCACAAGAGTTAGAGAGCTGTGCATGTTGTCATAAGCCTAGGCTAATGTCCAGACAAGAAACAGGAAGTGGGCTGTATAAGGTATTTACTGGCAGAAATGTTTTACTAATCCAAAGTTAAAACAACAAGAGCCGAGGATTTAATAAATGAAAAGTTTAAAAAAAAATACTAAAGGAGTGCGCATGCGCGGGACTTCCGGTCGGACGCCTTGATCGGGAGCTCCGCACCGCTCCGGCCCTTGGGCGCTCACATTAGCCTCCCCAGCCAGCGGGAACCTCCGCCGCCACCACCACCGAGCTTCGGAAGAAGCCAGGCGTTCGTCCATATGCCCAAAGGCCGGGCAAAATCGATCGCCAGCCGCCAGTTACATTACGGCCTAGCCGCGCCTGAGTCTCCCAAGATGGCGACCGCTTCTCTCCCAGGCGGAGACACAGACACTCGGGACAACATCGTGGACCCCCCCCCCCCTCCTCAGCTCTCCTCCGCTGACGTGAGTAACCACCAGGACCCCCTGACTTCTCCAGCCTCCACTATATCCCTTATAAACAGATCGCTGGCAGGCTACTCCTACTCTCCCCAAATCATCTCCCCAAACAGCCTGGCTTAGGCCCTGCAGGCCTCCCCACAGCCTATCCACCCACCTGATATGGCACAGCTTTTAAGCAGATTCTCTGAAATGCTGGCAGCAGGCTTGGCTCAAAATGCTGCTCAGATAACTTCCTCCATCAAAGCTGACCTGCAGAATCTTGGGGCCAGAATGGATGTCATAGAACAGGCAGTGGATGATACAGCAGCACGTACCAACCAGAACACTAAATGCATACAGTCCCTGCAGGAGCAACTGGATTCTGCTCTCTCTAAAATAGATGATTTGGAAAACAGAAGCAGAAGGTATAACTTCCGCATCAGAGGAGTGCCTGAATCTGTCACGGACATTCCAGGTACCGTCAAGGCCTTCATTAAGGACATTATTCCGGACGTCCCGGACCACAAGCTTGAGCTGGATAGGGCTCATCGAGCATTACAAGCCCCCCGCCAAGACGGTCTACCCCGTGATATAGTGATCAAGCCTAATTTCTATGGGATAAAAGAGGAAATCATGCTGCGGTCTCGCAATCGTGACAATCTCACCATCCAGGGCAATAAAATTCAAGTTTTTGCGGACATCTCTCCTGCCACGATACAAAAGAGAAGATCTCTCAGGCCCCTTCTGGAGGTTCTCAATCAAAATTCGATCAAATACAGATGGGCCTTCCCATTTCGCCTGCAGTTCCAGTATAAAGAAAGACAGTACAGCTTCACCAACTTTCAAGACGGGGAAACCCTCCTCCTGCAACTCGGGCTCATTTCACAAGATTTACAGCCCAACCAGTTGGAGAGCCGGATGAACGCGTCTAAAAGACCCCTCCCGAACAGCCCGTTGGCCCCCCTGTGGGTGAAACAGAAGTCGAAGAGGCAACATGATTCTGTACCTCCAAAGTGACTCCTAAGCCCTCAGGGCCTCTAGGCCCCTGACTTATCTTTTTTGAATCCTGATGATTCCCAGGAGGGGCCGACGGACTTTCCGGCTTCCCTCCGGTCCTTCTCAGGACCCTCTGGACTCAATTTCTCTTCTCACATTTTTTTTTTTTAATTTTACCCCCCCCCCTTTTTTCTTTTTTTTTTCTTTTTTTGGCGGGGTGCGAATGTCTGCCCTGATTCTCTACCCGACATCCCCGTCCTTCCCATCCCCCCCTATCCATGCCGCATCCCTCCCAACACTGTTGTCGCAATGACATTATTTGTTTATGTGTCTCCTTATATTACTATGCAGTTCCGGAATTTGATTGTTCTTTAGTTCTCTATGGTTTCTGTTTTTTTTTTGTTATTTCCCGCTGGCGTCCACATCTCTAAGCATTCTAATAGAGGCGCTGGAGCCGGAGCGGGGCTATTTGCCGTGTGCCACTCTACCTGTTGCCCCCTCGTGGAGATTTTCTCCCTTGGGGTCACCAGGAATGCAGTCTGATTATGACTGCCCTTAGTCCGAGTCCTCATGGTTCAGGGGACTCGGGGTAGGCTCTGCCATACCAGACCTGCCATAGAAGGTCCCGAGCTTTCCCATTCTCGGGTCCTTCCCCTTCCTCCCCCCTCCCCCTCCCCTCCCCTACCTTTCCGTCTTCTTTCACCCTTTCCTTTTCTATTCTTTTCTACCTACAGGAGTACTCAGGGAGTTTCCGCCCTTCCGACAATAGCACGTTTCAGCCCCTGTATCCTGCTCATCGGAACAGCGGACAAGCCCTTCTACCCAGGGTAAGATCGTTTCTCTCTATTTTGATCCCACACTCTGTTAACCATGGCTGATCCACATATTAATAAGACGACGCTCAAGATAACGTCCCATAATACACAAGGCCTAAACTCCCCGTCTAAAAGACGTAAAGCCCTCCACAGTTACTACAATAGGGGCCTTAATATTGTTATGCTCCAGGAAACCCATTTCCCCAAAAGCTATAACCCCAGATTTTTACACCGAAATTTCCCTACCTTTTTTTTTAGCTAACGCTGATGACAAGACAAGGGGGGTCGCCATCCTATTTTCCAAACATACCCCATTTACCCACATTCAAACCATTAGAGATAACGAAGGGAGATATATCATGATTAAAGGCCTTATTAACGATACCCTTTTCTCCTTTGTCTCCTATTATGCGCCCAACAAAAACCAAGCTCCTTTCTTTTCATCCATGCTGACTACCCTATCCTCCCACCTGGAGGGTAAGGTAATCCTGGGAGGTGACTCGAACATCGCGTTTGACCACCTCATGGATAAGACTTCCAATGACAGAACCCACTTGAAACGTACACCCAAACAAAGTCTACAAATTGCCAAACTTCTACATTCACTAGGGATGATAGACTCTTGGAGGGAGCTTCACCCTGACTCTAGGGATTACACCCACTTTTCGGCACCACACAGGACATTCTCCCGCATAGACCATATTTTCGTCCACACAGCAGATATTAACTTTTTATCCCAGGCTTGTATTAAAGAGGTACCTTGGTCTGATCATTCCGTCATCTACATTAAGCTGGTCGGCTTTCTGGCTCCAGCGGGCCCCCCCCAATGGCGCCTTAAGGAGTCCCTCCTCGCTAACCAAGTACACTGTACAAAGCTTGAGAAAGACTTAAAAGAGTTCTTTCAAACTAATGATACTCCTGAAGTCTCCCCGGGCACTTTGTGGGGGGCCCACAAAGCAGTCATGAGAGGCAAAATTATTCAGTTGACCTCCCAGCTCAAGAGGGAAAAACCCTAGGCATAGTCAATCTGGAACGAGACTTCCAGGCCCTAAGTGCTGCTCACAAGAAAAGCCCCTCACCCACTTCACTAGCCAAAATGGACACCGCCAGAATTGCTCTAAATTTGGCCCTGACTTCCAGTGCTGAGAGCCATCTAAAATGGACCAGTGGCAGATTCTACCTCCACTCTGACAAATTTGGCCCCCAGTTGGCTTCGAGGCTCTCCCCCCGGCACAGGATTCAGGCACTCCCCAAAGTAAAGTCCCTTTCCGGAAAATTGACCCAAAATCCTAAACAGATACTTGAGGCCTTTAATGAGTTTTATTCTAATCTTTATTCTGACCCTGACCCCGCTAGCAATCAACAGATTGATGCCTTCCTGGACGGAATCGCACTCCCTAGAATTTCAGACCCCCATAGGGATCTTATGGAATCCTCTATTACAGAGGAGGAGGTCAGAGAAGTCATTAAATTACTCAAACTCTGCTCGCCCCTGGCCCTGACGGGTTTTCAACTAAATACTATAAAACGTTCATCGATGTTCTGGCTCCTTACCTGGCCCGGTTTTTTAACTCCCTCAACAATAAGTCACCTCTGGACCCGACAGCTAACCTGGCCTTTATATCGGTGATACCTAAACCTGATAAAGACCTAAGCCTGGTGAGCAATTATAGACCTATATCCCTAATTAATAACGACCTGAAAATAATGACTAAGGGGGGGGCGTGGCGACCGCCGACTGAGATGGCCGCACAGTGTTAGAGCTCCGCTCAGCTTCAGGGGAATCACCGGAATATCGCCTGATCGGACCCGGTTAAATACACCGCCGTCAGCCGCCACCGAACCGCCGTCAACCTGGGCACCGGGAAGATGCGTAAGAAACATCAGGCACCGGCGAATATGCAGAAATTGCCGGCTTTTTTCCCGGCCGCATCCCGCGGACTTCAAGAAAATGGCGGCGGGAGACATACTGACAGGTCAGTGCAAAGTGCTCTAACGCAAACGCCGCCGACAACACATACGTCACAAACAAGAGCGACGGGAGAGGGAAACGAAGGAGACAATTCCGCCGCACAGGGAATGGCACACACCCGGAATAACAGCTCCAGCTCTACATCTTCCAGCCACTCTCCTACCACAAGAAGCCCTGTCAAATCCAAACCAAGGCTGGACCCTGAGATAAGTGCCCATGACAATAGATACTCCGCACTGGATATGGAGGTTAGTGGGGCATTAAATAGCGATGCAAATGTACAACACCCGGTGGACCAGTTTGCCATGTTTCCGACCACAGGCCAATCGGTGTCAGATACCACCCTAAAAGAAATGCTCATGTCGCTAAGAGCTTCATTACAAACCGACATGATGACATGCTTTCAACAATGCAGAGCAGATATCACTGATCTTGGGGACAGAGTGAATCAAGTTGAACTTAGAATGTGCGACGTCACCGCATCATTCAATGCACTAGTGGATTCCCACATGTCCCAGCAAGACTCCATCTCTAGAATACAATCCAAATTAGCTGACCTCGAGGACCGTTCCCGTAGGAATAATTTGAAGATCCGAGGTATACCGGAAAGTGTCGCAGCGCAACAGCTCCACACGTACGTTACCGACATGTTCCACGCCATAATTCCATCCTTATCTGCACTGGATTTGAAAATAGATAGGATCCACCGGGTGCCCAAGCCATCTTTCTTACCACAAGAGACCCCTAGAGATGTATTACTCAGGATCCACTTCTTTCAAACCAAAGAACTTATCCTGGACGTTTTTCGTAAAGCGGATAATCTCCCGGAACAAGCAACGAATATCCAAGTTCTCCCAGACCTCTCACAACACACGCTACAATTGCGGCGCAACATGGCGACCTTTACTAAGGCATTGCGAAACCACAAAATTATATACAAATGGAAATACCCTGCAAAACTTATAGTCTCCCACCAAGGAGCTAACCACATAGTCAACACGTTAGAAGAAGGGTTACAGCTCCTGCACCAATGGCGAATTTTATTACCAGATGCCAACCATGAAACACCGCTTCAATTTAGAGCTCCGCCTGGCAAACTACAACCAGACTGGCAATCCAAGCCACAAGGACGCCCAAGCTCACACCGCACCTGAGCTCATGTCCTCAGGCTCCTCATCCAAGCTTACAGTAAGATTCCCCTGAAGCTTATGGTACCGTCCACCGTACCTTAGCTCCTACCGTTGGGCAGTTATACTGCCTGGTCCATTTGGACTCGTTAGTTCTATTTGTTTTTTAAATTTACTCACTGTTACATCTTCGTGTTTTTTTTTGTTTTTTTCTTTCGTTTCTTCAACCGATAACTGAGCAACTATCCAACGGCTCCACTCACCTGGCAAATTTTGAATAAGAAAATGTGCATTACTGCCCACCTGAATATTCAGCTCCCTGTTCGCCACTCCTGGCAATCGCATCAAACAAGAGTTGTCACAGAAAGACTGTTCTTCCTCATCGTTGACCCTTACCCAATCCACTACTATGTTTATGAACTATATATACTAATGATCCCATATTTTCGACAACAAGAGATGAAGCTTCACATACCATCTAACCAACGCAACTATCTTCTATCCCACCATCCAACTGCTATGAATGACAGTTAAATTTTTAACAATAAATGCAAGAGGCCTCAACCACCCGGCCAAAAGAAGATCGCTTTGGAAGGAGGCTATTCAGCACAAAGCAGATATCCTGGCAGTTCAAGAGACGCACTTTCATAAATCAGCCACACCTAAATGCTCTCACCCAAATTTTCCGCACGTTTTCCTTTCATCCACTACAGCGAAGAAGAGAGGGGTAATGTTGGCAATAAGGGACACTGTGTCGTTTGAACTGAAAGACTCATTCATAGATCCAGACGGTCGTTTTATAATACTGGTTTGTATAATTGACAAGCTACCGATCACCTTAACATGCTTATATGCTCCCAACTCGCATCAACTTAAATTTCTTAAAAAGGTTATCAAACACATAACAACCATGCGAGTGGGGAGTATATTAATTTGCGGAGATTTCAATATGATCCTAGATAATGGTTTAGACACTTCTTCTCGAACTAAGCAACGTGGCCCTAACTTCCGGGATCTACTTATTAGAGAAGAATTGTACGATGTTTGGCGATGTTTGAATGCAAACGACAAATCGTTCACGTACTATTCCCCCAGGTACAACTCATATTCCAGATTAGACATGTTTTTAGTGGATAAGGTGCTGCTGCAGAGAATTTCCCGCTCTACCATACATGACATAACATGGTCGGACCACGCTCCGGTGATCATACAGATGGAGAGCGGGGGAGCCTTTGCGACAGCACGTTTATGGCGATGTAATGAATACCTGTTTCATGATCCAAAATTTCAGAAAGACATCACACAGCAACTAGACGAATTTTTTAATTTCAATGTTCCTAACGCCACCAATTCCTTCAATAACTGGAACGCCCATAAGGCATATATCCGCGGTATACTTATTAAGATGAACTCCAGACTTTTCAAGGAACGTACTGCCAAAATTACAAATCTTGTTACGGAAATTAGGAAACTAGAGAAAGAAAATCAAAATACACCTACAGCAACATTAGCCTCGAAATTATCCACCGCACGTTCTCAATTAAGGGAACTTTTTAGCACTCAACACGAACAATACATGTCCAAACTTAAACTAAATTACTATGCTAATAACAATAGAGCAGGCAGATTCTTAGCTAACCGGCTTAAAGAACGCAGATCTAAAACAGTAATCCCACATCTGTTCTACCCGGACTCTACTAGAAAAATAGAAAATCCACAAGACATCGCAAACGCTTTTGCGGACTATTTTTCATCACTATACAACTTGAAGGACGATCCCATAACCCCACAACCGAATAAAACAGATATTGATAATTTTATATCTAAATTGACACTCCCCTCAATTTCCGAATCCCAGCTGCAAGCACTAAACGAACCCTTTTCCATGATTGAACTAGAAAGAGCTGTAAAATCTCTCCCTTTGAACAAAGCCCCAGGTCCAGATGGCCTTTCTAATGGATATTACAAAACCTTTAAAAAAATACTCTCACCACACTTATTAACAATATTCAACGAAGCCAGGACGAAAGGTTCCTTTCCTCCAGAAATGCTCCAAGCATATGTAATTACCCTACCTAAGCCAGGTAAGCCCCCAGATGTCCCAGCCAATTTCCGTCCCATTTCCCTGTTAAATGGGGATATCAAAATTTATGCAAAATTACTAGCCAACAGATTATATGACCTTATCCCAGATTTAGTGAAACCAGACCAAACAGGATTTACTAAAGGTCGCCAGGCGTCAGATGCCACTAGAAGACTTCTAAATATAATTCATCATACGGAAAGTAGGAGAACGCCTTCTCTGCTTCTTTCAATAGATGCAGAGAAGGCGTTTGACAGAGTACACTGGGGGTATATGGAGGCGGTCCTGGAAAAGTTTGGATTCCAGGGCGATTCATTGACCGCTATATTAGCTCTCTATTCCAGTCCATCAGCTAAAGTGTACACGTCGGGTCTTCTTTCAAAAGAATTTAAGATCACGAATGGAACACGCCAGGGGTGTCCGTTATCACCATTCATCTTCAACTTAATGATGGAGCCTCTGGCGGAGACCATTCGTAGCCATCCCCACATTTCAGGTTTCAAATTTCACAAGACCACTCATGTCATCAACCTGTTTGCTGATGACGTGATCCTCCTTCTTACCAATCCTACGGTTTCTCTTCCATTTTCACACGATATTTTAAACCATTTTGGTACCCTGTCTTATTATAAAGTAAACTTTAACAAGTCCGTAATCCTAGATCTGGGCGTTAACCCCCATGCTAAGCTACACTTACAAAAAACTCTTCCTTACATCTGGGCAAAGGACACAATACCATATCTAGGTGTTCACCTATCAGCCAACATCTCAAAAATTGCAGACACAAATATTAAATATTTGCTTACAGATATACGGAAAACTATGACTAATATGTCTAAAACAGAATTGTCATGGGCAGGCAAAATAGCATCTTATAAAATGATCATTCTCCCTAAAATCTTATATGTGTTTCGAACGCTTCCCATCCCCTTCAAGACATCTCACTTTTCTGAACTAAGCAGTTCCCTCAAAATGTATATTTGGCAAGGAAAAAGAGCACGCTGCTCGCACAAAATTCTAATACAACACAGGAAGGTAGGAGGGATGGGCCTCCCGGACATAAAGGACTACTATTGGGCCTCTATTTTAGCTCAAGCCAAACACTGGTTTCACACTCACTCTCCCCCGTTATGGGTTAATATAGAATCTACTATTAACAAAATCTACCCGTTGAGTCTTTTACTGCTTGCAGATATTTGGAAGCCATTACCCTTAACATCCCTCTCCCCGACAACCAAAGTGACGTTGATGGCGTGGAGACAACTGTTAAGCCAACCTAAAACTAGTGCTTCTTCCTACACGACTGTACAAACTCCACTACAGACATTGGAAGTGCTACTCCCATACAGCCCCATCACAAAATGGACAGAACATGGGATAACATGGATAGAAGAACTCCTGGACAAAAATATTCCCTTACCATTTCAAACCTTACGAAACAGATTCGATCTGCCTGCTTCACACACATTGTTATATAGACAAATATATTCTTTCCTAATTAAAAACCCCCCACCTACAGTAGAAATTAACAATATAGTATGGCGTTTTTATACTTGCAATCATAACAAGGACAAGGGCATATCTCTCATATATAACTTTCTTCAAGCTAAAATGGAATTCACCAAAACCCCAGCGATTTTGTCATGGGAAAAAGATCTAGGGTCAAATTATGGGACGGAACAATGGTGTGAAATTTTCCGCTACAATTACAAAGCCACAAGGTGTATCAGTCACTGGGAATTAACACAGAAATTACTAACAAAATGGTATAGAACTCCATTTCAGCTTGCTAAAATGTTTCCTACACACTCAGCATTATGCTGGAGGAACTGCGGTAACACCGGGACGATCCTACATATATTCTGGCAGTGTAAAAACCTAACCAGTTATTGGAGGAAAATATTTACAATACTTGCGGACATCACAGGGATACTGCAAACGCCAACCCCGGCGTTGGCAATCATGCATTTGGGAATAAGCAACTACCCCACTCAATTTAGAAGTGTAGTGATCCACGTCCTAACTACTGCAAAACTAGTAATAGCCAGACATTGGAAAGACACAATCTCCCCAAATCCATCAGAAGTAATAGCACAAGTAAACCTCAACTATAATTATGAAAGACTCTTAGCACTTAGAACAGCCTCTTGTATAACTTTCGACAACAACTGGAAATGTTGGAAAGATTGGTATAAACGTTAAAATATTTACTCCTTCCCTTTCTATTCCCTTACATAAACTCCCCTCATGGCTTCCATAACAAAGATCTTACTATAATAAGATCGGGTCATGTAAAGAATATATCTGTTGATTTGGTGGAAAGTTTGGTTGTCAGGAATGCACTATATCCTGTAGTTTAATATGTTTTTCTTTTTTCTTCCTTTTGTTCTGTTGTTTTGTTGTTTGTCAGTATATTACACTCTCCTCCCGGACCGGACCCTTCTTGCGCAGCGTGATCCCGGAAGGGGCACAGGAAGGGACCGGTTAGGGAAAATCGACAAGTACCACCGTTGGTGCAGGTCTATAATAATGAATCCTATCGGTTCCTAGCCGACTATTTCATCTTGGAAAGCGACTGAAAAATAACATGATTGTATGTTACAATGCCAACAATGTTCATGTAGGTTCTTATCATCATTGAATTGTAATTGAAAAACTCCAATAAAAATTATATTAAAAAAAAAAAAAAAAAAAAAAAAAAAAAAAAAAAATAATGACTAAGATCCTTTCAAACAGACTGGGCTCCTTTATAGGCTCATATGTCCATAAGGACCAGGCAGGCTTCATACCAGGCAGACAGGGACCGGACCAGGTGAGGAGAGCTATTGACATCATCTCCATCCTCCAGTCTGGCTGGGATGGCGGTCCTCTCCAGGAAGGTTTTCTACTATCCATTGATCTTCAAAAGGCCTTTGATACCGTTACCTGGCCCTATTTATTTCGCACACTGGAGCGGTGGGGCTTTGGCCGCAAATTTATTAATACTCTTTCTGCCCTTTATTCCCAACCTAGTGCCCGGATCAAACTCCAAGGCCACCTATCAGACCCCTTTCCTATTGCAAAGGGAACTAGACAGGGTTGCCCATTATCCCCCCTCTTATTCGCTATAGCTATAGAAACTCTAGCAATCTCTTTTAGGACACATCCAGATATCCACGGCGTGAAATGCGGACCCTCCACACATAAATGTGTGTTATTCGCGGACGATGTCCTCCTCTTCATTACCTCGCCACTCATCTCCACTCCTAACATCCTACGGGTGCTTCACAAGTTTGGGCAAGCCTCTGGCCTGCAAGTCAACATGTCTAAGTCAGTAGCTCTCAACGTCTCTGTCAACTCCTTCTCGGTTGCAAAACTCCAAACCCAGTTCCCCTTCTCATGGAACCCTACGTCCATCCCTTATTTGGGAATTCACCTTACCTCAAACATAGGTCTACTTTACAAGCACAATTTCCCCCCTATGTTTAATAAATTGAAAGCGGACTTGGACCAATGGTCCCTCTACAAGCTCCCCTGGTTGGGTAGAGTTAATGCCATTAAAATGACATTACTACCCCGAATCCTTTATCTTTTTTGTTCGCTCCCTATCTCGGTTCCCAAATCTCACATCAACAATCTGCACTCTTCGATAATCCGCTTTGTGTGGGGCGGCTCTTCCCATAGACTGCCCAAATCGGTTCTCTTTCGACCTAGACAGAAAGGAGGACTTGGACTACCTAATCTTTGGTGGTATTACCAAGCTGCTCAGCGGAGCCAGATCTCCTGTATCTATACTAAAGGTGGGAAGCCGGATTGGGTGGACATGGAAAGACAAGTCATTCCCAACTTCACCATAGACTTTCTTATCTGGCGACCCCCCAAGTCCAGGCCTCCGATTATGTCCCCCACTCTGTCTCACTCAATGGCCCTCTGTGACTCGGTATACTCAACGAACTCCCTGACTTCCCAGTGGCGTCCCTTAGCCCACATCTTCAACAATCCCCAGTTTCCACCTGGGCTAGACATCAAAGCGTTCCAATGGTGGCTCAACAAAGGTCTCATCAGAATAGGGAACAACTTCAACTCCAACGGTCCCCTCACGCTAGAACAATGTAAATCGAAACTCGAGATGCCCCCTACCGAGAGATTCCGCTTTCACCAAATCTTCCACTTCCTGAACTCACTTTCCTCCCGCACTTTAGGCCCCCTGACAGTCACACCCTATGAACAATGGTGCACATCAGCCGTGGTTATGAGAGGGGGAATCTCCCTGATCTATGCAGCACTAGCAGAACCACAGGATAAGGCAGGATACATGCTGAAATGGGAGCGGGATCTTGATTTTGAATGGGACCTGGATACCTGGCATGGCAGCTTCATGAGAGGGTTCAAAGGGATTATCAACATCTCTTTAATGGAGGCCATCCTCAAGGTGATTTCCAGATGGTATCTGGTTCCGACGCGCCTAGCCTCAATTTTCCCCCAATCTTCCCCCCTTTGCTTCAGGGGATGTGGCTACTTAGGATCCCTAATACACACTGTCTGGGAATGCCCCAGAATTAGAGGTTATTGGAATAGTGTTTTCAGCCTTATCCGCAAAGTCACGGGGCTTGGGATTCCCCAGGACGCCAAGATTGCTCTTCTCAATCAGGATATCCCTCATGTGAAGAAATTCTCACAAATTTTGGTCCACTTCATCCTAACAGGAGCGAAATTGTCCATTGCCCGGGCTTGGAAATCACCTAAGGTATCCATACACTCTACTAAACAAAAGATTACTTGGATCATGTTCCAAGAACAAACTTGCAGCGTAATTCTAGACAAAGTAGACCGGTTTAAAAGAATATGGGAACCCTGGGCCAGACATATGGGGATTTCTCTCGGTTAAGGCCCGTTCTTCCCCCCCCCCCTCTAGGTCCCCTCCTGGAGGGAGCCTTCCCCCGGAGGGGCCGGGTTCTCCCCGAGGCCTCCCCTCTATCCCCCACTTTCCACCCGGCTGTCTTCTCCCTACTCTTCTTTCTTCCTCCTTTTTCTCCCTTTTCCCGAACCCCTCCTCCCTATTATTCCTTTCTCTCTCATCTGACATTATCCTAGCTAACCGATGTTGAAAATGTGGACCCTGCTCGGAGAGGGCCCTTGATAAATATAATTTGCCGTCTCATGGGATTGCTCTGTATCCCCGACACAGCATGATCCCAGAAGGGGTGTTGGGGTTCCGGAGCAATTTTTGTTTTAAGTTGACTGTTGTGCCTTGTTCAGTGTTCTCACTGAGAAACCAAACGATACGGGCCAGGTGATGGGTCTTGATCCGCTTACCCCCTGACTTACTATGCAAGTAGTAGAGCTTTTGTCAGATCTGTTGTGCCTTTGTTCTGTAAACCTCATGTTCTTGACTCCCCTGCGCGGGAAACCTATTGTTACATTTTTTGACTATGTTTCAATAAAGCTCTTTTGAAAAGTAAAAAAAAAAAAAAAAAATACTAAAGATCCACTTTAAAGATGTTTATAAAAGAAAACTGCACAGGTAACAGTATTTTATGTATGTATATGTATATATATATATATATATATATATATATATATATATATATATATACACACACATATATATATATATATATATATATACACACATATATACACATACATATATATATATATATATATATATATATATATATATATATATATATATGCTCTGTAGAGCGCCACTCTGGGGATGATCACTCTCCCACAGGCCGGGGCAAGACCTTTACCAGCACCACACACACACACACAGACATACACACACAGACATACACACACACAGACATACACACACAGACATATTTTAGTTCTCCTTTCCTCTCCACCTCACACTTATCTTTGGTGATAAAAAATCATGTATGTTTAACATTATGATTATTATAAACAAACTCAATTGTGCTTCTTGATAATTTATAACTTATACATATGTTACCTTTAGAATATATTTCTTTGGTCATATGCACTTATGTGGGAGACAAGAGATCCTGAGGAAGCTGTGTTTTCCGCAAAATGTATCAACCTAACCTAGTTACTAACTATGTAACCTAAGCTTTCTATTTCGACCAATAGCCATCCATATTTGCAGTGGGCAATGCTGGTAGTAATTTTTGATATTAGTTTTTAGACATACTGTCAGAAATAAAATGTGTTTTTTTTTTTTTCCTTACATATGAATTTATCTGCGTGATCACTGGAGGGGTATTTAAAGTCCTACCATTTACTTTTTTGTGCTATATATTTTTTTTAACAAAAATGACACCCTCCACTAGCATGTATTTAGTAAAAAAAAAAAATCCTACACACATCCAACAAATAAACTTTTGTTAATATTTTTCAGGGGAATTTGTATTGGAGTGAAGGTATAGATCAGCCTGAATGGAGTCTGAGGCCGCATACACACAGGCGGACTTGTCTGACAGACTTGGTCCGCTGAAACGTGTTTCAGCGGACAATCCGCTCCTGTGTGGGCTTCAGCGGACTTTTTCAGCCGACAGTCTGGCGGACTAAGTCTTTTGGAATTTCCGTAATATTGTCCGTCCAAACTTGGTTTCAGCGGACAGTCCGCTCGTGAGTAGGCTAGTTCGACGGACTAAGTATGGCACATGCTCAGAAAGGATTTACACGGCCAAAGGTTGCATTGCAGTGTATTGGACGTCGTATTTCTAGTCCCGTCGTACGTGCCGTACACGTCATCGCGCAAGCTTTCAGCGGACTGTCTGCTCGTCGTGTGTGGTCAAGTCCGTTCATTCAAAAGTAGGACGGACTGTCTGTCGGATTGTCTGACGGACTTAGTTGGTGTGTACGCGGCCTAAGGAATCTCAAGGGCACCTAATGCAAAGGCTAGAGGATCCCTGGTCCTAGTCACTAATGTTCAGTTTCTTGTTGAATCAGGATGTTAATGTAGCGCATACCCTAAAGAGCTGCAAATAAACTGGGATCCTCCACAATGCAGAGCCAGGCACACCAAATTTTCACAGGCACTCTAAGTAAGAGAACAGCCCATGACTTTGTTTTTGTTACTTATTGAGGGTAATAACTTGGATAGGGATGGGACTTTATGGAATGCCTATTTGACTTCAACAACAACTTCAGGGACAACTCTCCCTATACACATATATACTCCTCCTCTTCCTACAGCACATACTTGCAGACCCTGGCTGGAACACTGTGGATACCTGACAGTCACTCAGTCAGATGAGAGCAAATGGCCCATTAGAGGCAGGAACCTCGGTGTGTGGCAGAATTTCAATGTCCAACTTCCAACACTCTTGATCCTAGCACCACCTCTTCAGACACTGCCAATCCAATTGGCTTCAGCTGCCCCTTTCACTAGCTCTCCAGGTGAACGTATTCCTACAGTCCTCCAGACTGACACTTACCAGCCCACCTGGCTGACTCTCAGGAGATCTCCCAGGTGTGTTGACCTACTCCCGCTGTCCTCACGCCTTGATCCTGTGCCTCCAGGAAGGGCCTCCTCTGTGTGTTTTGGTAGGAACCTTCCAGCACCTGAGCGACAGGTCACCCCCCCCCCACCCAGACGAGGGGGCACCCTCAAGGGCCACTGACAGCCTCCTCTGCACTCCATCTCCATCTTCCGCCCAACTGCCCCTCCTGGCATGACTCATACCTATTTATGAGGTGGCCTGCCACTTGCCAGCCCTTTACTGAGGATTGGTTGAGGCCCTGAAATATGCCAAGCAGCTCTTCCTAACCTCCACCCACTATATCTGGAACACTCTCCAAATGTCCAAAAAACAGGGGGGAGGCACCAGAGAAGCTGCTAGGATGAGTCACCCAGCCCTGAACTAAAGTAATCCTGACCCAGATTACACAGCTCAGGCTTAGCCCTGAGCTATGCTTTGCATGTCCTAACAGACCTACACTAACAATCCTAAATTAACTTTTTTTTTTAATCAGAGAATATAATTGTATTGTTAATGTAAATCAACACATGCACAAATATTTGGATTACTATGCAACTCAGTTATAGACTTTGTCATCACAGTACAATTCACAGTGCATACCCAGGGTCCCCAAACCTGTGAATCATAACAGCAAATATAACTCCAGTACTCGAATGGAAAACTAGCACACAAAAACAGACACCCATCAACCCAGAGAGCACCACACCTGGTGTGTGCATGTCAGCCCAACAAGCAGATCAAAACATCCACATGTCCTACCCCATGGTCACCTTAACGGTGTATGGTTTCATTAAGTCACCAATAATCTGTTGAGTACAAGCTGTGGGGGGGGGGGGGGATGGGTGCTGGCAGGGACTCCAACCATCCCTGCCATATTTTGGTGAATTTCTTTGGCATTTTCTTGTACCAATATGTGTGCTTTTCCCTAATAAGTATCCCATTAACCTCCTGAACCCATCCCATTGGGATGTGGGGGCATGCAGGGAGATCCAATACTAGGAAATTAATTTCCTGGCCAAATATAGCAGCCTCAGGATCGCCATGTATGGGGGGGGGGGTATAGGTCCTCCTCTAGTCTGCCCAGTAGGCAAGTGACTGGATCAAGTTGCAGTTGAATAGTATAGGTAGGATTAACAATGTACAGTACTGCCCAGTATCTGACCAGTTTGGGAGATCGCCACAGCATATGAATTACGTTTGGTGTTCCCAAAATTCGTATGTTCGGGAGGATCCAAAATACGAATTGCCGTGCGTCCGAACTCTGTACGGAATATAAACTTTTGTTTACGAATTTCGGATCAGTTGTCGTCGAATCGACGACGACTCAGTCATTATGCTTATTATGACTTGCAAAAGACTTTTTTGTTTAATGATTTTTTTTCTAATTTTTTATGTATTTTCTTTTTTCAGGGTGGCCCTCCACTTTAAGGCCATTTCGCTCTGATGTGCTTTTGGTGCCCTTAAGGGTTCTTTTAATGCACTTTCGAATTTGTTCTTTTTTACTTACAATGGAAGGTGCCTTTTTGGTGTGCTTTTGAAAAAGTGCACCTAAAGCCACGTACACACGTAGCCGTCTGTCCAACGTACTTAGTCTGGCGGACTTCCCGCCAGACTGTCCGTCTGACTTTCCGAACGGGCCCACACACGGCACTTTTTCAGCGGACTAATACGGCGTACTAAGTCCGCCGTACTATCCGCCCTACAGCTCTCCCAGGTATTTGAGCTCCACAGGCACGTCGAGGACCTGGACAACCGCGGACGGCGGCACAACATTAGGGTGCAGGGTGTCCCCGAAACCATTGAGCCAGATGCCATTCAATCCACCCTGTGCGCCATATTCAACGACCTCATGGAGCGCCCGGCAGACTCCCCCATAGACATGGAAAGAGCTCATCGCGCCCTCCGCCCCCCACCCAGGGACTCTGAACCACCCAGGGACATTATTTGCGCTATTGTGAACTTTCCCCTCAAGGAAGAAATCCTTCGTAAAGCGCGCATGAGGGGTCGTATTTCGTTTAATGGGGCAGAGGTGAAACTCTTCCAGGATCTATCGCAAATCACTCTCCAGAATAGGAAGGCGCTTAGACCGTTGCTGGAGACCCTACGCTCTAGAAATATTCAATACAGCTGGAGGTTTCCTTTCGGCCTATCTGCCTCTGCCAGAGGGCGCTCTGCCCTCCTCCGCACTCCTGAGGATCTTTTGGCCTTCTGCGACCAACTTGACCTTCCGCACATCGAGCTCCCAGACTGGTATGCGCTCTTCTTTCCGACGGAACCCTGGCGTCCTGTCTCTCTCAACCCATCGCCGAAAGCCGTTTGTCAGAGGTCCCGCCACCGCCGACCTGGCCCGATGTCTCCTAACGCCCGCTTGTTGCGCCGAGACGTGCGCCAACGAAGTCCCTCGCCTCCGCTAGTACGAGGTGAGGCCCTGGAGGACTAAATGATGTAGCAACCGCCGGGGTCCTGCTGAGAGTACCTCTCCCCTCTTCCCGTCTGGTTCCTGTCCCTGTGACTTTCCTTAATTGCTCTGCCACCCCCTTGCTCCCCTTTACCGCTGGCTTCGGCTGTCCATTCTACGCTGCCATTCACCACGCTCTCCTGTGACATCCGAGACTACCATATGTTGCCTCTTGTGGCCTTGCGACACATAGTGATCGCACATCTCGCCCCCGGACTGTGGTGTATCCACACTAACGGGAGTCTCTCCAGCTCAAATGCCGCCCGGATGATGACCGACATTGCCTAGAACTCACCGAACTTTATCTGTTGGACAACCCTCGCACCCTGGGAAGATACCTACATTCACGCGGTTTCCTTCATCCCATCCCAGCCCTGCACCCGGATTTCCTCATTTTTCCCCCCAGTGCCTTCACAATGGATGTATGCTGCAATCCCCCAGTGACTGCCATCCCTTTTGCTGGTTTTTATCTTTCTTTTTGTCCCCAGGTCCTGGGGGTCTTGAAACTTAGTTTGTCCCACGAATCCCGTGGGGTAAGGCTTTTTCTCCCCTTCCCTCCTGCAGCCGAAATACCCACCTGTTTGTCCCCTCCTCATTTGGACGGATGTTGGGATGACACGAATTTATGATCTTACTGCTCCCCTCTGTAACTCTAATTGTATGTCATTGTCTCGCTGGTTGACTCCTTCAGCTGTACATTTGCCCCCGAGGCTGCCCCTACTTTCACCAGCTGCTCTTCCTTCCCCTTCCCATGTCCCTTCCCTCCCCCTCCCTCCCCTCCCCCGACCCCTCTCCAAGGAGGGTGGGGTACTCGACCAGGACTTCTCCTAGGCCTCCTCACCCTAGGCCAATTTTCTGATGTCGAAGAGGCTTTGTTCATGTTCAGTTGCAATGCTTTTTGTATACTTTTTTTTTTTTTTTTTTTTTTTTTTTTAAAACATTTTATTGAGTTTTGAGAAACAGAACAGAAATGTATGTTTGCGGACGCAACCGCCAGATGTAGTGAATAACAAAAACGTTCCTAAGGTCAGAAATATTCAGGTAGGAAAATGACAATCAAGGCACGTAAATTAGGTTAAAGCGGAGGTCCACCCTAAAATGGACCTCCGCTCATCGGAATCCCCCCCCCCCTCCGGCGCCACAATCGGCACCTTTCAGGGGGGAGGGGGGTGCAGTTACCTGGATAATCCAGGTAACTGCACCCACTTCCGGGCTAGCTCTCTGCGGAACGGGGCGTACGTTATGCCCCGTTCCGCAAGCGCCCGCCCCCTTCAGCAAGTGCCCCGCTGCCTGCTGGGAAACACACAGCTCCCAGAGGCAGCGGGGACCGTCCGGATTGCGCCGCGCGGCTCGCGCATGCGCAGTAGGGAACCGGGAAATGAAGCCGAAAGGCTTCATTTCCTGATTCCCATACCCAAGATGGCGGCGGGACCCGGCAGCCGAGTGAGCGATCGGCTTCGGGTGCCGACATCGCGGGCGCGCTGGACAGGTAAGTGTCACTATTTAAAAGTCAGCAGCTGCAGTATTTGTAGCTGCTGGCTTTAAAAAAAAAAAAAAAAAAAAAAAACGCGGAGTCCCGGTGGACTCCCGCTTTAAGTAGTATAAGTTACAGTTACAGTTATCTAGTAACACAAATATTTTATGTGGCAAGGATAACATTTGTACTTATTTCCATATTTATAACCCATATCAGAGTGTTTAGGGTGCCGTAAGTTATGTGTCAACAAGGGATTCATTCTGAATAATCCTATATTCTGTTATTAACAGGCATATTGTGTGTGTTTCTATAATCTGGGACGAAGAACAAGAGACTGTAGAACCTCTTGTACAACCTTATTGACGCCGAGTTATAGTCCTACAGCCTGTCGGCAGTATATGGATTAGGTAGTTCTTGAGTGGGTTTTGTGAGGCCCACCATGGTGGAGAGTAAGCCATAACTTCTACTCCTTAGGGCTATTAAGTGAAGATTTGGGATCCTGGTATTCCACTCCCCCTCCCTCTCACCCCAACTGGGATCTGACTGTGAGAGGGGAGGGGAGCCCAATAAAAAAAAAAAAAAAGAAATTATTTTTACTCCGTCCCATTGTTAGTGAATAATGACAGCCCCATCGTCAACTGGAGATTGTTTTTTGTATACTTTTGTATTAATGTATAGGCTCTGCGACATATGGCTCATTTTATTATGTCTAGTCACGGTTCTCTATTGTTTTACAGTTTAGCTAACATTATCTAACAGCTTGTTTTTCTTCCAGGTTCCTTTCCAGTGGTAGGCTCCCCTATACGCCTGGCCTCACCTCAGAGTGGGTGAGGTCCCTTATTTACCCATTTAGCCCCCCCCGGACCGCAGCCATCATGTGGCCCCCGTCTGTTCTATAGTCCCCACACAGCAGTCTCTTCGAGACAAGGCTGACACACCAGGCTTCACCAACCGTCCCTCTAGGTAGGCAGCTGGACTAACCCTACCTCTGGCATTTTGTTCTTCCGATTCCCTACCCTTACCCTCACCCACCCTTTCTTTCCCTATACGCTTTCTTTTCTCCCATTCCCTTGCTTTTTTTTTCCTTCCCTGACTTGCCCCCATACCCCTCCCCCCTCATTTTTTTTTTCTACTATCTCCACCCCGCTCCCCCCTCTCCCCTAGGGGTGTAGCCCCCCGCTCCTTCTTCCCCTGTGTAGACCTCTGCATCTGCGTTCCCGGTGAATAACCTCTCTACCTGCTCAGTCCTTTACGATGCAGTCTACTCCCTCAATTAGCGCTCCTCTGAAACTTAAATGTGTTTCCCTCAACCTGAAGGGGCTCAACCTGCCTGAAAAAAGGTCTCAGGTGCTCTCCTCTTTAACCAAATTCAAAGAACATTTTATTTTCTTACAGGAGACGCACTTCCGCTCTGATGCCATCCCTGCACTGTCAAATCACATTTGCAAGACGGCCTTCCATGCCACCAATTCTGTAGCAAAAACGAAGGGTGTATCCGTCCTTGTCTCCAAGCACGCTAACTTCCATCTGACCGACTCCTTGATAGACCCGGAGGGCAGGCATGTCTTCCTTAAGGGCACTTACGCGTCTACACCAATCTCACTGGCCAACATCTATTGCCCAAATGAACACCAGGTAACTTTCTTCTGTACAACCTGTGCCCTCCTTTCTTCCTTTCAGAGCAGATTGCTCCTCCTGGCTGGGGACTTCAATGTACCCCTGAACCCTTTAGTGGATACGTCCACTGGGACGTCCTCGCAGACTTACAAAGCCCTACGCCAGATCAAATCCCAACTCCAAGCCTTATCACTTCATGACGCTTGGCGCACCCTCTACCCCTCCGCCAAAGATTACACATTCTTCTCGGCCCCCCACCCAAAATACTCCAGAATAGATTTCTTTTTTTGTCTCAGAAGGACCCCCCCCCCCCCCCCCTTCTCCAGCACTCCTCCATTGAGCCTATGTTCCTCTCTGATCACCACCCTATCACACTCACGCTCTCTTTCCCCGAGTCCTGCCCCAAAACAAAAATATGACGCTTTAACCCATCTCTGCTCAAAGACCCTCTCGCCCTGGAATGTATCCGCTCGAGTATTTGGCTGTACTTCCAGGAGAACTCAGAGTCTGTTGCCCCCCCCGGTCTCTCTCTGGGAGGCGCACAAGTGTGTGATCAGGGGGGAACTGATGGCTATCTCCTTACAAGCCAAAAAACTGCATCAGGAACGTGTGTCTACCCTCCTGACAAAACTAAAGTTGTTGGAACTGTCCCACAAACAATCACAAGCCCAGGCTACTCTCCAAGACCTGATCCACACCCGTGCTCTGCTCGCAGACGAATTGGGCAAACACACTAAAAGGCGATATATTTTAGGCCAAAGGATCTTCTATGAGCATGGCAACAAGTGTGGCCGCCTCCTGGCACGCTCAGTTCAGTCAGCCAAACTATCTCCCACTGTCCATAACCTGTGCAGCCCTATGGGCTCTTTACTTGCCAAAAATGAGGATATTGCGAAAGAATTTGAGAATTTTTATACCAAACTCTATAACCATCAGCCACCCCGTCACTCCCAATCCGCACGAGAGGCCCACGATGCTATTATCGCGGACTTTCTCTCACTACACAGTCCCAAGCCCATCTCCTCCCTGTGTGCCCAATCCTTGGAGGCACAGTTTTCACCCCTTGAGTTGAACACTGCGTTGAAACAGATGAAGGTCGGCAAAAGCCCGGGGCCTGACGGATTTTCCCTCCAATATTATAAATCTTTCCTAGACACTCTCTCCCCTCACCTTTTACACACGTTCAATGCCTTAGCTGATCCCCAAGTGCGTCCAGATCAGATGTTGAAAGCCCACATCGCCATAATACCCAAGGAGGGCAAGGATCCGCTCCTGGTAGCGAACTATAGGCCAATATCACTTTTGAATGTTGACATTAAAATCTATGCCAAGATCCTAGCCAACAGATTGCTACCTCTGATCTCTAGTCTAATTCCCAATGACCAGGTGGGCTTTGTCCCGGGCAGGGAGGCCTGGGACAACACCACCCGTGCCTTGAACCTACACCATTGGCTCACTTCTTCTAAAACTCCTGGCTTTTTCCTCTCCCTAGACGCAGAGAAGGCGTTCGATAGAGTGGCCTGGGACTATATGCGAGCAGTCGTGGCAGCAGTGGGCTTAGGTGACCGCATGCTCGCCTCTATAATGGCCCTGTACGCCGGCCCCACCGCGGCGGTTAAAGTCAATGGCCACCTATCGAACGCCTTCCCTATTAGCAACGGCACTCGGCAGGGGTGCCCCCTCTCTCCACTGATATATATCCTCACTTTAGAGCCCCTCTTGAATAAACTCAGAGCGAACCCGGACATCAGGGGGGTCCTGGTGAAGGAGAGGGAGTTTAAGGTCTCGGCTTTTGCGGACGACATTTTGCTTTCCCTGACCGCACTGCACACTTCTCTCCCATCACTTCTCCGTGATTTGGAGGCCTTTGGGAGGATTTCCAACCTCAGGATCAACTATTCCAAGTCTCACGCCCTAAATGTCACCCTGCCCTTCCAGGAAGTAGCCCACTGCCAAACTGCCTTCCCCTTTCAATGGGAACGCACCGCTATCTCGTACCTAGGTATAAAAATCCCACACCACTTCTCTGACCTCTTCCCCCTCAACTTTCACACGGCCTTGACCCACACCCAAACCTATCTTAAGGAGTGGAATCACCTTAATGTGTCCTGGTTCGGCCGGGCAGCCCTGCTTAAAATGATTATCTTACCTCGCTTCCTGTACCTGATCCAAACTATACCTATGGCCTTGCCCGTCAGCTTTTTCTCCTCCTATCGGAGGATCTGCTCGGCCTTTCTATGGAAAGACTCCCCCCCGAGGATCAAATACTCTAGACTTACACTGCCCAAACCTAAAGGAGGTATTGCCCTCCCGGACCTACACAAGTACTATGTAGCCTGTCATCTCACCAGGATTGCAGACTGGAATATCCACCCTCTCGAAAAATTGTGGGTATCTCTGGAAAACGCCTTTTCCCCTGTTCCCATCCACCTCCTTCCCTGGCTACTCCCAAAACAATGGCCTCATTCGCTGACCGCACACCCATTCATCTACACCTCCTTGATGTTATGCGAGAAAATCTCCCTCACCGTACCTATCGTGCCATCCCCGGGCCCCTTAACCACACTGCGATGCAACCCTGACTTCCCCCCCTGGAGATTCACCCAACTTTCTTCGGCAGGACTGGCCCTTTGAGGACGTCCTTGCCTCGCACTTTTACCCGGTTGGCAGGATCGCCTCTTTTGATACTCTTAGCAGCCTCTCGAAATCCTCCTCCTTCTCGTTCTGGACGTTCCGTCAAATTCACCACTTCCTCTCCACCCAGGCCTCCCCGGAGGACTGGACGAGACCACTCACCCCATTTGAGAATGTGTGTAACCGTAAGACGCCCCAAAAGCACCTCATCTCCCTCCTATATGCCTTTATCTCAGACCCGGGCGTCCCGACACTATCCCCGTCGCAATCCTACTGGCACAAAGACCTGTCGACCCCCTTTAACACCAGCTGAATGGACTAGAATCCATGAATACGCACACAGTGGTTCACTGAATGTCGCCCTTCAGGAGAACGGATATAAAATTATCACTAGATGGTACAGGACTCCGACCCGCCTCCATAAATTCTCCCCTGCCATCCCGAATGTCTGCTGGAGATGCAACGCCGATGTTGGGACGATGTTGCATATATGGTTGGCATGTCCGGGCATCCAACCTTTCTGGAGGGAAGTTCATAGACTCATCTTAGCAGTCACCACCTTAGATCTAGACTTCTCACCGGCACAATGTCTCCTCCACCACACGTCCCTATCTCGGAGGGCCTATTTTAAATCCCTGGCCATGCACATGGTCAACGCTGCAAGGTTGTGTATTCCTAGACACTGGCGGACCACCCGCGCCCCAACTTTGGGCGAATGGTTCGCGACCATCTCCAGGATTGGTGGCATGGAAGAGTTGATCCACATCTCCCAAGAGAGAATGGAGAAATACTCCTTTACGTGGGCCTGTTGGTCTCACTTTACAACTACCCCTGAATTTAAACAACATGTTCCCCTGGATTAAGCATTGACTCTCACCTAGAGTCCTGCTACTCATTCCTTTTGCCCCTCAGAGTCTTGAGACGAGGCGCTACACCCCCCCCCCCCTTCCTCTTCTTTTTCTTTTGCTTCTTATCTCTCTCTTCCTTCCCTTTACTTGTCCCATCCCTCCGTGTTTCCCCCCCCTCCTTTCCCCATTACCCCCTTACCTCCCCTGTTGTCTTCTCTGTTGCCCGGTTTCCAATGCCTCTCTTTGCCCCACCCTTTGGCCCGTATTTCTACTCTAGGGCGACTCGGGCGAGTGCTGGTAGCCACCCGAGTCGTCTTCCGGTAATCTAACATAGTAAGACTTGGCTTTCACCTGGTATAGTTGTTGGAACAGACTTCCCCACCCATTATCTTGCCTGGTACCCCCAGGAGGTTCCTTTTGGTCCCTCCTTTGCCGTGTTCTTATTGCTGAATGTCTCGGACGCTGTACCTGTTTATTTGTGATTACCTGTTCCTGTTATATTTTTGTAAACCTCAATAAAATCTTTATGGAAAAAAATAAAAAAAATAATGGAAAGCACATTTCTATCAAATTGATGTAATTTTTGTCTTTGTTTTGAATGCAAACCTGTCACTTTAAAAAAAAAAAAAGGGGGCGTGGCTTGGCCGCTGACCGGAATGGCCGCATAAGTGCTGAGCTCCTCTCATCCACTCAGCTACACATAGCATCCAGCGCCATCCGCCACCGCGATCGACTCCACGGAGCCTCAGGGATCACCCCACGTCTCCAGGGACATGACCCGCGGCAGATCCGCCGCCCACGGGGCGAAGAAGCTCACAGATTTTTACATTAAGCAGGCCGGCGCGCAGGCCCAAGATGGCGCCGTTCGGGACGAAGGCCTCACTCCGCAACAGACACCGACGGCCTCGGTGGCTCCTGCATCCTCTGAGGATCATCTTTCTGACATGGAGGACTCTGGAGAGCGGCAGCGTTCGCCCTCCATGTCGCCGGCTGACAGAGGTAAGAGAGCAGCAATCTCCCCAGCACACTCTCCCTCTAAGCCTCCATTAATGAAGAAGCAACATGGCGCTGGCACTTGTAGTCCCACAGCAGCGCTGACTGAAACTAGCTCTTCTCTGGCAGCTTACAGCACATCAGATAGCCCTGCATCTGAACATACCCTGAAAGCCATGCTTCTCTCACTACAAGCTGACATGCAGAAGGAGCTCAGATCCTCCATTAACCATTTGATGGACAGAATGGAAGACATGGAAGAGCGTATAGATCATATAGAGCACCATCTCTCTGCTGCCACTAGCTCTCACAACACTGTAGTTGACATTCAGAATGAACATACTTCTGCGATTCACCAACTGCGTCTTAAAGTCGCAGACCTCGAAGACCGCTCAAGGCGGAATAATATCAAGATCAGGGGAGTCCCAGAGACTGTGTCACCTCCCGATATTGTCCCCTACCTGCACCAGCTCTTTCACAAGCTTATTCCGGCTCTCACACCGCAGGATCTCCTTATTGACAGAGCGCACAGAATACATAAGCCGCAGCACCTCCCAGACACAGTTCCCAGAGATATCCTGGCTAGGATACACTTTTTTAACACTAAGGAGCAGATAATGAGGGCTGCAAGAACCATACGCAACCTCCCTGATCCCTTCACTAAGATTCAGCTATACAATGATATCTCAGCCGCCACCTCACAGGCACGCAAGGCCTTCTCTCAAATCACTGCGATACTTATAGAACATAAAATCGCATACAAATGGGGTTTCTCCACCAAGCTTCTTGTAAACTACCAGCAACAACAAGTCGCATTCTTGACCCCCAAGGATGGTTTCAAACAACTACACAATTGGGGCATTGCCCCTCATGTGCCTCCGGTTCCGCCTCTGAACTCTAGACCTGCAAAAATCACCCATCGATGGGACACGAAACCTAAATCCTGAGCTTCCTACCATAGGGGGCTGCCCCCTTGGGCACCCCCCCCTTTTCTTTTTTTTTGACAAGGCGCTTGTCTTTTCAGGTTAAAGTGGATGACTGTTTCTCTCTCCTCTTTTGAACCCCTACACGCCGAACTGCCACTGTGTGCCAAGCACACGGCATTATTCTCTTCCCATATCTACTTGTGTACCTTACCCAAAGCCACCTTCTGTTCGTTTAGGAACCAACTGGATCCTTAGTTCACGTCTCTATATCTCCCGGTCATAGATATAGGTACATTACTACTGTTTGTGTGATTTATCGCAACTTCGCTTTTGTATTTTTGTTTTTTTTTCTTTTTGTTACAGTTACTGTTTGGTTACTTGTACACTTTGACTCATAGTCAACGGTTATTGTATTCATTATCTGCTCGCAGAGTTAATATTTGCACTTAGTTCTGTTGAAAAGGTCCGTCAATTTCAGTACCATCTTGACAACTGACCCTATCTGCTAATGTCCCTTACAATCACGTCCCTTAATGTTAAGGGACTGAACAGTCCTTTCAAGCGCTCTCTCTTATGGAGGGAAGCTGCGACTTCTCATTCTGATATCCTATGCATACAGGAGACCCATCTCTCTTCCCGGAACTCACCACAATGTACCAATAAACGCTACCCACATATCTTTCATTCCCGCACAGATAAAAAAAGTTAGAGGTGTTCTGATTGCAGTGCGCTCTACGGTGGCACTTACAGTTTCCAATGTAGAGCAAGACCCCGAAGGGAGGTTCTTAATCCTTTCCGCTTCCTTCAATAACAAACCCATGGTGATTGTGAACATATATGCTCCAAACACTCACCTAAAGCCCTTTCTTAAATCCATCCTCGCCAAAATACAACAATACCCGAAAGATCAAATCGTTTTGTGTGGAGACTTCAATGCAGTACCAGATCACGCATTGGACTCCTCATCCCCCCAAAGGAGAAGGTCCTCTACCCTCTCCTCTTTTTTACATCTGGAAGAATTCTATGACCCCTGGAGGTGTCAACATGGTACTGAAAGAGACTATACGTTTTATTCTTCTGCTCAGAGGTCATATTCCAGGATTGACTTGTTCCTGACATCCAAAGTGCTATTGCAAGCAGTTGCTTCCACTAAAATTGGTGTAATATCGTGGTCTGATCATGCCCCCATCTCTATGGTTCTCAATCTCTCCCCTCCTACCTCCCCATTCACAATCTGGCGACTAAATCCCAACCTGATCAGCACCAAGGACATTAGGGAACAGGTCAAGACTGCCATACAAGATTATTTTGATGTAAACCAGCATTCTGTCCCCAAGCCCACCACGTGCTGGAATGCACACAAAGCAGTCCTACGGGGAATTTTGCTACGACTGGGGGCTCAGGAGAAGAAAAAGCGCACAGCAACCCTTAACATTTATCTAGATAAGATAAAATCACTAGAGAAGGTCAATATGAAATCCCCCTCTGCCTCAACGCACGCAGAGCTCAGCAAACTAAGATCTGAATTGAGTACTTACCTCCAGAATAAACATGAATTCTATCTGCGAAAACTCAAACTAACTTGGTACTCTCAGGGTAACAAATCGGGGAAAGCCCTAGCCCAACAATACAAACACAGGACTGCCCAATCCACAATCTCCCACCTAATAGATTCTAAAGGTAACAGACTGACTAACCCTAGAGACATAGCCAACTGCTTTCGCGCATTTTATCAACAATTATATAACTTAAAAGACTCCACGACGGATCCACAGCCCACGACAGAGAATATCCAGACATTTCTCTCCAACGTTACCCTACCCTCCCTCTCCCCTTCTCAAACTGCTGACCTAGCCTTACCTTTTTCACAGCTGGAAATTAAAAACGCAATTAAAAGTCTCCCCCTACATAAAGCCCCGGGTCCAGACGGCTTTGGAAACGAATATTATAAGACGTTTGTAGATGAACTGACCCCGCATTTATGTAACTCCTTTAATCACATGCTGGCCACGGGAGAGATCCCCTCGGAATCCCTAGAAGCAACCATCACCACCATACATAAACCAGGGAAGGCCTCGTACGACCCGGCTAACTATCGCCCTATCTCATTACTTAACACCGATCTAAAAATGTATGCCAAGCTTCTTGCTACCAGACTTTCACAACACATGACTTCCCTCATACACCCGGACCAGGTGGGCTTTATTCCCCGCCGCCAAGCCTCAGATGGCACCCGCAGGTTTGTAGACCTTATCCACTGGGCAGAGCACAGTCGAACGCCTTCTCTGCTGATATCACTAGATGCAGAGAAGGCGTTCGACAGAGTCCATTGGGGTTATCTTGAGGCAGTTCTCCGGAAATTTGGCATAGAAGGCGAGTTCTTACAAGCTATTCTAGGTCTATATACCTCACCTACTGCGAGGGTCCGCACTTCTGGTATTCTCTCAAATCCCTTTAGAATCACTAATGGTACACGCCAGGGTTGCCCACTCTCACCTTTGATTTTCGCGTTAGTTATGGAGCCTCTGGCGCAGTCCATCCGTGCGCACCCCCATATACATGGTATTAATGTAAAAGACACCTGTCATAAGATAGGCCTCTATGCAGATGATGTCATCATTGCTGTCTCTGATCCAGTGAAATCCCTTCCTACCCTGACTGACGTCCTCCATAAATTTGGTGAAGCTTCCCTTTACAAACGAAACCACTCAAAATCAGCCATGCTTGGCATAGAGATCTCTCCAGCGCTCAAAGCAGAAATTACTAAATTAGCACCCTTCTCCTGGGCCCCCAGCTCATCTCTGCAATATCTAGGCATTCAACTAGTCTCTCCTTCCTCTGGTTTGTTACGAAGTAATCTTGTCTCGTTATTCACGAAACTGAACAATTTATCCTCTAATCTGACCTCCTTGAAAGCCTCATGGGCTGGAAGGATAGCCCTAACCAAAATGTTTCTCCTTCCACATGTGCTCTATTTCTTTCGAACCCTCCCGCTTCCGATTCTCTCAGCTGACCTAGCTAAACTGCAGCGTACCTTAGATTCGTTCATCTGGGCAGGACGTAAACCCCGCTTAAAATCTTCTGTCCTTAGCACTCCCTCTACCTCAGGAGGGATGGGATCACCGGACGTAAAAAAGTACTACAAATCCATCATCCTTGACCAAGGGAGACAACTATGGTCGCAAGACCCCAACACGAGATGGCATCAAATCGAGGCAGCTACTCTCCCAGCGGATCCACAACTGACCCTAGCAGCGATCTGGTTGTCTCTCCCGACCACACGATCCATTCTTCCCACGGTAAGGGCCTGCCTATCTCAATGGAGTGCAATACGCAAAGATCATCTGGGTATACACAGATCTGCATTGAACAATCTCCCACTACTAGCTCTACAACTTCTCTCTCCGGACCTAGCAATTAAGCACTGGCATGAAGCCGGAATCACCACCATCGGAGCTTTGTTTCTTGGTCCGGATTTAAAAAGCTTCCAACAACTGATTTCGGACTTTAATCTCTCACATCGGGACTTTTACATCTACTTAAGGCTTCGACACATCATCTCTCAAGGCTCGACAACTCCTGACACAACCTCCAAGGAGCTCCTCCATTTCTATAACCGCCCTCTTACTGTGTTAAAGGGCATATCCTTTATCTACAAACTCCTCTCCAAACCCTCCTCTTCCTCAAAATCTTCAAGCATCCTCTACTGGGAATCCTTACTACATTGCTCTTTCACCATGGAAGATTGGCATAGAGTTCTTCGCACCCCTCTAGTCATCTCCAAAAACATCACACATTGGGAAGCGGTCATGAAACTGTTTCATAGGTGGTACTACACTCCGCAAAAGTTAGCGACCATCTTCCCCACTCATTCTCCACAGTGCTGGAGAAATTGCAACTCCACCGGGGACTTATTTCATATCTGGTGGAGCTGCCCGGTTATTGGACCCTTTTGGCTACAAGTTTCCGCTCTGGTTCAGACCTTAACCAGCTCCCCCCAACAGCTGACTTCGCGAATGGCTCTCTTTGGTCTGGACTCCCAATATTGGCCTTCCTCCTGTCTACCAGTGGTACACCACGTCCTAATCTCAGCACGCCTGCTTATAGCTCGTGCGTGGAAAAACCCCCTCCCTCCAACCCTAACTGAGCTTATTAACACACTTAATGTTCATTGTCACATGGAATTTCTTTTCTCCAGAGTTCACATGACAGAATCTAGATTCTACAAACAATGGTCTTCCTGGTTATCACACCCAAAATGTATTAAGCTTGTCTAACTAGTAATCCATCATCCCCAGACCAAGCAGAGCCGGCAGCGAAAGTCACTGGTTCAGTGTACTATTTTTTTATATACAGTATTTGTAAGTTAGCTCTGATGATCCTGCAGCTCAGGTTTTTCGATTCAAGCATCTTCATCAATCTCTTCCTATATCTTACCTGTCTCTCTTCCCTTCCCTTCCTCCTGATCCTTTTTACTACCGTATTGGGACTAAATCGCACTCCCACTTAACCTTACCTTACCCTGTTTTATCTGGCGTGGCGCCCCCACTCGACACAGCCCATTGGGGTGTTGAGAGGGGACGAGATGCCCCCGGACCTAGCGATAGGGAATGTATAGTATACAGCAACTGGGCCCCAGACTCGTAGCCCTTCTTTTTCTGTATCTTGCCTATGTTGGTAACACATGTTTCTCAACTTATCTAGGCACTCTCTGTTTATCTTATTTTTCTTTGACCTGTCAACTTTTTGTATCGCATTTGTATGGATTGTTATCAATATTTGTTATTGTATTATTCTACAATAAAAATTTTTGAAAAAAAAAAAAACGTAAAACTATTCTTAATCCTGCAATAGGCAGCCACTGTTTCATACGTATACATACTTCTATTTACATGAAAGGCTAATTGTAAGCAAGATTTTAGATACTATTCATTTCCTTCACTTTACATTTTTTTGTACCTGGAGAGATCTTTCAGTGTCTTTGTTGTCTAGAAGATGCAGCAAATGGTCAATGTAAACATCTATGAAAAGATCCTTTGGAATCGGATAAAACAGGCCCCAGTCTTCACATAACTTATAATCCTAAAAAAAAAAAAAAAGAATATTAGACATAGCTTTAAATATAAAACAGAAGTATATTAATTAATACAAAGCTATTTGATAATATTAGAACAAAATATCTTGTTGCAGCAAAAGAACAAAGAGCACCACAAATAGAAGCAGGGTTGTTATAGCAAACACCACATTTAATTTTAAATATACAGTTAATTTTTTTTTAATACAAACGTTTTTATTTTGTTGGTCGTAAAGTAGCAAACAAAATAACAAAAGCAGATACAATGCTGTAGTATAGGTTAACATTCTGGTACATTCCATTGATATGCAAAATAGATGAAACAAAAGAAATTATCCAGCATTGTGAGGAAAAAAAGACCAAAGAAAGAACAAAAGGAAAACCTGTTATATATCCTTCCTGACTAGCCCTGACTAGTTGTATTACAGGATATCAGTCATAAATAGCCGGGTTATCCGCATCAAATTAACTTAACTCGAAACAAATGTTAAACTATAACACTGACTATACATGTAGGAACCTGTTTGGATCGTTTTTTCTGCACTTCAATAACTCGTCTGAATACCGCTCAGTGTGTACCGGTGGTTCTCTCCAACTGGCAGCGTATATTCAGAGGCCGAAGCGGTGGAAAGAGAAGACCAAGCTCAACCCTGTTGGAGGCCAACTCCATCTAGATCTTAAACAACCTCCGGAGGGGGACCGAGTAGAGGCCCCACTCCAGCAGGTTCATTGTTGGTAGGCCACTTGGCCCATTTAGCAGTATGCCTGTGCACAGCATCCATAATAGTATGATGGATGCGCTCCATAAGGCGGATAGAATCCATCCTATGGAGAACCTGTGCCCAGGGAAGCAAGTGTGTACGCCAGTGTAGGGCTACCGTCCAATGAATGGCACAGGATAGGGTATGGAGTAACCTCTGGTCTGTTAGCGGAATCCCTGGGATCGGTGCAAATAATAGGCAGCCTGTGGCCGTGAGATCAATCCTATGTCCTAGAATGGTGGTCACTGTGGTAGTGACCTGGTCCCAGATGGGTCGTAGTAGGGGGCAGCTCCAAAAGATATGCATCAATGTGCCCGCCGTCGGGCAACCTCTGAAACAGAGGTCAGGGACCGATGGATAAAACGTATGAACTCTAGTGGGGGTTAGGTACCAACGTGTATGCAGTTTCACCACAGTGTATTTTATGGCCATTGAGTTGGAGCATCTATGCATATTCTGAAACATAGCTCGCAATTCCTCATCCGAGAACTCCGTGGCCAGATCCGTTTCACACAAGATCATGGCCCTGGACTTCCCCGGTTGTTGTGTTTCAATAAGGTATTTGTACAAAGTAGAGATAATGCCTCTATCCCTTGAGTGGCGATAACATATAGATTCAAACTGTGCACAGACTGGAACCTGGGGGGTCCTATAGTGTGTGTGAAAAAAATGGCGAATTTGAAGAAACGTATAAAACTCCCCATGCGGTATCTCATATTGTGCACGAAGCTGCGAGAAAGAGATAAAGTTGACAGTGTTGTCATGCAGATCCCGCAAGGTGACCAAAGAGTTCTGGACCCACCATCTGAAGGCGCCAGGAGATTCAAAAGCCAGAGGAAATCTCCTATCGCCTAGAAATGATGCCACCCGGGGCCTATCAGGGCTTAATTTAAATCGGAGACGATAAAGAGACCATAGGTAATACGAACGGCTGACAATGGTATTAAGAGGAGCCAGATCTCCCGGCTTTAGTCCCTCCTGCCACAAGAGGCCCGGGAGAAAGTACGGGCGTATGGATTGAGTTTCAAATTTGAGCCAGGGCACCCCTCCAGTGGGTGCATGCCATTGTGCCGTCTGAGCCAATCTAGCCGCCAGATAATATAACCAAATATCGGGCAATCCTAGGCCCCCCTGTGGCATAGGGCGATACAGCATGGGCTTCCCAAACCTTGGCCTCTTGTTTTGCCAAATAAAAGTGTTAATGTCCCTCTGAAGTGTAGTGAGGGATTGGCGGGGGACATATAGAGGAAGAGCTCTGAAAAAATACAATAATTTTGGCAAAATAGACATCTTGATGGCTACCACTCTACCCATTAAAGGTATCCGAAATGTTGACCATAGTTTCAGCCATCTTCTGACCGCAATAAAGGCGGGGGGGGGGGGGGGGGGTAATTAGCCCTATATATGTCTTCCAGGGAAGGAGCCAATTGAATTCCGAGGTATTGTAATGTGCGATTAGACATGGAGATTCCAAATGAGTTTTGTAGGTTATCTATTTCAAGAGGGGTGAAATTGGTAGAGCAGAACATTTGGTTAGGTTGACCCCCAACCCAGAGAACCCCTGAAAGGAGCAAATGATCCCTAGAAGGTTAGGTATCGACATCACCGGATTGGGCAAAAACATGAGGACATCATCCGCATAGAGGCTTATCTTATACTCCCCCTCCCCTTTTATATACCCTCCGACATCCGGACTAGCCACGACCGCCCTAGCCAAGGGCTCCAAGGCCAGGGCGAATATCAGAGGGGACAGGGGACACCCTTGACGGGTACCCCTGCCCACCGGAAAATAATCCGAAGAGCAGCCAGGCAGCCTTATCTTAGTCTGGGGGCTATGATACAGTGCCTTAAACCCATTCACAAATTCACCTGAGAAACCAAACTTAGTCAGAATCAAATCTAAATATGGCCAGAGAATACTATCAAATGCTTTGTGAATATCTAACCCCAAAATCAGGACTTTGCGAGAGAAAAGTTTTGCGTCTTGGATTATATTTGTGGCCAATCTAATAGTATCTGTAATTTGCCTATCAGGGATAAAACCCGTTTGTTCTGGGCCTACAAGGGTACCAATGATGGGGGCCAATCTGTTCGCTAATATTTTCCCTAAAATTTTTATGTCATTATTCAAAACCGAAATAGGTCTATAGTTTTGGGGTAGGGTGTGGTCCTTGTTCGGCTTGGGGATCAATGTCATATTAGCACATAACATTTCGTCTGGTAGTTTATGTCCTTGTAATGTTTGGTTAATAAGTTTTGTCAGTCTGGGGACCAGTATCTGGGAGAACTTTTTTATAATACATAGATGTATAGCCATCAGGGCCGGGTGCGGTCGAGGATTTAAGTGACTTAATGGTGGCCATAACCTCTAAGTCGGTACAGGGGGCGTTTAAGGTTGCCAGCTGAGCATCCGAAAGGGAAGGGAGGGACAAAGAAGACAACCATTGGTCAGCAGCACGAGGGGTAGGCTGCGAGGGGGGGATAATAAATGTTGATAAAAGGATTTAAAAATGTTCAGAACCTCGCCAGGATGGGTAACCAGGTGGCCGGAATTGTTTCTCAATTTATAGACGTGTGTAGGTTGCAATGTTTGGTGAAGTTTGCGGGAGAACATGCCCGAGGCTGTATTACTATGCAAGAGGAACTTGGCTTTGGACCAACGCAATGATTTTTCAGTATGTTCTGAGAGTATAGTGTCTAATTCAGCCCTTATTTTGGTTGATTGATAGTAGCGTATCTGCTGAGTGTGTACTAGCATGGGCCTGATATAGTGTGTGTAAGTCCCGGGTGAGTGTTCGCATCTTTTGGAGTTTTTTTTTTTTTTTTTTTAGTGACTGCGATCTCAAACAGATGGCCACGGATTACCGCCTTATGTGCGGTCCAGAGAACTTGGGGGGAGATGTTATCTATATCATTAATATTAAAATAATCATCTAGATGACTTTCTATGCGGGTGTATGTTTCAGGGTCTGTTAATAAAGAGTCGTTCAACCTCCATGAGGCGACTGCGGGGGAAAGGCCGACATGGGAAGTGTGAAAGGCCACCATTTGGTGATCCGACCATGGGCACGGGTGGATGGTCGCCAGAGCGGAGTTGGCTAGCAGAATAGGTGAGGCAAAAACGTAATCAAGTCTTGCGTAGCTATCGTGTGGATGGGAGTAATGTGTATATTCCTTTGCGCCAATGTTCAATGCCCTCCAGGTGTCAATGAGTTGCAATTTATCAAAAGATTTGGTAAGAAATTTGGGGAACGCTTTAGCACTGTGTGACGGTTTGCTCCTGTCCAGGGAAGGGCTTGCCACTAGATTAAAATCCCCACCCACGATCAAATGGGGGGGAGATGTATCTATCTAGCGTGCGTAAAAATGCACTATAGAAAGCCCCTTGCGCTGTATTTGGCGCGTACAAATTAGCAATAGTTACCGCTTTGCCCTGTATCAGTCCCTGCACAATAATAAATCTACTACCAGGATCCTTGTAGATATGGGAAGGTTCAAACTGGACAGAGTTACGGATAAACACCGCAACTCCTCTGGCCCTGGACTCAAATGTGGTGCAATAGTGTAGTCTATATGATTTATCAAAAAATTTTGGGCAGGCCACCGAAGAGAAATGGGTCTCCTGTAATAGAAAAATGTCAACCCCCATTCGTTTATAACAGTGAAAGGCCTTCCTCCACTTCTGGGGGGAATTTAGACCCCTCACATTATGGGAGATAACCTGCAGAACCATAATGTCTATTTAGTATATAAGCGCAGCTGAGAGTTATCTGAAAGGAGTTCAGAATCGCACACCAGAGTCCAACGCCAGAGGAGCCACCAGCACCCCCAGTCGGGAGTGGCCCATCCGGCCCCCGATCCCGGCCAAAGAGCCCACAATAATAAGGGTTAACAATAGGCAGTGCATTCAAATCTATAAAACGTCTAGCAGTAAAGTCAGCATGAGAACAAAAATAACAAAAAAACCATAAGGTAACAAAACTTATAACTCTATGGGGTCGAGACGAAAAATCCATCCCGACAAAAACTGTGTAACCAACTCGGCCTCCCGGCCTGTACTTCCACTTGCTCCACTCACACCCCACCACCGAGGTGGTTGGTGAAAAAGGTCCAAGAGGGTATGACCCTCCGCCAAATAGTGTCAGTCAAAAACAAAAGTGAGAAAAACAAAAATAAGAGAGCCCCAGTCCAATGGGGAAGCTAGAGTTGAGAATCTGAAAAGGGGATAAGGTGGAGAGTGGTGGGCAAGGTTGGAGGGGGGGAAGTGAGGTGAGTCCAAAAAAGAATAGAAAAAGAGTACCAGGAGGAAAAAAAAAAAAACAAAAAAAAAAAAAAATAATCCTCCCTGGGGACTAGGAGAATCAAGGTAGTGAATATAGCCATATCCATTCAGTGTAGTAGAAGAGGGGGCACCCACCAGTCTGAAAAAGGGGGAATGTCTCCGGTTCTAGTCTTTTTTTTTTTCAAAATTTTTATTATCAATTAACAGATTACACAGTACGTTGCAAACAGGATTCGGATATAACAATGGATAGAGGGCATTAGAACACTAAACGTGTGACTCATGCGCAATATCGCAGTTACATGAAAAGCAGAAGGATATGTTGCATAGAACTACATGGAGAGTAATTGCTTAGGTATACAATCAGTAACCTAGACATTCCGGCGTTACCGGGGTCGGAGAGTTAAGTTACTCCCAATAGCAAAAAAGGTAATAGTTAGGAGAGTATTAGTACTGCGTGGGCAAAATTTTCAAATATGAGAAAGAGAAAGGAGAAAAAGAACAGTTGGGTTAGGAACAAAAATAAAAGTAGCAAGATAAGGGAGAAAGGGGAGAAGAGGTGAAGAGCAAAAGAAAAAGAGAGAAGAACTGGTCGATCGGCCCACACGGACCCAGGCCACCAAAAGCTGGAGACAATCTCAAATAAGTGGGTATTTCAGGGTTCCAAGAGATAGGGATCCAAATCAGGGGGCAAAAAGTGTTGTATCCAAGGCTGCCAGACCTTGTAAAATTGAGGCATACAATCTAAAAGTTTTGCCTCAATTTTGCAATGAATCATGGCCTGTGTAACCCTATTTTTCATTTCTGCCACCAGGAGTGTCGGGGTTTTCCAGGCTCTGGCTATAGTTTGTTTAGCTGATGTGGTTAGCTGAAGGAACAGGGATAGTTGATTACGGGTATAATTGTGAGGTGTTAAGTTGAGTAAAGCTAGAGATGGGTCCGGTGAGAGAGAGTTTCCCATAAGGGTTGATGCTATCTGGAAAGCCACTATCCAAAAATGTTGCGGCACCGGACACGACCACCAGATATGAATATGTGTGCCTGCAGTATTACAGCCTCTGAAGCATGTGGCGGGATATCCCGGGACAAACTTGGCTATTCTGGCTGGGACCAGGTACCAGCGCATAAGAACTTTAAAGTTAGCCTCAGAGGCGATAACATTTTGTGAGGCTCTACTGGTGTTGGTCCAGATCGTGGTCCATGCGTCGATATCTAGATCTAAGTTGAGGTCTGTGGACCAACTAATGGTATAGGGTGGAAGGGGTGTAGGGGGAGAGGAGAAATGGGTGTATAATTGGGAGATAATGCCCGGAGCATGTGGGTCAGTATCACATATTTGTTCATAAATTGACATACTATCATGTACGCTGATGGGTTTGGGTATTGAATTGAGAAAATGGGCAATTTGTAGGTAACGGAAACATTCACCATTGGGGATATGAGATTGGGCCTGGAGTATAGGGAAAGCTTTGATGCGTCCATTGTTTGTTAGGGTGCAAATTTGGTCTAGTCCTGCCCTAGACCAAGCCGCAAATAAGCCGGGCTCGGAAAAGGCTGGGCCAAACAATGGGTGGCCAATAATGGAAAGTAAAGGTAAGTGTTGGGATTTAAGCCGAAAGGACTTGTGAGTCTCGTCCCAGATTTTAAGGGAATGAAGTGTGACCGGGTTATTAGGTTTGTTTCTCTGCGTGGGGGAAAGCCACAGGAGATTGGATATATTTACCGGGAAAGTGTCTACGGCCTCGAGACTGACCCATATCGGTACTTCCGTTTTTGCATGGTACAGGGTGAGTTGTGCAAGCTGGGCTGCATAGTAGTAATTGCGAAAATCGGGTACTCCCAGTCCGCCTTGTGATTTGTGGCGATAAAGGGTGGATTTAGAGACTCTGGGTCTAACAGCTCCCCAAATGTATTTAAATACTTTGCCTTGAACTAGGCGGTGGTAATAGAGTGGGACTCGGATCGGGAGGACCCGGTATAGGTAAAGTAATTTAGGCAGCAGCGACATTTTGACTGCCACGATTCGACCCAACCACGAAACACAAAGCGGTTGCCAGGTGGCCAGGAGATTGGTCAGTCTCCCTAATAGTGGAAGATAATTATACTGGAATCTGGTATTAGTCTTAATGGTAATCGCTAGTAACCTGCCGTCATTGCTCTGACATTGAAATGAGCCCCGTATACATTGATGTATGGTCAAATTTCAGGCAGTGGTTGTAGTCTACGGGAACGTCTATCTCTCTGAGGCGATGGGGTGGCCCAAATGGGAGACGGGCGAGGGGTTGGGGGGTGTCTCGGTGTTTGCTGTCGTTCTTGCAGGCCCAGCCGCACCAAGATCTCCTTACCTTCCGCGACTGTAGTAGCGATGTGAGTGGTCCCATTGTGCAGTACAATCAATTTAAATGGGAAGCCCCAGCGATAGCGTATCTGTGCTGTTTGTAAGGCTGAGGTGACTTCTCGCATCTTTCTTCTTTTGTCCAGCGTTGCAGGGGCTATATCCGGGAAAATTTGAATCAGGGCCCCATCTAATTGAATGTGAGGTGTGGTGCGGGAAGCCCTGAGAATATCTTCTTTCACAAGGAAGTCCTTGAGGCACAAAACAATGTCCCGGGGGGGTCTCTCCGGGGGAGGTTTGGGTCTCAGTGCCCTATGCAAGCGGTCGCAAATGAAGGAATCCCCGGGGCGGTCTGGTAGAAGCTGCTGAAACAGCTTAGTAATCGCAGCCGAAAGGTCGGTCACCGTTTTGGGGACCCCCCGCACCCTCACATTATTCCTTCGGTTGCGGTTGTCCAGGTCTTCTAAGTGATTCTGGAGCTGGACAACCGAGTCCCCCAGTGCCTCATGGTCTCTCCGGAGATCTGTGTAGGCCAAGTGCAGTTCGTCATGCTTGACTTCTAGGCGGTCTGTCCTACCCCCCAGGGACGCTAGCTCCTGCGACAGTGTGCTAGTAGATTTGTGTAATTCCGCCTGGAATTTCCTGGCCAATCTGTCGTACATACTGGCCAGACTGTCTTCTAAGTCTGCTTTTGTCAAGGGGGCGTCCTCGGTGACTGTAGGAGAGCCCGCCGACCGCGAGGCCTCCGCGTCTGTGTAGGCCTGGGCGCCATCTTGGGACATCTCCGGCCGCTCAGTAACTCTCAAAAGATAGTTAGTAAGGGATCGTTGGGCGGTTTTCCGCTTGCCTTTCTTGGATGTCGGCATGCACAAATGGTCCCACAGGAGGGAGAGGCACTTTGTGTTGAGATCGGTGTGCAAAATCGTCCTGGGGAGTGCTTAGATTCTCCGTCGTCCCCGGAGCTCCTAGGTTTAGCCTCCTGCTCGCTCTGCGCCGCGCATGCGCCCCCAAATATACAGTTAATTAACCCCTTTCCACCACCCGTACACATATATATGGCAGCAAGGAGGTGGGCCTTTTCCATGCTGCCACATATGAGCATAGAATGAGAGGGCAGTAGTTAAAGTGGATGTAAAGAAGATTCAGGAAATTTGAGCTGGGCACATATCTGCAGTGTTTTCTTATCTCTCTCCAAAGCACCAAGTCTCATAGCTGTCTCCAGCTCCATAGCTCTGTTATCAGTCTGATAACTCTGACACACTTGACAGTGCAGAATGAGGAAGTAAAAATCCTAACAGGATATAAGAATTCTAAAAAAAAAAATATATAGAAAGCGAAAGACTGCATATATGCATGCAAAACTGTGGGGACCTGTGTATCATCTGAGGCTATTCACTTCACTGGCTATATTTACATCCACTTTAAGCATGCAGGTCCAAATTCTGGCAAAGCTTCAAAGGTAAGCAATAAGCAATGCAAAAAAACATACATTAGATAAAATATACTTGGCACTTGATGCTGCTGTTACTAGTAATGCACACCAGATTGGAGAAAGCTGAGGATTCAAGCAATCTAAAGGATTCTAGGGTTAAAGTGGCTGCAAAGTTATCACATACCCAGCGAAGCACGTGATTGTCTGCTATCCCAATCCCACGAGCCAACATATAGATATGACAGCTCGTCGGGATCGTGCAGACCTGTCAAGTAAAATGACGGCGGCTGGTCGGCAAGTGGTCAAAGTTTTATATATATATATATATATATATATATATATATATATATATATATATATATATATATATAAAACATTCTTGTATATCAATTTAAAATGGAAAAAATAGGATTTTTTGTACTCACCACAAAATCATTTTCTCTGTAGTTCCCCAACTGCCACAGCTCCTTTGTTGTTATGCCACCTTCAGGAGAGGACTAGGTGGAACAAGTTAACATATACAACAAAACAAGAACTTTATAGTTCCACCCAAGGGGCAGTCCCTTAGGTAAAAACACACCAGCCTGCCTCCTGCAGCCTCTGTACGTCAACAAGCAGTATCATGTAAAAAAAAAAAAAATAGGGGGGGAGGGTGCTGTGTCAGTTGGTGAACTACAGAGAAATGGATTTTGTGGGGAGTACACAAAATCCTATTTTCTCTTACGTTCACCGACTGACACAGCTCCCTTGTTAGACCATCAGGACGTCCCCAAGCAGTGACAAAACGAGGCGTGGGAAAAAGCAAATAAACTTCAACCACAATGGCATGTGGGAAACAGTATAAAACTTCACCCACAAAAAAACAGTGTGGGAACAGCATAGAACTTTTACCCACAAAGAAACAGAGTGCTCTTCAATCTGGGAGTCACTACCTTATAAACCGCATCAAAAACTTGTTTTAACAAAAGCAACAGTGCATTCACTTAAAAGTAACAATTTTTTGTCCAAAAAAATTGATTTTTTTTTTTTTTTTTTTTTGTGCAATTGCAAATCAGATGGCCACCTCCAAAACTTTTCAGCCAAAACAGGCATCAGCCGATGCACAGATATCTACCTTGCAGAATTTTGTAAAGGTGTGAACAAACAACCAGGTTGCCGCTTTACACACTTGAGCAACAGACACTTGATGTCAGAAGGCCCAAGACTTTCCAATTGCCCTGGTGGAGTGGGCCGTGACCAGAAAGGCGGGCACCTGCCCCTTCAAGGCATAGGCCTGTACTATAATCTGTCTGATCCACCTGGGAATGGTGGCAGGCGAGACCACCATGCCTTTTGTCAGACCAGACACTGAAAAAAACAAGGAGTCTGACTTCGGAAAAGGGAGCCGTAGCAGACAAATACACCCTCAGAGCCCAGACAACATCCAGGGAATGGAGGGCCACCTCTTTAGGATGTGTCAGTTTAGGGCACAGAGATGGTAACACAAGGTCTTCATTGATGTGGAATGTCGAAACCACCTTCGGCAGAAAAGAAGGTTGTGGATGCAACACCACCATACCCTTGTGGATAACCAGATAAGAAGACTTGCAAGACAAGGCCACCAGTTCCGAAACCCTCCTGGTCGATGCAATGGCCACTAGGAAAGCCACTTTCTGGGAAAGAGTCAACAGAGGGCTCTCTCTGATATTTTCAAATGGTGGTTTCTGAAGCGCCGATAACACCAGGTTCAGATCCCACGGGGGTAACAGTGGAGGCACCAAAGGAACTACATGCCGGTCCCCTTGAACAAAAGTGCTTACCAGAGAGTGAGATGCCACGGGTCCCTGAAAAAGAGACAGCCAGGGCTGATATTAGTCCTTTAATGGTGCTTAAAGCCAATTTCTGGTCTACTCCTCACTGTAAAAACAGCAGGATCATGGATATAGAATAGGAGAGCGGGCACCATTCTTTCTACTCACACATGGAGATGTAGGCCTTCCAGGTACGATGATATATCTTCAGAGAAGAAGATTGCCATGCTCTCAACATAGTTGGAATCACTGAGGCCAAACAGCCCCAATTCCTCAACACCTGGCTCTCAATAGCCATCCAGTTAAAACCAGCAACGGTAAAGCAAGATGGAGAATCAAACCTTGAGACAGCAGGTCCTCTCGTAACGGCAGTCACCAGGGGGTGTCCGCCACCAGGAGCACTAGGGCGCTGGGGGCCAATCTGGGGCAATCGGTATTACTGGAATCCCCTCGGCCTCCACTCTGCGGAGCAGACATGGTAACAGTTTTAGGGGAGGAAAGGCATAGGTCAGCTGGTATTGACCCCACGGAGCCACCAGCGTGTCTGCCCAAGGATCTCTTGCCCTGGACATGAATCTGAGCACCTTCCGATTGAGGCCAGAAGATCCATGTCTAGAGTGCCCCATCGCAGGCACAACAGCCTGAACACCTCTGGATGCAATGTCCATTCTCCTGGGTCCAGCATCTGGCGACTTAAGTAGTCTGTCTGCCAGTTCTCCACTCCCGGGATGTAAATGGCCGATAGGACCGGCACATGCCGCTCTGCCAACTGAAGGATGTGAGCAACCTCCCGTGTGGTGGCCAAGCTTCTTGTCCCTCCTTGATGATTGACATATGCCAACACTGTGGCGTTGTCTGACTGGATCCTGATCGGACGCCCTCAAAGTCTTATTGACCATGTGGAGAGACATAGCCTGATTGCTTGCAGCTCGAGCACATTGATCGGAAACTTGGATTCCTCCTCCGACCAGAGGCCCTGAGTCGACTGAACTCTCTTTACTCTGCCCTAGCAAATTAGGCTGACGTCCATTGCGATCACTGTCTAATTCAGAGGAAGGAACGACTTACTGGACTGAAGTGCTCAGCCTCAGCCACTAGAGCAGGGAGTCCCTGACTGACTGGCTAACCTGAATCTGCCAATCCAGGGATAATGGAGATTAGTCCCATTTTGTAAAGATCTCCTTCTGCAACACTCTGGTGTAAAACGGGGCTTATGGCACTGCCTCGTAGGAGGCCACCATGAGTCCCAGGACTCGCATGCAGAAGTGTAGTGACGGCCACTTGCGGTTCATCAGCAGTTTCACTGTGGCTCTGAGAGTCTGCAGATTGTCTGACGGGAGAAACATTATCACTTTCATGAAGTCCAGCAGTAAGCCTAGGCACTCCAGTCACTGAGTCAGTATGATCACCTACTTTTTTAGGTTCAACATCCACCCAAATTCCTGCAGGGTCTGCATGGTGATCGCCACATCCTCCTCTAATTCTGAGGCAGAATATGCTCTCAGGAGGAGATTGTCTAGGTAACCCATGATCGTGATACTGCATTGTTGCAGCAAAGCCAGAACTGGAGCCAATACCTTGGTAAAGACTCGGGGGGCAGATGCCAAGCCAAAAAGGGAGAGCCACAAACTGGTAGTGGGCTTTCCCAACTGCAAATCACAGCAACTTCTGATGCCGAAGGCATATGGGTATGTGCAGGTATGCATCCTGGATGTCCAAAGATGCCAGGGAGTCCCCTTGATGGAGTTCAGCGACTACTAAGCAAACTGATTTCATTCTGAACCTCTGTACCTTTATAAAGTAATTGAGGGATTTCAGGTCCAAGATTTTTGGGTACTACAGATTGGAGTAGAACCCCTGGAGCCTTTCCGGCTCCGGAACTGGTACTATCACCCTGTGACTCAGCAGGTCCCTTACCGCCCCCATTAGGGCCTCCTGGCGAGTCGGGAGTATGGGTATGCTGGAGGGGAAGAATCTGTTTGGTGGCCAAGAGAGAAACTATCTTGTAGCCAGTGGAAATCAGATCGCAGACCCATTGGTTAGACAGCAGACAGGCTCACCGGGTTGCAAACTCCCGAAGGCGACCCCCCACCCATGCTGCAGGCGGGGGCAAACCTTCATGCTGTAGCACTTTTTCTCGCTGGCTTGTTAGGCTTGCGGTTCCAGAGACACTTTTGTCCTTCAGAGGTCATCCTGTCAGGCTGGGGACGCTTAGCTGAAGCCCCGGGCGGATTAAAAATGGATTTGTGAGCGAGCAGAAAACGAGGGCCCTTGCCTACTGTGTGGCTCCTTAGCCTCCCTGGCCTGTGGGAGTAGGGTACTCTTACCACCAGTGGCATTTTTAATAATCCAATCCAATAATCCAATGAGTCTCCAAAGATCGGCTCACCAAGAAAGGGTAGATCCGTCAGGGCTTTTTTAGATGCCTGGTCAGAGGCGGCTTAGCACCACTGCTGACACTGCAGCCCTGGATAACAGAGGGAGGGTATCCAGGGCCACATCACAAACATACTTCAGGCCTTGCACTAGTTGGTCTGCTAGTTTCATGCAGACAGGGGAAGCCTGTTCCTCCAATTTGTGGTGCAACAGTTTTGCCCACTCAGTAAGTTTCTGACACAAGTGCGGATGCCAGTACTGGTTGCATTGCTGACCCCACAACCAAAAACAAGGAACGAGCCACTGCCTTGGCCTTCCTGTCCGTGGGATCCTTAAAGGCAGGATTTCCCTCTACCGGAATCATGGTTACTTTATTTAACCTGGATACTGGGGGGGGTCCATGACCGGAGGAGCTGACCATTTTTTTAGAAGGCTCTCCTCAAAGGGCTAACGCACTGCCATGTATTTGGGCACCAAAAAGGTCCGTTGTGGTCGACCCCATTTCTTGTATATGAACTTATTGAAATAAACCAGATACAGAAACACCCTAGGTGTACGGGCTGGCTTACGAGACCCAAAAGGGACCACTACATCAGCAGAGGGATCTGTTGTATCCTGAATTTCCAGGGTATCATGCACAGCTGTCATAAGTGCTCCAACAAGCGCTTTATCGCACACGGACGGGACTCATCCTCACTGTCCGATTGGTCCTGGTCAGCGTCATCTGAAACGACAGAACAGGGGTCACCAGCCTCAACGGGGCCCAAGTCTGTGTCAGAGCCTTCCCTGGAGGACGGGGGCACAGGGGCCCCTTTGTACCACCTTTGTGCCCATGCACTGCCTCCATCTTGACAACAAACGTGTTGAGGACTGCTGACAAAGCATCCAGGGGCACTGCACTGTCTGCAGGTGAACCGGTTGCAATCGCCTGGATTTCGAGGGAAGAAACACCAGTTTCTGAAGCCATGCTGACCCTACCCTGTCTGCCACATGTTGGGGACTATTGTTAGGACTATTCTTCTCTTGTGATCAGTCAGACTCCAGGTGTATTGAGAAGCAGACAATTTATTACTGATGTGCCACACAAAAGGATGAAGCTTACAAGGCAAAAGACCCAGTAAGAATAACACAAAGGAATGCATATCCCCCCTTCTAATACCTACCATAATATAGCCTCTACGCTTCTATTGGCTGAGGAAACACAGATAGCATGCCTGGTTCACGGTGGTACTTTATTTTGGCTAATTAGGATTCTCTGTACAATCTTATGCTATCATCTATAGTTAAGCCTAATCATCCTACAACTTACTATGGAGTTAAAGCAAAACAATACAGCAAGTCAATACAACAGCATGCTCAGAAGTCATTTTAAAAATCAGTCTCAGGGTTATTATTTTTTTTTTTTATAATCACACAATAAACATTTAAAACTTTTCCAACTATGGACAGTGATGGCCCCACCCTCCTAACTGCTGAGGGGCCCCCACCGCAGGACTCACCACCCTGACTGAGTTCTGTGCTGTCCAGCTAGGTGTGCCAGTGTCCTGTGTCAGCTCCCAAATGCCTGTGAGAGAAAACCATGGTGTGCTAAGCCCCAGAGCACAGCGCTGAGCATGAAAAATGTGTCCAGGTTTCAACAAAATGGCTGCCAAGCGTCCAGTATAAAGAACATAATCACAGGAAAAATGGCCACCAGACTACAATAAAACAGAGTCTGACCATGCTACTCCCTGGTCACACCAAAAATAGCCGCCGAGCACGGTGTGCAATATGAGACAAAGGAAATGGTGGCAAACAGCACTAAAGCGACCAGCAGACACACCATCTAGACACCCAGGGGAGAGACCTACAGACATCCAGGGCACAGCTACCCAGTGCTGCCCCCACTCCAGGTGAGAGCCCCCCCCCCAGTGGGCCTCTGTCAATGTCCCACACACCACTCAGCAGCCCATGCAGCATCCCCCACAGGGAGGGGAGACAGGAAGAGAAAAGAGGGAGGAGAGGGACCCCCAAATTGACCTCCCAGGGAAAGCCTAGCTGCTCAGCCCCTCCGAGGAAGGCAGAGCTGCACTTAACAGTCCTGACGAGCTGGGGAACAGTCCATCACAGACCCACTCTCCGATCAGTACGGGGTGGCTGCTGGCCTGGCACACTGTGATGCCGACAACAGTAGCCTGGTCATATGCATGCCCTGGAGCATTACGCCCACCAGCCGCCCCTGGAGTGGGGGGGGGGGGACGTCGTGGCAGGCCCAGCATGGAGCTCTAGTCTGCACACGCTCACTGGCCAGGCTGGGGAGACTACAAGGATGAGGGTATTCAGCCTGTCACCCAGTCGGCTGTTGATAGCAGATCACAGGATCTTAATCTTGCGCAAAAGGCAAACTTCTGCAGAAAAAATCCACAGACCGATGGACCCGCAGGGTTCCTAGGTCCTTCTTCACTAGGCAGAAAAAAACTGAAGCTGCAGCAGGCATGCTGGGGGGTTGTTACTTAAGGGACCGCCCCTTGGGCGGAACTAGAAAGTTCTGGTTTTGTTGTACATGTTAACATGTTCTGCCTAGTCCTCTCCTGAAGGTGGTGTAACAACCCAATGGTCTAAGAAGGGAGCTGTGTCAGTCGGTGAACGTAAGAGAAATGCAGTCCCTAAAGAGGGTTGAGGCACAAAATCTAAGGCACTGCCCGGTATTTACCAGCAGCCACTGGGGGTACCTGCAAGGAACAACAGACTTTGCTGTGAAAGGACTCACTGCAAGTTCAATCTTTAAAACGGTAGTTAACTTTTTTTTTTTTTTTTTTTTTAATGCTATAGTGCATATCTTCCAAACTTGCAGTATTTAGGAGATAGTAACACTGGATGCAGTTGGTAACAGTATGCTAAAGCCAGAGGCCTCCCACACACATTCACAGGAGTGACATCATTGCAGGCATACCACTGGATGGCTTCGTTTTATGGTAAGCATGTGCATACTAGCACCTTATGCCATTGCCTTCCAGGGGATATATATATATATATTTTTTTTTTTTTATCTATCTTAAATGCAGCAGTTTACTACCAATCTAATATGGAGAAAAAATAAAAAAAAATAGGAGCTGTGCAGTATTCACCAACAGCCAGCAGGGGAACCTGCAAGGGACAGCTGACTTTTCTGTGAAAGGACTGGTGACAGTTGCCAGAATAGCTGAAGCACAAAATTGAGAGGGGAGATTATGGTCAAAGACCAATGAGAATTTAGTGCAGGAGGAAGACATGAAATGTTGTCAAGGGCAAGCCAAATCATAATCCAAAATTAGTAACTCAAATCAGAAGCAAGGTAATGAAACTTGGGTCAGGAACCAGAGTCACAGAATGAGGTCTTTACCCAGGCTATTCCAAATTGCACGAGCAAGTAAAAAAAAAAAAAACTGATTCAGCTGCCGATAAAGTGTGATGCGGCTATTGAATACAAAGAGGCCACGGAAGTATTCATAAACACAACTGCACAATGATAGGAGAGCCCCTTTTGCAAGTTAGATCTTTAGAAATGGTTGTTAGACTTTAATCTTTTTTTAATTGCAATAGTTTTTTATTGAAAGTTTTTCATACAAGATAACAAAGACGTACCTACATACATAGCATTGCAATATGCAGTACAATATAGAGTCGTAGCATATGATGACACATAAGGGATATATAACGGAAACAAAGATATACAAAGAACAAAAGCGCATTGCAGCTGGGTTATCAATACGATAGTCAGGAAATGATAAGGATAGCCTGTGTATCCAGTAGGTTCCCCAGCGTGAAGAAGAGCCCCCCCCCCCCCCCGGCACCCCTAGTGGGTACTCGCTGTGCCCAGAGGGAGGGAACCTCCACCCACCCCGGGTTTGAAAACAAATCTGGCAATATCTGTAGCGCTACATCCTCGTATGTATAGTATGTCTTGTAGGTAGATTAAAAGAGAATAATGAGTGAGTAACATAAGAGGGTTTAAGGAGTAAAGAATAAAGCAAAGATAGAAGAAATAAAGGATAGAAAGAACAATGAAACAATAAGGTGGTAGAACAAAGACAAAGAAAAGAGGAGCTAGAAGTTTGGAGTTTCAACACAGTTTACCACGTGATCTTTCACAGGTCTAAGTTATTGTAGGGCAACAATCATATCAGTTTAGTATTAGTAAACCAGTCAGTCCACCTTTCCCAATTAGCTCTAGCCGCGATAAGCCTGCCTTGGGTTGAAGCAAACAGAGTTTCATACTTGGCATGCGTGTCAGTAATCATGACGATTTCTCCGAAAGTGGGTGCGTTATGATCTTTCCAATGGCGTGTTAAAGCCAGTTTGGTACTCAGCATAACATGAGAAACAATAATTCTGGCGGGTTTGGGTATTTGATCTATATTTAGAAATAAGAGGGCCAGTGCCGGATCGGCGGGAATGTGAATCTGCGCTATTTGTGAGCATAACTGAAATACCTTGATCCAAAGTGTTCGTATTTTTGGACACTCCCAAAGGATATGGTACAAGGTGCCGGGGTGGTTACATTGCCTCCAACAAAGTGGAGAGGCCGTGGGGGCAAATTTGGATAATCAGGGAACCACGTCCTCAACTGGGCTAGTATGGAGGCTATGTAATAATCATAGATCTGTACATTTCCCACTCCTCCTGCTGTCCTCGCCGTCAGCGAGCTTTTAAAAGCCCACCTGGCCTTTTTCCCTTTCCATAAAAAGTTGTTTATCAGTGTTTGTACTTCAGTAAAGTATTTAATGGGGACGGGGATGGGAAGGGATCTGAACAGATAGAGTAGTTGAGGTAAAATTATCATCTTTACTGCTGCCAATCTACCGGACCAGAGAAGTTCTGTTTTATCAAGGATTTGCAGCTTGGATGGTAGGGATTTAAGAAAGGGGATATAGTTGTTGGCGTATAATTCGCCTGTGGTGGGGGTCAAGGTGATTCCCAGGTATTCTATGCCCCCCTCACTCCATCTATAGGGGAACCGTGTGCTAATTCTCGACTGCATGTCCCTGTCCACGCCCAATCCCAAGATATAAGACTTGTTCTCATTAACTTTATAATAAGACAATGTAGTGAATAGTTTCAGAGTGTCATGAACCGAAGCCAAAGAATTCTCAGGGTCTGTAAGCATCAGAATAATGTCATCTGCGAACAGGCTGATCGTGTGTTCAGATGTTCGAGTCTTGAACCCAGCAATATTGGGGTGGGATCTTATATGTTCTGCCAGGGGTTCTAGAATTAGATTGAAAATCAGTGGGGAAAGTGGACACCCCTGGCGCGCCCCATTCGATATTGGGAAGGGGGCAGAAAGTACACCCGAGGTATATACCTTAGCTGAAGGATTCGAGTAGAGGGCCATTATAGCCGAAAGGATCATACCGGAGAATCCAAACTTGGTTAAAACTGTGTTCATATATCCCCAGTGGACCCTGTCGAAGGCCTTCTCCGCATCCAATGCAAGGAGCAGAGAAGGCCCCCGTCCAGCGCCAGCCAGATGGATAATATTGGTCAATTTCCTCGTAGCATCTGAGGTTTGACGTCCCTTCGTAAACCCAGTTTGATCGGGGTGTATTAAACAAGGCAGAATAGTTATCAGCCGGTTTGCTCTAAGTTTGGCATAGACTTTCACGTCCGTGTTTAGTAAAGATATGGGACGGAAATTGGCTGGTGTGTCTGGAGTCTTTCCTGGCTTCGGCAAAGTCACTATGATAGCACTTAACATTTCATGTGGGAAGGAGGAGGAAGCGGCGGCAGCGTTAAATTTTTCTGTCAGACAAGGTAGTAGATATGATTTAAACGCCTTATAGTAGTCTCCGGAGAATCCGTCAGGACCTGGGGATTTAGAACCGGGGAGTGAGTCAATTACTTTGAGAATTTCTTCTGACCTAAAAGGTGTATTAAGTTGGTCCACATGTTGTGAGGAGAGAGTAGGCAAGGATAACTGTTGTAGAAAGTCATTGATCGAGGAGGGCGAGGGCTGAACAGTGGTAGAGTCGTCTTTTAAGTTATATAAGGAACTATAATAGTTACTAAATGCGTCGGCAATGTCTTGTGGACGTAACATCTTGTGTTTGCTAGTGGGATGGAGGATGTAAGGAATTTTTTATTTCAATCTATGACCTTTAAGTCTGTGTGCAAGTAGTTTCCCTGCCCTGTTGCCCTGCGTGTAGTACGTCATCTTTAGTCTTTTAGTCTGCCTCTCAAAAGATTCCAGTAGAAGGAGCCTCAGGTCATGTCTCAATCTGTGGATCTGTTCAGTCAGAGATTGGGAGGTGTCACGTTTGTTTTGTGATTCTAAGTCGCGAATCTTGTCAGTAATGTCACGTATCTTCTGCTGCCGCCGTCTCCTCTCCCCAACTCCCAATTTTATAAAGATCCCCCGAATATATGCCTTATGGGCATTCCAGAGCACAAATTTGTTAGGCATCGAGGGCCCGTTGAGGGAGAAAAATTCCCCCAAATGGTCCTCGATTTGCGACCTATACTCAGGCAGTTGCATAAGGTAAGAGTTCGCCCTCCAAAGAGGAATGGATTCAAATGTAGAAGAGTTTTTCAGTGACAACGTGATAGACGCGTGGTCGGACCACGTGATGGTGTTGATAGATGCCGATATTGCCTTGGACAATGTGTGTTGGTCGACCAAAAATAGATCTATTCGCGAGTACGTGCGGTGAGGGGCAGAAAAAAAAGTAAAGTCTCGTTCAGTTGCATGTAAACATCTCCATACGTCATAAACATCGTCGCTATGCAATGTGCTACCCAGGGATACGGGTAGGCGTTTAGAAGTGGACGTAGTATCGATGGACGTATCAGGTACGACATTAAAGTCACCGCAGAGTACCATCGAGCCTCTGCCACATCTTTGAGCCTTCCTCATAATTTTGTGAAAGAAACAAACCTGTCGGGTATTAGGAGCGTAGACATTTACGATGGTGTAAGTCGTTTGATTAATATCACATATCACAATCAAGTAGCGACCTTGAGGGTCAGCAATTACCGTGTGTAGATTAAAGAGAACAGAATCCCTGATTGCTATCATTACTCCTTTCGTTTTAGAGGTGGCATTTGCTAAAAAGGTGTGTGGGAAGTTCTTATGTGTGCAAACTGGCGCCGCATGTTGGCAAAAGTGGGTTTCTTGGGCGCAGAGAATGTCCGACCCATTAGACAGTGCTTCCTTCCACATGGACTTCCTTTTCATGGGGTGGTTAAGTCCCTTAGTATTGATAGATAAGAAGTTAATGGCCATGGGGATAGACGGAGGATGAAAGCAGTGTAGACTCTGTATACATAAAGAGAAGGTAATATGTGTCCTCTAGAAGTGTTAGCAGGTGTAAGGTGGTCGTTCTATGGAATAGGTACTCAAAGTTAATCCGAGAGTGAGTGTGGTCTGTAAGCCGCATTTGAAGCTGTTTGTGTAAGCTGCTATCTGCACGGTGATCAGGTGGTCTTAAGGTGAACTGCCGGTCTTGCGAATATTGGTAAAGCTCCGGGAGAAGAAAAAATGCAGGTAAAGTAAATGAATGAAAAAAAACGAGGAGACTATAGCCAGGTCCTGGAAATCCCCTAGGGTATCCTTCCCAAACCTGAAACAAAAAATCACCTGGATTATGTTTCAAGAAAAAACTTCCCATACTATTCTGGACAAAATGGGTAAATTTAAAAGGGTGTGGGAGCCCTGGGCTAGCTACATTGGGATCCTTCTTTAGTTTTTGGTCTCAGTGTTTAGGCCTAGTGATTGCTCCGCCTATAGAGCTGCACTCCCTTCTGATCGCCCCCGGCTCTCCTTGACCCAGGCTCCTTCAGTTTAGCATTACCCCCCCCCCCCTCTTCCTCCCTCTTTTCTCACCTTCTTTCTTTCCCCCTCCTGTCCCTCCCCCCCTCCCCCTGGCCAACCCGGGCTGAGGGGGGGTGGGCGACGCTTTCCTGAACAAGTTTTGGCTTAACAATTGTACTTAGGCATGTATTACCCGCAATATCTTTTGTTTGCCAGGCTCTCCCAGGGGCCAGACCTCATGTCCAGCTGGGAGCCAAGCCTTTGAATGGGACCCCCCGGGGTTTTTCCCAGGTTCTACCTATTAGCTTTTATGTTAGTCATGTTCTCAGTTTATGCTAAACGGGGTACGATGTGACCTGACATCAGCTTGTCCTCGGTCCCGGGTGACCCATGGGGCTCCGACACAGTGAGATCCCTGTCGGGGTGTCGGGGGCTTCAGGCCGCCGGGAGAGGGGGTCCATTTTTGCTTATTATTTTTTAACTTTGTCTCTCCTTTTTGGCACACCTAGTACTCCTATTTCCCTTTCCTTTTTATTTCTCTACGTTGGTTTTCTTCAGGAGTTTAATATTCACCTTAGTTGTTCAGGTTATAATATACTCCTGTTCCACCTAGGCACTAGGTTCTCCCTGCTGATACCCCTACAGATTGCTACCCGATGTCGGAGTAAGGAATTTACTCTGTATTGTTTGTGTGTACAACCTGTTATGTTATCTTTTCATCTTTTTATGGATCTCCCCTGCGTGGGAGCTTCAATTCTGTAATGCCATCTACTTTTCAATAAAACTCTTTTTTTTTTTTTTTTTGAGTTTAAAAAAGAAAAAAAAAACGAGGAAAATCCAACTTATATAAACATAACAAAAAAAAAACAGAAACCATTAAGCATGGTAAGCTCCAACATAGAACCAAGACACCCCTCCAGGGGGAAGGGGTGAGTCATAAGCAACCAGGAGTTGCTCAGGTAAGTCGGGGTAACAGTTCAGGCCCAACGGTCGTCCTGCCTCCCCGACGAGAGGAGAGAAGACCCTGTTAGTATACCATCAAACATGTGAATTGGCGTTTTGCGGTGTCGCTGTCTGCCAGTCCGGGCTGGGCAATCGGCGGCTGGGGGCGTCCGCATTGTTATCCTTAATGTCAGGAAGGATCTTCCAGTCCCTAAGCAAGTTAAGACCCTTATCCAGGGAGTCTATGACAAACGAACGTTCCTGGTAGGTGATCGTAATTTTAGTAGGATAGCCCCAACGATAGGGGATTTGATGGTTGCGCAATACTTTCGTGATCGTGTTCAGATTTCTTCGCTTTTGCAGTGTATGTTGGGACAGGTCAGCATAGAACTGAAGGTGTTGGTATTGGGGTGGGAGCTGCTCCTGTTTACGAACGTATTGCATCAATCGTTCTTTTGAGTAATAAAAATGCATGCGAAGGATCACATCCCTGGGGATTTTGTCTGGGAGATGGGCTGGTTTTGGTAGCCGGTGTATCCTGTCGATAGATAGTTAGATGGCGGAAAGATTGGGTAGTAGAGAAGTAAACAGGTCAGTGGCATAGGAGCGCAATTCTGAGGTTTGGATGGATTCAGGAATACCTCTAATCTTGAGGTTGTTCCTCCTAGACCTGTCTTCGATGTCGGCCAGCTTATCTCTAACCCATGCGGACTCCCCTTCCTGCAGTTCGTGGGCATCCACCAAGTCATTTATGGTGGAAGCAAATTCCCCCATCTTGCCTTCCAGGTGATCAACCCTGTCTTCCACCTTTCTCACCGCTCCGCTGAGCCTATTCATGCATCCCATCATATCAGCCTGAAGTGTGCTCCTCAGTGAGACTAGCATGTCCTTCAATACTGTATCCAGCACTGGTTGGTTGGTAGTAGGATAGTTGGAAATAGAGTCGTGGAGCTCCCTGGTGTCATCTTCAGAGTCTGCCGCCGGGCTCAGCGCGGGGCTGCATCCAGAGCCATCCAGCTTTAATTTCGCTTTAGCTGGGCTCCCCGAGGGAGAGGATGCCGATGGGGAGGCCTGGTCACTGTAAGAGTCTATATTGTTTGGGGATGAGGTGTTGGTGGGCAGTTTCAGTTTATGTTTGGCAGTCAGCGAGGATGGATGGTCAGCGCCATCTTGCCTACCTTGATGGCGCGGTTGGAGAAAGAAATCCATTAGCCGCTGAGGCTTCGATGAGCCTTTTCGCTTGCCCATCATGCTCACCGGGTGTGCCCCTTTCCAAACGCCAGGTAAGTGGGTGATAAACGGGGTCCTGTTAGCCGCTTGTCGCCGTTGTAGCTACGGGGAAGCAGGAGCTCTGGAATCAGACGTCCATTCGGTTCCGCTGCAGGCCACACCCCCCGTTAGACTTTAATCTTGCTGACTGATGATTTGAATATTACGCATTTTAAGTGCAATTCTGGTCAAACAGCTCCACACAGCTGAAAAAACAAATCTGAGTACCATTTTAAATGCCAATGGGTCTGTTTTGTTCAGATATTCTTGGATCATCTCCCTACATTTGACTAAAGGTGATGATGTTCATACATTGTTCAATTACGAAAGAAAGGTAAAATGGTATTGTAGGAATGTCACCTGTCTGTAAAGTGTGTCAGGGGTGTTGTAAACCACAAGACTGGTGGTGCAGAACAACAAAACCTTTTGATGGCAAAACCAGGAAATGTATATGTATTTCAGAGTATTTACCTGTTTGCCTAAAGTTCTGCTGTGTATATAGTTACATTTAAACTTTATATAAAGAAAAAAAAAAAAAAAAGGGGGGGGGAGGAGGGGGCGCGTGGTTTGCCTTGGAGGAAGATTGCTGCTTAGACCTCAAGCGCTGTCAGACAACAGCTTAATCTGAACCACAAGTGAGAATCTAAACCGCAATTCAGACTCCTAAAATGGGTACCTCATCCTGTGGGAACTCTTCTACCAGGTCCCGTTCCCCGCGAGCGGGACATAAGTGGCCCCCTCAGCCAGAATATTTTGGAGATCTTCCAAACACAGACCTGCACCATGGTGGTGCATTCCCTGACACAAGCTTTGGCGCTGAGCTACAGTGTTACTAACATGTTGCCTGCTAATCCACCTCCCTCGCTCATGGAGTGTTGTGGAAAATGTTATTAATGTATGTTGTCAGATGCCCCCCCAGTGTCAGTTTTGCTGTAATACACGCATGTGAGGGTATTTGCACATACAGACGTTGGTGGAAGACCATTGGATGCGGAAACCTTCCCTTGGACACGGTGGATCTGTTTGCTCTTCTCAAGTTGTTTATTCATGCCTCACCAAGGAACTGACCACTCCATGGTGACCACATTTAAACTCCTAAGTGAGCAGATCAGTGTATTTGGGAAGCATAGTATAACTTTACAGAATTATGGCCCACTGGGCCATAGTTTGGTACGGTTCACATAACTGGTAGCAGTGGGAATGTGCACACGGTTGTGTTCAAGGCCATGCTCAAGGCCATGTGCTTGCCACGTGGTTTTGCACACCACCATCTGCACTGGTCACTACTGTATTTCTGTTTGAATGTATACTGTGGTAGCGATTTTGAAATATAATATTTATATCAAAGAGCTTAAAAGAGAGCCATTGTGAGGACCAATTAACTTACTATGCCCTGTTTTGGATATATATATATGTGTAACATGTATATTAGAATATTTACTGTTCTTGGTATCTCAAACACACAAACCTGTTGGTCTGCTGGTTGTATAGTATCTAAGTTACCCTATTGTTCTCAGAGATGGCCATTTCAGATATAATGCCTCTTCCTGTGCCACAAGTCCTTGAAGTGCTAATTTATGTTGTATCAAAGAGGGCTGACGGTTGTAAATCCAGAGATAATTAAACCGGTCTTATGTCGTAACTGGCAGGGTCAGAGATCAAAGGAAGTTGCTCATAAAGGCATCGGAAGTTTGATGCTTAACTAGGCTTGAAATTATAACCAATCAGAGTGTGAGCCATCCTGAACCAATCAGCATGTAGACTTGAGAATCGGCCAGTCAGAGGTTGATGCCAACTCAGAGCCAATGGGTGCGTTCCATCTTCTGATTGGCCGAGAATGCATATAAAATAGGGAAAGAATTAGCTGATCTCTCTCTTGATTTCTAGACCATGGAAGGAGACCGGAAGTCTGTGTAACGTATCTCTCTCTCTCCCCCCCTCTCTCTCTCTCCCTCTCTTTCTCCCCCTCTCTCTCTCTTTCTTTCTTTCGTATGTCTCTTTTCTATATCAAATTATTTCTTTCTTAGGACTTATCTTCAAATATTGATAAATATATAGAAAGTGTAGGTCTGTTGTAAGCATATGACCTAAATCATCTTGGCAGCCTAAGCAACACTGTACTTGTAACATCACTTGAGTTATATGATAAGTTCTAATTATTCTAAAGTTTCTTTTCTGTATAAATAAAGGTAATTGTTTATCTTTTCGCACTGTTATCGTTCATTTTTATTCTTATGTAGACAAAGGTTTAATCACTTATTTTCTTGTATCAATCATTTAAGTGAGATATAAAAGTAGCCATAACAATACATGTCTGTGATTGGTTCTTTTGAAGGAAAACAAATGTCTGATTGGATGTCTGTAAAGACACCACATTATTCTGTATTGTATTGTTTCAAATCCTTATATGGTCATTCAATTTTCTGTGAGGTCACAAGCTTTGCAGGAGGGGTTTAGTTTATTTAAATAAAATCAGTTTGCTCAGCTCAGAGAAGGGAGATACAGGCTGGCCAATGCTGAGATAAGGACTTAAGAATACTGTTGATGTCTGTTTACTGGGGGATGGGAAACCAGAGGGGCCTGGCTGGGAAGCAGACAGGCTGAGATGAGGATGTATGAATGCTTGGATGAGGGGGTTGGGAAGTAATGGAAGACATACAATCTAAAGGTAAGTCAGTATATCATTAGGATGGAAAATATGTGCTTACTTTAGAAACAGGAAATTTGGATGTGTGCTCTACACACAGTCAAATTTCGCTGACAGAAGGAACACATGCACTCAATGCATTAGCAGCTGCCGAGCCTGAACGACCTCTGGACCACAGCGGCAGATATAAAAGACACCTTGCCCGCGGCCATCACTGACCTCTGCCACGATATTCAAACACTGGTGGGCAGAGTACACTGAGGGAACTAGCGTTGATTGGCTAGTGAAAAAAAGTCAGTGTGAAATTAGCACGTCAGCTAGGGGACTGACTGTTTGCTGCACATGTGAAGCAGGAAGATGGAAAAGGAACAACAACTTATGAACCATAAAAACCTGCATGAACGGCACTTTATACAAAGTGGGAAATCTCAAAGCGTCAAGATATCGGCTCACCCTGAGCATATGTTATCCGGACTGATGGGTAGAGGTACAGTGAAACGACTGGGATGTATGCCATGGTGAGAGTGTCTTGAACTAAGTCTATTTACACAGCTGTGTTTGTTCCTGTCCCCGGTTTTCAGTCTCCCCATCTGATGGCCTTTGGAGATGTATCCAAACTGTTAAAGTGACTCAATGCCTAAGCCTGCACCTCTTGATTATCTCAGCTTCAATATAATTACTTTCCTGCTTAACCAAGTATATTCTGTCTAGTTATTCAAAATCCAAAGCGATTGATCATAATCCATTTGTGGACAGCAATAACGATACCCAATGTGTTTTTTTTTTTGTTTTGTTTTTTGAGTACATGGCAGCTAAGAACTCATCAATTCACCTAACACCACCCACATCTATACGGGTTTTCTGACTCACTATTTTTAGTCTACAACCAAGTTGCTTTGTAACTGCATCAGTATTAAAATTTTTGGCTTCTGGGCGTGGCTTGGCGCCGTGAGAAGATGGATGCCTGAATCAGAGCTCCCGGTCCCCGAGGTCCAGCGATCTATAGCCTGGCAGGTATCTTACGCTACAGAATGGGAAGCACAAAGCCGAAGGCGCCGCCGCTCTGTTACGGATCTCCACGGGATGCTGACAACCCGCCTACCCAGCACATTCCGGACATCTTCCGCTCAAGATCCCGAGGTGCGTCCCAGGAAGCGCAGGCCGCAGCACACGAGGCCTCCTCACAAGGCAGAGTGATGCCTCGCTCTAGGAGCCGCAGCCCCCAACACCCCCCCCTCTGCCTCTGAAACACAGCAAACCCTCAGCCTTGCTGATCTCCGGGCTGTTGCCGCTGACATAAAATCAGCTATGTCAGCGGCCATTTCAGAGTTACGGGAGGACTTCCATAGCATGGCCATTAGAATGGAGGAGGTGGAGGAGACACAGGCCCGCCAGGACGTGGCCCTGTGTCATGTACAGCAACTGACGGAATCTCATGCCGTACATCTGCGCGACATGAACCGTCATTTAGAGGACCTCGACAACCGAGGGAGGAGACGGAACCTGAGAGTGAGAGGTCTATCGGAAGCCATAGACGCCTCACAATTAGTACGGGAAATTACCGCCATTTTTAACGGCCTACTGGACCGTCCCCCTGACACAATAATCCAGATGGAAAAGGTCCACAGAGCTTTACGCCCTAGAGGCAGAGAAACTGACCCCCCTAGAGATGCCATCTGCTGTCTCTCTGACTTCATCAAGGAAGAAATTATGCGTAAAGCCAGATCTACTGAAAGACTTATACACCTAGGCTCAGAAATCAGGATCTTCCAGGATTTATCTGCTATCACGCTGCAAAGACGGAGGGAGCTGAAGCCCCTGCTAGATGTCTTGAGAGCCAGAGCGATCCCTTACAGATGGAAATTCCCTTTCTGCCTGTCGGCCACTATCAACGGTCATATATTCCACCTTAAAGTCCCTGAAGACATGGAACATTTCTGCAGCTCTCTTCATATCCCACTGGTAGAGGTACCAGACTGGTACAGTGACTTCCGCATTTCCCCGCTGCACAGAGAGGAATCAATGGATGGAGTTGCTGAAGCAGGAATTTTCAGTATGAGTCGTCGCAGGAGACAACATCACCCTGCCTCTCCGTCGAGACCAGCGAGTATGCCGAGAAATTCAAGTCCCACTGCATCGCCAGTCCATAGACGGCAAAGAAGAGCCTAAAGAGAAACAGACTGCATCTCCAAATCACTTCTTGATATGTTCCAGATAAGTACTGTCCCTACACCATTGTCTCTTGACCTGTCTCTTCCTTTGCATTACTCTGCTTTTTTATCTGACAACACCTGAATGGTTATTTCCCTCCTCACTCCCACCTTTTGGAGAAACCCGATGGATGTTGGAGCTACTTTCCACAACTTTTCCTGGTTTATATTGTCGTGACTCTATAGAGCCCCTAAGCCATATTGAACCCTGGCCGTTTTACTACTTAACTATTCCCTGAGAGATATTCACTGTCAGCCTAAACAGGACGGTGCAATTCCTGATCAGATTTTCAAACTTTGACCTCCATGACTAGTCAGTCATTTGGTTTCTCCCACAATGCTCTCGTTAGGTTTATCTTGTTCCTCTATCTCCCGAAATTCATGCAATGCAATGCTTATCTGAACTCCAGTTCACGCTTAGAAGTTTTAATGTGATGCAGCACTATTTACGGCTCTCGGGAGAGGTCATGGCTCATTCTGACGATGGATACTATGACTCTCGCTGAGAGACAACCCTGCTACGCTCTGATGCAGACCACAATGTGAATGTTGGCACTTTTATACGCCTTTTTACCAGTGAGTTGGATACTGTGACTCTATTATGTGTATTTTTTTAGTTTCTAGAATGTTCTTTGTTCTTTGTTCTTTTAATAAGGTCGCTTGTGTTCCGCCTGCCTCTATTACCCTAGTACTCGTCATATTACTGAAATAAACATATCCTAGTATGGTTCATTTTTAATGTACTGGTTCTACATGCCGTTTTTCCCAACCTTTCATATGATGGCGTACTTCCATCCTGTAATTAAATTGATATGTCCGCTCTCCATGACCATCTGTATCGAGCTCAGGAGAACACAACCGACCTTTTTCCTTAATAGGATTAGGAAAAATTCTCTGTTACCCAGGGAATGGTCCAAACGCTCATATTTAATGTTACGTGAGCTTTATTCCAATGATTCGTTCACACCTATATAGCATTACCTGTGGTTGTAACAGTATTCCTGTTATGATTGTTTTGTTGCTCTCTTGAAGACTCAACTCCTCAATATAGTAACAATACAGTTTTATTACTCCCTTCTGTTGAGCTGTTTTCGCTTTTATTGGGTAGGGCTCTATACTTTATAAGTTTGATTTCAGTATGTCCTCCCCTCACTTGTCCATCCTCTTAGTATACATATCCACATCTCCAGACAAAATAATAATATCTCACTCCTTCCCTTCCCATTCCCCACTTACATTAGAATATAACCTACCATGACCATCTGCTCCTTTGACCTTATGGGACCTCAGACTCGTCACTTATAAGTAACTCTCTCTTCTCCGACTGCCAATCACTCCCACACTCAGAGATCTCGACGGAGATTCTCTTGACATTTTACTGGATTACACATTCGGTACTATCCAATAGTAGTTGCCGACTCCAGTGACTGCCCCATTTCCCTCCAGGAGTATTCTTCACATTTCTGACCGGATACTCGAGGGATAAAACCTCACTTTTCCCTCGTCCTTCCTTTCCGTTCGTTTTTCCCGACCCCTCCAGGCCTCTTCCCCCCCCCCCCCCCCCCATTACTCCCCTCCTCTGTTCTCCTTACCTCAACATCCAGAACTGCACCGCTTACATTGCTCAATCTACAAGAGTCACGCGCCAGACACATCTAACTGCCTAACTCTCCTGGGACTATAGCTAGTTACTCAAAATGACATCCTCCAAAACTGTACCTGTGCCTACCACCTTAAAACGAATTTCTTTGAACGCAAAGGGACTGAATATCCCAGAAAAAAAAGATCTAAAATTTTGAACAGCCTAAAAGGGTCTCGCGCAGATGTGATTTTCCTGCAGGAAACTCACGTCAAGTCCCAGGCCGTACCAAAACTCTCCAATTACTTCTACCCGACCAGTTATCATGCGACCTCACCCGACTCCAAGACAAAAGGGGTGTCTATATTATTTTCTAAACATGTCCCTATACAAATTACGGACTCACTGATTGACACCCAAGGGAGATTCCTTTTTCTGAAGGGTACCTGGCAGAATAAACCCATAACATTTGCCAATATATACAGCCCTAACTCAGGTCAAGTTACCTTTTTCCGAGAAACCACTGCCCTACTTACCACGTTTCAATCTGGAATGGTTTTATTGGGCGGAGATTTTAATGTCCCATTGGAACCTCTCCTTGACACTCCGACGGGAACTTCCCACCTGCCATGCAGAGCTCTCCGACAGATAAGATTGTCTCTGCAATCCCTCATGCTGCACGATACATGGCGTACCCTGAACCCCGCTGGGAAAGACTTTACCTTTTTTTCAACCCCCCCCATAACCGTTATTCCAGGCTCGATTACATCTTCCTTACTCAAGCTGACCTCCCCCTTCTATCTTCATCCAAAATTGAACCCATGATCCTATCTGATCATCACCCAGTTTCTATCACACTAACGTTACCAAAAACACAGGAACGCACACAAGTATGGTCAATGGATTCTCAAATCTTAACGAACTCATTATATGTGACTGAAGTACACCAATGCCTTACTGAATATTTCACACACAATGATACTCCTGACACATCTCGCATGACGCAATGGGCTGCCCACAAGTGTGTTGTGAGAGGCAAACTTATCTCCATTTCCGCAAAGATTGCGAAAGACAAAAAAGCTTTCCTTTCCAATCTCTATACCAAACTCAAAAAATTGGAATCTGTCCATAAACGCACCCTAGCCTCTCACACTCTTTTAGAATTGCAGGAGATTTGATCGTCCATCCAGACAGAATTAAACAAAAGTGAAAAAAAGGTTTCTAATAACCAAAAGACAATTCTATGAATTTGGCAATAAGAGTGGTCGGCTACTAGCTAGAGCCTTGCAATCACACAAATCCAGGTTGAACGTGCATTGCTTACACTCCCCATCATTATCAAAAATCACTGCTAATAAAGAAATAGCGACAGAATTTAAAAATTTCTACTCTAAATTATATAATTTACACAGTGACACTGAGTCGCTTAAGTCCCGCGCGAAACGCTCGGAATTAATTCACCAATTTTTGGAACAATTTTGCCCCAAATTACACAATGCAGACCTGGCAGACAGTCTAGAGGGGCCTATCACTCAACAAGAATGGGATTTAGTACTTAAGCAAATTAAAGTAGGCAAATGCCCAGGACCGGACGGGCTCCCAATGGCTTACTATAAGACATTCTCGGACCAGATCACTTTCACGGTGCAGGTGTCATTGCTGTATGTCACGCTGCTGATGTCAGTGCTGGTGTCAGTGCTGTATATCACGGTGCTGGTGTGAGTGCTTTATGCCGTGCTGCTGCTGTCAGTGTTGTATATCACGGTGCTGCTGTCAGTGCTGTATATCACGGTGCAGGTGTCATTGCTGTATGTCACGCTGCTGATGCCAGTGCTCTCTATCACAGCTAACAAAATGACAAGTCAAGCTCTTTAATCTTGTAATTAAAAAATTATGGATTGACACTACATAAAAATTACAACTGCACCTTTCACTAATGCAAACTGGTCTATGATGTGCTCAACGTCATTTATTTTTTTTTTTCTGTTTTTACTTTTTCTACACTCAGTACACAGAACACAGTACACAGAATGGTCTGCAGGCACACACCGATACACCGATACAAAAAAATAAAAAAAAAATAAATCACTGATGATGCAAACACTGGCACTCAGTCATTAAAATACATTGGTGCACACAGTAATGCATACAAAAACAATGACACACATAATCTTTAACATATTCTGACATACATACCTGTATGATGTCAGTGTAACTGTATGTCTGTGTATAATCTTATTAAATTATATATATAATTTTATTTATTTTTATTATAGGAGACGGTCAGAGACCCCTTCGTGAAAGCGTTCAACTCTCTGACTACCCACGACCACATCTCTCCTGAAATGCTTGAAGCCCACATTGTGGTAATACCTAAAGGAGATAAAGACCCCACACAAACGGCCAATTACAGACCAATCTCTCTTCTTAACGTGGACATCAAAATTTTCTCTAAAATTCTGGCTAATAGGTTATTAACTATTATCCCCAATATTATCTCACTGGAATAAGTTGGCTTTGTTCCGGGCAGGGAAGCCCGGGACAACACCATAAAAGCCATTAATATTCATCATCTCATTAACACAACCAAACAAAAAAGTTTCTTCTTGTCCCTCGACGCGGAGAAGGCGTTCGACAGGGTGGCTTGGGACTATATGCAGGCTGTCTTAAGACACATTGGCTTGGGGCCTCAGTTGCTCAACTTTATTCAGTCCTTATATCGCAATCCGTTGGCAAAGATTAGAGTCAACCGCACCCTGTCGAACGCCTTCTCCATCCGGAACGGAACCCGACAAGGCTGCCCTCTATCCCCTATTTTATTTATACTGACCCTAGAACCTCTGCTAAACAGTATTAAACAAAATCCTGATATCACAGGTGTACTTACAGGAACTAAAACTAGCAAATTAGCCGCGTACGCGGATGATATATTACTATTCCTCTCTGACCCGCATACCTCGCTCCCGGTCCTCTTAAAAACATTTTGCCACTTTGCACTGCTCTCTAACTTCAAAATTAACTTTGACAAATCGTATGCACTAAATATCTCCCTTGATTCAGATCCGGTAGCCCAATGCAAAGCGAACTTTCCTTTCCATCGGAATGATAATGAAATTACATATTTAGGTATCAGAATTCCAAGTGATTTATCTAAACTCTACCAAATCAATTACCCGACCATCCTCAAAAAACTTGAGTTTTTCAAACGTTGGAACAAACTTCCCGTATCCTGGTTTGGCAGAGCTGCCATTATAAAAATGAATGTCCTACCGCGCATTCTATATGTGCTTCAAGCCATCCCGATTCGTCTCCCCTCAGCTTTCTTTAAGGAGTATAAGTCTATAGGGGGGGCGTGGCTTGGCGCCGATCTGGAATGGCCGCTTAAACACAGAGCTCCAGCAGCTAGAGACCCAGCTTGAAGGCCAGCCGAGAGAAAATACGCCGCCAACATGGGGAAACAGAAGGGGAAGAACTCCCAATCCCGCTCCCGCTCCCCGCGGGGACCCGGAACCGGCGCCGAGCGCAATATCCCGGACATGTTCAGAGCGCACTCACGCGAGGCCGGGGCTCCGTCTGCGGCCTACTCGGACGAACGATCACCCAGCAGAAGCCCTTCAGAGAGGAGAGGCTCCCAGAGGCAAGACAGCCCGCCCGCAGCTCGCACGATCACGATGGCGGACCTCAGGTCAGTAGCTAATGACATTAAAGAGTCCCTCACATCAGTGATTGCTGACCTGAGGAGGGACGTCCAGGCTATGCACATCCGCACGTCTGAGCTAGAGGAGGCCGCAACCCGCCATGACACTGCCATCCACCACCTACAGCAGGCCTCACAGGCGCACAGCACACACATCCGAGAACTCCATAGACACATGGAGGACTTGGATAATCGCGGACGCCGCCACAACATCAGGGTGAGAGGCATACCTGAGACGATTGAACAACCGCATATCACCCAAGCCACCACCCATATCTTTAATGACCTTCTGGGGAGACCTCCTGAGACCCCGATTGACTTTGAAAGGCTGCATAGAGCCCTTAGGCCGAGGGGCAGAGAATCGGACCCCCCGAGAGATGTAATCTGCTGTATTGTAAACTTTAAGTTGAAAGAGGACATCCTGAAAAGGGCCAGAGACAGGCGCAACCTGACCTTTCAAGGCGCAGACATTAAGCTCTTCCAAGACCTCTCCCCTATTACCCTGCAGCACAGAAGGGACCTACGCCCTCTCCTGGAGGTCCTACGCCGCAAGGAAATTCAATACCGCTGGCGTCACCCATTTTGCCTATCTGCCACAGTGGCGGGACGCACAGCACATCTCAGGGTCCCAGAAGATCTTAGAGAGTTCTGCTCTACGCTCCAAATACCCCTGATTGAATTGCCGGACTGGTATAGAGCGTTTCGCACCCCGCGTTTGCAGAGGTCTAATTCCATGGACACCATCCCTGAAAGAGATGATTTTCAAATTCGGAGACGAAGGTCCGCTTCCCCGCGACCGCCACCTCAGAGGGAGCGAAGGGGCAGACCACATCTCAGCCCGACATCCTCCCCTGCACACAGGCGTGCACGGCCAGACAGCTCCTGAACAATATCACATTCCATGAGCCCGCCTGGACACTCGGCTAGCGGACTCCAACTGTTGTTACTGTCACCCCTCACCGTTAATGATGCATACTACCCCCCGGGCTTTTACAACAGTGAAACTCCGTGAAACAATCCCCTGTCCTTTGGCTCATTGGTCTCACGTCCTTTTACAGATTTTCAACACTGAACGGGCTACTCGGACACTCACTACCTGCCAATCGCTTTAATAGGACGATTTTCTGAGGGCTGACCGCTTATGGTAATGTATCACTGACCCGCTCATTTGGGACGGAGGGGGCTGACTACTGCTGCTCTGGCAACCCAAGGCAGTTCCATTGCCTCGCCTGCGAACTTGTTGGCATACAACAGCAGCTCCTACTTGACGATACATAGTCATACGGATCAGAGGTGCTACGGTTGGTGCTCCAGGTAGAGCCGCCTCTAGAGACCAGAATTGTTCACTTTGCCCTTTCCTAACTGCTAACAGACAGTATATGGGGCATTGTTTGTTTTTGATAGTTTCGGGGGATTGTATACAGGTTTAAGGGGTCCCCATCCTTGATGGACATGGCTCCCGCATCATCACTGTTAATGTTTGCGTGTCGGGGGAGGAGGTGCGGGAACAAGATCACCTTGATCTTTAGAGGGCTAAGACCTGGATCTTGAGGTCATTGCCTCACATGCTTGCCTCCTCGACACATTCCATCGACTTGGAGTCGTGAAGAAACGACAGGCCTTTGTGAACGTCGCATGGAACATCAGTGTGGCAATGACCCCTTCTCCACTATGCCAGTACTCTGTTCCTCCACGGTGGTGCGGAGTACCTTATTGTTGTCTACTCCCTCGATAACCTCGGGTTCCCTGCTGCCCTATGGCAGCCAGAGACGGAGGTGTACATGTTTATTTTTTCTTTGCTTTTATTATTTTCTTCATTGTTTAGATGCCTTGCTGCCCTCCTCCCACTCCTCTCCCATTCTCGTCTCACCCACTTTTTTTCTGATTTCACAGACGACCTGGGATTAGACGGAGTTATATTTTTTGCACTTAGCTCCTTTAAATTATTTGGAATCTTTTTTTTTTATTTTCAAAAATTTTTATTGTAGAATAATACAATAACAAATATTGATAACAATCCATACAAATGCGATACAAAAAGTTGACAGGTCAAAGAAAAATAAGAAACAGAGAGTGCCTAGATAAGTTGAGAAACATGTGTTACCAACATAGGCAAGATACAGAAAAAGAAGGGCTACGAGTCTGGGGTCCAGTTGCTGTATACTATACATTCCTTATCGCTAGGTCCGGGGGCATCTCGTCCCCTCTCAACACCCCAATGGGCTGTGTCGAGTGGGGGCGCCACGCCAGATAAAACAGGGTAAGGTAAGGTTAAGTGGGAGTGCGATTTAGTCCCAATACGGTAGTAAAAAGGATCAGGAGGAAGGGAAGGGAAGAGAAACAGGTAAGATATAGGAAGAGATTGATGAAGATGCTTGAATCGAAAAACCTGAGCTGCAGGATCATCAGAGCTAACTTACAAATACTGTAAATAAAAAAATAGTACACTGAACCAGTGACTTTCGCTGCCGGCTCTGCTTGGTCTGGGGATGATGGATTACTAGTTAGACAAGCTTAATACATTTTGGGTGTGATAACCAGGAAGACCATTGTTTGTAGAATCTGGGTTCTGTCATGTGAACTCTGGAGAAAAGAAATTCCATGTGACAATGAACATTAAGTGTGTTAATAAGCTCAGTTAGGGTTGGAGGGAGGGGGTTTTTCCACGCACGAGCTATAAGCAGGCGTGCTGAGATTAGGACGTGGTGTACCACTGGTAGACAGGAGGGAGGCCAATATTGGGAGTCCAGACCAAAGAGAGCCATTCGCGAAGTCAGCTGTTGGGGGGAGCTGGTTAAGGTCTGAACCAGAGCGGAAACTTGTAGCCAAAAGGGTCCAATAACCGGGCAGCTCCACCAGATATGAAATAAGTCCCCGGTGGAGTTGCAATTTCTCCAGCACTGTGGAGAATGAGTGGGGAAGATGGTCGCTAACTTTTGCGGAGTGTAGTACCACCTATGAAACAGTTTCATGACCGCTTCCCAATGTGTGATGTTTTTGGAGATGACTAGAGGGGTGCGAAGAACTCTATGCCAATCTTCTATGGTGAAAGAGCAATGTAGTAAGGATTCCCAGTAGAGGATGCTCGAAGATTTTGAGGAAGAGGAGGGTTTGGAGAGGAGTTTGTAGATAAAGGATATGCCCTTTAACACAGTAAGAGGGCGGTTATAGAAATGGAGGAGCTCCTTGGAGGTTGTGTCAGGAGTTGTCGAGCCTTGAGAGATGATGTGTCGAAGCCTTAAGTAGATGTAAAAGTCCCGATGTGAGAGATTAAAGTCCGAAATCAGTTGTTGGAAGCTTTTTAAATCCGGACCAAGAAACAAAGCTCCGATGGTGGTGATTCCGGCTTCATGCCAGTGCTTAATTGCTAGGTCCGGAGAGAGAAGTTGTAGAGCTAGTAGGGGGAGATTGTTCAATGCAGATCTGTGTATACCCAGATGATCTTTGCGTATTGCACTCCATTGAGATAGGCAGGCCCTTACCGTGGGAAGAATGGATCGTGTGGTCGGGAGAGACAACCAGATCGCTGCTAGGGTCAGTTGTGGATCCGCTGGGAGAGTAGCTGCCTCGATTTGATGCCATCTCGTGTTGGGGTCTTGCGACCATAGTTGTCTCCCTTGGTCAAGGATGATGGATTTGTAGTACTTTTTTACGTCCGGTGATCCCATCCCTCCTGAGGTAGAGGGAGTGCTAAGGACAGAAGATTTTAAGCGGGGTTTACGTCCTGCCCAGATGAACGAATCTAAGGTACGCTGCAGTTTAGCTAGGTCAGCTGAGAGAATCGGAAGCGGGAGGGTTCGAAAGAAATAGAGCACATGTGGAAGGAGAAACATTTTGGTTAGGGCTATCCTTCCAGCCCATGAAGCTTTCAAGGAGGTCAAATTAGAGGATAAATTGTTCAGTTTCGTGAATAACGAGACAAGATTACTTCGTAACAAACCAGAGGAAGGAGAGACTAGTTGAATGCCTAGATATTGCAGAGATGCGCTGGGGGCCCAGGAGAAGGGTGCTAATTTAGTAATTTCTGCTTTGAGCGCTGGAGAGATCTCTATGCCAAGCATGGCTGATTTTGAGTGGTTTAGTTTGTAAAGGGAAGCTTCACCAAATTTATGGAGGACGTCAGTCAGGGTAGGAAGGGATTTCACTGGATCAGAGACAGCAATGATGACATCATCTGCATAGAGGCCTATCTTATGACAGGTGTCTTTTACATTAATACCATGTATATGGGGGTGCGCACGGATGGACTGCGCCAGAGGCTCCATAACTAACGCGAAAATCAAAGGTGAGAGTGGGCAACCCTGGCGTGTACCATTAGTGATTCTAAAGGGATTTGAGAGAATACCAGAAGTGCGGACCCTCGCAGTAGGTGAGGTATATAGACCTAGAATAGCTTGTAAGAACTCGCCTTCTATGCCAAATTTCCGGAGAACTGCCTCAAGATAACCCCAATGGACTCTGTCGAACGCCTTCTCTGCATCTAGTGATATCAGCAGAGAAGGCGTTCGACTGTGCTCTGCCCAGTGGATAAGGTCTACAAACCTGCGGGTGCCATCTGAGGCTTGGCGGCGGGGAATAAAGCCCACCTGGTCCGGGTGTATGAGGGAAGTCATGTGTTGTGAAAGTCTGGTAGCAAGAAGCTTGGCATACATTTTTAGATCGGTGTTAAGTAATGAGATAGGGCGATAGTTAGCCGGGTCGTACGAGGCCTTCCCCGGTTTATGTATGGTGGTGATGGTTGCTTCTAGGGATTCCGAGGGGATCTCTCCCGTGGCCAGCATGTGATTAAAGGAGTTACATAAATGCGGGGTCAGTTCATCTACAAACGTCTTATAATATTCGTTTCCAAAGCCGTCTGGACCCGGGGCTTTATGTAGGGGGAGACTTTTAATTGCGTTTTTAATTTCCAGCTGTGAAAAAGGTAAGGCTAGGTCAGCAGTTTGAGAAGGGGAGAGGGAGGGTAGGGTAACGTTGGAGAGAAATGTCTGGATATTCTCTGTCGTGGGCTGTGGATCCGTCGTGGAGTCTTTTAAGTTATATAATTGTTGATAAAATGCGCGAAAGCAGTTGGCTATGTCTCTAGGGTTAGTCAGTCTGTTACCTTTAGAATCTATTAGGTGGGAGATTGTGGATTGGGCAGTCCTGTGTTTGTATTGTTGGGCTAGGGCTTTCCCCGATTTGTTACCCTGAGAGTACCAAGTTAGTTTGAGTTTTCGCAGATAGAATTCATGTTTATTCTGGAGGTAAGTACTCAATTCAGATCTTAGTTTGCTGAGCTCTGCGTGCGTTGAGGCAGAGGGGGATTTCATATTGACCTTCTCTAGTGATTTTATCTTATCTAGATAAATGTTAAGGGTCGCTGTGCGCTTTTTCTTCTCCTGAGCCCCCAGTCGTAACAGAATTCCCCGTAGGACTGCTTTGTGTGCATTCCAGCACGTGGTGGGCTTGGGGACAGAATGCTGGTTTACATCAAAATAATCTTTTATGGCAGTCTTGACCTGTTCCCTAATGTCCTTGGTGCTGATCAGGCTGGGATTTAGTCGCCAGATTGTGAATGGGGAGGTAGGAGGGGAGAGATTGAGAACCATAGAGATGGGGGCATGATCAGACCACGATATTACACCAATTTTAGTGGAAGCAACTGCTTGCAATAGCACTTTGGATGTCAGGAACAAGTCAATCCTGGAATATGACCTCTGAGCAGAAGAATAAAACGTATAGTCTCTTTCAGTACCATGTTGACACCTCCAGGGGTCATAGAATTCTTCCAGATGTAAAAAAGAGGAGAGGGTAGAGGACCTTCTCCTTTGGGGGGATGAGGAGTCCAATGCGTGATCTGGTACTGCATTGAAGTCTCCACACAAAACGATTTGATCTTTCGGGTATTGTTGTATTTTGGCGAGGATGGATTTAAGAAAGGGCTTTAGGTGAGTGTTTGGAGCATATATGTTCACAATCACCATGGGTTTGTTATTGAAGGAAGCGGAAAGGATTAAGAACCTCCCTTCGGGGTCTTGCTCTACATTGGAAACTGTAAGTGCCACCGTAGAGCGCACTGCAATCAGAACACCTCTAACTTTTTTATCTGTGCGGGAATGAAAGATATGTGGGTAGCGTTTATTGGTACATTGTGGTGAGTTCCGGGAAGAGAGATGGGTCTCCTGTATGCATAGGATATCAGAATGAGAAGTCGCAGCCTCCCTCCATAAGAGAGAGCGCTTGAAAGGACTGTTCAGTCCCTTAACATTAAGGGACGTGATTGTAAGGGACATTAGCAGATAGGGTCAGTTGTCAAGATGGTACTGAAATTGACGGACCTTTTCAACAGAACTAAGTGCAAATATTAACTCTGCGAGCAGATAATGAATACAATAACCGTTGACTATAAGTCAAAGTGTACAAGTAACCAAACAGTAACTGTAATAAAAAGAAAAAAAACAAAAATACAAAAGCGAAGTTGCGATAAATCACACAAACAGTAGTAATGTACCTATATCTATGACCGGGAGATATAGAGACGTGAACTAAGGATCCAGTTGGTTCCTGAACGAACAGAAGGTGGCTTTGGGTAAGGTACACAAGTAGATATGGGAAGAGAATAATGCCGTGTGCTTGGCACACAGTGGCAGTTCGGCGTGTAGGGGTTCAAAAGAGGAGAGAGAAACAGTCATCCACTTTAACCTGAAAAGACAAGCGCCTTGTCAAAAAAAAAAAGAAAAAGGGGGGGGTGCCCAAGGGGGCAGCCCCCTATGGTAGGAAGCTCAGGATTTAGGTTTCGTGTCCCATCGATGGGTGATTTTTGCAGGTCTAGAGTTCAGAGGCGGAACCGGGGGCACATGAGGGGCAATGCCCCAATTGTGTAGTTGTTTGAAACCGTCCTTGGGGGTCAAGAATGCGACTTGTTGTTGTTGGTAGTTTACAAGAAGCTTGGTGGGGAAACCCCATTTGTATGCGATTTTATGTTCTATAAGTATCGCAGTGATTTGAGAGAAGGCCTTGCGTGCCTGTGAGGTGGCGGCTGAGATATCATTGTATAGCTGAATCTTGGTGAAGGGATCAGGGAGGTTGCGTATGGTTCTTGCAGCCCTCATTATCTGCTCCTTAGTGTTAAAAAAGTGTATCCTAGCCAGGATATCTCTGGGAACTGTGTCTGGGAGGTGCTGCGGCTTATGTATTCTGTGCGCTCTGTCAATAAGGAGATCCTGCGGTGTGAGAGCCGGAATAAGCTTGTGAAAGAGCTGGTGGAGGTAGGGGACAATATCGGGAGGTGACACAGTCTCTGAGACTCCCCTGATCTTGATATTATTCCGCCTTGAGCGGTCTTCGAGGTCTGCGACTTTAAGACGCAGTTGGTGAATCGCAGAAGTATGTTCATTCTGAATGTCAACTACAGTGTTGTGAGAGCTAGTGGCAGCAGAGAGATGGTGCTCTATATGATCTATACGCTCTTCCATGTCTTCCATTCTGTCCATCAAATGGTTAATGGAGGATCTGAGCTCCTTCTGCATGTCAGCTTGTAGTGAGAGAAGCATGGCTTTCAGGGTATGTTCAGATGCAGGGCTATCTGATGTGCTGTAAGCTGCCAGTGAAGAGCTAGTTTCAGTCAGCGCTGCTGTGGGACTACAAGTGCCAGCGCCATGTTGCTTCTTCATTAATGGAGGCTTAGAGGGAGAGTGTGCTGGGGAGATTGCTGCTCTCTTACCTCTGTCAGCCGGCGACATGGAGGGCGAACGCTGCCGCTCTCCAGAGTCCTCCATGTCAGAAAGATGATCCTCAGAGGATGCAGGAGCCACCGAGGCCGTCGGTGTCTGTAGCGGAGTGAGGCCTTCGTCCCGAACGGCGCCATCTTGGGCCTGCGCGCCGGCCTGCTTAATGTAAAAATCTGTGAGCTTCTTCGCCCCGTGGGCGGCGGATCTGCCGCGGGTCATGTCCCTGGAGACGTGGGGTGATCCCTGAGGCTCCGTGGAGTCGATCGCGGTGGCGGATGGCGCTGGATGCTATGTGTAGCTGAGTGGATGAGAGGAGCTCAGCACTTATGCGGCCATTCCGGTCAGCGGCCAAGCCACGCCCCCTATTTGGAATCTTTTATGTGCAGCTTACCAGTTGTAATGTTGTGTTCTGTTGATGCAGTTTAGACTAATTTCATATTGTTTTATATATGGCCTACCACATGCTGTACTACCTGAATGTTTAACGAACCTCTCCTTTCTACACTCTCTCACCTTCTGTTTCTCCCCTACTACAGTAGGCACTCAACTCTTGAAAATGTGACAGTTCACATGGTCTCGACACTGACTGGACGTTGTAAGAACTTATATCGGACGACCTTCCACTCCACCACAAAACGACAAAGAACTTCTTTTCGTTGACTTACACCGGACGCCAAGGCACTTTGGGTAAGGTAGCAGGTCTACATACCCCTGGTGTCGTACAGTGACCCATACCACCCCGATCCCTCCCTCCCTTCTCCTTGACCCGTCCTTCTGACATCTCCCCCCCACCCCCCCCTCTACCTATAGTTATACTAGTTCACATTCCTTTTCATTGCCTCTCCGGCTTTCGCCGGACCACGACTCACGGTTCCTTAACGGAGACTGCTTGAGTCAGTCAGCCTGAAAAGGGCCACACACGCTCATAGAATTCAGGAGTCTCGGCTTCGCATGTAACAGAGGCCGGAGCGTGCGTTTTTTCACACACACATCATCTTAGCTAAACGACGCGACCATGCCTTCCAACAACCCTCGCACCCACGATGTAACACTGAAGGTAGTATCCCAGAATGTTAAGGGCCTAAATATCCCAGAAAAACGGTCCCAAATCCTGCACATGTTATGGAAACTGAAATCGGATGTGGCTTTTCTTCAAGAAACGCACTTCCATTCGAAAAAAATCCCTAAATTATCCAATCACAGGTTCCCCACTGCCTTCCATGCCACAAACCCACTGGCCAAGACGAAGGGGGTGTCCATTCTTCTGTCCAGAAACCTTCACTGGCAGCTAGAAGATTCCCTGACAGACCCGGAAGGCAGATACATTTTTCTTAAAGGCCGTATTAACGGTTATCGTTGCACACTAGCGAACATCTATTGTCCAAACACAGCCCAGGTTAGCTTCTTTCGCACTGTAACGGAACTTTTAATGGGTTTCCAGGCGGGTATCACTGTTTTGGGAGGGGATTTCAATGTTGCTCTCCAGCCTCTGTTAGACTCTTCCACAGGTACCTCATCGCTACCGTATAGATCTCTGAGTAAGATTAAATCCCATCTGCAAGATCTCTGTCTCCACGGCTCGTGGCGCGTAGCACATCCTAACGAGAAGGATTTCACTTTCTTCTCGGCCCCCCACACTAAATACACACGTTTGGATTATCTTTTTCTCTCTCAAAAAGACCTACCACTGTTACAGTCAGCAACTATTGAACCTCTTATACACTCAGACCATAACCCAATTACGATTACCCTGACACTTCCACAGATGAAAACGACCACTAAAATATGGCGCTTGGACCCCACCCTACTGTCCTCCGAGACGGACATTAACTACATTAAAACAAGCCTTACCAACTACTTCAGAGATAACACTGGCCCGGACCTATCCCCCTTTACGATCTGGGAAGCACATAAATGTGTGATCAGAGGCGAGTTTATGACACTCAAAGCTATTCGGAAACAAGCTCACACAGGGATTATTAATGACCTGATTAGTAAAATTAAACGACTAGAACGTGCGCATAAGCAATCGCAGGCTCAGGATACTCTTCTGGCCCTGACGGATACTAGACAGCAACTCCTTGACCTACTTAATTGCAAAACCAGACGTAAATTTGTCTTAACACAGAAACTCTTTTACGAACAGGGCAATAAGAGCGGGAGACTATTAGCCAGGGCCATACACTCAAAGAAATCCAATACCACAGTCCACATCATAAAGGATCATGCGGGCGTTTCTTACACGTCGTCTGTAGATATAGCGGCCCAATTTGAACAATACTATAGGAAGCTTTATCATATTTCGGGGCAACAAGCTATACTACCGGGAAATAAAGATAGAGAAGCCTTAATTAAGAAGTTTTTACGAAAATTTGGGCCTTCCCCAATTTCTGATGAGACGGCCAGTGACCTTAACAGATCTATTACTGAGGAGGAATTGAAAAGGGTAATCAAACAACTGAAACCGGGCAAAAGTCCTGGCCCGGATGGTTTGTCAGCCCCATATTATAGAACTTTCCCTGATATACTCAATACCCCGCTTCTAGCGGCCCTCAATTCCCTAGCCACCTCTCCTTCCCCACCCACTGACACGCTTGCAGCACACATAATGGTTATACACAAGGAGGGCAAAGATGCCACCTCGGTCTCAAATTACAGACCAATCTCGCTACTAAATGTAGACCTGAAGCTATTCTCGAAAATCCTAGCCAACCGTCTCCTCCCCCTCCTACCCTCATGGATTGGAAAGGACCAGGTGGGATTTGTCCCTGGTCACGAGGCTAGGGACAACACCATCAAGGCAATTAACATTCACCACTGTCTATCCTCTAGCAAGATGAAAGGCTTCTTCCTTTCCCTGGACGCGGAGAAGGCGTTTGACAGGCTGGCCTGGGACTACCTGGAAATGACCTTATGTCACCTGGGTATTCCTACCCACATGTTGAACTACATCTTATCTCTATACTCCTCCCCAACGGCGAGAATTAGAGTCAACGGCCACCTGTCAGACGCCTTCCCCGTCCGCAATGGGACGAGACAGGGATGCCCCCTTTCCCCTATACTGTTCATCCTCACGCTCGAGCCCCTTCTAAATAGCTTAAGGGCGAACGACAACATCAAGGGGATACCCATTGCTGACCACTCATACAAGTTGGCGGCTTTTGCGGATGATATATTACTGTTCCTCAGAGACCCCCTAACCTCCATTCCCAATCTACTAAAATAATTCGACCTGTTCCATCGTATTTCCAATTTAAAAATGAATTTCTCTAAATCCCATGCCCTCAATATATCCCTCCCGCAAGACGTAGTCACCCTATGCCAGAATAACTTTCCATTCATATGGAAACACGATTCAATTAGATATCTAGGGATTCAACTCCCCTTGCACCTGTCAGACCTTTACGCGAGGAACTTTGGCCCACTTACTCAAGCTATTGCTTCAGACTTGCGCAGCTGGGACAAATCACATTTTTCATGGTTTGGCCGAGCTGCTATATTGAAAATGAATGTCCTTCCTCGAGTTCTATACTTATTCCAAACAATACCCATTAAACTCCCTCGTTCCTTTTTCCAAGTAATGAGAAGGCTGACCCAAAATTTTCTCTGGCACCACAAACGCCCCAGAATTAGTTATTCTCAACTTACCAAACCAAAACAAAAGGGGGGCATCGGTCTACCGGACCTCACACAATATGCACGAGCCAGCCACCTATGTAGAGTAGTAGATTGGGCGGTTCACAACGATACTAAAGACTGGGTGAAACTAGAAGACTCCCTGACGGAGCTCCAAATCAAAAGTACCCCTTGGATACCCCCGCACTGCATCCCCAAGACACTAAAAGAACACCCTCTCATCAGCGCAACTTTATTTAGTTTCAGAGAAGCAGTCAAAGGAGGCAAGATCTCCTCAAACCCGGGTCCTCTCACCCCGATTAGGCTAAATCCGGACTTCCAACCGGGAATGTCCACCCACTTTCTCAGAAACAGCTGGCCATATCCGGACATACAGGCCCATCAATTTTTCCAAAGGGGCAAATTATTAGAACGCGAGGCAATTCCCAAGACTCCCGAAGCAGACCCCCTCCCCTATTGGGTTTACTTCCAAATTCGTCACTTCCTCCTAAAGACAAATTTAGACAACTCACTTGGACGCTCACTTACCCCATTCGAGAGTCTTTGCTCCCAAACCACGCCGCAACAGCATGTAATCTCAAATACATACTCACTTCTTTTTTCCTCGATCTCACCGAAAGAGGGGACAGCATGCAGGGCATGGGAGAGAGACTTACAGATGGAATTGACAGAGGAACACTGGGAGAAGATTTTCCTAATCGCCCACAAAGCATCACTTAATGTCACAACACAGGAAAACAACTATAAGACAATCTCAAGGTGGTACAGGACACCAGCTTTGGTAAACAAATACAACAAAGAGATCACGGACAGGTGCTGGAGATGCAACATTGAGAGAGGCACATTCCTTCATGTCTGGTGTTCTTGCCCCAGATTACAGACCTTTTGGATGCTAGTTCACACCACCATATCCCAAATCACGAATACCCAGCTAGACTACTCGCCTGAGAGATTTCTTCTGCACCATTCTGATATACCTGCTCTAGTCTACAAAAATTCTCTGTCTATGCACCTGCTTAACGCAGCCAAATTATGCGTACCAGCTCACTGGGGTTCCCCGGATACCCCTTCTGTTTCAGAATGGTTTAAACGCATCGAGAAGATGGCAGAAATGGAAGAGCTAATCCACATTGCGAAAGATACCCCACATAAGTTTGCCAGAACTTGGGGACAATGGAGAGATTTCACAAACTCAGAGAGATATCAGCCACATTAAAGTCCAATTTCTTGCGACCCGCACACTATCTTTAGGTGACCACATGGACAATACCCCTCCTCCTCCTAGGCTAAGACGGACTGGGATCTACTCGATCCCATTTGCATCGCAAGCAACACAGAGACCCAGATAAACTGGGCCCACGTGCTATGAACGGCGGAAGCCGGAGAGGCAATCATATTCCCTACATCCTCCCCTCCTCTTATACCCCTCTGTCTCTTTACCCCCCCCTCCCTCCCCTCTTCTACCTACGTAGATAACCCTTCTTACTTACTCAACTACTCATTTTTCACTTCCAGTAGACTATAATAATTTGGACGGTCTACCAATTTGCCCACAAACGACCTTGCGTGAGATGACTGACTTGCTTTGGAACAGAACCCTACTTTTCTTCTTAGACTTGACAGAAGATCCTTTACTTAGACCATTCCAGTGTGACATGTTAAAAACACTATGACAGCTGATTGAATGGAAAGGGAAGAGCTACTTTATACATGATAGCAGAAGGTTAGACCCTCCCATGGTGTGAGTAGGTTCTGCTCCGGAAACTCAACCTGGAAATATGTTGTACTCGGGCGCATAATATTTGTGATATGTTTTAATATGTACTATGTGTTGGACTGTACTGATTTTGCACGCACGTTGCGTGCTCTGTTACTGTGACCATTATCTATTTCTAATAAAAAATTTTGAATGGAAAAAAAAAAGTCTATATGCGTCTAATTTTTGTGGGAATCGCACAGACCCAGAGTTAAATATGCTCAACTCATCCTCCCTAAACAACTAGGGGGGATTGGTTTGCCTGACCTATTTAATTATTACCTAGCCACACACCTGACCAGAATTGTGGATTGGAACATACATGCTCGCTGTAAAGACTGGGTATACTTAGAGGCCTCCTTCACCAAATCCCCTATAAGCTCCCTCCCATGGCTGAAGCATATCCATTACAAGACAGGAACAGTTTCACACCCACTTATTGCACCGACGCTACACTGTTTTCGCACTGCATGCTCGAAAAACTCAATCTCTTCTGTACCTGGACCACTCACGCCCCTGAAATTGAACCCAGACTTCCCCCCGGGAATGCATGAAAACTTTATTCAAAAACACTGGTCAGATGATCGAATCTTTTTGCACCACTTTTACTCCAATCAAAAAGCATTGACAGCTGCTCAACTAGCAATGTTACATGGTAAACCCCCCATTCCAAGCTGGTCTTTCCAACAAATCACACATTTTTTAAAATCCACTGCCAAAATCAAAAATTGCTCCAGACAGTTGACGCCTTTTGAATCTCTATGTACGTCCTCCAATCCCCAATCCCATTTAATATCCCAAACCCACTCTCTTCTCTTCCATGACCAAAATCCAAAAACTCTTAAAGTCTGTGATACTTGGGAAAAGGAGTTGGGGGTTAGTTTGACGCAGGAGGATTGGGTAAACATATTTCTCCACATTCACAAGGGATCTCTTAATGTCTTTACCCAGTAAAATGGATATAAACTTTTTACGCGATGGTACAGAACCCCAGTCCTTTTACATAAATGGAATCCTAGTTCTCTTGATACATGCTGGCGATGTCAACTGACCCAGGGCACCTTGCTTCATATCTGGTGGGACTGTCCCCGCATTCAACCCTTCTGGAATAAGGTTCACAAATTAATACACGACATCTCATCATATGACTTACCTTTCACCTCTGCACAATTTTTGTTGCACCACACTAACATAGGTAATACATCTTACCGTAAGTCCCTTCTTATTCACTTAATAAATGCTGCGAAGCATTGTATTCCCAGACATTGGAAATCCCAGGATTGCCCATCCATCAAAGAATGAACGCTGAGAGTCCAGGCGATAGCAGAGATGGAAGAACTGATAAATATCTCAAAGGATACCCCGCACAAATTCACTCAGAATTGGGCCTGCTGGAAAGAATTTGAGTCTACACAGGCCTACAAAGACATTATTTTAAACTCTGACTGATCCTTGACGACATCCCCCCTTAATTGATAATTGATAAGTGATGGAAACACACTGCCATTTACTGATACAGTCTTACATTCAGAATGTATTTACTGTAACCAAATGCGGCAAACTTGCTTATTGTATGTTCAACAATAGGCCGCTCCTGATGTTGTCTTTGTCTAATACCTACTGTGCCCATACTGCATACTTTTGTTATTGTTGTTCTAAGAGAGTTCCGATGCACTAACCAAGTGATATTTAATGGTGCATATATGGATCCCCCCCCTGTTCCCCCCCAGCCTTCCTCAGACCCCTTACCCCCCCCCCCCTCCTTCCCCCTCTCTATTTCACTCCTACGACTTACCTGATTCAATTCCCTCTCCTCCCTCTCCCCGCACCCGCTCTAGACATCAGGGTACTTCATAAAATAGCCTGACATTCCATGGTTCGTACTTATAACCAACGGGCTGAATATGCACAGTAAGATCAGACCATACAAAGATTGTGCGTAAGCTTGCCCAGACCTTCATTATTTAAGGCCAGTAGGATTTTCATTGGTTCTAATGACCTCATGACGAAATTGGCTTGGCTATTTACCCCTTACCCGTCTTCTCAGTAGGATTCCGTAAGAAAGTTTTTAGGCTTTTTGCAACCCTGTTAGGAAATTGTCCCTCCACAAGGGTCAAGCATTTCTTTTTCCTAAATAATGCTATTTACTGTATTTGTAACTGTTCAAGTCTACATGAACTAAACCTGAATTGTTCCTCTTACGGTCAATGATGCATGGTTATACACTAGAATTGTACTGTTGGTTTTTCTGCAATGTTGGCAATATACTTGTTCATGTATGTACACTACCCTGTTTATTACAATAAAATATAAAAAAAAAAAAAAATGGCTTCTGAGAACCGAGCTTTATACCACTATATAAGTCTGCAATTTCAAGTGCTAATGTTTGACAAAAGTGATTATTTCAATGTGGGTACTGTGAATGTGGGTTTGAATGATATGTGCAGCTGCAATTTCCTTTTTTTTTAACATATGGCAGTGTTGTCCTATGTTTTAACTACCTGTGTGGTAAACTGTTAGCCCCCTCTTTTTCATTAATTTGTGTGTGTTTTTTTTTTTCAATATAATACAATATAATAAAACTTTTTCGAATCAATCACTGTGTCCTAGAAGTGGTCCTCTTGGGAGAACTATATTTTCTCGTTTTTATTTTGGGCAGAATACACAAGGTAGAACGAGTGGCTGCACACCAACACAGAGATACAGAAGATCTGCCATGGAGTGGACACACACACACACACACATTACAACTAAGGAGCTTCCGAAGACACGTGGATGACTTGGATAACTGACGGAGACGCCACAATTTGAGGGCAAGAGGCCTGCCCAAAACTGCTGAACCTGAGCAAATCCTCACCACCATAGTGAGGTTATTTAACCACCTCCTGGACAGACCTCAGACTACCCCCATACACATGGAATGTATCCACAGAGCACTCAGGCCACAAGGTAGAGATAAAGACCCACCGTGTGATATTGTCTGCTGCCTGATTGATTTCAAACTGAAAGATAATGTCCTCAGAAAGGCCCACAACAGAATACAACTGACACATGAAGGGAATGACATCCAAATGTATTAAGACCTCTCAGCAGACTACCCAAACTAATCCACCGCCATCCTCAGACACAGATTGCTGTCAAAGCCCCTCATCGAGCCGGGTCGTGTACTGGCCCCCTCAGCAACTGATCGGGGCAGATATGTCTGACTTTGCCGGCAAAAAAAGGGACGAATCATCAATGCCTACAGTGCGGTCCCCCAGCACCGTCTTGCGGCCTGTGGGCTTTAGGCCCACTTTCACACTGTTCCGCTCCGGAGGACAAGCCACTGTCCGACTGGGTCCAGAGGGCTCAGCGGACATCCAGGGCACACTGAACGCTGCATCGGCCGGTCTGTGCCCTCCTCGGCCAGAGAACGACGGACAGCCACCATCTTTACAGGCCTCAGAGGCCCTACGGTCTGGTGAGTGCCTAGGGAGTCAAGATTCATAACTTAAACACACCACATAGGACTGCTGTGGCTGTCACTGCCCCCAACATTACAGCACCTGGCGAGGGAGCCGGTGGAGGGCTCCGGGGCCTGCTCAGTCGGGTGTGATCGCTCGGAGGGTCCATGGCTGTGGCCTACCCACGGAGCTGGGTGGCAATCTTGCTGCTCCTGACGCCCCTTATTGTTGCCCAGCATGCTGTCTCCCTTGGAGTGCTGCTACCCCTCCTTGCTGACAGGCCCTGGGTGCCATAGGCCCGGCTGCATACCATCTGCAGGTGCTACTTATTAACATCAGCGGTCATTATAGTGCCCGACTAGAGCAATGTGGAGGAGGAGGCTCACATAGGCCTGGCTCCCAGACGACCCCTTCAGAGCTCCACATATCTGCTGTTTGCATTCACTACAACCTATGCATGCCACTAAATAAATGTGAGTAAACCAAGCTCTGTCCAGCATTCGGATTTACAACTCCAACTATGCCAACAAAGACACCTAAATCCCACTCCACAATTAACAAGAGGTCTGGGAAGGGAACAGTGACAAACCAATCCATCTCCAGTTCCATACAGCAATATCTAGCTGCTGGTAGATCTGAGCCTAGTGCACGTGGCAGTCAGGCCAGAACTTCTAAGTGAAGCGCCTCTCCCTCCTCACTCGCCGCCTCATTCTGCTGTTCAGACCTTATGTATGACCACGGCTCCCCTGTGGGCTCAGACATGTCAACACTGGTGAACGGGCTCAAAAAAGAACTAGCTGGGATGTTTCATGAGCTAAAAAAATCAATAAAAAAAAGGAGATCACTGGAGTTAGAGCAGATATGGCACACATCCTGGACAGGGTGGAAGGAACATAACAGACAGGAATCACAGGCTACAGCCATAAGAGAACTACAAGAGACTGTCACACAATTAGCCTTTGCTCAGTGGGCCTCATCATATAAACTCGAAGATCTTGATAATATAAATCACAGAAACAATTTACGCGTGCAGTGGTTATCGGAGGCTACTGGTGATAATGACCTCAAACCGTCGATCCGCAACATTTTCAACACATCTTAAGTAACCCGGTTACCGATCCGCTGAGGTTCGACCGAGTGCACCATGCTCTCCGCCACCCACAATTTCTTCTCGGATCAACAGAGATGTTATATGCCACCTGCACTACTTCCCAGATAAAAACGCCATAATGATTAAAATGCGGAGCACTCCTACCATAGACTTTGATGGAGCTGTCATCCGCATTTTCCCAGACCTGTCTAAAGACGCAATGGACCGAAGAGCCCTTAAACCTCTCTTGGAACTCCTTCGCTCAGACGGGATTACATACAGGTGGGGCTTTCCGGCATGTCTAATTGCCACTGAAAATGGCCGTTCCCACACTCTGAGGTTCCCTGAGGATCTGTTGTTTCTGAAACAGCTCAACCTGCCACAAGTAGATCTCCTGGGCTGGCAGGACCAAGTTCCTCAGTTCTCAACCGCCCAGACCCTCAGTGGCGGAGAACCCCTTCAATAAAAAAAAAAAAGAAAAAAAAAAAAAAAAAAGAAAAAGGTGCACATCCAATCCAGGATCCGCACAAAAAAATGGTTGAAAAACATTTTCTTTTGTTTACATTCTTTCTTTTTTAAATACAGATGCTCTGAGCCTCGGATCAGCATGGGGCACACCCAATCTCTAAGGATATCACTGCAACCCTCTGTCATACCTAGCCTTCCACTAGATAAGTGGATTTTGGGTGGACCCCACTTTTAGGTCTCTCTTCAAATTGGTTGAGCGAACCTGTAAGTTACACTGCTTGTTCAATCAGAAATTATTTGTTAAGGTTCAGATTTTCTCAAGATTTGCTTAGTTTCTCAGGAGCTTATCTTTTGTATGTTTTATATTTTCTATTTTTGTTTATTCTCATGCCTAGCTGAACACTGGCAGAGCACATTGCTCCCATGAGCCTCTTGCTTAGAATTTCCCCTACCCCCCCCCCCCCCGCCCCTCTGGGGTTGGTGAGAGCGGATGGCACCTGTGCTGTGAATCTTGGTCTCTTGTTGGAGATCTGGATTGCCACCTGCTCTCTCCCTTCCCACGGGGATCACTGCAGAATTCTATGTGACTTGATACTGGTTCTCTACTTACACCTGCCTTTTAAAGTTTACCTTTTCCTACCGTTCTCTGTTCTCCTCCCCCCACCCCCTCTTCCCTGGTTAGCTTGCGTGGAAATATGAGCTAAAGGGTCACACCCTGTTGACAAAATGGCCACACTAACAATTACTTCACATAATGTTAGGGGTTTGAATGTAGCCACAAAATGACACCAAGTCACCCGTGAAAAATAAATAAATCTGCATGTTCCACTGCCTTTCTTCAAGAAACGCACTTGACCCTCTCAACGCCGGTCAAATTGCCCTCACCCCAATTCCCTCAGTGGTACTATAGCCTGTCTGACACTAATAAAGCTAAAGGTGTGGCCATTGGATTAAGCAGTAGTGCACCCTTTCACCTTGTAGATATGCTAGCGGATGATCATGGTTGTTTTCTCTTTTTGAAGGGCTCTCTGGGCAACAGAGAGTGCACCTTAGCAAATATTTACTGTCCGAACCACAACCAGCCTGCCTTCTTCTCCCTAAATTGTCACAATTCGCCAAAGGTATAACTATCCTTGTGCAGACATTAATATGTCTTTAGACCCCATTTTAGACACCTCACATGGTCGTTCTAATCTCTCATTTAAACGATTGTCATTTGTCAAACGAAGACTGCTCGATCTTCAACTGATCAACATCTGGCGGGTTCTTCACCCCAAAGAAAAAGATTGTTCCCATTTCTCTAAGACACACCATTCTTACTCATCTATAGACATTGTTTTTTTCTAGATCATCACCTCCCGCTTTTATGGTCCACACATATAGGATCTGCTACCATATTGGATCATGCGCCTGTGTCTATGTGTATGGCCATGCCCTCCTTGGCTCACCGCTCTAATAGCTGGAAACTCAATGACTCTATCATTTCTAACCAAGCTGAGGTCTCCGTGTTGTCTTCTCATTTAAAGCAATACTTCATCGAAAATAAATCTCCTGAGTCCTCCCCCTCTATTGTGTGGGAAGCCCACAAGGTTACCACGAGAGGCCGACTCATCTAACTTGGGGCGAGGAAAAAAAAAAGAGAGCATGGTCAACAAGTCGCACAGGTGCTGCATCAGATAGCGGTTCTTGATAAACAACAAAATCACTCTACATTCAGCCCACCTCAAGGCCCTTACATTGAAGCAGGAAGAATTAAAAAAAAATTCTCCTTGACCTGGACACTAAAATAAAATTCCTAAGCTTCGCACAGAAAATGTACGAGTGGGGGAATAAACCAGGCAGGCAGATGGCGAGATCCCTTAAGGCAAAGCAATCTAAATCCTTTATTCCCAAAATAAAACTCCCTAATGGAGATCTTGTACATGCAACCCCACACATTGCCAAAACTTTTAGGGAAAACTGCACTGACTTATACAATGTGACGAGTGAAACATCCCCTTTGACTTCCGGGGAGAAGCGGTTCCTCTTTCAGCTGTTTCTTTCGTCCGGTGGCGCCGGTGGTTCCCAGCGTCTCACGGCCCGGTGTCACAGCGTCAGGGAGGTCCGTCCGTTGGTCGTGTGGGGTCGCGCTGTGATGACGTTCGTTGCAGGCGTTCGGAGCATGTGTGCTCCTTCCTCAGGCATATCGACCACCATATTGGAAGTGGTCAAATAGGGAGAAGGCAGTTCTGACTGGTCCATCAGGTTTGGGTGCCACCCTCTGTGGGGCGGGGTTATTTCAGCCAGGTCCTAGTGTTAGTAGGCTATGTGTTGCAGGCTGGCTGCATATCATTGTGCGTGTACCTATGTAGAGGACTTGGTAATTGTGAAAAAACCTTTTTAGGAGTGGTATATTTGTGAAATAAAAAAGTACTGGGGGTATATGGGTAAAAAATAATATGGGTAAAAAATAAAAATAATAGTAAAAAATGATAAAAGATGGAATTTTTATTATTAAAAGCAAGGGAATTTTTACAAAGAAAAATAAAAATAAAATAAAAATAAATATAAAAATAGAAGTAAAAATAAAAATAAAAACAGATGAAAATTATATGAGTAAAAATAAAAATAAAAACAAGAACAAAAATAAAACTGAGTATACACCTTATTGAATAAAAAAAGGGGCAAAAAAGAGTCACCAAGGATGTATTTCTTTAAGGGATATTTGGACGTTAATTCTTTTAAAAAATATAGAGAATTTGATAATATAAGAATCAATAATAAAAAAAGAAATTTTGTTTTAAAATTATATACAAACATATATATATATATATATATATATATATATATATATATATATATATATATATATATATATATATATATATATATATATATATATATATACACACATATATATATATATATATATATATATATATATATATATATATATATATATATATGCACACACGTGTGAGGGATATGAAATAAGAGAAAATATATGGGAACATAGATATATGCAAGATAGAATTAATTGTACATAAGGGAAAGGAGGGGGGGAGTACTTTGGATGATAACCGAATAGTGTAGAATAGGTAGAATTGGTAGGTAGGTTGGGTTCAGATGGTGTATATATGTACCCACTATGTATATACACACATGTACGTATATAAACATGTGGGTGGGACCAGGAGGTATACAGATATACACACATATACACACATACACATATACACATCCATACACGCATATACATATATAAATACACATACATACACACACACACGAGAACGAAGACAATGTGAAGATGATATGAGGAGTGCTTCCGTGCGCTACTATATGCACGTGTGCACTCCTATATAGAGTCAAATATACAGTATGAACAGGGGGATCTGTAAAAGCGCGTCAATTTTAAATTGTGTTGGGGGGGGGGGGATATGGTCTCGTTAGGAAGGCATAGTGGATGAAGATTACTCAACTGAGTTTATTTCTATTTCTTCGTTGAGGCCTCCAGGCGTGAGTGTGTCTAACGTGTATATCCAGAAAGTTTCTCTCTCGCAGAGACGTTTAAAACGCTCTGCGAGGGAGAAAGATCCAGGTATCTGTTCAATGGCCCATACTTGCATGCCCTCTGTAGACCCTTGGTGGTGTTCTTTGAAATGTCGTGGGATGGTGAGATTGGAATCTCCTTCCACTGATCGGCGATGCTCGCCGAACCTCTTTCTTAGGGTACGAATGGTACACCCAATATAGAGTAGGTTGCAGGGGCAGCGGATCGCATATATTACGAATTCAGAGGAGCAGTTGTAAAATTCTTTAAATTGATATGTATTGCCCTTAGTGGTAAAAGATTTTTGGTGATGGTGGATGAATTTACAGGTCAGGCACTTCAGTTTTTTGCATTGATACATGCCCTTCAGGGTGAGAAATGTCCTGGGTGGTTTTGACTTGGTATTGGTTGTTTTCAATTTACTCGGGGCGATGAGACTTTTTACATTGCAGGCTCTGCGATATGTGATCCTGGGGGTATTTGTAATGGAGGTTTTTAATAGGGGGTCTTCCAGAAGGATACCCCAATGGTTTTGGAAAATATTTTCCATTTTTTTCTGTTGAGAGTGATATTGGGTGATGAATCTGGTGATATGAGTTTGGGAATGATCAGTCTGTTTGTTCGGTATGGTTCCGTGTTGTTGGAGTGTGTCCTGGTGTGTTTCTGACTGGGTGTCCAGGAATTTGGCAAAGGCTTCCTCCACTAGGGTGGGGGGATAGCCTTTGTCTTCGAATTTGGAGATTTTGCGCCAATGGTTGTAGAAAATGATCAATATAGATGGAGAAGGAGCTGGTTATGCTTTCCATTGCAGCTACAATAGGTCTACCTGGGGGATTTTCTGAATTTTTATGTATTTTCGGGAGGTGATAAAAGTATGGAGTGTTATAATATGTTTTTGATAGGAAAGACGCTTCTGCTTTTGTGATAATTTTGTCCCTAAGGGCTTGTTTTAGGAGTGCTTCAGCTTCTAGAGAGAAGAGGGGGAGCAGGTCACTTTTTAAGGGTTTATATGTATTATTATCAGAAAGTAGTCTGTTGGCTTTGTTTATATAGTCATCGTAATTCTGGATTACTACACCACCTCCTTTGTCCGCTGTTTTGATGACAATGGAGTTGTTTTTTGTTAAATTCTGAAGGGCCCGAGTTTCTTGGGGAGTGAGGTTGTTCCTGTAGTGCTGTAAGGGAGAGGTGGGCTTAAGTTTACAAAGACGTTTTATATCTGCATAAACAACCTGGTAGAAACTTTTTATGTATGGGCCTTTGGCCTGGCTGGGGTTGAATATGGATTTGGGCCTAAATGGGGTATGTTTCACTGGGGGGGGGGAATCTAACTGATAGTGTGTAACAAATGAAGTGTCTGAGAGACTGGTGGTGGTGGCAGGGTCTTCATTCATATTGTATAATTCTTCCAAAATGGCTAGGCAAGGATCATCTTGATCTGCATTTTTTGTACATAAAGGGGAAGTATTATTCACACTGGATTCTATGGTATTGATGGGATTTTCTTTGTTGGATTTGATATTGAAAAAGCGTTTTACTGTGAGATTTCGTATAAATTTATTTAGATACACAAATAGAGTAAAGGGGTTGGGATGGGTGGTGGGTGCAAAATTGAGTCCTTTATTTAACAGGGAGATTTCATCTGGAACCAGGGTATGTGAAGAGAGGTTGTAGATTTTTATAGTTTGGCAAATTTTTCTTTTTTTTTTTTTTTTTTTTTCTTCTGTTTTTTTCTTCTGTTTGTATATCTTTTAAAGGTGCCTTCTACCCTTGAACATGCTGCCTACCTACTTGTGCTAAGAAATCCTCCTTTTCCTATGGCTATCCTTATAACTATTGACTATAACCTATGATTCTGTATCAAAAACCTGCCAGCTACCTATTGACTATCATCTGCCATATTTTCTGCCATATTCACTAAGAACTGCAAAAATTCGGTGGATCAGCAGATCTGAAACCCTAAATCTGTTCTACACCAAAAACCACAGCAGATACCCCCATTTCCCCATCCCATTCTTCTCCCCTCCGTTTTTTCCCCACAAACCTCCCCCCTCCTCCCCCCCCCCCCCATCCTGGACATATATAATCCAGCAGCGCAACACACAAAAAAACATTTTTAATGACATTCTACTACCCCACCTTACGGCATACGCCAATTCAATTTCACAAACCTCAGGATTGCGCCCAGAATCTCTCACAGTCCACATCACAGTCATTCCTAAGCCAGGGTAGGATCCCACCCAATATAGATGTTATATTATATTCCAAGGTTATGGCCAACCAGTTACTCCCCCTTGTACCTAGTTGGATCTCAATGGATCAGACAGGTTTCATACCTAGTAGAGAAGCCAAAGATAATTCCCTTCAAGCAATATCCCTAATCCAATACGAACAGAGGTGCACCCAAACCACCCTACGTATCTCCACTGATGACGAAAAAACATGTGATAGGGTGGACTGGGACTACCTCAAAGCAACTATACGCCACTTAGGACTGGGTCCCAAAATGTTCCATTGCATAACCTCCCTATACTCCAATCCCACGACACAAATGCGCATAAACGGCACTCTGAGCGATTCATTCACACTTTTTAATGGGACCAGACAGAGCTGCCCCCATGCCCTCTTCTATTTGCTCTCACTCTTGAACCCTTCCTGTCCACAATTAGACATAACGTTAATATTCAAGGTATCCAGGTATCAAAACCCACAAATATGTAGCATATGCTGATGACATCTTATTTTTTGTCCAGCACCCCCGCATCTCTGTCCAAACTAATGTCGACTTTCAATCACGCTCCAACTTCAAAATGAACCTTTCCAAGTCAGAGATCTTAAATATTAACCCCCCCTAGACAAGAGGAGGACTTATTACAGCCCCTCTTCCCTTTCAGGTGGATTCAGCGAACCATGAAATACTTAGGAATTTATCCCACTCCTAATATCCACTCTCTTTTCAAGTATAACTATATTCCCCTACTGAATAACGTCAGAGAAGATCTAAGAAAATGGAACAGTCTTTTGCACTCCTGGCTAGGGAGAGTGAATGTTATCAAAATGAACATATTGTCTTGAGTGTCATCTCTCTTCCAAATGATTTCAATGAGTGTGCCCATAGGGTTCTTCACCACACTACAAACCATGATCTCCCATTATATTTGGAGGAACAGCCACCCCAGAGTATCTAGGGACATTTTATACGGCTCCAAGGACTCGGGGGGCTGGCCCTCCCGAACCTCAGGGCCTATTATCATGCTGGGATATTGTCTAGAATAGTTGATTGGAAATGTGCGGTCAACTCCAAGCTATGGGTTAATCTGGAACACTCTCTATGTAATGCTGACCTCTATGTTGCACCTTGGATACCCCGCCCACACAGGTATCTCAGCCACACAACATCTTCGCTCACCACTTCTACCTTGGATGTATGGGACACTTTACAAAATAAATTCTCCTGGTCATATGACTCCTCCTTACTACCACTCCTTAACCACAACTATTTCTTATCAGGCCTACTAAACCCAGGTTTCAAGACATGGTCCCCGGACCGACCCCTGTTAATACACCATGTCCTTTGAGCCAATACTATCAAACCCTTACCTGAAATCCTCGGCTCCAAACCAATCACATTCCTAGACCAATGGAGGTTCATTCAGCTACAACGCTTCCTTTCGAACCCTCCTCCAACCGTTAAGAGGGCTCAAGGACTGTCATTGAAGAAGTGTTCAACCCAAAAGAGCCACCTTTACACTGCATATTGAGCTTTTACAGCAACTCACATCCGTCAAAAAAAGCTAAATAAAAACAACAATACTGCGCAGTAGTCGGCGAAAGAGAAATAAAGCTAAGCTAAAGGCTGCTAACACGCTAAAATTGGGATCTTTTTAGCTGGGAAAAATGTCAGAAATATAAAGTGTAAGCGCCCAACTTATGTGTATATAACTCTTAAATACAACAATATACAAACATATGTGCACACATGTGTAGCAAATGAGTATAGCGTGACCCCAAAAAAGGATGGGGATAATATTGGTATATGAACCAAAAAAGGACAAAAAATGGTGAATCAAAAGTGACAATCTGAAATATGTATATGAAAATAACTAAAAAACTATATAAATGCTTATCCCAGTGAAAAGAAAAACAAGATAAAAATCAATCAATATAAACACATAAAAGTGTAGCTAATAAAGGTGATAAAGTCCATAATTAGACGTGCAAGATATCAGTCCCAATGTGCTCCGGTGTCCACCGAGGTCCTATGTTGCTGTGACCAAAATGGTGTTCCACCCTGTGAAGCTCCCACCACCTTAAGAAGTGCAGGCTTACCGGATGAATATGACCCAAGTAGACATACGCCTCAGGGGTCAACAATAGCTTGTAATCCCGGCTAAAGTAGTCCCGGATTGGGTATTACAATCGCACCACATACGGTTCATACAGACAACTGCGTGTAATCACTGTTTTTCATATACATGGACAACTCCGACAACGGCTCAGGCATGGAAGATGAAGAAATAGAGCCAACATGGCATAATAACGTTTTTTTTAAAAAAAGACCTTTAATAAAAATTGTTCAAACTCACATTTCCAAAGTGATCAACAAAGCATGTCAGAGGAAAATAGGCAGTGGCGGAGTCCACCCGACGCGTTTCGACCTACAGGTCACATCCGTCATACCTAGCCAAATGGGAAGCAGATCTCAACTCTTGTCTCACAGACAACCAAAAAGATAAGGTCCTGCAATTAACCCACGTCTCGTCCCTCGCTTCAAAAATGGCAGAAGTCAATTACAAATGAATTACCAGATGGCACTACACCCCATCAAAACTGCACCAGATGTTCCCCCGATAATTCCCCATTTTGCTGGAGGAATTGTGGGTTCAAAGCAACTCAAGTGCATATCTGGTGGTTGTGCCCAAGCATCCGACCGTTCTGGTCCAACGCTATTCAACTTATTCAGCGGATCTCAGGCATCAACCTTCCTAATGACCCCTGGTGCATCCTTTTCCACGCTACCACAGATCCCATTGGAGGGGCCGTCCTTTTTAAAGCCTAGGCTTGCTTCTCCACCACCCTTCCTCCTCTCCCCTCAACCCTCTTCCCCTGCCCCCCCCCCTTTCCCTACTGCTCTCCCATCTCTTCCTGTTTCACACTCTGAACTTCTTCCCCTTTCCTTGGCAAACTCAATGTACAGTCTTTACTTCGAATACATGCATAGAAGCATACTCATACCTGTTCAAATGCCATACATACTGGTGCAGAAACTTTAATACGTATAAAGCTCACGTTTATTGGTATTTGGCCACCAGATGCTATAAGTAGCCCAGGTAACCCATTGCAATTCACATGTAATACTTGCACATTCTTTGTTAACTGTCTGTTTGTCTTTAATGCGTTAATAACCATTTATTAAACAAAAAAGACCTCTCAGCAATCACTCTGAAGCACCGTAAAGATCTCAGGATCTCCTGGATGTTCTTAAAACCAGAGGTATCCATTACCAATGGCAATTCCCATTTGGTCTTACTGCCACACACCAGGGACCAACAGCTCTCCTATGAGTCCCAGAGGAACTGGATGCATTATGTGCAATGCTCGGCATACCGAGAGTTGAAGTTCCAAATAGGTATGCAGATTTCCAGATCCCCCGAATGCAATAGTCCCCAGAAAGAGCAGAACCAATGGAAGTGCAAGATGCGAATGTCTGAAGACACCGCTCACCATCTGACAGGAGACACAGCCCTGCATCAACGGCTCAACACCAATACTCGACCCCAACGGAAGCTCCCTTAGCCCACAGGGCATGCCAAGATAAGTAAAATCAGTGTCAGAAACCAACCATTAAGACAGACAAGTATTGAACCCTTCATTCTTTTTCCCTCTTTGTTTATGTTTATTGTTGTTTGGCACGTTTTATTGTTGTTTGACATGTTTTGTCACTACCCTGATGCACCATGAAGCTGCAAAGTTAGCTACTGCACTGCCTCCAACTCCAATGTAGATGAGTCCCACTTACCATTGCTTAAAAACATGCTTATCGGGCAAAGCCCTATTGACTGATGGCTGTTAACCGCCTCAGGACTAATCATGCTCAAGTGCCACTCTGACCTCATAAGGGACTTCTGGCCAAATGACAACCTCATACCTCAACCTCATGACCTCTGCCTAGCACCAAAGGAAGGCACATGTCTGATGCCCCTGCTCCAGTTTTCTATCACTTGAATCTGACAGGGCACACCATCACATGCTGAAAAAAATAGACATATTAGGAGATATGTTGCTTCCCGAACTAAGCACAATGCCAAGCCCGTACCTACCTCTTACCACAAGAACACACAATTCTAATTGAACTAGACATTCATACTCTGGAACATTGGTTGCAATTTCACTATCCATGGACACTCAAACTCCAAAGCTGCCAAAGGGAGACTCATCCTGATTGAAAAATATAGATTTGCTCAACTGATCAGTTTGCCCTTTTGGTATCTACCTAATATGACCAAGTGAGTGGGGCAACTCATCCCCATAAAATGACCAGTACATAAACCCATTGTTCTTCTACCCTCACATCTTAATCCACACAAGCATGGACCTGAATTCCACCTTATGGTGACTATGCTTAAACATCCCCGTTAAATGATAAGCTTATGTAATACCTTATAATATGTAGATCTGTTTGATAGATATGAAACTGAATAAGGAGCAATAGGACATCCCATGCTGATATCTGCTCCTACCCTTACACACCAGACACAAGAGAGGAGAATGTATAATGTACACTGTATACCGCCTAGGTTATCAGTCTCCCATTACTCCTGCACTATTATGATGTAAGATAACGATCAGCTGTTTTATTCCCTATCTACACAAAAGCAGAAAGAAGAGGGGGAAGATAAGACAAAGGGAAAAAAGGGGGCGGGGGAGAGGGGGAAAGAACGAAAAGGGAAAGGAGAGGCTCAGGAGGTGGAGTCTAGCTCAATGGATATGTCCCACTAGAGCTCTGCTCTGTGAAGGAGAGCCACTAAAGACAGCACACCAAATAATTTCTTAAAAAAAAAACTCTGTCTGAACATTCCTGTGAGGTGGGAGAATCATTTGGACTAAAAATGGTATTGGGGAGAGCCCGGAATAAGTTTAAAAATACCCCCAGAGGAGGCGCTCGGGCAAAGACTGCAGTGAAAATGGCACCAGTCTCCTCAGCCACAATCACAATCACCTCAGCACACAGGATAAAGACACAGCGGTCATAGCAAGTCTTCTCAGAAGAATCTGATACTGAAATTTTTCTGTCACAGAAATCTTCACATGAATTAACTGCATCCCAAAGCCTTATGAAACAATTTGATTAGATGCTAAAGAATACCTCAGAACAAATAACCAGTAATCTGACTAAAGAAATCAGAGAATTGGGAAATCGACCCAGCTGTGCTGGAAATTAAAGTTGAAGAAATTGAAAACTCAACACTTGAATACTTGAATGAAATAGATCTTCTTAAAAAAGAAAACATTACACTACAAAATAAACTGTAAGATTATGAGAACCATGCAAGAAGGTCCAATTTGCGATTCAGAGGCATACCTGAATCGATCACCGACTTATCTGCCACAATAACAGCATTATGCCAAGAATTGCAACCAGGAATATAGATTGAAAGGCTGGAAATGGACAGGGTGCACAGAGCTCTCATGCCCAAAAAAGCAGATGGACCCCCACGTGACATCAAAGCAAAGTTCCATTTTTATCGTACAAAGGAACAGTTCTTAATTGCAGCCAGAGAGAAAGACAACCTAACCTTCCAGGGTCACAATTTTCAAATTGTCGCCGATCTCTCTCAAGTAACCATTTTTAAAAGATGTGCCATGAAACCACATTTAATGGAATTACAACATCATAACATCACATACCAATGGGGTTTTCCTTTCCCCATACGCTTCAGCTACAAAGGTACCAAACACATCTGTAGATAACCGAACAAACTTCAACAAGCCTTACTTGACCTTAAATTGATCGATGGAACACCTGCAGCTACAATCTCACGAAGAACAGCATCTACCTCTTCACTACCTAACTCATCCAATGCAACCGGGGAAAATGGGGTTTGTCACACACATAAAAGGAGTCGCTAAGTTTCCCCTCCACAGGGTCAAGAAGATTCAAAGGACTGACAGGCTATTCTTTAAGAAATACAGTTATAAGCTAATATGGGCGACATATTCCCAGAGGAACTATAACATACTGAACTCATTAGCCATGCTCTTTTGACCCAAAATTGCAGCCTGCACTTGTATCCTATGAATAGAATGCATTACGGGTCAGGGGAAATCCCCTACTAAGGTTACACATGAATATGCTGAGCACAATCATATGGGAACTTCATTTTCATCAGCTATCTTCAATATATGAAAAAAAGTTTTTTTTCTCGTTACCTAAATAGAATGGTTAAACGAGCTCTCCTTATTTACTACTTGCAACCTAGAGTTGCATAATAATATTAAACAAAGGAGACTCATGCATGACAAATTATACATTTTATTTCTAGGATTGATGTATTTATATAGGCTTTAGAAACAAAGTTTTATAGAAGTCTAATGGCGCGTACACACGATCAGACTATCCGGCGGACTTAGTCTGGCGGACAAACCACCGGAAAGTCCGTCAGGCTTTCCGAACGAGCGGACCTGCCCACACACAACTGAACTTTTCCGGCAGACTAGGTCCGCCGGACTTTTGAAATGAACGTACTTGCCCACACACGGAGGAAAGTCCGTTCATTTTGAACGCGGCTCCAGGTAGCCGGATCTAGTAAAAAAAAGTCAATGTTGCCGCCTTTGGCGGCAAGATTGACATGTCACTAGCCCCGTCACCTGGTATGGACTTAAAGGGGAAGCACTACGCCAAAAAAACTATGTGGGGTTCCCCCACAAGGTCCGTATAAGACTCTTATCCGAGCACTCAGCCCGGCCGGTCAGGAAAGGGGGTGGGGACGAGCGAGCACCCCCCAGAGCTGTACCAAGTGGTGTGCCTTCAACATGGGGGGTGCTTTGGGGAAGCACCTTGTCCCCATGTTGATGAGGACAAGGGCCTCTTCCCAACAACCCTGGCCGTTGGTTGTCGGAGTCTGCGGGTGGGGGGCTTATCGGAAACTGGGAGACCCCTTTAATAAGGGGGCCCCCAGATACCGGCCCCCTACCCTATGTAAATGAGTATGGGGTACAATGTACCCTTACCCATTCACCTGTTGAAAAAAATAAAAAATTAAAACACCACACAAGTGTTTAATTTTTTTTTTTTGCACAGCTCCAGGGGAGGGGGGGGGGGATCTTCTTCCGTCTTGAGGGTCTTCTCGCCGGACTCCTCTGCTATCTTCTGCTAGCTCTTTTACTAGCGGAGGAGCCTGGCTTTCTTCTTCGTCACCGCCCGGGGGTCTTCTTCCGACTTTAGGGGTCTTGTCCCCCTCTTGCCGGGCCTCCGCTTTCTTCCTTTAGCTTTTTTACTAGTGGTGGCCCGGTCTTCTGTCACCGCCGCCTCTTCTTCCGACTTCCGGGGTCTTGTCCCCCTCTTCGGTTCTTCTTGCCGGGCCTCCGCTCCTTCTTCCAGCTCTTTTACTAGTGGTGGCCCAGTCTTCTGTCGCCGCCACCTTCTCCTCTTCTTCCTTGAGATGTTGACTCAACGCTCTCTCTGGTCGCAATGACAGGGACGCTGTGTGTGGTGACATAATAGGGACATCACCGGGTGATGTCCCCGCCCATTATGATGTCACAGTCCCAGCATCCCGTCTAAGTAGATTCATTGGCACACTCATAAATCACTTTATGCCAACATGGCAAGCAGGTGATAATGTACGCCAAGCAGTTCTTTTAGCACAAATTGGCAAAACACGTTGCATTCCCTCCTGCTTTCTCTCACTTGATATTCAAAAGGCTTTTGATTCTATATCCTGGTCCTACCTGCATTACACATTACAGAAGTGGGGTTTCGGCCCAAATTTTACGAACTGGATCAGGGCACTATATAATAAAGCATATGTTAAACATGCAGGCTATAAATCTGATACCTTTAATATTGAAAGGGGCACTAGGCAGGGGTGTCTGCTTTCACCCCTGTTATTTGCACTTCTTATAGAACCACTTGCCCAATGGATCAGATCAGATCCCACCATTATGGGTATTGAAGTAGGGAGATTTCACCACAAAAATGTGTCTATTTGCGGATGATATCCTCCTATTTCTTTCATCGCCACAAGTATCAGGCCCTAGCCTAATACCAATACTTGATGACTTTGCTACCTTCTCTGGCCTTTTCATTAATATCAAGATCATTTTTCACCTAATTACCCTCCAATGTTAAAAAAAAAAGAAAAAAAAAAGAAATATAACAAGTATGTTGAAATCTTGGAGCCATCTTCCTTTATCATGGTTCGGAAGAATCAACACAATAACAATGACAGTCTTACCCAAATTATTGTACCTTTTCAGAGTCTTACCAATTCCAATTCCTGCCTATTACCTGAGAATTATACCTATAAAAGGCAAATGCATTTATATGGGGTTCCTCTAGACCACGTACACAGCAACACACACTTTACCTCCCTAAATTAAATGGAGGTCTAGGTTGTCCTAATTTTGCATCTTATTATAGAGCAGCACATATAGCATTATTAACTAAATATCATGCACTGCAAGAATCCCCCCTATGGGTATCGATCAAAGCTGCTGAATGTGATCCCTTGTTAATGGCAAACTTGATTTGGCTATCACCGAGAGATCGGAGAGGGTTGTGTAATCCAATTACAAAACATTTTGTTTCCCTATGGGACAGATACAAATGCAGAAATCAGTTGCAATCATTACAAAATCCTCTACTATCTTTTTACAAAAACCCTGCATTTTACTCAGCATGGGTATCTCCTAGATCTTTCAGAGCATGGGCTAGAAGTGATATGCTGCAGATGCACAAATTTGTGAATTTCTCGCCCTTTATCCCTTTCCCAACCGTCTGTGATAATTATGGAATACCAAAATCAGAACTATTTAGGTACCTCCAGATGAAAAATTTCTTTATGCCTCTTTTTTTTTTTTTTTTTTTTTTCAAACGTTTTATTAAGACATAATAAGCAGAAACAAAACCAACTTGTGGGGGAGCATATATAACCATACTGAACATGAATATCGTATTGCATAGTAAGCATCACGTACAATCCATGGCGAAAAGACTAGTCAATGAATGTGAATCATACAAGTACAGTGAAACCCATATGGATAAAATGAGTATTTACATCTCATATGCGAGATACCACAAGACTCAAAAAAGATTAGTATAATATAGAGAAAGGGAAAGAGTCCAAAATCAAAATGCAATAATAAAAGAAATTAAAAAGTTATTAAACCAGGGGAGGGGAAGAGACCAGCACATTTAATTCAGGAGCCTGAATACAGACCATGGTTTCCATTTAGCATCGAATAATGGGATAGAATCATGTAACGTGTGATAAATCTCCTCTATATGCATCATTAGGTCTATTCGAGACAGGATCTGATCAAAAGGTAAAGAGGGAGATTTCCAGTTAAGTGCTATAGACCAGAGCATGGCCAAACAAATTGAATATGAACCAGGCATCTTAAATGTTTAGAAGTATCAGATGGGGCTACAAACAGAGCATGAGATATGTCCATATTAATAGTATAACCAGCTACTTTATTAATGAGGTCAAAAAGTAAGCGCCATACGGGCTGGATCCGGTCGCATTCCCAGAATATGTGTTTAAAGGAGCCTGGGTGGGGGCAACCCCTAAAACAGGTGGGGGAAACCTGAGGAAAAATACTATGCAACCGATGAGGTGTATAGTACCATCTAGTGAGTAACTTAATTGCGGTTTCTCTAAGTGAAAGAGCTTTCGAGCACTGGCGCATATTCCTCCAGGCTTTGTCCCAATCCATAGTGTTGCAATCCAGTTCCAACTCACATTCCCATTTGAGTCTGTATTTCAGTCCCTTTGTCTCCACTGCCGATGCCAGTGTTTTATAAAGACCGGAGATCAGGCCTCTCTGTCTGGGAGCCGTGCGACAGATATCTTCAAAGTACCCCGGAGACAGGGTGTAAGGGCCAGGATAATGTTGCGAAAAGAAATTACAAATTTATAAGTAATGGAAAAAATTCAGCATTCAGGATTTGGAATCTGGATTGCAACTCCTGAAAGGTGGCAAAATGGGAGTCGATAAGAAAGTCCTTCAAGGCAACCAAGCCGAGCTCAATCCAAGTACGGAATGCAATTTGGGGATTTTGGGATGATGTGAATCTAGGGTCACCTAGATATGAGGCCCCCATAGGTGTCTGGGGTACCAGGCTATATTTATTACCATACATATGCCAGAGGTGTAGGCCATCTAGAACAATAAGGTTTGTGTGAATATGAGGGCATTTCGTTAAGTAAGGGGACCACATAATGTTTGGCAGAAATCGAGGAAGTATAGATTCCTGTTCAAATTGGACCCAAGGTACCCTAGAGTTCCTAATGGACCATTGGGCTTGTTGGGAAAATCTACTAGCCAAGTAGTAGAGCCAAATCTGTGGGACTCCCAGTCCCCCCGTTTGTGGCAGAACGGTACAAAACGTCACTAGCAAATCTGGGAGGTTTATCTTGCCATATAAACCTATTGAGATATGATTGGATATTATTAAGATATGATTTGGAAATTCTTATTGGGAGAGACCGGAAAACGTATAACAGGCAGGGAGAATAACCATCTTAAGAGCCGTTATGCGACCCATAAAGGAAATGTGTAAATTTGACCATGATTTCAGGGTTTTCTTTATTTTAGCAATTAACGGAGGGTAATTAGATGAAAATAGTTATTTATAATTGTTCGGCAGAACTATCCCTAAATAGGAGAGGTGGGTAGAAGAGCAATGGAAGGGAAAAGTCTGCTTAAGATGGGAGAGTTCCAGCAAGGAAATGCCTATGGGAAGAGCTTCAGATTTAGATAAATTGATGGATAGACCCGAGACATTAGCAAATTTCGATAATACGTTAAATAAATTGGACAGGGAGATTAGTGGTTTGGACATAAACATCAGGACATCGTCCGCATACATGCAGAATTTGTTTGTTAAGATTCCTTTTGTATACCCAGAGATATTGGGATTATTCAGGATGGTTATAGCAAGGGGTTCAAGCGCCAAAGCTAACAGTAGCGGGGATAAAGGACATCCTTGCCTAGTGCCTCTACCTACACTAAAGAAATCTTTACAGCAGCCGGGGATTTTTATCCTAGTTTTAGGGTTCCTGTAAAGGGTATGGAAAGAATGCAAGAATTCATCACGGAATCCTAGTCTTTGTAAGACATTAGTGAGGTAGGCCCATGAGACACTATCGAAAGCCTTTTGAATGTCAAGGCTAAGTAACAAAAGACTATGTGAGTGTGCGTTAGCATCTTGAATAATATTTGTTACTAATCGAATGTTGTCTGTGATCAGCCTGTGAGGAATGAAACCCGATTGGAATGGGGAGATAAGGGAGGGGATATGAGTGGCAAGTCTATCTGCAAGAATTCTACTGAAAATGTTTAAATCATTATTCATAACTGAAATTGGCCTATAATTTTGGGGAAGCGTATGATTCTTGTCAGGTTTGGGGATCAGGGACATATTTGCTAATAAAATTTCTTCCGGAAAGCTGCCGCCCTGCATCACCCAGTTAAAAAAAAAAATAGGTGGGGGGGCGTGGCTACCGCGCTGCTGAATGGACGCATGAGACGGTAGCTCCGCTACACCGAGAGCTAAACTCATACTCCGGAGTGCTTCCTCGACCTGATACTGGCATCCACCGAAGCTGTATCGCCTCCACATACAGCAGAGATGACCCGCAAGCGCAAAAACTTACCGCGACTGAAGAAACTACCGCAATTCTTCCCGCGGAATCCTCGAGGCCTACTCCAAGATGGCGCCGGCGCCGCCTCGCCTTCGGCCTCCAGCAGCTCCGGCTCAGAGGCTCCTACCCCGGACCACCGCTCACCTCGTGGATCCCCGGGTATGTCCACACCGCTCTCCCTCAGTCCAGCGAAGTCCAAGCCGCGGATGGTGGAGGATCCTGACGCAATACAGGTTAGTGGAGAGGGGGAACGATTGGATGACACCAGGGAAATCTCGGACACCATAGATTCGTTCCCCACATCGAACCAACCGGTGTCCGACACTACCTTAAAAGACATGCTGGTCTCCCTGCGTAGCACCCTGCACGCTGACATAATGGACTGTATGCGGGGGTTCAAATCTGATCTTAATGCTGTGGACGCGCGGATCGACCATGTCGAAAACAAAATGGGCGAATTCGCCTCTACTATTAATGCAGTAGTAGATGCCCAGAACGATCAGTCGGAGGAGGTGGCGTGGCTAAAGGCTAAAGTTGCGGATTTGGAGGACAGGTCCCGACGCAACAATATTAAGCTGAGGGGCGTCCCGGAACTGGTATTACCGGCTCAATTACTCCAATATGCTCAGGAACTGATAGGGGCCTTCCTACCGGACCTGCCTGCCTCAGATCTGGCGATTGACAGAATTCATCGCCTTCCGAAGCCATCGCACCTCCCGGACAACATTCCGAGAGACGTTCTGCTGAGGGTCCACTTTTTCCAGGTCAAGGAGAAATTCACTTTCGCCTTCCGTACCAATAAGCAACCCCCGGAACGATACGCCAACCTCCAAGTCTTCGCAGACTTGTCGCAGCACACCATGCAGAGGAGGAAAGCTTTGCTTCCCATAACTAAAGCACTTCGCAACCATGCCATTGTTTATAGATGGGGATTTCCTTGTAAGCTTACTATCTCCAGGGAAGGTCATACAACGGTGATTGACAACTTAGAGGATGGTCTGGAGCTACTCAAACAGTGGAACATTCTCCCCGTACAAGCTGACCCTGCTCCGGCCTCTCTATCAAAAATCTCATCGCCAGACAGCTGGCAGGTGGTGTCACGCAAGAAGAAAAGTCTGAATCGCAACAATTGAAGCACCCGGACCTTTTTTTTTTGTCTGAATACTACTTCTTTTCATGCTGTTGCTCTCGGTACCTGCGGACCTTTATGAACGTTGGTGTTTCCCCCCAGTTATATGATGGGCAGGATCACTGCCTACAGATTCCATGCTGAATCGTTTTTTTTACCTTCGTGGCTTAAGCCTACACTCTGGATTTCTAACTTTTTCTTTATTTGTGTTGCTTCTTTTTCCCTTTTCTACTATGCTACTTCTCCCCCCTGGACCCCTCCCCTCCTTCCCATGAGATGGACTCTGCGATGCTCTAGATGTGTCAGCCAGAGATGTGGTACCAGATTGACCAGGACGCCTACACGTCTTCCACAGGTCTCTACAATCAAGAAAGGTATGAGGACTAACATACTCATCATACACTCCTGCTCTCGATGGTTAAGATAGTTTCGTTTAATGTGCATGGGTTAAATCACCCAGCCAAAAGAGCATCTGTTTGGAAAGAAGCCCAGAAGTTGAGGGCAGATGTACTTTGTCTACAAGAATCGCACTTTTTAGCTAGTAACCCACCGCCCTTTCGCAACAAGCATTTCCCACATCTGTTTATTGCATCTGCCTCACAAAAACGTAAAGGTGTGGTGATAGCTATCAGAGACTCGATTGCTTTTTCACACATCCTCACCATATCCGATCCTGAGGGCAGATATATAATTTTAATAGGTTCTCTTAATAATAAGATCTACACTATTGTGAACCTCTATGCTCCCAATTCCCACCAACTTAGATTTCTCAAAAGACTGCTGACCAAAGTTAGAGAAGTGCGACAAGGAGCTCTGGTGATGTGTGGAGATTATAACATAACTGTGGACTTCCGAATGGACACGACCACCAGATCTCGTCGACCTCTTCCCTCCCTGCGGCACTTACTGCAGGAGGAGGGGTTGTATGACGTCTGGAGGTGTCAGCACTCTACTGAGAGGGATTATTCTTTTCACTCCTCCAGACACAACATGTATTCAAGAATTGATATGATTTTGGTAGATAGATTTCTGTTGCAAGCAGTGTCCTCCTCCGCCATACACGGTATATCTTGGTCTATTCATGCACCCATATCAGTAGTGGTGGCGGAGGGGAACACTCATACTGTGTCTGGGGTCTGGAGGGTGAGTGCTGGCATATTTGGTTCACATGAACAAATGGTAGAAGTTCATAAGAGTCTCAAAGAATTTTTTGTAACTAACACTGGTTCGGTTAATGACCCAATGACTCTTTGGTGTGCACATAAGGCCTTCATAAGAGGCATCTTACTGCAAGCTAGTGCTAGACTTAAAAAACAGAGGTCTCTTAGGCTTGACCGAATTCTAACTGATATTGACTCACTAGACAGTCAGAACAAGATAACCCCTTGCCCCAAGACAGCCCATAGGCTAGACGCTCTTCGATCTGAACTCAGACTTTTGCTCCTAGAATACCACAACAAATTTGTCCACTACCTTAGATTGACTCATTACTCAGCGGGTAATAGAGCAGGTAAACTTTTGGCCCAACGTTTAAGAGAGCAGAGGACTAGAACTACTATTCCTTACTTAATTAACTCTTCAGATAGCAGCAAGATATATAATCCTAAAGACATTGCTGATTCCTTTGCCAGGTATTATTCCTCATTGTATAATATCAAAACAGACTCCAATACCCCACAACCAACAGAAGCTGACCTTCAGGCCTTCCTTGATGGTGTCTCACTACCCAAGCTCTCGGAGGAGCAACTTTCCACTTTAAACGCCCCTATTTCCCAGGCGGAGATACAAAAAATCATTAGAACACTGCCATCGGGCAAATCTCCTGGCCCTGATGGTCTTCCTGGCGAATATTATTCCAAATTCGGCGAACTTCTAACCCCAACGTTACAAGAAATTTATTCGCAGGCGATTACCTCCTCTTCTTTCCCCTCAGAAATGTTAGGTGCCTATGTTGTCACCATACCTAAACCAGGAAAGTCCCCGGATACCCCAGCCAATTTCCGCCCAATTTCGCTTCTCAATACAGATGTAAAAATGTATGCTAAAATTCTGGCTCATAGACTATTGCTTATTTTGCCCACTCTTATAAATCCCGACCAAGCAGGATTTACAATTGGAAGGCAAGCTTCCGATGCGACTAGACGAGTGATCGATGTTGTCTGCCACGCGAGGGCCTGTCGGACGCCTTCTCTGCTCCTCTCTTTGGATGCGGAGAAGGCGTTCGACAGGATACATTGGGGATACATGAAATCTGTTCTGGGTAAATTTGGATTCCAAGGCCCTATTCTGTCCGCAATTTTAGCTCTCTACTCCACTCCTTCTGCAAGGGTCTATACCTCTAGCATCCTATCCCAACCTTTTACTATAACAAATGGTACCCGACAGGGGTGCCCATTGTCCCCCTCCATCTTCAACTTGTTGATAGAACCCCTGGCGGAAAAAATTAGAGCCCATCCAGATATCCATGGTTTTGCTTTTAGGGGGAAGACACACAAAATAAATCTATTTGCGGACGATATAATCCTCTTCCTTACATCCCCAACGTTTTCCTTAATACACACTCAGAGCATTCTGGACCAATTTAGTAATATCTCCTACTATAAAGTCAATGACTCTAAGTCCCTTATCCTTCCCCTTGATATCCCATCACAAACTATGCTTAAACTACAAAAATCTTTTCCGTATTCCTGGAAGAAAGACAGCATAACATATTTGGGCCTGCAGATTACGGCAGACCCTAACAGATTAGCTGAGGCCAACTATTCCTTACTACTTCAAAAATTAACCTCTGAGACCAGACGCATTTCTAAAACGGAACTAACATGGTCAGGACGCCTAGCCTCTTTCAAAATGTTACTGCTCCCACAGATCCTATATGTATTTCGCACATTACCAATACCTATCAAACCCATGTACCTTAGATTACTTAACTCCCTTCTCAATGGGTATATCTGGCAGCAGAAGAAACCTAGGTGCGCTAAAGGCTTACTAATAAAGCATAGAAAGGTGGGAGGCATGGGTTATGTGGAGCTCCAGGACTATTTTAAGGCGGCTCTGCTCACCCAACTAGTCACTTGGTTCCACAAAAAAACATCTATCCCTTGGAGGGATATTGAGCAGTCTATGTCCCCGACAGGAGACCTCCCCTCTTTGCTCTGGCTTGATAGGCTGAGGCCCTTTAATCTGAGACAACTACCGCTGACGATCCAGGCCTCTCTTTGGGCATGGAGGGACCTCAGGCGGGTCGAGCCTGTGGAGGGGGGAACATTGGAGGTCCCCATAGATATTGATTTACTTGGTAGAGCTATCCCTGGTCTTACTACTCACACCTGGAGGCTCAAAGGTATCAAATTTCTCTCTGACCTGTTCTGTGATGGTCAAATCAAAGACTTCAAAACGTTGCAAGATGAATATGGCTTAGAGAGGGGTGAACTATATAGATACGGTCAGATCTCACACTTTCTACGTTCCGTGCCCACAGCCCGAATTCTCATGCATGCAGATGTCTGGAAGTTTTATACAAACAAACTCACGCTAGTAAAAGGGGTTTCGTTTTTCTATGGCATCCTCCAGCACAAAAATGTATTTATCAAATCCTCCCCATATTTAAAATGGGAGGGAGACCTGGGAAGGGTATACTCACTGACACAGTGGCATCAAGCCATCAATTTGATCTATAAGGCATCCCGTTGTGTTAACCACTGGGAATTACACCAAAAGATAGCATTGCGGTGGTACCTTACCCCATATAGATTGTCTAAATTTTCCGAAGGGATTTATAATCTGTGCTGGAGGGGCTGTGGAGAGGTGGGTTCACTCAAGCATATTCTTTGGTCATGTAGGCACTTGACTAGTTTTTGGAATAGTGTATTTAGATTGTTATCCTCCCTCACAGGGATTATTTCCCCCTCCGATCCAGGTTTAGCCTTATTGAATTTGGGCATTGAGAAATATCCCCCCCAGTATAAAACGATGGTGACGCATGTTCTTCTAGCCGCCAGATCACTTATAACTCGAAAATGGAAAACGGATGCTGTTCCTTGCCTTTCTGAAGTCATTACTATTGCGAAAACCAATTGTATATATGAAACGTTACTACTTTCTAGGTTAAGTAAGAATATGAACCGTACAGATGCCTGGAAAGCATGGAAAATTAAATACCATTAATCGGTTTCCACACTCATAACATATTAGAAACATCGGGTCCATCTCAATTCCTCCTATCCTCACTCTGCCCTTCCTCTCTCTCTTTCTCCTTACCTATCCCTTTCCCCAAAGCTACTCTCTGCCTATCTTAAAGTCTCTCTCTTTCTTTCTCTTCTGCCTGATCTTTCTGTTCTTCTTCGGCTTTTTCTTCTTCACAGCTCTTGGTTCTATTTAGATCCTACTTGCCCTCTCCATTCTCGAACCACTCACAATATGCATATTCTTAAGGGGCTTAGTTATAAGTTGCAATTTGCTATCTTAGGAACAGTCTGACTAGTTATATGTTGGAAGATTACATTATTGCGCTTCCTGTTCTTTATACAGTATAAGATCTGTAAACCTGTGTATGGTATAGCACTTTGTAATTGTAATTCCTATCATATACAAAATGTCCATAACTGTCTATTTTCTATGTTTGTGAAAATTTCTAATAAAAACTAAATTGAAAAAAATAAAATAAAATAGGTGAGTCTGGGAGCCAACACGGATGCAATTTTTTTGTAATAAATGGCAGCAAAGCCATCGGGGCCTGGGGCAGAACCTTGTTTAAGGGATTTGATGACCTTTAAGACTTCTGGCGTCGAGATGGGGGAATTTAGGTGTTCTATTTGTGATACAGCTAGGGTTGGCAATGGGACCTCATCCAGCCAAGAGTTAATCTCTGGGACTTTCACATTCGGGTTAGGGGCCAACAGGGAAGCATAACATTTTTCAAAGATAGCTAAAACTTCTTTTGGGTGAGAAGTGAGGTGACCCTCTCTAGTGTTTAATTTATAGACATGTGTTGGTCGTTGGGAGTGTTGTAATTTGGGTGTGAACCTGGAGGAGGCCACACCATCTGACAGAATGTGTCGCGCTTTCGCGTATCTGAGGAGTTTTTCCGTTTTATTTGTTAAAAGGGAGTCAAGTTCCAGGCGTTTACCGTTGATCTCTAGTCTGGTAGAATCTAAGTGTAAAGAGGCAGTGTTCTTATATAGGTGATCAATCTCTCTCGTCAAGGCCAGAATCCTACCATTCAATAGTTTATTACGGGCAGCTGATATCACTATCAATTTACCTCTTAAAACAGCCTTATGTGCGACCCAGGTCGTGGAGGGTAACATTTCCGGTTGGGCATTAATTGAAAAGTATTCCTCTATTGTTTCTTCTATTTGGGATACCGTATTCACATCTGTCAGGAGAGATTAATTAAGTCTCCAAGAATGTAATGTGGGGGATAACTTAATGAAAGTGGTGGTGAAAGCTGTGGCGTGATGGTCTGACCAAACGCAAGGGTAAATACTACCCTGCGTCGAATTTGCTAAGATAATGGGAGAGGCAAAGATGTAATCTGACCTGGCAGAACTGTTATGGGGGTGGGAATAGAAAGTGAACTCTCGAATCCCTATATTATGTGCACGCCAGGTGTCCGAGAGTTGATATTCTAAGAGACCATGAGTAAGTGATTTGGGGAAGGCCCTAGTGACGGGGGTGTGGGAGGAACGATCAAGGGTGACATTAGCCACCAAATTAAAATCCCCGCCTATAATTAAGTGAGGAGAGTGAAATGAGGCCAGTTTATCGAAAAAAGTTTTAAAGAAGGCAACTGGGGCATCATTAGGGGCATATACACTCGCAATTGTCAATTCTCTTATGTATCATTCCCTTGATAATGACATATCTACTATCAACATCTTTATAAACACGTTTCACCTCCATAGGAAAAGAGGAATGTAGGAAAATGGCAGCACCCCTAGATTTAGAGTGATATTGAGAGTAGAATGCTTGAGGAAAGTTTCTATGAACAAAATTTAGGATGAGAATTGTGTGAAGTGGGTTTCTTGAATGAGAAGTATTTTGGCGTTTGTTCTCTTGTAAAAATCAAACGCCTTACGTCTTTTCGTGGGGGAATTAAATCCCTTAACATTATGGGACACACATGTGATCGCCATAGGTGGGAACTGAGGGAGAGATCAGCCAAAATGCCCCAACCATAAAACAATAATTGGGGTATATACTTTGGGAAGGACCATAAAAAGGGGAAGCAGATAGGGGTGCAGCCATTAACCCGTTAAGAAATACACATATATGTAACATAATCCAAAGCCAGCTAAATTAAATATGGAAATGTCGGTAGTGTTGAGAATAGTGAGGTTGGTCAAAAAGTGCTAGTCCCCATAAAAAGGGGAAGGGGAGAAGAAAAAAGGGGAAAACATATAGGAAAGGAAAGGGAAACATTTTTGAAAAAGCAAAACCCCTGGACAAAACCATAGTCCAGAACACACGTAGTCCAGACGGAATTTTATATCAGGGGAATCAGGTAATCAGGGAAGCCGACAACACAAACAAAAAAGAGAACCGTCAAGTCCCTGAGCACCTGAAGAGGAACAAACAACACAAAGAGAAAAAAAAAAAAAAGTACATCCGAGACACCAAGGTCTCAGTCCCAGCTTGATATTGCAAAAAAGTAAAAAAAAGGGTCACAACAAAATCGTTCAGGTATTCTGCTGGGGGGGGGGGGAGGCATGTCGCAGCACCAAAGGACACCAGCATGGAGCGGCCACAAGGGGACCAGGTTAAATTGGGGGGCATACCCGCTTCCAACGACTCAGAGGGTGAAATGTCAAAAAAGAGCACAATGAAGTAGGGGACTTCAGTGAGGGCTTCCTCCATTGAGTTTGCCGATCCCGTAATGAATCATCCTCCTATCTCTCCCTGACGGTGGTGTCTGCCAGATAGGGGCTGGTCTCGGGGTCAGTGGAGGTCTACGAGCTTTCACAGCATCCAGGCGGCCTAGTTTCACCAACAAATCCTGGCCCTCTTGAAGTGTAGTCACCGAGTATGTGCTGCCATTGTGAGGGACTATTAATTTGAATGGAAAGCCCCATCTATAGCGAATGCGAGCAGATTGGAGCGTGGAGGTAATTTCTTTAAGGGACCTTTGCCTTTTAAGGGTGGCAGGTGAGACATCTGGAAAGATCTGGATCTGGGTGTCATCAAGAAAGATAAGTTGTTTGTTTCTGGCTGCACGCAGATTCTCCTCCTTCACCAAGAAATCCTTAAGACATAAGATGATGTCTCTTGGGGGTTTTTCTGCTGGTGGTTTCGGCCGGAGGGCCCTGTGAATGCGGTCGCATTTAAATGCAGCAGATTCATGGTCAGGCAGGAGGGATTTAAATAAACGGATCACTGTGGGAATTAGGTCCACTTCTGTCTCTGGGATACCTCGGAGACGTAAATTGTTACGCCTATTTCTGTTGTCGAGGTGCTCGACTTGCATCTGTATCGTGGTGAAAGCAGAAGCGAGAGCCTTGTGTTCTCTGCTTAGGTCATTGTGTGCTATTGCTAGCTCATCATGTCTGCTTTCTAGTCTCTCTGTTCTGGAGCCTAATGCAGCTATTTCCTGAGATAGAGTGTGAGATGTTTTATGAAGTTTGGTCTGGAACTTCGCTGCCAGCTTGTCATATATGGCCTCAAAGCTTGCATCAAGATCAGCTTTAGAGAGGGTGTTAGACTCACCAGCCCGCGTCAGTTGTGGGGAGAGATCCGAAGAGACCTGCGGCGTGGAGGCCGGAGCGGCGGCAAAACTGCTCTGATCTGCGCCATCTTGAGCCATCACGCTGCTTTTCCTCGTCCGGAGAAGATAGTGGGTTAGCGTATTTTGGCTCGATTTGCGGGAGCTCTTCTTTTTTGCAGGCATGCACCGTGGTGAGGGGACCTGGGGGGTGTTAAAGTTAAAGTGAAAGATAAGTTTTGAAGCCCCCAGGGCGCTGATCAGGTCCCGGTCTGGACGGAGCTCTCACTCTAGGCTGCCATCTCGTTTAGTGCCGCGCATACTCCCCCCTTTATGCCTCTTTTAACCACAGACAGTTCACTAATTTAACTAACTTTGAAAAATATTGTAAAAATGACCCTCATGTTAGGAGCATGATCTCAACCTTATATGTTCAATTGTTAGCTAAACCTGAAACCGAGAAACCAGCTTATGTCCTGAAATGGGAGGTGGACTGGAAACCACAGAATGAAATCAAGTCTGGTTAACCAAAACAACCTCTCCAAATATATTAGCGGTAGAGGCGAATTATGAAGTACTAATAAGATGATACCTTGTGCCGGCTAGAATAGCGAAATATGGGCATAACTATTTATCAGATTGTTAGTGTGGATGCGCCGAGTTAGGAACACATTTCCACATTTGGTGGTCATGTCACAAAGCTCAAATTTATTGGAATGAGATCGTTACTATAGCATCTAAAATGTTAGGAATATCCATTACCCCAGATCCCTCAATGGCACTCGTCAATCAAAAGCCAGACTTTCTAACACACACCCAATTTAAATTGTTAATTTATTCATCGCATCAAAACAAACACTTGCAAAAGCCTGGAAATCCCCTTCATTGATGGTGGATGAGGTAGTGAATAGGATGAACAACACTATGACGCAAGCCAAAATGGCAGCTCTTGAAGCTGACACGCTTATCAAATTTGAAAAAGTATGGCATCCATGGATAAAATATATATATACCCTATATACTCGAGTATAAGCTGAGATTTTCAGCCTCTTTTTTGAGGCTGAAAGTGCCCCCCTCGGCTTATACTCGAGTCACCGCCGTCTGTCTACCCGATCAGCGTGTCGAGCAGACAGACGGCGGCTATTCAACTATTCAAAAGCCGCGCCTCCCTGTCTGTGATAGGCGGAACAGTCAATTTCCCAGCAGTCAGTGGTCCGCCTATCACGGACATCCGCTCATCCTCATACTACGGACAAGGATGAGAGGATGTCCGTGATAGGCGGAACACAGACTGCTGGGAAATTGACTGTTCCGCCTATCACAGACGGAGGCGCGGCTTTTGAACAGAGTGGAATGGCCGCCGACGCCGTCTGTCAGACGAGAAGAGTGGCGATCCTGGCATGGCCGCCGTATGTGCAGAAGCACGCAGGCTCGGGACGCAGGCTCAGGACGCAGGCTCGGGACACAGGTAGGCTGGACACACAAGGCTGCACACACGGGGATGGACGGACACACGGGGATGGACGGACACACGGGGATGGACGGACACACAGGGATGGACAGGCATGTCTCACCCTCGGCTTATACACGAGTCAATACGTTTTCCCATTTTTTTTTTGTGGTAAATTAGGGGCCTCGGCTTATATTTGGATCGACCTATACTTGAGTATATACGGTATATATATATATATATATATATATATATATATATATATATATATATATATATATATATATATATATATATATATATATATATTCACCATCAAATTTTAACAAAAGTTGTATTACTATGGTAGCTGACCAGTATATGGATTCTGAGTGATATGGCGGCCCTCGACCAGACCCTGCGGACCTCTCTTCCTAGTTTCTTCTCTTCTTATCTTTCCTTACTTCTCTATCAATTCCTATTATGATTTCGAAGCTCGTTCCTACTTCAGAAGCTAATTTCTCTACTAAACCATGCTATTAATATGTGTTATTGTTATAGTAGAAATTATAGTTGACTATATCATTTACATTGTATTGAATATATAACTCTGAGCTTCATTACATCTGTTGTATATTATGTACTTAACCTATTGTCAAATACTCTATTGTATCTTCAATAAAAAAATAATAAAAAAAAATGACAAGGAAAAGGGAAAGGAAGTTGTAATCTACCCACATTGTACTTCACTCACAGAGAGTGAATACAGACCAAATATGAGCTAATTACAGCTGACCTATTCAAAGCACAATGTACCACGCATCCAAATGATGCTAATATATACAATACTGCATCTCCAATTTTAAACTTCCCTATGAGAGCATTGCAACCTTGAAAAGGATAGCTGCTATTTTTGACTGATGGCAAATCAGCCAAAAATACACAGTAGTAGTTGTTATATTGTTCCAATAATCTTCCACCACACCACAGTGCTTGTGACTCCACTCCCCTTATGCTTTCATACTCACCAGCTGCATTTTCCTTACACTTTCCTGTTTGGCTCAAAACACTTTGACCCTCTTAACATGGGGATTTAAGATAAGGTTTCCAAACTTCAGTCACAGAAAGATGGATCTCTCTTTGGTCATCCATGTTATTTAGTCCAAATTTAAATTAAAAAAAAAGCTTCAGATAGTGTAATAATGTATTAAACCTTTTATTTAAAAAAAAAAAAAAAAAAAAAAATTCCACAGCGTTACACTCACATGAGAAAACTCAAAACACGCCCAAAATATCAAATCACAGCAACCCATGCATCCATAACTGGGTATGTGATGATCACGGTGGACCCAGGGTGTGCAAGCATGTATAACACTATCTCACCACTCCTCGTCCCCGGTATGCCCTGTCCGGTATTGTGTACCCTGACATGTTTCGTCATGAATGACTTCCTCATGGGATTGGCTAGTTGGCATGATGATGCTCCCTTTATTCCCTCAGCGTCTTCAAATGGACAGAGTTATCAACTCTCCTACCTGCGCATTCCGTGTCCCCGTCCCAACAATACACCAGCTATTACACCTTGATAATCCTACAATTTAAGTTCTTACAGCAGTCAGCATATAAAATATATATTGTACAGGCTCTGATTGCAAGCTCAAGCTGGCGGCAAGCTTAATGTGAATCCCACATTCAAAATAACATTGGATCAATATAACATTGGAAAGATATAACAGTTATCACTGTGTATTTTTGGCTGAGTTGCTATAATCCATTGGACTTTTTATTGATATGAACTGCTTTTGACTATTTATCAATTAAGAGACTGACACATTGTCACTTGATTCACTGGGTGGTTACGTTATACCTTCACTGATTGTTGCATTGTACATTTATGTATGCACATTTTATTGGATTGTCAGCTAGTGGCATTTTATATATTTATGCACATTGCATTCTATGTTAATAAATATTGCCGGCTTGTTTATGCCCTGGAAGGGGCCCCCTCACCATCAACTCCCAAAACACATGCTGTACAAACCCCCTAATTATGAAGGGCATACTCTCCAGATTTCCATATACAAGAAATACAGCATTGACAGCTCTAATGGACAGAGTTCTGCTAATGTGACACTGGAAGACCAAAGACTGCATCGGGGTATTCCCTATGATCCCTCAGTTCCTAATGTTCCATATAATTGTAATCTTTTACTTCTGAAACATCCATTAATGTCTGAAATAGACCTCATCTCGGTTGCATAACCCTGTTTAGTATAGCTGACCTGCAATCTTGTTAGTTAATGCACCTTTTCTCCACATGGTTCACAAACACTCAACCATAAACAAGTAAATGCAAACACCTAGTATACAATGTAAAGGGCTATATATTACCTACAGTTATATACTTTAGGAGCACACATGATGCCTCAAGGTCTGCAGATGGTCCTAAGATCACCAGTGTCCTTCACTATACTCACTTTCCTCTTTTGTAGCGAACCGCCTACGTTACACACTAACTCTCCACAGTACTCACCCCCACACCAAGTACACTACACCTAGAAAGCCACCCCCCTTACTGGTTTATAACTAAACTTAACAAGGTAGGCTGTCTGATAGGGTACCTAAAAAATACCCCTTTTCCACAGACAAATCAACTCCCACACAGTGGGAACCTACTTAGCGAACATTCTCCCATTTCATCAGTTTCTGGTACCACTGAGCTCCGCCTGCTGCTATTACTACAAAGGCCCTAAACCCACTAATTTACTGGGACCTCCATCACGACAAAACGAAGGAACATAAACTCACAACACCCCAAAAACATGACCACAACAATTCCCAATAAAAACAAAACTCTTATCAAGATCATCTCACTTAATGTCAGCTCAATAACCCAGAGAGGTGCTCCCGAATCCTCACAATGCAACAGAATAAAACAGATATAGTTTTCCTCCAAGAAAGCATTTTCATACCGACGTGATACCGAAACTGATAAACAATACCCTACAGTATACCATGCAATAAACCACACATCCAAGACTAAAGGAGTCTCCACACCCATAGCGAAACAATGCCCCTTCCTAATCACGGACATGCTAATAGATGAGGAAGGCAGGTTCCTCTTTCTGAAAGTGACATGCTACGGCAAGTTAATAACACTAGCAATCATATACATCAAATTGCATTCTTTTGTGAACTAATGAAAATAGTTGCCTCATTCCAGGAAGGTTCCCGGATCTTAGGTGGTGACTTCAATGCCCCCCCCCCCCCCAAATTAACTCGAATGGTGCTTCCTTGTTACTCTACAAAGCTCTACCCTCCATCAAGGCACAATTGCAGGGTCTTTTACTACACGATTCATGGTGCACACTAAACCCAACCAGTAGGGACTTCACCTTTTTCTCCAACCCTCACCAACAATACTCATGGCTTGACTACCTCTTTATATGTACGAAAGACCAACCCCTCCTACACCACACTTCTATCGACCCCATTTTCATCTCAGACCACCACCCTATATCCATGTCAATTGTAAATACAGAGGTACAAAGTCACCCCGCTGACCTGAAGACTAGCGCCCCCTCCCCCCCCCCACAGACCCTTCAATCACATTGGAAGTCGAAACATACGCCAATATTTCACAGACAACAAACTGGCAGATACCGCTCAGGAGATCACATGGGAAGCACACAAATGTGTAATTAGAGGAGTTCTAATTGCAGTTGCTGCCAAACGTAAAAGAAAAAGACAAACACCTCACTGATTTGACCACCGAAATTCAGAAGCTTCAGACGCATAAAACAGATATAAGCTCTAGATACATTCCAGACGCTTATGAAAGCAAGAAATGACCGCTAGGCAAAAAATAAAACGCAAATGCATTTAATCACAAAAACTCTTTTACGAGTACAGCAACAAAGCTGGGAAAATGCTAGCGAGAGCTTTACAATCCAAGAAAGCAGCCCTGACAATACACTCTATAACGGACCAATCAAGACACAAACTTCCCGCCAACCCTGACATTGCCCAACAATTTGTCAGCTATTATTTAAAACTCTACAACCTACCTAAAACGGATCTGACCACAATAGATACTTTAAGAAATCACATGATAACAGAATTTCTGAAACAATAGAGCCCACCCTCAATCTCAGATGCTAAGGCTCAGGACCTAGATAGCCCACTAACTGATGCAGAAGCCAAACTCGCAATCAAACAGATGAAACCAAGCAAGAGCCGGGACAAAACCAGACCAGAAAGGATGGGCGCAGGAGGTCTGCATAAGACCTATGCTGACCTCCTGCGCCTGTCCTTTCGCTCCACCTACAACTGCTTTGCTGACCCATTGACTTCAATTCTCTTTCAAACCTACAAATCAACTTTTCTACGTAACTATGAATGTCTCACAGGTGAAATGAAATAATGGTCCTCTGGCCTCTTTTCATGGTTTGGCAGCGCTGCAATTATTAAAATGAACATCCTACCTAGAGTATATCTATGAAAAAACACCCCAATAAAACCCCAATAAAACTTTCATCCATCTTGTTTTCAACATACCGGAAAGCCTGCATAGACTTTATATGGGGAAACAAACATCCATAACTCAGCTACGCCAGACTGAATCTCCAAACTTAAAGGAGGCATAGGTTTACCAGACCTCCAAAAATACTACAAAGCCTGCCTCTTAACCAGGATCATAGACTGGAATATCCACTCGAGATTTAAGGACTGGGTCCAACTAGAACATGACATGTCCCCCTCCCCACTGTCCCAAAGTCCCTGGATAGCAGCGAAACACAACCCCCTGCCCTGCAAAAATCGCCCACTAATACTACTGACCTTATCCTCCTTCAGAAAGACCTGCCAAAAATATAAAATCTCTTTGTTCCTAGGTCCAATGATCCCACTACGCCACAACCCGGACTTCCCTCCAGGAACCCAAACTTCCTCCCTCAGACTCCTGGCCACACACCACTATCCGAGCAGAGAAATTGTATGAGAGAGGTCATCTTCTCACTCAAGCTCAGCTTGCCACCAGGATGAAGAATCAAATATTTCCATTCTGAGCATACGTACAGATCAGACACTTTCTCAAAAAACCCAAGCCCATCCCAACTGGTCCCGACAGATGACCCCCTTTGAGGCACTTTGCCTGAAACAAGAACCCCAAGCTCACCTAATCTCTTAAATATATACCTTACTTTTCAACAAACACAAGCCCAAATCCAACCTAGCTTGCTGCCAATGGGAAAAAAAGATCTAGCCATAGATCTCTCAAAACACGATTGGGGAAAAAAAAACAACAAAAAAAAAAAAAAACAACTATACATGGGTCCACAAGCGAACAGTAAACATTTACACACAAGATAATGCATTCAAACTTATCTCCAGGTGGTATAGAACACCCATTAGAATACACAAAATATTCCCATTACTCCCCTCCCACTGCTGGAGATGTGAGGAGGAGCCAGGCTCGCTTCTCCATATCTGGTGGAACTGTCCCAAAATACAACACTTCTAGAAGGAACTGCACCACCTAAAACCAGGATTTCGCCCCAACACAGTTTTTTCTGAATTACTCCTCGATATTGAAAAACGCATGTGTGTGCTCTCTAGCCATGCACATGGTGAATGCAGCAAAAATGTGCATCCCAGCCAACTGGCTCTCCCCGGAGCCAACATCTGTAGCAGATTGGTTTGCACATATACAGAAAACTGCATATATATGGAGGAACGTATTCACCAAGCGAAAAATATCCCTTCCAAATTTGGAAAAATATGGTCATGTTGGCGACATTTTGTCACAACAGATGAATATAAACAACTCAAAACTAAGAACAACCACAAAGCTGTGGCAGGCGAGTGAGTTGGAAAGGGTTGCAGAACCTTGAGACCCCCCCCCCACCCCACCTTTCCTCCCTCTTCTCTTCTTCCCCTAGTAGCTATCACAAAGAGGTTTCCCACCCCCTCCATTCTTTTAAATATCCCTATCCACCTCTTGAAACCCATTACCCTCTTGGACTAAAGCCCCGGGACCGGAAACTAGTATTCTGAAGACCATACTTCAACATTTATAGACCTTAACACACAAACATTCCCAGACAGTCTCTAAAAAGATTGGAAGAAATAGAGACTGCAGTTACTACAAGCTATCACCACAAAGAGATGCTATACCTAACAATACAGGAAGCCATACACCACCAAATGAAGAACCTTATGCCCTGTACACATGGTTTAACATTCCGTTGGATTTTTTCTGACGGACTGTGGCCCAAACTTGTCTTGCATACACACGGTCGCACAAAGTTGTAGGAAAATCCCATCGTTCAGAACGAGGTGATGTACAACATGTACAACGGGACTATAAAGAGGCCAGTAGCCAATAGCTTTTGCCTCATAATTTATTTTGAGCATGTGTGGCACTTTGTGCGTCAGAATTGTCTACACATGATTGTAATTTAAACGATCAGATTTTGTTGTTGAAAAATTTTAGATCCAGATCTTAAACTTTGTGTGCTGGAATTTACGATGGAAAAAGTCCGATGGAGCACACACACAATCGGAATTTCCAACAACACAGTCCAATCCCAGATTTTCCGTCGGAAAGTCCAACCCTGTGTACAGGGCATAAGTGACTTGTTAATTAAGGCCACACCAAAAAAAAATAAAAAAAAATCAATATATTCATATAGATGTAGAAGTTTGTACAGGTTATACCTTTGATAATTCAATAAAAACTGTTTAAAACTTTAAGCCCACATTCACAATGGACCAATTTGGCATTTGATATGACATGTCAATCGCATGCCACACCGGCAGCTACTGCCGGCAATAGCACCATCCAAATCAGTCTGGCACTGCACTGATTATCAAAAGTAGTTCCTGTACTACTTTTAGTGATTTTGGGGGCGATTTGAATAGACACCTGTACAAGAACCCGCACAGATGTCTGTCAAATCACCTGCCAAAGTCAAACAGCATTGCCGGTTTGAAATCATGCACACACTTTCAAATCCGTCCACATTGTGAACCTGGGCTCAAAGCTATCCCATCTTTCCTAAATGCAGGGATGAAGGTTGACTTGTGTACTTGTCTAAAAGTAGAAACAAATTTTATCTGTGCCTATTAGTGCCGCCTTAACTATACCTATTAGTGCCCACCAGTGCAGCCTATCAGTGCCCACCAATGCAGCCCATCAGTGCCGCCTCAGCAGCGCACTTCAATGAAGGAGAAAAATGACCTGTTTGCTAAATTTTATAACAAACTATTAAACATGATTTTTTTTTTTTGTGCATCTTTTTTTGTTTGTTTAGCAAAAAATAAAACTGAGCTGTAATTAAATACCACCAAAAGAAAGCTCTATTTGTGGGAAAAAAATGATAAAAATTTAATTTGGGTACAGTGTTGTATGCCCGCCCAATTGTCATTCAAAGTGCATCAGCGCTGAAAGCTGAAAATTGGTCTGGGACTGAGGGGGGTTTAAGTGCCCAGTAAGCAAGTGGTTAAACAAGGGTCCCCCCCCCCCCCCTTGACCCTACAGCCAACATAGCTTATATATCGGTAATGCCCAAACCCGGGAAAATATCCCAGTGAAGTAAGCAACTATAGGCCAATCTCCTTAATAATGACTTAAAGATAATGCCAAAGATTTTATCAAACAGATTATCATCCTTCATTTGATCATATATTCATAAGGACCAGGTGGGGTTTATTCTGGGGAGGCAGGGTCCGGACCAGATAAGGAGAGCAGTGGACATAATTTTCCTCATGAAGATGGGATGGAGCGACAGACCCCCCCAAGAGGGCTATCTCCATTCCATAGACCTCCAAAAGGCATTTGAAATGATCACCTGGCCCTACCTCCCTGCTATGCTAGAGAAATGGGGCTTTGAACCTGATTTCATTAAAAAAAGCCTTCTAATCTCACCCCAAAGTGCAGGTCAGGCTTCAGGGACACCACTCTGACCAGTTCCCAATCAGGAAGGGCACGAGGCAGGGTTGTACCCTCTCCCCCCCCCCCCCCTCCTCTTTTTGCGGTCACTATAGAAACATTGGAGATTGTGATAAGACTTCACCCAGATATTTACAGAGCTTGTTGCGGCCAATCAACCTTCAAATGTGCACTTTTTGCAGATGTCTGCCTCTTTGTTAACCCCCCCCCCCCCCCCCCCCTTATCTCAACCCTTAGCATGCTGCAACTACTAAGCGATTTTGGGCGGGTCCCTGGCCTACAAGTAAATATGACTAAATTGATTGCCATATCGACCCCCTAGGACCTAGTAGACTGAAAGACCACTGGATTATGACTAAGGCCTTATAGGCTGAAACGCGCCAACCTTTCTTATTTGCGCTTGGTCACTGTGGCTTGTTAATAAATACTACATGTTTAAAGAACAATCACTGGAGTGTGGATCATCTTTTCCTCATTTCCCTACTCAACTGTGGATCAAGCACATGGGAGCTCTGCTATCTATGCGATGCGTGGGTTGTAAGTAGGGATGAGCTTAGAGTTCGAGTCAAACTCATGTTTGACTCGAACATTGCCTGTTCGCCTGTTGAGCGAACAGTGAACAATTGGGGGTGTTTGCGGCAAATTTGAAAAGCCGCGGAACACCCTGTACAAGTCTATGGGATAAATCTAAAGTGCTAATTTTAAAGGCTAAAATGCAAGTTACTGTCCTAAAAAGTGTTTGGGGACCTGGGTCCTGCCCCAGGGGACATGGATCAATGCAAAAAAAAGTTTTAAAAATGGCAGTTTTTTCGGGAGCAGTGATTTTAATAAAGATTAAAGTGAAACAATAAAAGTGTAATATTCCATTAAATTTTGTACCTGGGGGGTGTCTATAGTATGCCTGTGAAGGGGCACGTTTCCCGGGCTTAGAACTGTCCCTGCACAAAGTGTCATTTCTGCAGAAAAAAATTCATTTAAAATCACTTGCGGCTATAATGAATTGCCGGCTCCCGTAATACAGAGAACACATTGACATTGAAAGTCATTGATAAAAAAAAAAAAAAAAAAAAAAAAAAAAAGCGTGGGGTTTCCCCAAATTCAATTACCAGGCCCTTCAGGTCTGGTATGGTTATTAGGGGGAACTCAGCATCAAATAAAAAGAAAATTGACGTGGGGGTCCCCCTAAAAATACATACCAGACTCTTTATCCGAGCACACAACCTGGCAGGCCACAGGAAAAGAGGGGGGGGGGGGGCGAGAGAGTGTCCCTCCTGAAACGTACCAGGCCATATGCCCTCAACATTGGGAGGATGCGTTGGGGGTTTGTGACCCCTCAAAGCACCATGTCCCCATGTTGATGGGGACAAGGGCCTCATCCCCACAACCCTGGCCAGTGGTTGTGGGGGTCTGCGGGCAGGGGGCTTATCAGAATCTGGAAGCCACCTTTAACAAGGGGACCCCCAGATCCCCCCCCTTTAACAAGGGGACCCCCAGATCCCCCCCATGTTTGAAATGGTAAGGGGGTACAAAAGTACCCCTACCATTTCACAACAGAAGTGTAAAAAATAGTTAAATAAGACAAACACACTTTTGAAAAATTCCTTTATTAAAAACAAATAATAATAATAAAAAGCCTCCGCATATAACAAACATCAGGCCACTGGGATCCCCGCAGTGTCTCCTCCGTGGAGACAGAAGATGGATGGATGCACTTGGCTGGATCAGATCAGCCATCGCTGGACCCCGGAGAGATGATCATCCATCGCTGGATAGCAAGAGTGGCTTACTGCCGCTGGAATCGTTTTATTATTATTATTTTTTTTTTAATAAAGGCATTTTTCAAAAGTGTGTTTGTCTTATTTAACAATTTAATTTTACACTTTTGTTGTGAAAAGGTAGGGGTACTTTTGTACTCCCTTAATATTTCAAACAGGGGGGATCTGGGGGTCCCCTTGTTAAAGAGGGCTTCCAGATTCTGATAACCCCCCCGCACGCAGACCCCCACAACCACCGGCCATGGTTGTGGGGATAAGGCCCTTGTGCCCATCAACATGGGGGCATGGTGCTTTAAGGGGTCACAGACCCCCAAAGCATCCTCCCAATGTTGAGGGGATGTGGCCTGGTACGGTCCGGCGCTCTCTCGTCCCCCCCCTCTTTTCCTATGACCTGCCACGTTGCGTGCTCGGATAACGGGCCTGGTATGGATTTTTAGGGGACCCCCACATCATTTTTTTTGACGTGGGGTTCCCCTTAATATTCATACCAAACCTGAAGGGCCTGGTAATTGAATTTGGGGGAACCCCACACTTTTTTTTTATCAGCAACTTTTAATGAGTGTTCTCTGTATTACGGGAGCCGCCAATTCATTATAGCTGCAAGTGATTTTAAAGTGTATTTTTTCTGCAGAAATGACACTTTGTGCAGGGACAGTTCTAAGCATGGGAAACATGTGCCCCTTCACAGGCATACTATAGACACCCCCCAAGTACAAAATCTAAAGGAATATTACACTTTTATTGTTTCACTTTAATCATTATTAAAATCACTGCTCCTGAAAAAACGGCTGTTTTAGAAACTTTTTTTTTTGCATTGATACATTTCCCCATATTAGCCTTTAAAATCAGCACTTTAGATTTTGAACATTCGAGTCCCATAGACTTTAATAGGGTTCTAAAGTTCACACAAAGTTTAGGTCTGTTTGCAGGTTCTGGTGCAAACCGAACCGGGGGGTGTTCGGCTCATCCTTAGTTGTAAGTGATAAGGGGCCACTGAATATAGTAAACGTTAAATAACAATAAAGTGCTGTAGTGCTTAAAGCGGAGGTCCACCCTAAAGTGGACCTTCCGCTCATTGGAATCCTCCCCCCCTCCGGCGCCACAATTGGCACAGTACAGGTATCTGCACCCACTTCCGGCGTAGATTCTGCAGAAGGCACGCCCCTTTCCGCAGAATCTAAGCCTTTTTCTGAAAGTCCCCCGCTGCCTGCTGGGAAACACACGGATCCCAGAGACAGCGGGGACTATCCTTATTGCGCAGCGCGACTTGCGCATGCACAGTAGGGAACCGGGAAATGAAGCCGGTAGGCTCCACTTGCTGATTCCCATACCCAAGATGGCGGCGGCAGCACCCGAGAGACGATCGAGAGATCGGCTTCGGGTGCCGACATCACGGGCGCGCTGGGCAGGTAAGTGTCACTATTTTAAAAGTCAGCAGCTGCGAGGGGGGGCGTGGCGACCGCACAGCATGATGGCCGCTTTCTAAGTGAGCTCCGCTCAGCGCTCGGGGAATCAGGCCGCAGAAGCCCGCTACACGATCGACGCAGCCGGGAGAACGACTGATCCGGATCCTGGATACACCCGCCGTTCGATCCACTATGCGGAGGAAATCCCAGAAGCCGAACGAGCTGAAATTACCGGACTTCTATCCGGCCATAGACCGCGGGCCACGGAAAGATGGCGGGGGGAGACAACGCACGGCGCAGCTCTCGCAGCCTCAGGTGCCTACAGACACACTAGTCAGAGCGGAAGGCACAGCGCAGATGGAGGACGACACAGGCACTCCATCCTCCGACTCAGACTCTCCGAACACATCACCATCGACCAGAAGTCCTGCTAAATCCAAGCCTAGGATGGAACCTATCGTCCATCCACAACCCAGAACAGCTGAATGGGACATGGAGGTGAGTGGCCTGCTTAGCGGTCGATCAGACTCTCAGAATCCACAAGACCCCATAGCACAGTTCCCAACCACCGGGCAGCCCATTTCAGATACAACACTTAAAGAGCTACTAATGTTACTGAGATCCTCTTTGCAAACAGATATGATGACATGCCTACGCCAATGCAAAGCCGAAATAAGCGAATTGGGTGAGAGAGTACAACAGGTGGAGTCCAAAATGTGCGATGTCACCTCCTCATTCAATGCACTGGTGGATTCCCATTCGGTACACCACGAGGCGATCGATAAAATCCAACGGAAAATGGCGGACCTTGAGGACCGTTCCCAACAGGAACAATCTCAAAATTCGGGGGGTCCCAGAAGTGGTCACAGCACAACAACTCCTGTCTTATGCTCAAGACCTCTTCCACACTCTGGTTCTGTCGCTATCACCGCTGGATCTGACGATAGACAGAATCCACAGGGTCCCAAAACCGTCTTTCCTGCCTCAAGAAATACCCCGGGATGTTTTGCTTCGACTTCATTTCTTCACCACTAAAGAAAAAATCCTGGAGGCATTGCGTAAAGGAGACAATATCCCAGAGGCAAACTCTAACCTCAAGATCTTGCCAGACCTGTTGCAATATACTTTGCAACTTCGCCGCAATATGGCAACGCTAACTAAAGCCATGAGGAATCACAAGATTTTATATAAATGGAAATATCCTGCTACTCTACAAACGACCTACAATGGTTCTGCTAACCTTATTCGCTCTTTGGAAGAAGGGCTACTCCTCCTGAGGCAATGGCAAATACTGCTTCCCGACTCAGCCCTGACTGCACCTCAACAGGTAGGACCGCCTACCAGCCAAACTTCATGATGAATAGCAAGTAGTACAGTCAAGAAGGTTGAAAACTCGGGGGCGTGGCTAGCGCGCAGCAGCATGGACGTGTAGCAAGAAAGCTCCGCTCCAGCGACGGGATCTAAAGCAGACTGAGGCGGTAAATCTCCATTCTAATTACACCGGATCAGCGCTAAACACTTCCTCACCTACCGGAGATGACCCGTAAGCGGAGTAATGCCGCCCAGCCGAAGAAACTCCGGGACTTATTCACGCCTAAAGGCCGCGAGGCCCAAGATGGCGCCGGAGGCGGCTTTTCTTCCCCATCAGCCGGACCCCTCTCTCCATCCCTATCAGCGACGCGGAGTCCGGGATCGGACAGGGAATCACAGCGGCACTCCCCGGTTGCCTTGACACCTCTATCCTGCAGCCCGGTCAAATCGAAACCCCGTCTGGCGACGGATTCACCGGGAGAAGAGGTTAGTACGCAGATGGGCTCTCTAGATGACACCAGAGAGTTAGCTGACACCATTAACTCTTTTCCTACTACAGACCAGCCTATATCTGATATCACCCTAAAGGACATGCTGATTTCCCTGCGGGGCTCGCTACATTCAGATATGATGGAGTGTATGAGGAATTTTAAATCAGAAGTGACTGAGTAAGGGTGCAGAGTTGACCACGTTGAGAAAAAAATGGGGGAATATGCCACATCTTACAATACACTGGTAGACTCTCATAACGATCAGGCGGATGAAGTAGCCTGGCTTAAGGCTAAACTCGCGGACCTCGAGGATAGGTCCCGCCGTAACAATATTAAACTGCGTGGCATACCTGAGACCGTTCTCCCTACCCACCTGCTTCAATACGCCAAAGACTTGGTACTGGCTTTTCTACCCTCAATCCCGACTACTGAACTGGTCATAGACCGGATCCACCGCCTCCCTAAACCGTCTCATCTCCCAGACAACATACCCTGAGACGTGTTGATGAGGGTGCATTTCTACCATGTGAAAGGACATCTTATGGCAGCTTATCGTAAGAACTCTAACCCCCCGGAACAATACTCAAATCTTCAACTATACGAGGGCCTCTCACAATACACTATGCAAAAATGTAGGTCCCTTCTGTCAGTCACCAAGGCACTTCGGAACCACAATATCATGTACAGATGGGGGTACCCAACCAAACTTATTGTCACACGGGAAGGTAGGATGTATGTAATCTCTAACCTAGATGAAGGTTTGGTCATGCTTCGATCGTGGGATATCCTGCCAGCCCAGATCTCTGACAACCACGCAGCTACTTCACCGCCGACTAAGTGACGATTGGCAAGTGGTGTCTCGCAAACGACACAGTAAGAAGTCTGACAAATAAACACTCTGGCCGGATGGCTATTAGACCGACAAGATCCCTGGCGCTATGGAGCTCTCAGCCCGTATTTCTCCCCATTCTCAATTATGTGCAGTTTCTCTGCCACCAGATTCCTGAAGGAATCTAACTTTTTATTTCTTCACAAGTTGATGTTTTGTTCTTACTTGACTGTTGTTTTTTTTTACATTTAACCCCTTTATTCCTTCTCCCCAAAACTCGGAAATGGACGTGTCGGACCGCACAAGGAGACGATTCTTCCGACATCCTCACCATTGGCCCTCTAAACCGGACTTCCATGGGACTAACCTGGATCTATCAAGGCACTTTCTATGGCACTCCTTTACACTTAAAATATATCATTCAAGGTAACCTCTTTTAACGTTTGGGGCTTGAATCACCCCGCCAAGCGTGCCTCGCTGTGGAAGGAAGCCCTCAAATTGGGTTCTGATGTCCTGTGTGTTCAGGAAACGCATTGGTCATATTCCAGTGAACCTACCTTTAAACATAACAGATTCCCGCATGTTTTTAGAGCCTCTGGCCACGCTAAAAAAAAGAGGGGTTCTCATCGTTATAAAGGACTCAATTGCTTTTACTCTTCAGGATACTTTAATCGACCCCGAGGGAAGGTACATAGTACTAATTGGCATCTTCAACAACAAACTTCTCACCCTTGTTAATTTATACTCACCCAATACTCATCAACTGCGCTTTTTGAAAAGGCTTCTGCGCAAAGTAGAATTACTAAAGCAGGGTGAATTATTAGTTTGCGGAGACTTTAATATTACGCCTAACTACGAAGTGGACACAACCTCTAAAGCGCAACGCCCTCTACCTACTCTACAACCTTTGTTATATGCTGAAGGTCTATATGATGTGTGGAGATGCCAGCACTCCTCTGAACGGGATTACTCCTTCCATTCCTCCAGGCACAACTCATATTCTCGTATTGACTTATGCTTAACTGACAAACTTTTACTTTAAAAAATCTCGTCTTCAGCTATCCACGACATTACTTGGTCGGATCACGCCCCCATATCCATCACAGTGGATGGGGGGCGTCCTCTGACACGTGCTAGTGTCTGGCATGCCAACCCTCATATCATTCAACAACCGCAACAAGTTGCCTTTCTTACTGACCAACTGAGAGAATACTTTTCTTTTAACACTGCTTCTGTAACTAGCCCGTTTACTGTATGGTGTGCCCATAAGGCTTTTATTAGAGGTATCCTTATCCAACTCAGCTCGCGGGCAAGGAGGCAGAGGACACAAAAACTAGATTCCCTTCTTTCTGAAATCAAACAACTAGAGGCCCAAAACAAAACCTCGAATAATTCAAATACTACTGTAATACACCAATTATCCAAACTACGGTCGGATCTCAGGCTCCTCTTGTTAGAACAATACGACAAACACGTTCACTCTCTGAAGGTATCTCACTACGCCTCTGGCAACCAAGCCGGCAAATGATTGGCCCGGAGATTCAAAGACCGCAAAATCAAAACCACTATCCCTTTTTTAATTTGCACTCCTGATAATAGTAAAATATACAATCCCATGGACATAGCAAATTCCTTTGCAGACTACTATTCCTCTTTATATAACCTTAGGACTGATCCAGCTACACCACAACCTACTACAGCCGATATTCAAAAATTCTTCGCCGACCTTTCCCTTCCCACTCTATCACAGGAGCAGTTGGAATCCCTTAATTCGCCTATTACGGAGCCTGAGATCTGACGGGTTGTAAAGACGTTTCCTAACGGAAAGTCCCCGGGACCTGATGGACTCCCGAACTGTTACTACAAAAACTTCTCAGAGACTTTGTCCCCAGCTCTGGAAGCAGTTTATTCAGCCGCTGTGTCCTCTGCCTCATTTCCCCCTGAAATGCTCAATGCATTTATTGTTACCATCCCGAAACCTGGGAAGGAGCCTACCACTCCAGCTAACTTCAGGCCGATTTCACTATTAAACACTGATGTGAAGTTATATGCCAAAATCCTGTCTCATAGGCTCCTTCCTATCCCGCCATCCCTGATTGGACCGGAGCAAACTGGTTTTACAAGGGGACGACAGGCATCGGACGCCACTAGGAGGGTGGTTGATATTGTTTACCATGCTGGGTCCTGTCGGATGCCTTCTCTACTGTTGTCCTTGGACGCGGAGAAGGCATTCGACAGGATCCACTGGGGATATACGACTCAGACTCTGGGTAGATTTGGGTTTTCAGGTCCCATTTTGTCGGCAATTTTAGCTTTGTATTCTTCCCCCTGCGCCCAGGTATATACCTTCAACATGTTATCTTCCCCATTTCCCATCTCAAATGGCACTAGACAGGGCTGTCCCCTGTCCCCCTATATTTTTAATTTACTGATAGAGCCCCTTGCTGAAAAAAATAGAACTCACCCTGACATTTCAGGATTCAAGTTTTCTGATAAATCCCATACTATAAGCCTCTTCGCGGACGACGTCATCCTCTTTCTCTCCTCCCCATCTACTTCTTTGCCCTGTGCCCACTCCATTCTTAATGACTTTAGCTGTATATCATATTATAAAGTCAATTTTACAAAATCCCTCATTCTAGGCCTTAGCCTCCCACCTCCATTGCAACTTAGTTTGCAAAAGAATTTCCCCTACACATGGGCGGAGACGAGTATCCCTTATCTCGGCCTACAGATAACATCTGACTCATCTAAATTGGCTGATGCCAACTATATCCCACTAATTGCCAAGATAGAAAAGGAGGCGAACAGGCTCACTAAAACAGAACTTACCTGGTCGGGAAGACTGGCATCCTTTAAGATGCTTTTACTGCCTCAGATACTATATGTGTTCCGTACGTTGCCTATACCTATTAAGAATAGCCATCTAAAAACACTCAACAATATTCTCCGACAATATGTTTGGGGTGGTAAGCGACCTAGATCCTCCCGAACTCTCCTAATTAAACATAGGTCAGTGGCCGGAATGGGTCTGATAGATTTGAATGACTACTATAGAGCAGCCATACTTACTTCACTCAAATACTGGTTCTCTCCCTCGCCGGATATTCTCTGGTGTGGAATAGAGCAGCCCCTCAGTCCGACAAAGGATCTGCGTTTGCTTTTAGTTCTGGACGCTTGGAGACCCCTCTCCTTGTGATGCCTTCCTCCGACTCTTCAGGCCTCCCTACTGGCTTGGAGAGATGTATGTAGTCTGACACGTCATCCACAGTTACAAAAATACCTGTACCTATAGAAATTTTACACCACATGATCCCACACACAGATTTTTCAAAGTGGAAAGCCCAGGGTATCTCCTACATTGATAATCTATATCAAGGAGACTCACCTAAAATATTTGAATCACTTAGGATAGAATTTGACTTGCTCCCTATGGAATATTACAGATATTTGCAAACAATGCACCTTCTCATAACGTTAAGTCCCCCCCCCCACATTTCCATTCCAGATAAATTATGGCAATTTATACTAAGTCCCCCTCCTCCCCCCAAAGAGATCTCTCTTTTCTACTATGTTTTTCAACACAAACTTACCTTCACTAACTCTGGTCCTTTCGCTAAGTGGTCATCAGATCTTAATAAACACTTCGCTCCGCAGGATTGGCAGGACGCATTTCAAACTATTCATAAAGCATCCAAGTACGTGAACCACTGGGAACTCTCACAAAAAATAACCCTGCGGTGGTACTGGACACCATATCTTATGGCAAAATTTTCATCGTCCAACCCCCCTCTGTGTTGGAGAGGATGCGGAGAAGTAGGCACCATCTCGCACATGTTTTGGTTCTGTAAACACCTTACCAGTTTCTGGAACACTGTGCTCCGATGCGTTTCACGCATTACAGGGATTCTAACACCATTGAACCCTGAACTAGCAGTCCTAAACCTGGGCATTAAGCGTTTCCCCCATAGCTGTCGCACGGTCATTACACATGTTCTATTAGCTGCTAGACTACTGATTGCCAGAAACTGGAAGTCCAATAAAGCTCCCAATCTTTCTGACGTACTTGACATAACTAGACAAAACCACATCTCCGAATCATTGATAGCCAGTAGAAGAGGGACCCGAAAGAGCCTCGACAGTCAATGGAAAATCTGGGTTGATTGGTTTGAATTAAATCATTGATGTTTAGATGTCCTTTACCGCTCTTGATTACGATCGTATCCTTGCTACTTCTAGCCTAGCGACAATTCTCAAGGTATTGAACTGCATTACTAGTCTCCTTGTCTGTATCTCCACTAGTCCGAGTTCCCTGTATTCTTTGCCTCTCCCTAATGTTGTCCTTTTTTCTTCTTTTTTTTTTTTCTTTTTTTTTTTGTTTTCTCTTCTCTTTTTGTTTTCTGTGTACTATATTTATCATCCATCCAACGATAAGACTACCATATCTGTATGCAAGAATGCTATGATGATAACTCGCATGTTACACTACTTTGTGTATTCCTATGGCGCATGAAGTATGATGTATACACTTCTTGTATTTCTATTCTTGATAAAACCTCAATAAAAACTAATAAAAAAAAAAAATATAAAAAAAAAAGGTTGAAAGCTTGTTGCACCTGAACTGTCTATACAACCTCTTCCCGTCCAAAGAATCTATCAGGATTCCCCGAGTGTACTTGGTACCTGTCATCGTACCATCATCCCCTCACACTGGGCATCTCAGTGCCTGGCCCCTGGAGGCCTTACTTCTTATTACGGTTCTACAGTTTCACTTTACTTTTTTTATGTTATTTTTATTGTTATTTTCCAAAATTTATGTTTACGCGTTTCTGTCTATTGGCGCTTACCCTCGCTAAACCATTGGCAGAAGGAACTATCTGCCCACGTGTTGAATACATTTGCTTCTCTCCTTAAGGAGTCTTTATGTATACTCTCAATATGTCTTGTCACAGGTGTACATTTTCTGCGTAACTATTTAGAGATTATGACAACCTGCAGCACGCCTTATATCCTTGGCCCTGATCTAAGAATTAGACTTTCCCAACAGAGCCTTTCTCTGAATCCATTGCACATCCGAGCTCTCAAGGATTCCTTCACATGCCACTTGGAGCACCCCACAGGACTATTATGAATTCCCCATCCACGGCAAAACCTACCACCTCACTCTAAAGGCCTATGAATATTAACATCCTGTCGCTTAACGCACGGGGACTCAACCACCCTGCTAAGAGACGATCTCTGTGGCAAGAAGCAACTAAACTAAAAGTGGACAAACTAGCGGTGCAGGAAACACACTTCCACAAACTGTCTACGCCTATTTGTACTCACAAAAACTTTCCGTTCATCGTGCACTCTTCAATCGCAGCGAAAAAAAGAGGAGTCATGGTTGCCGTAAGAGACTCAGTTGATTTTGAACTTAATGACTCGTTTATTGACCCTGATGGTAGGTTCATTATTCTGGTATGCAAGGTGAACAAACTCCCTATTACTTTTGCATGTATCTATGCCCCTAACTCGCACCAGTTAAGGTTTTTGAAAAAGGTTCTCAAACGAATAGAGCTGATGCGAGTTGGTAGCATTTTAATATGTGGGGATTTCAATATGATTTTAGATAAAGATTTAGACACATCCTCTGGAGTCAGGAATCATTTCCCCAAATTTCGAGAGCTCCTGATCAAGGAGGAGCTGTATGATGCCTGGCGTTGCCTTAATGCTAGCGAAAGATCTTATACGTACTACTCCCCTAGATTTAATTCCTACTCCAGATTAGATATGTTTATTACTGACAAGAACATGCTACATAGAATTACACAATCTTCCATTTTCGATATTACATGGTCAGATCATGCCCCCGTCCTAATTCACATTGAAGGAGATAAAACCCATGTTCCAGCTCGTATTTGGAGAAATTATGAAACTATATTACAAGATCCAAAATTTCATAAGGAAATTGCCCAACAGCTCGGGGAATACTTTAATTTTAACGACCCTAAATGTACTAGCCCTTTCACTAACTGGAATGCACATAAAGCTTTTATAAGGGGGGTCCTAATCAAAATTAAATCCAAGATTCAAAAAATTTGAGCTTCCAAACTAAATGACCTATTAACCGAACTACGTACCTTAGAACAACGCAACCAATCGGACCCGTCTGTCGATCTTGCAAACCAACTATTTCACGTAAGGTATAAAATCAGAGAATGGTATTGTGCAGTACATGACCGCGCTATGAAAAGGCTTCATCTTAATTACTATGGAAACAACAACAGAGTGGGTAAATTCTTGGCCAATCGCTTAAAAGATAAACGCACCAAAACATCAATCCCCTATTTGCTCCACCCCAAAACTACAAATAGGATAGAACACCCCCAAGAAATTGCAGACGCATTTGCAGATTACTATGCATCCCTATACAACCTGCACACGGACCCCAACACATCTAGACCAACTAAAAAACACATAGCTTCTTTCTTAGATAAAATTCACTTACCTTCACTATCCAGTACCAAACTTCACGACCTCAAAGCTATACATTCCTTACCCTCAGGAAAATCCCCAGGCCCAGATGGACTCTTAAATGCATATTACAAGACTTTCTCCGATATACTGTCCCCCCACCTTCTTTCTATATTCAACATAGCTAGGACAATGGAATCATTTCCAGCAGAAATGCTTAAGGCATATGTTGTTTCTCTACCCAAGCCAGGGAAATCTCCCGATACACCAGCTAATTTTCGCCCCATCTCCCTCCTCAATGGAGACATCAAATTATACGCCAAGATGATAGCAAATAGAATTTTTGAAATTATGCCAGATCTAATAAGTCCAGACCAAACTGGTTTCATGAAAGGGAGGCAGGCGTCGGACGCCACACGGCGCTTGCTGAATATTATTCACCAAGCGGGGATTCGGGGAACGCCTTCTCTGCTTCTCTCTATAGATGCAGAGAAGGCGTTCGATAGGGTCCAGTGGGATTACATGGCAGCGGCGCTGCAAAAATTTGGTTTTCAGGATGAGGCCCTATCGGCTATCCTTGCACTATATTCCAACCCCTCAGCTCAGGTGTTCACCATGGGACTTCTATCTAAAACCTTCCACATATCGAATGGCACCCGCCAGGGGTGTCCCCTGTCACCCCTCATATTTAATCTGATGATAGAACCCCTGGCGGAGACCATTCGATCACATCCACACATATCCGGACTTAAAGTCCAACGTAAAGACCATATAGTTAATTTGTTTGCAGACGATATCATTCTCTATTTAACTAACCCAGTCGTAACGCTATCATTTGCACATGAAATTTTAGAAACATTCGGACAGATATCCTACTATAAAGTGAATTTTAATAAATCCCTAATATTAAACTTAGGACTAAATCACCATGCGAGCTTGTATCTCAAGCAAACATTTCCATACGTATGGACCTCCAAACAGATCCCCTATTTAGGTATCCAATTAACAACGAACTTATCCCATATAGCAGATGTTAATATTAAAAACCTCCTACAAGACGTGAAAAAAAGCCCTCTTAAATTTCTCCAAAACTGAGGTATCGTGGGCAGGGAGAATAGCGTCCTACAAAATGATGATCTTGCCAAAAATACTATACATATTTAGAACCCTCCCGATAATATATAAAACGTCACATTTCCAAGAACTAAATAAACTTCTTAAACAATACATATGGCAGGGCAAAAGGGCCCGGTGCCCAACCAACAAACGTGTACTGCATAGAAATGCGGGAGGTATGGGCCTCCCCGACCTTAAGGATTATTGGGCAGCTGTACTAGCACAAGCCAAACATTGGTTCCTACCAAGCCCTGATCCCTTGTGGGCAAACCTAGAAGCATATATAGCGAAAACCCCACACTTGAGCCTTTTTCTCCTGGCAGACTCTTGGAAACCTAGAGCCTTAACACTTTTCTCCCCAACGATTACGGTGACTATTTTCGCCTGGAGACATCTACGCCAGCAACCACCGAGGGAAAACCTCAGTACTGCCGTCAGAATCTTGATTCAAACACTGGAAATTCTGCTCCCGTACAGTAAAGTTACTGCATGGAAGGAGAATGGGTTGGAATGGGTTGACGACTTATACTACAAACCCCTGATCCAGCTTTAGCAATTCTTCACCTTGGTATTGATAATTATCTGATCCAATTCCGTACAGTAGTGATTCAAGTCCTGAATACAGCTAAATTGATTATTGCCCGACACTGGAAAAGCACACTGTCCCCCAACCCTTCAGAAGTTCTAGTTCAAGTGAACCTTAATTTTCAGTTTGAAAGGTTGTTGGCCCTTAGGAATTCTTGTGGTAAAAATATTGACACGAAATGGAAGTGCTGGATGGAGTGGTATAAGAAATAACTTCTTCCTCCTTAGCCAGTGAAATTAGCGCTGCACTTTGCTTTTAGACGCCAGTCCTTGTACACCACCATATACCTCGATTTTAGTGTGAGGAAGTGTTGTTGCAGTTAACTCTACCCAGTGAAGTTCTGGATGGCTCTTCCGTCACAGTGTGCTCCCATTAGGGGTGCGGAGGAGCCAAACAGATACCACTGCCATACAAGGGTATACTTTTCATTTTAGAGTATTAGTTAATTCTACTTCGCCAGAGATAAGTTTAGAGTACTATGACGTGAATTTGAAACCAGTGAGAAGAACTGGTTTCATACTGGTTTCATACTTACAAACGTATTACTTTATCTTTTATTTTCCTTGTCTCTCCTTGCGATTTCTTTTTTTATTTTATTTTTCTTTCTTTTTTTTTCTTTTTTTCTCTTTGTTTGTGATGTATATCATTTAATTGTAACACATCTTCATCTGAACTGGTTACATTATACTTGTAATGTATAAAAATTTTTTTTCAATAAAAACGATTTTGGAAAAAAAAAGTCAGCAGCTGCAGTATTTGTAGCTGCTGGCTTAAAAAAAAAAATAAAAAAAAAAAATGCGGACTCCTGGCGGACTCCCGCTTTAATAGTACCGCAGGTATCTTAACATGATGCAATATAAATTGAATACATAAAATCAACTCAGACAGTGAACTTATAGAAAATGCCCATGTACATAAAAAAAGAAGTGGTGAAGCTGAAGTAGGGATAAATCCTGTATGCCCCGTCACCGCTTAGGAGAAATGCACAAACACGTCACCCGGGGAATTATGGCAAGTAGCCTATTCACCTTGACCCCTTTGTTTAACCACTTAACGACCGCCACATGCCATTGTACGTCATCACAATGGCATGTACAGGCACAAGCATGTACATGTACGTGCTTGCCTTCCAGCGGGTGGGGGGTCCGATCGGACCCCCTCCCGCTGGATGCGGCGGTCTGTTTCGCTTCAGGAGCGATCCGGGATAATGGGGATGGCCGTTGGTTTCTGGCCATCCCCTCTCGATCGCTCCTGGCGAATGAGACGCTTCCTCCCACTGTGTATTGTATACACAGGCAGGGAGGAAGTGATGTCATTCTCCTCGGGGCGGTCTTTTTGACCAGACTACGAGGAGAAGACTAAAAGTAAGTGTGCACCAACACTACACTGACATGTAGGCACACACAGGCACACAAACCCCTGATCACCCCCCCCCCCCCGATCGCCCCCCCCCCCCCCCCTCCCAGTCACAGTGTCACTGATTGCAGTGATCATTTATTTACCGATCACTGCATTCAGTGTCAGTTGTAAAAGTAAAAACTGTCAGGGCAGTTAGTGTTAGGTCCAGGGTAGCCCCCTACCACCGCCCAATAAAGGTTTAACCCCCTGAATGCCCTTAGAGTTAACCCTTTCACCCCCTTTTGCCAGTGTCACTAAGCGATCATTTTTCTGATCGCTGCATTAGTGTCACTAGTGTCGCTAGGTAGCAAGTTATATTTTTTTAGGTTCACCGCCAGGTTTTTATAGCGCTAGGTATCCCCATATACTACCCAATAATGGTTTTAACCCCCCGATTGCCCCTAGTTAACCCTTTCACCAGCGATCACCGTATAAGTGTCACTGGTGACGCTGGTTAGCCAGTTAGTTATTTAGGTTCCCCGTCAGGTTTTTATATAGCACCACGGACCCCCATATACTACCTAATAAAAATTTGAACCCCCTGATTGCCCCTAGTTAACCCTTTCTCCACTGATCACCGTATAAGTGTTACGGGTGACTCTGGTTTGTTTGCTTTTTTTACTTTCAAATATTTTTTATTGATAACAAGCATAGAGAACAGTCACTGTTACAAGCATATGTCCAAAAAATACATTTTACAACAAAGTTTCGGACATAGATATAGAGTCAGGCTACATTCAGATTTGCGAGATGAACTACACGCTAGAGCGCGGATTAGAACTTGGGCCTACAACTCACATCACTAGTAGTATCACAAGGGCAGAGTCCAGTAAACACTGCAAAGAAAGTAAGTGGGTGGGGCCCTGCCCAGATGTTCGTACACGTATTATGTAGATTGAGCATCATTATCAAAAGAGCATATCGGGAAAAAGAGAAAGGTAAGACAGAAAAAGAGATGAGGGAAGAAATGAGGAAGAACCAGAACTAAAGATATATCACAGAGGAAAGAAAGGAACAAAGAAAAGAGGGGGGTTGGGAAGGAGGGTGGCACTGACCAGGTGGCTCAAGGATGTCACAAATGGGTATGAGCCTCTCCGGCCCTTTATGAGCAGAGCTTAGGGCTTCAAAAGTTGCCTATCGAATCCAGGGGGAAGAAAATGGTCCAACCAAGGGTGCCAGACTTTAAGATGGTGTGGGATCCTATCCACTATTGTGTCCTCTATTTTGCTGTGTATCATAGCCTGGGTGACCCTATTCCTAACTTCCGCAATATGCAGAAGTGGGGACTTCCATGCCTTCGCTATTGTCTGCTTGCCAGCTGTAGTGAGTTGCAAAAAGAGACGCAGTTGCGATTTAGTAAAGTCTTGCGGTGGGAGATTAAGTAGGGCCAGAGATGGGTCGGGAGAGAGGGTCACATTAAACAGAGTTGAAACCATTTGGAATATTATTGCCCAGAAGCGCTGCACCACAGGACATGTCCACCAAATATGCAGGTGGGTGCCACCGGTGTCACAACCACGAAAGCAATTAGGGGAGTATGATGGTAGATATCTAGCAATCCTGGTCGGGACCAGATACCATCTCATGAGGACTTTATAGCTGGCTTCTAGTGCAACAACATTCTGTGAGGAAAGCTTAGTGGTTGCCCATATCATTGACCAATCGCTAACATCCAGGTCCATGGATAGGTCCTTGGACCAAGCAGAAGCGCATACGAGGGAGGCAGGGATGAGGTAGACGTGAGATATGCATAGAGACTGGAGATTATACCCGGGGCATGGGGGTCTGAGTCACATATATCCTCGAAAATAGACAATTTGTTCAGCACCCTTTGTGATCCCAAGAGGGTTTGGATAAAGTGGGAAATTTGGAGGTACCGAAAGCACTCTCGGGAGGGGAGTTGCCAATGGGCTTGTATGGACGGAAAGGGTTTCAGGACACCGTTCAAGATAAAGTCCCTCACACGTTCCAGGCCGGCTCGAGACCAGGCCAGGAAGGAGGCAGGCTGAGAAAATGCGGGAGGGAATAGTGGGTGGCCAAGAAGAGATAGTAGGGGTAAATGCGGGGAGGTCAATTTAAAAGGTCTGCGTAGTTTGTCCCAGATTTTCATAGAATGTAAGGTTATAGGATTAGAAATAGGTCCCCGGGCAGTGGCAGGGAGCCACAAAAGATTGGTGATATGTATAGGATGAAGATCTAATGCCTCCAGAGCCACCCAGAGAGGGATCTCCGTTTTCGCGTGGTAGAGGGCCAACTGAGCAAGTTGTGCGGCCTGAAAATAACGGAGAAAATTGGGAACACCAAGACCCCCATTGAGCTTACTGCGGAGCAAAGTTGATTGTGAAATTCGGGGGGCCCTAGTACCCCAAATATATTTGTATACCCGACTCTGGATCGCTCTGTGGAAATAAGGTGGGATCGCGACCGGGAGGACTCTATACAGGTACAACAACTTCGGCAACAAGGACATCTTCACAGCCGCGGTCCGCCCCAGCCATGAAACGTGTAGAGGCAGCCAGGTGTCAAGCAGGGAGGACAAATGTTTAAACATTGGGAGATAATTAGAGCGGAATAGGTGGGCAGGGTCACTTGTCAGTTTGATACCTAAATAAGAAATTGAGGAGGAGGACCATTGAAAGGGGAAATTACTTTGTATAAGGTCAAGGACCTCTGAAGGGAGAGACACGTTAAGGGCTTTAGATTTCTCTTGGTTGACCTCTAACCCAGATATTCTTGCAAATTTAGATAGGAGTTGTAGAAGGTTGGGCAGGGAGATATGTGGGGATGTAACGAATAACAGGGCGTCATCAGCGAAAAGGCATATTTTGTGAGATGTAGAAGCAACGTCTACACCATGAATATTGGGGTCGGATCTAATTAAGGCAGCAAGGGGTTCAATTACTAAGGCAAATATTAATGGGGATAAGGGGCAGCCCTGCCTTGTCCATCTACTAATTGGGAAACACTCTGAACTGAAGCCAGAGTACTTAACAAATGCCTGCGGATGAGTATACAGAGCACTTACCCATTGCAAGAAGTTGGGGCCAAAACCCCAACGTCCCAAGTTGTAGTGAAGGTAGGGCCATGAGACCGTATCGAAAGCGTTCCTAATATCAAGAGATAAAAGGTGCATGGGAATCTTACGAGACATAGCTATGTGCTGTAGAAGGACAAGCCGATGTATGTTGTCGGCAGCCTGGCGGCGGGGAATGAATCCTACTTGATCCTTATGTATCAGGCCTCCAATAATCGGGTTGAGTCTTAGGGCGAGGATTTTAGCTAGTAGTTTCACATCTACATTTAAAAGGGATATGGGCCTATAGTTGGACCAGAGGGTGTGGTCTGTATTGGGCTTAGGGATCATGGCGATAATGGCAGTCAACGAGTCTCAGCCAAGGGATTGTTGCTGTAGCAGGGCGTTGAAAGATTTAGAAAAAAGTGGGGCAAGAGTGGTCGCAAACTTCTTGTAATATACAGCAGGAAGACCATCTGGGCCAGGGCGTTTATGAGGCTTAAGTGATTTGATGGCGCCAAGGACCTCTTCTACCGAGATAGGTTTATCTATAGACTCCCGGCTAGCATCAGGCAACGTAGGTATAGATAAGTCTTGGAAGAGCGTCTCCGCCTCAGAAGAGGGAAGAGACCCCTTTGTTTCATATAGGTTAGCAAGACGCTTACGGAATTCAGAAAGTACCTTAACAGGGTTACTAGTATGAGTGCCATTAGCCAGCCGGAGTCTAATAGGTTTGTGAATACGGTCTGGTCGCCGGAGACTCAGCGCTAATAAGGTATCTGGCTTGTTGGCCTTTGTATAGATCTTGTGGCCGGACCGGCGGAGAGCTTTCTCCGCAGATTCAGCCAAGAGCAAATCCAGCTCCAACTTGGTTACTTCAAGCTGTTTCTTGTTAGTATTGGAAGGGGTCGCCTGGAATTGTAGAAACTGGCGTTGGAAGTCAGCTTCCAACCGTTGCAATTTGAGTCTTTTGTCACGCTTGAGATAAGTGGCAACTGAGATACAGGTACCTCTGATCACCGGATTGTGCGCTTCCCAGAGCAGGGTTGGCGAGATGTCTGGACTAGCGTTAAATTGGAGATAGTCATTAAGGGCTGTTTGAATATCAAGGCAATAGGACTGGTTAGTAAGGAGGGCCTCATTCATACACCAGGATTTGTTGTCAGGGCGGGGTATTAATGACGAGACCGTAGTTACAACAGCGCAATGATCTGACCACGTGATGGGTTGTATGGAGGATTTTAGTAAAATTGGGGAGGATGGGATTGGTACAAGGATATGGTCAATTCTAGAGAACGAGTTGTGCGGGGGGGAATAGTAGGTATAATTTTTCTTCAACGGGTTACACTCTCTCCAGGAATCCAAAAGGGAGTGTTGCAGTAATCTGCAAAATTGTGAAGCAGGGGAATAATGATCTGAGGAGTAGGGAGACTTATCCAGATGCGGATGAAGTACCAGATTTGAATCGCCACACATAAATAACGTACCTTTGGAGTGTGCCCTAACTACCTGCAGGAGGTGGGTGAAGAAGGGGATCGGGTTGACATTTGGGGCATAATAGGAGACAAAAGTAGTTTCCACTTCCTGCAAAAGGCCCACCAATATAATATAGCGGCCTGAGGGATCCTTGATCTCTGTTTGTAATGTGAAGGGCAGGGAGTGGTGAAAAGCAAGTAAAACCCCTCTATGTTTAGTATCTGCAGAGGCGGTGTATACTAGGGGATAACGGGAGCTGAAATATTTGGGGGTGTTGTGAGCAGTGAAGTGAGTTTCCTGGAGGGCAACAATGTCGGCCCCCAGGGAAACAAAGGTGCGAAAGGCCTTAGTTCTCTTATGAGGGGAGTTAAGTCCCTTAACATTAAGGGAGATTATATTTAAAGGAGCCATCTAGGTGAGCGGAGAAGGGCAAGTAGAAAAAAAAAAGGGGGGGAGGAGAGGAGGGTGAGCCACCCGGCCAGTAAGGGAGAGAAAAAAGAAGGAAAAAAGCAAGAAAGAAACACAAAGGAGAAAAGAGACAACAGGGGGAGAAGAAAAGAGGGGAAGTGGTGTACAAGGCGTAGGGCACCCCATTAATTGAGAAAAACTGAACAAAGTATCTGTAGTGCCCAACCAAATAGTGCGCTAGCTCCACAGCCAGAAAAAAACGACCGAAGAGAGAGAGCACCGGAGGGTGGGGGAGCAGTGACAACTCCCCACTGCAAGCGGATCTAACAGTGAAAACTATATAATTACGTTTAGGACAACATCCTGAGTAAAAGTAACATAAACTAGACAAGAGGCAAACGGCAGTATCCATAGCCTTCTAGATATAAGGGATTCGCAACTATCTCAGGTCGGAGGTGGGGATACAGAAAGGGTCAGAGGGGAGGGAGGCAGGGGGAATGGGTGGGTGAAGGGAAAGAAAGGGGAAGGTAAGGGGAGGAAGAGAAAAGGAGGGGGGGGGGGATTAGGAGGAGAGGAAAAAAGGGGAGCAGGGGAGGGAAGAGGGGGAGGGCAAAAGGGAAGGAGGGAGAGAAACAGCCAGCCCACGAGTTGCATAAATAGGAGCAGGCTAGAAAAACATAAATCACCGTTTACTGAGTAAAGTGCTGGAGGAGGCACGGAAAGAGGCATCCAATGGAAAAGAAGGGGTGGGGCGCAAGGACGAGAGGAGGGGAGACAAGCAAGTCACATCCCCACCCCCCGTCCAGCCCCCCCCCCCTCCCCCAGCGGACAAACCAAAAAAAAGAAACATACGTAAATAAAAACAGGAAAAAAAACATTTGTTGGAATGATATACATATAGGTCAAGTCAACGAAGTATATAACAGTATACACATCAAAAAAGAAATAACTGAACCAGTACTATATCCCCAATAGGGGACATAGAGACCTCATGGGACACCTAAGTAAGGGTGTCGCAAGCACACCCAGCTACTGTCCCCCAGGTGGCAGCACATTATCAAATAGGTACCTGAAGCAAAAGGAGAAGACAAAAATGAAGAATAAAAATGAAAAGATGGAGAATGAAAAATGAGAAAAAAAAAAAGGCAAAAATGGAGAGACAAAAAATATACAAAACACGAGGTGACAAAAAAAACGTTAGTGGAAGTGCTGCAACAGCGGGGCCGTGATAAAGGTCCAGAGGTCGGGGCCACAATGAGGTACTCCAAGAGTACTGAGGAAAAAAGAGGGAGCACCCTCAGGTATATCAACGAGGCGTGCGGGACTTCGGGCTGAGAAAGGCATCTTCAGAACGGCGTGAAGGGGTCCCCTTATGGATAGATGTCGGGTCCAGCGGATTGCGTTTCGGTGTGGCCGAATATGGATGTGCCGTGGATCGAGCCGGGGTGCGGGGTAGCGCAGTCTCCGAGACTTGAACCGGCAAGGTCAGACGAAGAGATTCCAGTAGATGCTGTAAAGATTCCGGGGTTGAGCACGAATGCTGTGTGTAAACTGCAGGGCGAAGGGGAACCTCCAGGTGTACTTAAGCTGGTGCTGCATTAAGATTTGAAGTTGGGGCTTCATGGCACGGCGTTTAGCTATAGTCAGCGGAGCCAGGTCAGAGAAAAGCTGATATTTATGCGTTTGGAAGAGCAATTCCTCTTTCTTACGGGCATCATTCAGCAACAGTTCTTTCGTGCGAAAGAAATGTAGCTTCACAATAATGTCCCGAGGGGGACTGTCCTTTTGGCGGCGTGTGAGGGCACGATGGATCCTGTCAAACTCAAGCCGCTCTATTGGGATGGAGGGTGAGAGTTCCTGGAACAGTGCAGTCGTAAAAGATTGTATATCATCCACAGTTTCTGGGATGCCGCGTAAGCGCAGGTTGGACCTGCGGGAGCGATTTCCGGCATCCTCTAAACGGGAGAGTAAGGTTGCATTCTCCTCTCTTAGCACAGAGAAGTTCTGAGAGTGTTCTTGGAGGGTAAGCTCCATATCGCCAACTCTTGTCTCCAGGTCAGCCGTGCGCTGACCTATTTCACGGATTTCCCGTGATAACCTGTCCGTTATTTGCTCTGAGGTAGCCTTGAGAGCCTTTTGGAGCATAGTCTCCATGTGTTTCAAAAAGGCAGCTTGAGACATACCTGAAGAAGGTAGAGGTGGAGAACCGCCAAGGTTAGAGTCCGATTCATCGTCATCGCCACTGTCCGCTTGGTCGGAGGCCGCAGGAGAGGCAATGTGGTGTTTAGCTAAGGCCTTAGCCGCCATTTTGGAAGAAGCCCGGGCCTCTTTGATGGGTTTCGGCTTATTTTTGCCCTTTGGTCCCGTGAGTACCATCCCGGGAGATGCCAGTATTGTCCCAAAGGTGATGCGAATGAAATCGTGGCAAAATGCGGGTTCAGACGGGTGATATTGATCCGATCTTGCAGTGGGGAGCGCAGAGCTCTAAGGGAGAACGTCTGCCATGTCGAGCTTCGCGCATGCGCCCCCGGTTTGTTTGCTTTTTATAGCATCAGGGCACCCACCATTTATTACCCAATAAAGGTTTAACCCCCTGATCACCCGGCGGGTGAGATCAATTAGGTTTTAGGGTCAGGGTCTGCGTTGCCCCAGGCAGCGCTAGGTTAGTGCCAGTACCACTAACACCCACGCGCAAAGCATACACCTCCCGTAGTGGTATAGAATCTGAACAGATCAATATCTGATCTGATCAGATCTATACTAGCGTCCCCAGCAGTTTAGGGTTCCAAAAAAACGCATTGTTAGCGCGATCAGCCCAGATACCTCCGCCCAGCCCACCCAAGTGCAGTACTGATCGATCACTGTCACTTACAAAACACTAAACACATAACTGCAGTTATCGCAGAGTCAGGCCTGATCCCTGCGATCGCTAACAGGTTTTTTTGGTAGCGTTTTATATTTAAATCCGGAAGGCAGTGCTTGGTTTTTGGGGTCCCGTACGTGTGGTATCCCCGTACTCGGGAGAAGCAGCAGAATTTATTTTGGGGTGTAATTTGACTTATGCCCATAGCATGTGTGAGCGATATATCATTTAGTGACAACTTTGTGCAAAAAAAAAAAAAAAATGTAATATCCCTGCAACTTGTGGCAAAATATAAAATATTTCATGGACTCAACATGCCTCTCAGTAAATAGCTTGGGGTGTCTACTTTCCAAAATTAGGTCATTTAGGGGGGGGGGGGTGCTATTTTGGCATTTTATGGCCTTCAAAACTGATAGGTAGTGAGGAGTGAAATCAAAAATTTGCACCCTTAGAAATCCTGAAGGCAGTGATTGGATTTTGGGGTGCCGTACGCGGCTAGACTCCCAAAAAGCGCCACATATGTGGTATCCCCGTACTCAGGAGAAGCAGCAGAATATATTTTAAGGTGCAATTCCACACACAACTATGGCATGTGTGAGCAATATATCATTTAGTGACAACTTTTTGTAAACTTTTTTTTTGTGTCATTATTCAATCACTTGGGACAAAAAAAAATAAAAAATATTCAATGGGCTCAACATGCCCCTCAGCTATTTCCTTGGGGTGTCTAGTTTCCAAAATGGGGTCATTTTTTTTTTGGGGGGGGGGGGGTTGTACTGCCCTGCCATTTTAGCACCTCAAGAAATGAGATAGGCAGTCACAAATTAAAAGCTATGTAAATTCCAGAAAATGTACTCTAGTTTGTAGACGCTATAACTTTTGAGCAAACCAATAAATATATGCTTATTGACATTTTTTTTACTAAAGACATGTGGCTGAATACATTTTGCCCTAAATGTATGACTAAAATTGCGTTTATTCGATTTTTCTTATTACAAAAAGTAGAAAATATCATTTTTTCTCAAAATTTGCGGTCTTTTTCCATTTATATCGCAAAAAAAAAAAAAAAAAAATTTGCAGAGGCAATCAAATATCATCAAAAGAAAGCTCTATTTGTGGGAAGAAAAGGACGCAAATTTTGTTTGGGTACAACATTGCATGACCACGCAATTACCAGTTAAAGCAGTGCGGTGCGAAATTGTAAAAAGGCCTCTGGTCCTTAAGCTGAAAATTGGTCCGGGGCTAAAGTGGTTAAAAGGAAGGTCAAGTAAAGCTTTAGCAGGTTTAGGGAACTGCCAACCTTGATGGGGAAACTCTGCTTAGGTGTACCAGAAATGTTGTTTCAATCCATGTTTGCTCAAGAAAAAAAATAGAGAGAACCGAATCATGGCATAATACCGTTTTATTTTCAAAAAAATTTTATTGTAGAATAATACAATAACAAATATTGATAACAACCCATACAAATGCGATACAAAAAGTTGACAGGTCAAAGAAAAATAAGATAAACAGAGAGTGCCTAGGTAAGTCGAGAAACATGTGTTACCAACATAGGCAAGAAACAGAAAAAGAAGGGCTACGAGTCTGGGGCCCAGTTGCTGTATACTATACATTCCTTATCGCTAGGTCCGGGGGCATCTCGTCCCCTCTCAACACCCCAATGGGCTGTGTCGAGTGGGGGCGCCACGCCAGATAAAACAGGGTAAGGTAAGGTTAAGTGGGAGTGTGATTTAGTCCCAATACGGTAGTAAAAAGGATCAGGAGGAAGGGAAGGGAAGAGAAACAGGTAAGATATAGGAAGAAATTGATGAAGATGCTTGAATCGAAAAACCTGAGCTGCAGGATCATCAGAGCTAACTTACAAATACTGTATAAAAAAATAGTACACTGAACCAGTGACTTTCGCTGCCGGCTCTGCTTGGTCTGGGGATGATGGATTACTAGTTAGACAAGCTTAATACATTTTGGGTGTGATAACCAGGAAGACCATTGTTTGTAGAATCTAGATTCTGTCATGTGAACTCTGGAGAAAAGAAATTCCATGTGACAATGAACATTAAGTGTGTTAATACGCTCAGTTAGGGTTGGAGGGAGGGGGTTTTTCCACGCACGAGCTATAAGCAGGCGTGCTGAGATTAGGACGTGGTGTACCACTGGTAGACAGGAGGAAGGCCAATATTGGGAGTCCAGACCAAAGAGAGCCATTCGCGAAGTCAGCTGTTGGGGGGAGCTGGTTAAGGTCTGAACCAGAGCGGAAACTTGTAGCCAAAAGGGTCCAATAACCGGGCAGCTCCACCAGATATGAAATAAGTCCCCGGTGGAGTTGCAATTTCTCCAGCACTGTGGAGAATGAGTGGGGAAGATGGTCGCTAACTTTTGCGGAGTGTAGTACCACCTATGAAACAGTTTCATGACCGCTTCCCAATGTGTGATGTTTTTGGAGAGGACTAGAGGGGTGCGAAGAACTCTATGCCAATCTTCCATGGTGAAAGAGCAATGTAGTAAGGATTCCCAGTAGAGGATGCTCGAAGATTTGGAGGAAGAGGAGGGTTTGGAGAGGAGTTTGTAGATAAAGGATATGCCCTTTAACACAGTAAGAGGGCGGTTATAGAAATGGAGGAGCTCCTTGGAGGTTGTGTCAGGAGTTGTCGAGCCTTGAGAGATGATGTGTCGAAGCCTTAAGTAGATATAAAAGTCCCGATGTGAGAGATTAAAGTCCGAAATCAGTTGTTGGAAGCTTTTTAGATCCGGACCAAGAAACAAAGCTCCGATGGTGGTGATTCCGGCTTCATGCCAGTGCTTAATTGCTAGGTCCGGAGAGAGAAGTTGTAGTGCTAGTAGGGGGAGATTGTTCAATGCAGATCTGTGTATACCCAGATGATCTTTGCGTATTGCACTCCATTGAGATAGGCAGGCCCTTACCGTGGGAAGAATGGATCGTGTGGTCGGGAGAGACAACCAGATCGCTGCTAGGGTCAGTTGTGGATCCGCTGGGAGAGTAGCTGCCTCGATTTGATGCCATCTCGTGTTGGGGTCTTGCGACCATAGTTGTCTCCCTTGGTCAAGGATGATGGATTTGTAGTACTTTTTTACGTCCGGTGATCCCATCCCTCCTGAGGTAGAGGGAGTGCTAAGGACAGAAGATTTTAAGCGGGGTTTACGTCCTGCCCAGATGAACGAATCTAAGGTACGCTGCAGTTTAGCTAGGTCAGCTGAGAGAATCGGAAGCGGGAGGGTTCGAAAGAAATAGAGCACATGTGGAAGGAGAAACATTTTGGTTAGGGCTATCCTTCCAGCCCATGAAGCTTTCAAGGAGGTCATATTAGAGGATAAACTGTTCAGTTTCGTGAATAACGAGACAAGATTACTTCGTAACAAACCAGAGGAAGGAGAGACTAGTTGAATGCCTAGATATTGCAGAGATGAGCTGGGGGCCCAGGAGAAGGGTGCTAATTTAGTAATTTCTGCTTTGAGCGCTGGAGAGATCTCTATGCCAAGCATGGCTGATTTTGAGTGGTTTAGTTTGTAAAGGGAAGCTTCACCAAATTTATGGAGGACGTCAGTCAGGGTAGGAAGGGATTTCACTGGATCAGAGACAGCAATGATGACATCATCTGCATAGAGGCCTATCTTATGACAGGTGTCTTTTACATTAATACCATGTATATGGGGGTGTGCACGGATGGACTGCGCCAGAGGCTCCATAACTAACGCGAAAATCAAAGGTGAGAGTGGGCAACCCTGGCGTGTACCATTAGTGATTCTAAAGGGATTTGAGAGAATACCAGAAGTGCGGACCCTCGCAGTAGGTGAGGTATATAGACCTAGAATAGCTTGTAAGAACTCGCCTTCTATGCCAAATTTCCGGAGAACTGCCTCAAGATAACCCCAATGGACTCTGTCGAACGCCTTCTCTGCATCTAGTGATATCAGCAGAGAAGGCGTTCGACTGTGCTCTGCCCAGTGGATAAGGTCTACAAACCTGCGGGTGCCATCTGAGGCTTGGCGGCGGGGAATAAAGCCCACCTGGTCCGGGTGTATGAGGGAAGTCATGTGTTGTGAAAGTCTGGTAGCAAGAAGCTTGGCATACATTTTTAGATCGGTGTTAAGTAATGAGATAGGGCGATAGTTAGCCGGGTCGTACGAGGCCTTCCCCGGTTTATGTATGGTGGTGATGGTTGCTTCTAGGGATTCCGAGGGGATCTCTCCCGTGGCCAGCATGTGATTAAAGGAGTTACATAAATGCGGGGTCAGTTCATCTACAAACGTCTTATAATATTCGTTTCCAAAGCCGTCTGGACCCGGGGCTTTATGTAGGGGGAGACTTTTAATTGCGTTTTTAATTTCCAGCTGTGAAAAAGGTAAGGCTAGGTCAGCAGTTTGAGAAGGGGAGAGGGAGGGTAGGGTAACGTTGGAGAGAAATGTCTGGATATTCTCTGTCGTGGGCTGTGGATCCGTCGTGGAGTCTTTTAAGTTATATAATTGTTGATAAAATGCGCGAAAGCAGTTGGCTATGTCTCTAGGATTAGTCAGTCTGTTACCTTTAGAATCTATTAGGTGGGAGATTGTGGATTGGGCAGTCCTGTGTTTGTATTGTTGGGCTAGGGCTTTCCCCGATTTGTTACCCTGAGAGTACCAAGTTAGTTTGAGTTTTCGCAGATAGAATTCATGTTTATTCTGGAGGTAAGTACTCAATTCAGATCTTAGTTTGCTGAGCTCTGCGTGCGTTGAGGCAGAGGGGGATTTCATATTAACCTTCTCTAGTGATTTTATCTTATCTAGATAAATGTTAAGGGTCGCTGTGCGCTTTTTCTTCTCCTGAGCCCCCAGTCGTAGCAAAATTCCCCGTAGGACTGCTTTGTGTGCATTCCAGCACGTGGTGGGCTTGGGGACAGATTGCTGGTTTACATCAAAATAATCTTTTATGGCAGTCTTGACCTGTTCCCTAATGTCCTTGGTGCTGATCAGGTTGGGATTTAGTCGCCAGATTGTGAATGGGGAGGTAGGAGGGGAGAGATTGAGAACCATAGAGATGGGGGCATGATCAGACCACGATATTACACCAATTTTAGTGGAAGCAACTGCTTGCAATAGCACTTTGGATGTCAGGAACAAGTCAATCCTGGAATATGACCTCTGAGCAGAAGAATAAAACGTATAGTCTCTTTCAGTACCATGTTGACACCTCCAGGGGTCATAGAATTCTTCCAGATGTAAAAAAGAGGAGAGGGTAGAGGACCTTCTACTTTGGGGGGATGAGGAGTCCAATGCGTGATCTGGTACTGCATTGAAGTCTCCACACAAAACGATTTGATCTTTCGGGTATTGTTGTATTTTGGCGAGGATGGATTTAAGAAAGGGCTTTAGGTGAGTGTTTGGAGCATATATGTTCACAATCACCATGGGTTTGTTATTGAAGGAAGCGGAAAGGATTAAGAACCTCCCTTCGGGGTCTTGCTCTACATTGGAAACTAAGTGCCACCGTAGAGCGCACTGCAATCAGAACACCTCTAACTTTTTTATCTGTGCGGGAATGAAAGATATGTGGGTAGCGTTTATTGGTACATTGTGGTGAGTTTCGGGAAGAGAGATGGGTCTCCTGTATGCATAGGATATCAGAATGAGAAGTCGCAGCTTCCCTCCATAAGAGAGAGCGCTTGAAAGGACTATTCAGTCCCTTAACATTAAGGGACGTGATTGTAAGGGACATTAGCAGATAGGGTCAGTTGTCAAGATGGTACTGAAATTGACGGACCTTTTCAACAGAACTAAGTGCAAATATTAACTCTGCGAGCATATAATGAATACAATAACCGTTGACTATAAGTCAAAGTGTACAAGTAACCAAACAGTAACTGTAACAAAAAGAAAAAAAACAAAAATACAAAAGCGAAGTTGCGATAAATCACACAAACAGTAGTAATGTACCTATATCTATGACCGGGAGATATAGAGACGTGAACTAAGGAACCAGTTGGTTCCTGAACGAACAGAGGGTGGCTTTGGGTAAGGTACACAGGTAGATATGGGAAGAGAATAATGCCGTGTGCTTGGCACACAGTGGCAGATCGGCGTGTAGGGGTTCAAAAGAGGAGAGAGAAACAGTCATCCACTTTAACCTGAAAAGACAAGCGCCTTGTCAAAAAAAAAGAAAAAAGGGGGGGGGTGCCCAAGGGGGCAGCCCCCTATGGTAGGAAGCTCAGGATTTAGGTTTCGTGTCCCATCGATGGGTGATTTTTGCAGGTCTAGAGTTCAGAGGCGGAACCGGGGGCACATGAGGGGCAATGCCCCAGTTGTGTAGTTGTTTGAAACCGTCCTTGGGGGTCAAGAATGCGACTTGTTGTTGCTGGTAGTTTACAAGAAGCTTGGTGGGGAAACCCCATTTGTATGCGATTTTATGTTCTATAAGTATCGCAGTGATTTGAGAGAAGGCCTTGCGTGCCTGTGAGGTGGCGGCTGAGATATCATTTTATAGCTGAATCTTAGTGAAGGGATCAGGGAGGTTGCGTATGGTTCTTGCAGCCCTCATTATCTGCTCCTTAGTGTTAAAAAAGTGTATCCTAGCCAGGATATCTCTGGGAACTGTGTCTGGGAGGTGCTGCGGCTTATGTATTCTGTGCGCTCTGTCAATAAGGAGATCCTGCGGTGTGAGAGCCGGAATAAGCTTGTGAAAGAGCTGGTGCAGGTAGGGGACAATATCGGGAGGTGACACAGTCTCTGGGACTCCCCTGATCTTGATATTATTCCGCCTTGAGCGGTCTTCGAGGTCTGCGACTTTAAGACGCAGTTGGTGAATCGCAGAAGTATGTTCATCCTGAATGTCAACTACAGTGTTGTGAGAGCTGGTGGCAGCAGAGAGATGGTGCTCTATATGATCTATACGCTCTTCCATGTCCTCCATTCTGTCCATCAAATGGTTAATGGAGGATCTGAGCTCCTTCTGCATGTCAGCTTGTAGTGAGAGAAGCATGGCTTTCAGGGTATGTTCAGATGCAGGGCTATCTGATGTGCTGTAAGCTGCCAGTGAAGAGCTAGTTTCAGTCAGCGCTGCTGTGGGACTACAAGTGCCAGCGCCATGTTGCTTCTTCATTAATGGAGGCTTAGAGGGAGAGTGTGCTGGGGAGATTGCTGCTCTCTTACCTCTGTCAGCCGGCGACATGGAGGGCGAACGCTGCCGCTCTCCAGAGTCCTCCATGTCAGAAAGATGATCCTCAGAGGATGCAGGAGCCACCGAGGCCGTCGGTGTCTGTTGCGGAGTGAGGCCTTCGTCCCGAACGGCGCCATCTTGGGCCTGCGCGCCGGCCGGCTTAATGTAAAAATCTGTGAGCTTCTTCGCCCCGTGGGCGGCGGATCTGCCGCGGGTCATGTCCCTGGAGATGTGGGGTTATCCCTGAGGCTCCGTGGAGTCGATCGCGGTGGCGGATGGCGCTGGATGCTATGTGTAGCTGAGTGGATGAGAGGAGCTCAGCACTTATGCGGCCATTCCGGTCAGCGGCCAAGCCACGCCCCCATAATACCGTTTTATTTAAAATAACATAAAAAAAAACAAAAATAGCCAAATGGCCTCTTACTTTAAAGAGGCCATTTGGCTATTAGGCACTAGTGGGAACAAATCTATCAGACCGGGTGAGTTGGAACCTAGCCATGCCGCTTCCGCTGCTTGAATTGGTGTATGTTCCACCCCCTGGATCTCGGGAACCAAAAGGCGCATTTCGGTCACATCGTTTGGTCCGAACTTTTGGTTCCCGAGATCCAGTTCCTTCCCGCATGGCCAGATATTACTCCTAATCTTCCCCCCCTCTGCTTTAGAAGATGCAGCAAACTGAGCACACCCCCCCCCCCCCCCATTTATTGGGTGCATCCCAGAATCAAAGGCTATTTTAACATAAGTTTTAACCTAATCCACAAAACCACAGGAATTGTGGTTCAGCAAGACCCTACAATTGCACTCAGCCATCAGATCCCCACACACTTCCAAACCAACCCAGGCTCTAATTTGCTTTATTCTCTTAGGGGCCAAAATGACTATTGCCCAGGCATGGAAATCTCCTACAGTTTCCTACCGCTTGACCAAGCAGAAAATCTCCTGGATAATGTCAACAGAAAACATTCCCAACACCATACTTGACACAGTTGATAAATTTAGAATCGCTTGGGAACCTTGGGCTGCACATATTGGGGTTCCTCTTTGACCACTGAATAGAGGCCCCAGGGTAATCAACATAATGATGCTATGGCCAAGCCCTCCTTTTCTCCAGCCTTCTATGAAATCCATTCTTTCCTATCCTTATATTATTTGCCAGCCCCCCCTGCCATTTTCAAACCTCTCTCTGTGCAGGCATGAACCCATACAGGCCAACACTCTGCACTGTCTTGGCTAGGGTTCACCTCGTTATTCCTACAAGTTAGAGTTAGCTCAGATGAGCTAAGGTGGGAAGAAGTTCACTTCCTCCCACACAGTCTGATCCCTTATGGGGTGCAGGAGGCGAAAGGGGTATAAGGCCACTAGACAAATCTTTAAGGATGTGTGCAATGTAACATTGCCTTATATTTGTCATTCTCTTTTGTACACAAACTATCTTTGGACTTTGATGTTTGTCCAGTCTTGTATTTTTGAATATGCTCAATAAAAACAATTTTTAAACGAAAAAACAAAAAACCTGGCCACTCTAATTCATATGGCCGGTGAGCCAGAAGGGGCAGGGCACATGAATAGGGGGGCAGCTGTAGTGGATAGATTCATGCTCCTCTCCTTTTAGGGGATGGGGCCCCTGGCATGGCCCTTAGTTGTTTCACGAGTTCTGATGGCTTTGTCTACCCTGTTCTAATGATAAAATTTTTTTATTTATTTTTTTTATTTGTCGTATGCATGTTTTGTCTCTCCCTGTCCTTTCTTATCCTGTCCCCACCTTTACAGGTCAGCCTTGCCATCTCGTCTGCACCCAGCGCACCACCAATCTGCACGCCCTGGCTGTCTTCACACCATTCTATGGCTACATTGCAAGTGAGTACATACAATGTCAGGGGTCTCGCTCCCCACACAAACGTAACAAGTTGTGGGGGCAGTTGAAATATCTAAAAACTCAAATGGTCTTCCTTCAGGAGACTCACTTCACGCCAAAGGCCTTACCTAAACTGCCTACGCATCTTTTTAACCAATGGTTCATTAGCACTTCCCTGACACTTAAATCTAGGGTGACGGTCAATTCCATACACAAGACATGTCTCTTTCAACCTTCTGACCATAAGGTAGATCCCCTGGGTAGGTACTTCTTCTTGAAAGGAAATATTGCTGGCCAGATGTATATGTTTGTGACAATTAATGTCCCTAATGCTGACCAACTTACCTTCATTGATAACACTTTGGATAGCCTAGCAAATTTTAGAGAAGGCTTCTTGATCTTGGAAGGTGACTTCAATGTAAGCCCCGACCCCTTGCTAGACAAGCCCCGACAATCATACCGACATTGACACCACAGGACCTCCTCAGACAGGGCTCATAGGATCCACAAACCGCAGCACCTGCCTGAATCGCTACCTAGAGATATCCTAGCAAGGATCCACTATTTTCACTCCAAAGAGCAAATCATTAGAGCTGCCAGGTCCCTGCGCAATCTTCCTGAACTATTCTCTTAAATACAGCTGTATAATGACATTTCAGCAGCCATGTCACAGGTACGCAAAGCTTTTGCACAAGTGACATTGGTTCTTATTGATCGCAAAATCGCATGCAAATGGGGATTTCCCACCAAACTGATTGTCACATACCAACACCAGCAGGTCACATTCCTGACCCCTAAGGATGAGATTAAACAACTAAACAATTGGGGCATCGCCCCAAACCTGCCTCCAGCGCCCATCGTGAGCAAGAGAGCCTCCAGGATCCCCAACAAGTGGGTAACAAAGGATAAAACCTAGCTTCCTACATGCATATAGGCAACCCTTCCGGATGCCCTAACAATACAATATGCAGGACTATAACTGCCATAATATTGTGGACGAGCATCTCCTAGTTTTTTTTTTTTTTTCTTTTTGATTTTTCCATGCCACTGTGATTATATATATATATATATATATATATATATATATATATATATATTTTTTTTTTTAATTCTTTTTGTGTTTTCTCCCTCTTGTATAGGTTTTTACTTTTCATTGTGTTGGCTCTGCTGTTTGTAAAAGTTATTTTATTTCCAATAGGATTGACAGCAGCATTGATTACCGTCTGTTTGTAACGGATTTATCTAGCTAAGTATTCTGAGACTCTATTACCACTTTGATTGTGATATAGAAGTTTGATTTCTGATCTTGTACGTAGAAACTACCGGTTAACAAATTTGTACACTTCTATAGAGTTCTGATTTATTACTGCTTTCTCTTTGACTTAAGGATACAATTGACCCCAATACCACCTTGACACCTGCTACTCATTTCTCATGTCGCTCAAAATCGCATCCCTCAATGTCAAGGGCATAAATAGTCCATTCAAACGATCGCTGATGTGGAGGGAAGTGATCTTGCAACACGCCAATGTATTATGCGTCCAAGAAACCCACCTGTCCTCCATTAACCCACCATTGTGCACTCACAAAATGTTCCCGCACATCTTTCACTCCCAAGCGAACAAAAAAGTAAGAGGAGTACTCATAGCAGTGAGATCTACTGGATCGCTCTCGGCCTCCAGTATAGAACAAGACCCTGCCGGGAGATATCTAATGCTCTCAGCAAACCTGAACAATAGTCCCTTAGTAATTGTCAACTTGTACACTCCAAACACCCACAAGAAATTATTTTATAAAACGATCATGCTCAAATTACAACATTACCCGTGTGATCAAATGACCCTATGTGGTGACTTCAACGACATATTTGATCATTCACTAGATTCATCCACACTGCAACAGAAACCATCCACTGCCTTATCTTCCATGACCAGACTAGAAGATCAATATGACCCCTGGAGGTGTCAACATGGTACTGCTCACTTTCTATTCTAATGCCCAAAAAACTTACTCCAGGATCAACCTGTTCTTGACATCCAAAGTACTGCTCCAATCGATCTCCTCCTCCAAAATTGGGGTAATATCATGGCCTGACCATGCCCCTATATCCATCACCCTCAAGTTGTCACCCGCCAACACACCATGTAAGCTTTGGCGACTAAACGCCTCCTTACTCGGTGCCAAGGATGTCAGGGAGCTGGTCGGATCCCAGATAACTGAATATTTAGCCTTGAATGATTACGCTGTCTAATACTACCACACTGTGTAATGCTCACAAATCTGTAGTTAGGGGTACCCTACTAAAACTAGTAGCCCAGGAGAAAAAAAAAAAAAAAAAACGCAATGCAACCCTTACCACTCTCCTCAAGAACTAAAAAATATGCAATCACCTTCAGAAGCCAACCATGAAGCACTCATTAGACTCAGGTCGGAGCTGAGTACCTACCTTCAGAACGTATATAAGTGCTACGCAAGAAAATTGAAACTTACCTGATACTCCCAAGGTAATAAAGCAGGGAAGACCCTAGCGCAGCAATATAAACATAGCAGCACAAGCCACAATCCCATACCTCGAAGACGCCAACGGTCGCAGAATAACCCCAAAGGTATGGCCGACTGTTTTAGCTCATTCTACCGCACTTTATACAATCTAAAAGACTCCCCTCATGAGACATGACCCACTGATACAACCATCAAGAAATTTCTTTCCGACGTGAACCTCCCTTCCCTAACCCCAGCGCAACCCGCTGAACTCGCCCAACCCTTCCCTACTCAGGAAGTCTGTGACGCAATTACAGTACTCCCGTTACACAAAGCCCCGGGGCCGGACAGCTTTGGAAATGCATACTATAAAACACATTGCGATCAACTGCTCCCACACCTGTTTAACTCATTTAACAGATTCCTCACCACCGGAGAAATCCTAATAGAATCCTTAGAAGCCACCATTTGCACTATCCATAAGCCAGGAAAGACCCCACATGACCCAGCTAACTATCGCCCTAGCTCACTTCTCAACACAGATCTAAAAATATATGCCAAATTGCTGGCTTCGTGCCTATCACAATACATGACCCACCTTGTACACCCTGATCAAGTGGGATTTATCCCCCATCGACAGGCATCGGATGGCACCCGTAGATTCATAGATCTTATACATTGGGCAGAACATCAGACGCCTTCTCTGCTGATCTCCTTAGACACAGAGAAGGCGTTTGACAGAGTCCATTGGAGATACCTCAAGGGAGTACTAAAGAAATTTAGCATAGAGGGTAACTTTCTACAGGCCATTCTACGCATTTATTCATCACCGAGCTCTAAAGTCCGTATCTCAGGTTTACTCTCCGACTCCTTCACAATCACCAATGGCACACGTCAGGGGTGCCCACTGTCACCCCTGATCTTTGCCTTGGTGATGGAACCCTTAGCACAGACCATCCGAGCACACCCTTTTATCTCTGGAATCTTAGTAGGCGATACACACCACAAAAAAGGCCTCTATACGGATGATGTCATAATCGTGCTCACTGACCCTGTAAACTCTCTCCCCAATCTAACGCAAGTATTAGAGAAGTTTAATGAGGTCTCCCTGCACAAATGAAACCATTCTAAATCATCCATGATTGGCGTTAATGTGTCACCCACACTCAAGTCAGAGATCTCAAAAATCACCCCCTTTTCCTGGACTCCTGGTTCCTCAATGAAGTACTTAGGCATTCAATTAGTAAATCCCTCTTCCAAGCTTAACCGTACCAACTTAGCCTCCCTACATCAGAAATTAAATACTATAATCACAGAAATGTCCCTTATAAAGGCTCCTTAGGCTGGATGGATAGCTCTGGCCAAAATGTTTCTTCTTCCCCATGTGCTATACTATTTCAGAACCCTTCCTTTACCAATTCTGCCCAATGAACTGGCTAAACTACAACACGCCCTTAATTCCTTTATCTGGGCAGCCCGCAAACCACACCTAAAATCTGCTATGTTGTGTACCCCTACCACCTATGGAGGTATGGGTGCCCCGGATGTTAAACGATACTATAAAGCTACAATGTTAGACCAAGTGAAACAGTGGTGGACCCAGCGCACCACTACCATGTGGTGCCAGAGGCATCAGTGTCTCCCAACAACCTCTGACTTCTCATCTCAGCAATTTGGTTGAACCACCATGCCACGCGCTCATACCGCCCAACTGTAAACGCTTGTGTGGCGCAACTAAAGGCTCTTAGCCAAGCACACAAAGGAATACATAGCGATACCCTGAATAAGCTTCCATTCCTAACACTGGCAGTCCTCTGTCCAAACTTTAACATTCAACCATGGTATGAGGCTGGACTTAAGACTCTTGGTCACTTATTTCTCCATTCGACCCTCAAAAGTTTCCAACAACTTACCACAGAGTTCGGCATACCAAACAAGGACTTTTACATTTATCTTAGCATTCGACATATCCTCTCAAAGATCCCTACTACCTCAGAAACGATCTCCAGGGGTCTGCTCTCTTACTACATTCTTCACAATGGCAAAATTAAAGGTGTCTCTCACATTTACGCTCTCTTATCTCAACCTACCTCAACACATAAACCAACAAACTTGATCTACTGGGAGTCCCAGCTAAGGGCTTCATTCCTTATGGATAAATGGCACAGAATGCTACGTATACCAGCCAGTATCTCCAAAAATGTGACCCACTGGGAAACCCTGATGAAGATATATCATAAATGGTACTACACACCTGTGCGACTAGCGAACTTTTTTTTTCCAACTCACTCTCCTAAATACTGGAGAAACTGTGGTAATTTGGGAGACATGTATCACATATGGTGGGACTGCACATACCTTTTGCTGCATTTTGGAGACAAGTCTCGGCTTTAATTAAGGAGGCCACTCATTCCTCCCAGCATCTGACCCCTCAGATGGCTCTCTTCGGGATGGACCCCCAACTCTGGCCTACAACTAGCCTGCCACTTATACATCACATTCTAATTGCAGCACGTTTGGCAATTGCCCGAGAATGGAAGAGCCCACTCCCCCCGACCACCAGGTCACTCATTAACACGCTCAATGAGCACTGTCATATGGAATATCTCTTTTCAAAAATGAATCTGACAAGTCACAAATTCAGGAAGCAATGGTCTCTTTGGCTAGCACATCCCAGCAGCATAAAATTGAACTGATCAATCCTTGACATGATACCAGACCACAAAGAAACAACCGCAAAACTTGCCCAGGACAGTCCCTACTATAGCTCAGTTCACTCTCATATGACCCGATGACACAAAGGGTGGACTATAACACCCTACCTCCAGTATCTATAACATGATTGTATGCTTGTATCCACCTGTAACAACGCCTTTGTCATTCCATGTTCTTATGTAACTAACTGATGTTGCTCATCATTTGTATGTTCTTCTGATAAATTAAAAAAAAAAAAAAAAATTCTACAAGTCCGAAATTCCCATCTGACTGGCACCCCACTTGGCCACGACCCTTAAGACGGCTTTCCCCTTTGTCTGGACTACATCATCCCTGCGATACTTGGGAGTGCAACTCACAAATCGCTTTGACACCTATAAACCCGCAACTATTCCCCATTGCTTGCGGAAGTCAAAAGGGACCTCTCACAATGGACACAGACTGCCTTTACGTGGCTGGGTCGGGTGAACATAATAAAGATGAATGTCCTACCCCGCATACTATTCTATCACCAGATGCTACCGATTCTCTCACCCAGACTCTTTTTCAACCGACTGTCCAGCCTGCTGTTTTTATCTGGAATGCTCGTAAACCCAGGATAGCTCTACGGGTACTGCAATGTCCGAAGCATGGTGGTGGCCTGGAGGTTCCAGACATTAAACAATTCAGAGGATACTTAACAGGCGTTAACATACTAACTCAAAGCTCTGGGTTCCCCTGGAGAAACATCTAGCGGGGATTAACTATGTTTGCTGGGTTGCCTCGAGAGCATAGGGGCCTATCAGAGGCAACATCCCCATTGCCGGCTCATGTGCTGTCGGTTTGGGATAGGATCAACCCACTGCTTAAGTTAGTCCCCCCCCCCCCCCCCATGTCCCCTTTGGTTCCACTGGGTGGTTTCCTATGATTCGCCCTGGGCAAACAAATGGCCTTCTTTGAGCCATGGGTGGATGATGGAAAAGCTAGTTGTGGAAAGCTGATGAAGGACGACAGACTCTTAACAAAGCCTTACCTGCAGGAAGACAGGGCCCACGGATGAACTTTCGGAAGTATAGGCAACTACACCACTTCTTTCAGATACACGACCACACAATTAGAGATTCCTCATCCCTCACCCCATTTGAACGCATTTTCATTGCAGAAGAACCAACACCCCACCTGATCTCAGAATTTTACCAACTTCTGGGTTTGACTGGCCTGCAAACTACACCTGCCTACATTTGGCAATGGGAGACTGACTTAGGGATAACCTTTACATAGACACAGTTATCCCACCTATATCACCTCACCCATATGTCCTCCATGGACTCTAATTCAGGAAACAGACTTTAAAGTCTCAATGGTACCAGGTGCCAGCAGATTTGGCCCGTATATAGCCCTCTGTATCCGAGCTGTGCTGGAGAGGCTGTGGGTACCGGGGAACGTTAATCCACATATGGTGGGAGTGTCCCCTGATTAAACCCTTTTGGGAAGACTTACAGGGCCAAATAAAAATAGTGACAGGGATAGATGTTTTTTTTTTTTTTTTTCCTTTCCAACATCTTAATATATAGATAGACTGTATAAATAAATGTATGCGCAATGTTTTATGCTATGATTGATATAAATATTTTTTTTATATATATTTTAGAAAAGTGTTAAAGCTCCTGAAGAAGCGTTCAAAAATGTGAAACATGTAGAGCGCCACAACATATTTAAGTTTTAGTTTCATACCTGATATCCTGTCTCATTTACTCCTTGTATGAATGTATAAGCTTTTAATTTTTTGGATACTTATATGGAAATGAATATAAACTCTGTGTAGATTGTATTAATCTTGACAGGATATTAAGTAAGTGCCCGTTCACACTACCGCGACTTGGGACGCGACTTGTCAGACCGCAAGTCGCCCCAAGTCGCTTGACATTAGTAATTCCATTAAAGTGAATGAGCGCCGTCTTAATGACCGCTACTCAAGTCGGAGCGACTTCCAAAAAGGTTCCTGTACTACTTCAAGGCGACTTATAGGCGACTTGTACCCATAGATTTCAATACAAGTCGCCTACAAGTCGGATCACTGTCTGTAACCAAGCGACTTAACAGGAAGAAGAACACAATGGCATCCCTCCCCCTTCCCATACACTGATCACTTCCTGTGTGAAGTGTGGGTAGGTGAAGTGAAGAAGAAAAGAAGTGATTTAAAGAAGATTGAAAGAAGATAACATGTCATCCCGAGGCCGCAGAGAAGTGCAGCACAGGGAGCCAGTAGATAATGAATCCCTCATCAGACATGTGAGGCAGCGACCCTGCATATATAACAAGCAAGATCCCGACTACAAGGATCAATCCAAGAGGGATAGTGCTTGGTTGGAAATATGTAGACTGACTTTCGAAGATTGGGAAACAATGCTGCCGACCGATCGTAGTGACAAATGTAAGTTTAACCTTTTTATTAAATTCATGGTGTTATTACTTGCCACGTCACCTGCCACGTCACCTGCCACGTCACCTGCCACGTCACCTGCCACGTCACCTACCACGTCACCTGCCACGTCACCTGCCACGTCACCTGCCACGTCACCTGCCACGTCACCTGCCACGTCACCTGCCACGTCACCTGCCACGTCACTTTTGTGTATTCTTTCACTGATGCTAACTGCTAGTGTTAATAAATGTTAATAATGAATGATCGTGAATGAATGATTCTTTTATTATTACATTATAGAAAAAAAAATAACCAACATATCATTTTTATTACATGAAATAAAGATTACATAGCAGGAAAACATTATAACCGTAATAACACATTAGCAAATTCTAGATGCAAAGCAGTGAGCAATGCAGTTAGGAAATGGCATCCAATTGCCATTCTAAGTCACCGGCCGGTGAAATAAAGTATGATGCAAACTTTTCACGAACAGTGGCACCATCGCAGGATCCCCTTGCAGCAGTGATATGTGCACTTTCCAAGTCATGCATAAGGGAATCCTCAAAACGGTACCCGTCACGTACCCGTACAAAATTGTGCAGCACGCAAGCTGCTTTGACAGCAGTAATTGCATTTTCAATGTTTAATGCGATAGGCGTATGTAACAAACGCCATTTATTGGCAAGAATCCCAAACGTGCACTCAACCATCCTTCTTGCCCTTGTCAGCCGGTAATTAAAGACTTTCTTGGGGGTTGTCAGATTTCTATTGGAGTAAGGCCTCATTAGGTGTTGCGACAATGCAAAAGCCTCATCTGCGACAAACACATAGGGTATTGGGGGTTCAGTTGTGCCCGGAAGAGGACAGTTCTCAGGAATATCTAGCTGATTAGATCGTAGCCTTTCACCAAATGAGGAATTTGCAAAAATACGTGAATCGCAGCTACTTCCGTAGGATCCTATATCGATATAGGTGAAGCAGTAGTTTGCATCGACAACAGCAAGAAGTACAAAAGAACAATATTTTTTGTAATTGTAGAACATACTTCCACTACCAACAGGCTTAACGACACGCACATGCTTCCCATCTATAGCTCCAAGGCAATTTGGGAAATTGCACCGACGCCAAAATATTTCTGCTATATCACGCCAATTATCTTGTGTAGGCCGTTTCATAACCATGCTGTTAAGCACATCCCATATGACTTGGCAGGTGTCTTGGATAATGTAGCTGATCGTTGATCTGCCCAACATGAACTCATAATGTAGACTAACTAGGGAATGACCGGTTGCCAGGTATCTGAAAGACAAAAGACATAAACCATTTTATGTTCCTATTTATGTTTTGCAGTATCAATATTACAAATCCGTTGGAAGGGTTTGCGCGACTGTTTTTCTCGCTACGTTCGCAAATTGAATGAGGCCAGGAGTGGGTCTGGAGGAAAGCGTATCGTCCCCTATGTCCACGCAGACGAACTAGAGTTTCTGCGGCCTTTCCTGGAGCTGAGAGAGTAAGATAAAATCTTACATAGTTGTAAAGTGATACTATACAATTCTACTAAGAAGGGGGTAACTGTTCTTTTATATGTTTATTGCAGAACACAATCAAGTTGGGCAGTTGCTGGTGAACGGCAGGATGCAGCACAGGAGGAGGCAGCATCTCAAGAAGTGGAAGGCTCGTTGTCGCTTTCCCTGGATCATCCTTTGCTGCTGGAACAGCAGCAAGGTGAAGAAGCGGACCGCAACCAGGGAGAGGCTTCCACTAGTCAGCAGCCGGCTGAGCCTATCCGACTCTGTCAACAACGAAGTAGACCAGCAAGGGGCAGTAACTCCCAAAACATAGAGCGATTTTCCGAACTGGTTGATTGTATGAACCAAAAATTGGACGAGCTGCATTCGGAAGACCATGGTTTTGGACTCATGGTCGCCGAAATGCTAAAAAGAGTACCGCCGGAGAGGAAAAATGACGTAAAGAAGTCAGTGATGGATCTCATAGAAGCGAGCATTACAAATGATCCTATTCCATCCGCTTCCATGTTTGGACCACCACCACCACCCAGAACCCATCCCTACTATCCCCCTCACTTCCGTCCCTACTCCAATGAGTATGGACATGCCCTTAATCCTGCCCATCCACCTATACCCTATCCCTCTCCATCCCCACTGACATCAGCAACTTCAGCTAATGTTACACCAACACCATCCCCAAGGCCTTCCACCAGCTCCTCACCATATGAGCCAGTGTACCATAACCTGTAAGATTTTAAAAATAAACATATGTTCTGTTTTGTTGATATATGGTTATATATTGTTCTAATCATTAAAGTTTTTTTCAAAAAAAAAGGATGTTGGTGTGATAAATTTTGCAATATTTCTTCAACAATATTTTTATTTGGAAGAATTACGTACCTAGGTGGATGCAACATCGCAGCAATGATGCAACTGTCCACTGCTGTTTCTTCACACAGAACTGAGTCAACATACATCGTCTATGTCTCTGTTCTGTCCTCTCCCCAAGATGGGAGGTGCTGTCTCTCAGCTGCTCTGCTCCCCCACGCTCAATGTGGAGGGGTGGATAGCAGCTTGCTGAGAGGCTGCCACTGTCATCAGTCCAGCCAGCTGCTGGCAAATGAAGGATGATGCGCTGTCTCAACTAATCTTCGTGATATCTGCACAAAGTGGACTTCTGTTCACTCTGCACTGAAAAGGGGCACAGGATTGCAAAATAATTGCACTCATATGACCCGTAGGAGAAGCCAAGACAAATGAGCTCAGGCTAGATTGTTGCACATATAATAACAATGTGATAATGGTAATGTGCATCAAAAAAATAGATAGTTCTCCCACAGATTCTCTATATATTTCGTACATTACCTATTCCCATTAAGGCCACACATCTTAAATTGCTTAACTCGCTCCTCAACAACTATATCTGGCAACAAAAGAAACCTAGATGTTCTAAGGCTTTATTGATAAAACATAGAAGAGCAGGGGGCATGGGATATATCGAGGTACAAGATTACTTTCAAGCGGTCGTACTCACACAACTTAAAACTTGGTTTAACAAACAAGCATCTGCCCCATGGAGGGATATTGAACAAATCATGTCCCCGACGGGAGACCTTCTTACGCTGTTGTGGCTAGACCGCTTGAAGCCTTTTCCTCTACATAGTTTACCCCTAACAATACAGGCGTCTCTTCGGGCGTGGAGAAGTCTCGAGCGGATCGAAAACACAAAATTGGGTGAAACCGAGATTCCTTTAGACATTGAGATACTCACTAGAGCTATTCCCAATCTTTCCCTCCAGAGCTGGCAAACAAAGGGTATTACTCTAATATCTGATCTGTTGTCTGAAGGGAAAATTAAAGGCTTTAACACTCTTAGGGCGGAATATGGTCTTGAGGCAGGGGAGGTGTACAAGTATGGTCAAATTTCACATTTTTTACGTTCTTTACCAACGTACCAGTTGAACCTACCTGGAGAGATCTCGAAATTTTACATGCATAAATGTAATTCGGTAAAAGGAGTTTCCCTCTTTTACGGCCTTTTCCAGCATAAAAATGTTTTTACCAAGTCCTCCCCATATTTGAAGTGGGAGGGAGACTTGGAGAAGGTGTACTCACCGAAACAATGGCAATATGCCATCAACTCAATTTATAAAGCTACTAGGTGCGTTAATTATTGGGAGCTACACCAAAAAATATCCTTAAGGTGGTACCTTACCCCGTATCGACTGTCCAAATTTTCCCCTAATCACTCTAATTTGTGCTGGAGGGGCTGTGGGGGAGTGGGAACTCTCAAACATGTTCTCTGGTCCTGTAAAAGCTTGACCAGTTTCTGGAACAGTGTGTTCCGGTTGATATCCTCATTCTCCGGAATTATCTCTTCCTCCGAGCCAGGCCTAGCTCTACTAAATTTGGGAATAGAGATTTATCCTCCTCAGTACCGTACGGTTGTAACACACATTCTCTTGGCGGCCAGGTCCCTTATAACTCGAAAATGGAAGTCAGACCAGGTCCCTAATCTTTCAGAAGTACTTACCATAGTTAAAACTGTGTATATGAAACCCTATTGCTACAAAGAGTGGGAAATAGTATGAAACGTATGGATAACTGGAAATTATGGAAACTTAAATATCACTGAACTACCCCTGTATTAATGGTATACATTGTTACTATGCTTACACCACTAGGTCCATCTCCCTTTTCCCTCTTCTTTCCCTCATCTTCCCTCATCTTCCCTCATTTTTCCTCATTTTCCCTCATTTTCCCCTTATCCCTTAACCTTCCCTTCCCCTTCCACCTTTTCTTTATGTCTTTTGAAGATTCTAGTCTACTCCTCTCTTGATAGAGCTGTGAATGGATAGACAGTAGTTACTGAATGAGGTCAAGTTACAATATATACGATGATTGGCTGAAACTTCTGTGTTATCTTGAGACCTCAGAGGTTATATCACTATACTTCTCTTCTTATTTCTTTTGTTTTTTTGTATAAATATATGACTGCACCGTATGTTATTGTTTACAGTGTAACTTCCTGTCATTTTGCCGATGTAATAACATATGCAAATCTGATGCCTCTAGGACCCCTTTCACACTGGGCTGGTGCGGCCGTCGGCGGTAAAAGGCTGCTATTTTTAGCTGCGTTTTACCGTCGTTTTAGCGGTGGTCTGGGGGCACTTGCGGGGTGGTTTTAACACCCACTAGCGCCCGAAAAAGGGTAGTGCCAATGCAGAGGCGCTTTGCCAGCGGTTGTGCGGCCCTGTCCCATTGATTTTGATGGGTAGGAGTGGTTAGGAGTGGTGAATACACCGCTCCTTCACTGCTCCAAAGATGCGGCTAGCAGGACTTTTTTCACCTTCCAGCCAGCCAGCGCACCGCTTTAATGTGATACATGCAAGCTTGCCGATCACCCCAGTTGATGTTTAGCATAGGTAGATGACAAACAATTCTGCTGAATATCAATCTTCGCCATTTTATTCTCTACGTTAAATGCTACAAAATATATCTTTCAAAAAATAAAAAATAAATGGGACAAAATAGTCTATTAGCATATGTACTTGCCTTGCAATTGACATCCGGGTATAGTTGTGAAACTTGTCCTCAAAAACACGCAAATTTTCATAGATGGCCCAAAATTGGCCTCTACTGTCTCTACTTGCAATAATTGGATGGATCCAGTAGCGGCGTCGTCTTCTCATCCTCATCCTTCGCTTCCTCTCTCTTCCTCCTCTTCCATTAACACTGCCACACCAGCAGTTACTACAGCTCTCATCAAATAAGGCAATGACAACATTGTGGTGACAGGACAAGACACACGACAGGAAGCAGGAAGCGACAGGAACAACAATGATGTCACAAGAGCTGAGTAGCGCTGATTGGCCATAGGCAAAGTCGCCTGTGCTTGAGGCGACTTGTAAGTCGCGGTAAGTCGCGTCGAAGTCGCGCTAAGTCGCGTCAAAGTCGCGTTGAAAGTCGCGTCGAAGTCGCGTCAAAGTCGCGTCGATAAGTCGCGCGCAAGTCGTGTCGCGGTAGTGTGAACGGGCCCTAAGACTTTATGTGTTTCCCCTTGTTTTGTTTTCATTCTAAAAATATTTTTTTAAAATCTTTTTAAAAATAAATAATAGTTTTTTTATATACTGTTTTTTACTTTTCATTTTTGCCTAAAAAGTCCAAACAGAACCAACACTTCTCTGAGGTCTTTTGTGTGTAGTTTTTTTTCTTTTTTTCCCCCTTCCCCTTTCCCTAATAATATTTTTTCGAAGGGATAGATGTTCCCTTTTCTCTGATGCACTTTCTCCTGCATGTCCCCCAGATCCCACTCAACCAGTACAAAAAAAGTGTGCTGCCCCATCTGCTGAATGTAGTGAAGCGCTTGGTTCCAATCTATTGGAAGAAATCCAGGATTCCCACTCGTGAAGAGATGGAGCAAAGGAGTGAGTGTGGTTCGGGAGGCTGGGGACTGGGTGGCTACCTGTAAGGGCTCCAGAGATCAATTTCATAGCACCTGGACACCCTGGACTGAATATGTTTCAGATCCTGATTATGTACCCTCTAGCTTAGATATCACATTACTGGAATTGGCGGATCCCACACTTAGGGCTCTCAGGGTGGCTGGGGCCCGAGGGGTGGTGGTGCCCCCTCCTGGTGGGCCATAGAGTCTAGAATCTATTCTCAGATACCTGACCCCTGGCGTGATGTGTTTGGTGCAGATGTAGACAATGCTCCTTTCTAATCTACAGGTAACCTGACCCAAACCCTGTGTCCCCTCCACTCTTCACTCCCTCTTCTCTTGCTTCCCTTCCCTCTATCCTTTCCTTTCTCAGTATGCTGTACAAGCTGAAAGTCCTTTTGTTTCTCCTTTCTCCCCCCCCCCCTTTCTCTTTGATCATATATTGAAGGTATTTGGGGAATTCATGCCGGATTGTTGGTAGATGTTGACCCACCCACATAGCCCCAGTGCCCGTGGGATAGGCCCCAGTATCACTGGGGATACTGGCAGTCCTGTCTGGGCACGTATTGTTGCCTTTTGGTTCCCCTGGTGTGCAGAGTAGTTGGGGGTGGTTTGATGGAAGCCACTGCCCCCCCCCCCCCCCCCCCCCAGCTGCAGGCCACTGGACCATACACCTTGCACATTTCTGACAGCTACCCACCCATGTTTCATCTCCGGGGACGGGATGCTCCGGGGCTAGATTCTACATTTGCCATGCCATCCTCATCCCCATAACCATCTTACAATTATAATGTTGCCCCCCCCCCCCGCAGGCTCACTGCATTTTCCTCATACACAAGACCGGTTTCTGTTGTGTGTTATTGTTCAACCTATTCACTAAATAATTGTTACCTATAGGACCCTGCATAGTCATTGGTTTTATGTCTTTTTTTTTTAAATCAGAGAAAGTTTATTGAACAACAACAAAACATATGAGTACAACTTGCAGCTTACATCTCAAGTACAAATCTTTGTCACAGTGCATAAACGCGTTCACCTTTACAAAAGGAATATACAGACATTTATTTCACCACTTCTCATGTCCCATCGTCCCAACCTCCTCAGATAGTGACAACGTATATTCCAACTGTACCCTGATTCACCCAAGCAGAATCATTTACAGTGGGTGTCTAACAGTCACTGCCCCCCCCCCCCCACTCTAAATTCACTTTCCTTGCTCTTATCTCAGCATTCTGTCCATCACTAGATCAACCGGTGAAAGGCCGGGAGTATCCAACCAAAGTGCCCAGAGTTTCTCAAATTTTTCCGGTCGCCCTCTATGTTGAAATATGTACTTTTCCATCCTAATAGTATCCCCCATTTGGGTGATCCATTCCCCCAGTGTTGGAGGCTCGGCCGCCTTCCAATGTCGATGAATCATCTTCCGTGCTTGGAACGGGGCCCTGGCCACGGCCTGTCCACTAATGTTCCTCATGCAAACGTCATCTAGGATCCCAAGTAGACATGGTTTCGGGTCCGAGGGTATGGTGATCTGAAACTCTCTGTTAATAGTGTCCAGTACACCTGTCCAGAATAGGTGTAGTTTGGGGCATCTCCACAGCAGGTGGATCAAATCCCTGTGATCCCTTGCGCACCTGGGGCAGTCTGGGTCCTGTCGCACCCCCATCCTAAACAGCTTGTCAGGCGTGTAGTGTACTCTGAGCACAATATATAATTGAGATAGCCGCTGGGCAACATTTAGCGAGCAATATTGTACAGTCTGTAGTGCCTCCTCCCATTGCTCATCCTCAAATGTACCACAATCCTTCCTCCATTTATTTAGTACCATCTGCGGGGATCCTCCGAGGCAGGCAGTTAGGACCATAGAGTAAGTTTTGGAAATAAAGCCCTGGAACTGTGTTACGTTAGCCATAGATCGAAAGATCGAGGTCGGTTGAAAGAGCCCACGGGGTCCCTCCCGCCTGCGCCTTCACTGCATGTTGCAGTTGTAGGTAATAGAAAAGCATAGACTGTGGTAAGTGAAATCTCTCCCTCAAATCGGGGAAGGGAGTCAGCCTCTCCGCTGTAAAAATTTGTCCCCAATGTGTAACCCTGTGTCTCCTCCACCGAGCACCACAATCCAGCAGTAGTAACTCCTCATAGTGCCTATTTTCCCATATTGGGCTGTACTCAGTGAAGCCCTCCACCCCTTGTATTTGTCGTAGTTTATTCCAGATTTTCTGCATAAGGGCATGGGTGGGCAGTCATTTGTTTGATTTTGCGTAGGCCAAGGCCTCCATTCCCGAGGGTACATCACCGTGGCCAGAGGCCAGGCACATCAGGGTCTTAACTGGGTCCAAGCATATGGTCTCCTCCTCTCCCCCTGCCCCCTCCCCCCCTGCATGCTGCGCCTGTGCTGCCAGGTAGTAGGCCCAAGGATTAGGGAGGGCGAGGCCCCCCGCCTCCTTGGACCTTTGTAGTTGTTCTAATTTAATCCATGGGGGTCTATCTAACCAAATGAAAGCTCTAAAAATTGAGTCAATAATACGAAAGAATTTCAGAGGGATTACCATAGGGGTATTGTGCAGAATATATAGAAGTTGGGGCATAAAGATCATCTTTATCAAGTTGACTCTTCTGACCAGTGACATCTTTAGACGGGACCAAATTTTAGTTTTGTTTTGAATTCCATTTAAAAGTGGGGTTAGATTAAGGGAAATATAGTCAAGAGGTTCTGACGTGACCTGTATACCCAGGTACTTCATACCCATGGACACCGGCACGCCATGTATTATCCGACCTCCACTGTCCGGATTGGCATCCAGCAGCAGCAGGGAGGATTTGGTCCAGTTTATAGTCAGCCCTGAATAAACACCAAATGTTCCTATTGTCTCCATAGCCTCCCGCAGGGAATCAGATGTGTCTCCTAGAAGTAGCATAGTATTGTCTGCGTATAGCATGATTTTTTCCTGAAATCTCCCATACTGGAAGCCATATATCGTCTGATTTGCTCTAATCAAGGATGCCATGGGTTCGACAGTGGGCATCCTTGCCGAGTGCCCCTGTGTAGGTTGAATGGGGGCGGAAATGTGTCCCGCCTCTCTGATAGTCACCCTAGGTGAGCAGTATAATAGCTTCACCCATGAAAAAAAACATTTGCCGAAGCCAAACTTACCCATCACAGCCCATAAATATTCCCACCCCACGCTGTCAAACGCCTTGTGGGCGTCCAGAGAGAGCAAGGCCCTGTCACCCACATTCTTTCCTTGTGTTTGAAGATTCAGGTAAAGCCTACGGAGATTAATGGCTGTAGACTTTTGGGGCATAAAACCTGCCTGGTCCGCGTGTATGATGGAGGAGATAACCCCATTCAGTCTCAAGGCCAAAACCTTGGCCAGGAGTTTAATATCACTCTGCAAAAGTGATATTGGTCTATATGAGCCCAGGTCTAAAGGGTCTTTACCTGGTTTTAGGAGGAGAACAATGTTAGCCCTAGTCATGGAGTCAGGCAGGCTTTGGCATTCCCTTGCGTAAGAACCTTCAACAGGCGAGGCAGAATTGCCTCCCCATATTGTTTGAATGCCTCCATTGGGAGACCGTCGTCCCCTGGGGCCTTTGAGTTCGGAAAAAGGCTTAGAGCCCCTTGCAGTTCCTCCAGACTAATTGGAGAGTCCAGAAGTGCTCTGTGAGAGTCAGAAAGCTTAGGCAGTTCAATTCCCTGCAGGTAATCTCCTAAGTCAGTGGTCAAATAAGACGCCCTGGAGTTGTACAAATCAGAGAAAAACCTCACCAGTTCTGCCATAACCTGAGTTTGGGTGTTTACCAGCCTCCCCCCCTCAGTGTGCAACGCTCCAATAGACTGGGACATCTGGGAGACCTTAACAATTTTGGCCAAAAGGCAGCCCGTTTGCTCTCATAGAAAGGCCTGCTTGTTGAAAAATCTTTTCCTGTCAGCTGCCTCCCTGGAAATCCGGGTAACCGCCTCCTGCGTGGCAAGCTACGCCAACCTAGCTGCCTCAGAGGGGTCGGCAATGTAATCTGCCTCTAGTCGGCTTACCAGTCCTTCTGTCTGCTCCCTGATAGCATGTGATTTAGATTTAATTTCCACCACCTCATTGATCAAAAGTCCCCTGAGATGCGCTGTAAACGTCTCCCACGCGAGCCCGAAACAAGGATGGTCCTCATGTTGTCTCCAAAACTCAGAGATCTCAGTCAACACCCTGTCATGAGAAGGGAATAGATTAAGCCAAAATGCATTGAGTTTCCATGGTGCCCTCTGCAAATCTGTGTCCGGCTTGGCGAACAAGGAAACCAATAAGGGTGAATGATCTGATATACCCCTCACCAGATAGTTAATGTCCTCCAATAAATGTGTCGCTTGAGGTGAGCAGAGACACAGCTCAATTCTCGACAGGGAGAGGTGGGTCTTCCAAAAACAAGAAAATCTTTTCTGTAGTGGGTTGCGATTGCGCCACGGATCAGCCCATTCCAACTCCTCCGTAAATTTCCGCACGAGCCCTCGTGCTGGAAGCCACCGGAGGTGGATGTTTATCCAGGACTGGATCCATTTAACAATTGAAGTCCCCCACAATAATAAAGGGTACATCAGAGTGCCCCAATTGATATGTCAGCAGGACCCTCAGCACCTCTGTCGTGAAAGGAGGTGGCACATAGATAGCAGTAATTATACAATGCAATTGGTAGATTTTACACAGTAATATCACATAGCGTCCCTCAGCATCTATTAATTTGTCCAACATTTGGAAATCAATGGCCCGGTGCACCAGCACACTCACCCCCCCTGGAATAAGAGGTGCGAGTGGAATGGAATGCACTACCCACCCAGGAAAATCCCAGGCAGGAGATCGTCTCCGGCACTAAATGAGTCTCCTGCAGTGCATAAATGGCAGGGGAGTATTTCTTAAGGATAGTGGACACCATAGATTGTTTCAGAGGATTCTGAACGCCCATAATATTCCAAGACAACAAAGATACAGTACTCATTAAGATAATCACTCATAGACATGATAGGGTAAGGCATTGTGTGTACCCTAGGCAATTTAGGGCGTGCATATGTGTGGGGCGCCAAGTGTGACAAAATTGTGATACCTGAGTTCCAATTAAACGAGTCTACTGTGGCATGAAAGACGAAACAGCATAAAACACAGTCCCTCTTGTACACCTGCCGGTTCCTACTCGAGCTGAAGCTGCGATAATAACAGAACAAAAACATAAGAATCATAACTGCTAAGCAAGAAATCTCCCAGTCCCCGCGGGTGCATAGAGGGTAACAATCTCCAAAAAGGGAGAGTGGTCTCTCCATCCGCCAGAATAGGGGGTAAATATCATTCAATTGAATGGGGGAAAACCGAGATAAAGAGTATACAAAAAACGTGGGTTGAACATGCCCAAAAACTCCAAGTGTCTCTTTGGTTAAACTACTAAATGTTCCAATCCAAAGTGCTACTTAACTGTATTCAAGATAACTTCACTTGCTCGCATCGCTTGTGGAAAAACAGTAGGTAATGGCTTCCCAGCCCAATTGTGTGACGATAATCGCTATACGATCGTGCTTAGATGGAGGTCTGGCCAGTCTCCTTCCGCTGCATTTCTTCCCGCTTGTCTGATAATGTGTCCATTGGCATCCGACCACGCCGAAGCCTCGGCAGCTGCCTCAAAAAAGTGGGATTGGCCCCCCGCCGAAATCCGCAGTTTCGCCGGGAACAACATCTCGTAGGACGCTCTAAGCCTTTGCAATCGTTTTTTTTTTTTTTTTTTTACATCAGTAAATCTTGTTCTGCGCTTCTGTATCTCCGCTGAGTAATCAGGATAGAATGAGATGCGTGCCCCGTTATTTTGGACATTGCATCGCTCTCTTGCCTGGCGCAGCACTATTTCTTTATCTTTAAAATTAAGTAACCTGGCTATCATAGAGTGGGGCGGGTGGCCTGGTGGAAGGGGCCTGGGCGGTACCCTGTGCGCGCGTTCAACCGAGTACAATGGTGTGAACACTTCTTTCCTAAAAACCTCCAATAGCCATTGTTCAACAAAGTCTGTGGGGTCCCTACCCTCTGTCTTCTCAGGGAGCCCCACAATACGGATATTATTCTGTCTCAATTTTATCAGATTTAAGTTCATTCGCTCTAGCAATCCTGGCTGTAATTTGCGTACCTCTCAGCAGGGGTGTCAGCTTATCCTCTATCTCACTAATGCGGCCTCCCGCCGCGGTGGTGCGCTCCTTCGTTTTCTGTAGATCATGCCTAATAAACCCCAGTTCTTCCTTCAGGCCACCAAACTGATCCTGCAGAGTGTGAACTGAAGCTGTGCATCGCTGTACTGCCCTTAGTATGTCTGCTAGGGAGGGCTGAACTGCTTCCTCTCCCTCATCCTCCATGTCAGGAAGGCTCTGGCTGGGGGACGCCACAGGGCCCTGTGCGTTGCCCCCCTCCTCCTGCTGAGTGTGAAACACCGCAGGGGTGGCAGACATGTCCTCCCCACTCCCCTGGGCCGTCTGGGGCACTATTTTCTGAGCGTAGTATAGCATGTCCCTCAGGGGGTCTTTCACTGTACTTGTAGGGGTCTTAGGAGCCTTACCGGAATCTTTAAGCGTCTCCTTACCATGAGCACACTGTGAAAGAGGAGCTGTGGCGCCATGTTGGGAATCTGGCGTCCCGGCCTCAGCGTATTTCCGGGTCATCATAATCTTCACAGACCCTGGCTGCGATTCCAGGCACACCAATGGGGTTCCCTGTGCTGAGTTCAGCCCGATCTTGGGTGTTTTAGCTGGCTGGGAAGAGGATCTTTGCGGGAGCTCCGTGATGCACGTCCTCTCACATGCCGGTCTCGGCCACGCCCCCCCCCCCCCCCCCGGGTTTTATGTCTTTAACATTATTAAAATGCCAGTAGCTTTGCAATAAGCCTTTCAACATTTTTTTAATTTTTTTTATGTTTTTGCAATAGTGTTTTGTCTCTCTTTTTTTTTTTTTAAGAATATATATATTTTTTTTTTTTCAATGGATCAAAAATGTTGAAAAACGCTGGTGAGACACATTTTTGAGCGTTTATGCACGTTTAACTTTTTTTTTTTTTTTTTGTGGTCAGAATAACAGCTCCTAAACATGATTTTAGGGTGTTCAGACAGCAGCCCATAAACTACTCCACTGCTGATAAAAATCCAGAAAATTGTCCATGTGTGCATGGATACATAAAATAACAGAGGGGAGTTTACAAAACGCAGAGCATGAGCGTCAGTGTGCATGGAGCCTTAACCGGACCATTTGGCTGGCCAAAGACCAGATCACTTTTTGTGATTTGGCACTGTCACTTTAACTGACAATTGTGCGGTCGTGCGACGTGGCTCCCAAACAAAATTGATGTCCTTTTTTTGGTGGTATTTGATCACCTCTGTGTTTATTTTTTTGTGCTGTAAACACAAAAAAAAGCAACACTTTTGAAAAAAAAAAAAAAAAAAAAAAAACTTTTTTTTTTTACCTTTTGCTATTATACTGTAAATATCCCCCAAAAAAATAAAAAAAAATATATATATATAGATATATATATATATATATATATATATATATAAAAAAAAAACCACTTTCTCCCACCCCCCCCCCCCCCCTCAGTTTAAGCTGATACGTATTCTAATACATATTTTTGGGAAAAAATAAATAAATCAATAAGTGTTTGATTGGTTCGCGCAAAAGTTATAGCATCTACAAAATAGGGGATAGTTTTATGGCATTTTTTTATCAGTGATCAGTGTCCTGGCATTAGGCAGAATGGGGAAATGCTTGTTTACATTAGCATTCCCCATTCTTCCTCACCGTGAGACGATTGTGGGTATCCCCGCGGACATCGAGTCCGTGGGACCTGCGATTATGCTTATGAGTTGGGCAACGTACAGGTACGTTAATCTTCCTGAACATGTGAAAGGGGCCTTTGCGCTACTATTCAACAAATCAAAACCAATAAACAGGGTGAAAGTACCTCTTCAAAAAATTAGTGTATAAAATGGTAAATATAGGAAAAAATATATGAATGATCAAGAACAAAAGTGCACGTGCAAATGTAAGGTACAAGAAATGCCGCTGAACCTGATAGTATACACAAACTACCCAGCAAAAATAAAAGTGAACAAACAGTCCTGCGCAAATCAATCAAAAAAGTCCTTGTAAAGTGCTAAGTGCTAATGAAATATAAATAAATATAATAAAAAACTACAAATATATATGAAAAAAAAAAAAAAATCAGCAAAATATAAAAGTCCAGAAAGTGAATATCAACGTGTAATTCACAGGCACCAATGGTGGAAAAAAATGCAGATGAAAGCAGTATAATAAATCCCAGGATTAAAGGCTCTCAGAACTCTCACCTCCAAGTATAAAAAACAGGCACATCAGACAAAGCTAACCAACTCCACTCCTTGCCTCCAGCCACCAGGGGGGTCCTCCACTGCAGCCAACTAGGAAGCGATATTCTTCACACTGGGCCACAAGGGGGCCATATAATACATGTAAACCTATACTGTAGTTGCGGGGAAGATATTCACAGAGATGTGCGGCTCAAAAATATAAAAAACATGGAGAGAGAGGGAAGGCTCTGATAGTGTAGTAATTAGTTAAAATTTGATGGTTTAATTGAAGAACTAAAAATCGGACTCTCACATTTAAACATATAAAATACAGCACAAGAAGTAAAATGGTGTTATGGCGTCTTCCGCCAGTCCTACTTCACTTCCGGTACGATGTACGGCCACTCCCTACGTGTTGCGTCAAGGGGACCTCTGAAGAAGTCACGTGATTGACGCAACGCGTAGGGACCTTTTAATCTTCCGGAACATGCCACTATATCTGCGTGAGGCGGCCGTGAAGTGGTTAAAGTGAGGATTTAACTTTTTATCCTGCCTAAAATACACTGGCCCAGACCTTTGGATTGTGAGCATGGCCTTTAACCTTAACTGTGACCTTACGAAAACCTAACCATGACCTGGCCATTTTAGTTTTTTATCATTTGTTTATTTTATTTACAGTTTTCTCTTACAAAAAGTTGAAATGGATACATTATAAGAGATTTACTCAAGGTGAAATGTGCAAAATCTGACTCAGCTCTGAATAGAAGCCAATCAGCTTCCATGTTTTATTGTCAAAGCTTTATTGAACAATCTGAAGTTAGAAGCTGAATGGCTACACCATGCACAGCTGCACCAGAGCGCTCCAGTTTTAGTAAATCCCCCCATTGCATATTTTTCTCCATTCAAGAAGAGAAACCACATGAGGGGTGAGTTGTACAGTCACTGATTACTGTAACACTGTAATCTGTGATAATATGATCAAGAGCTGGTCCTCCCTGCTCCTGATCTTCAGTTTGTGAAATGGAGTAGTCTGTATTCACATATGCGGGTCCAAGATATGCAGTGTCAAGAAGGCTTCAAAGATGTTAATTGTTAGATTTTCATGGCCGAAGTTGTGAATAGTTGTCAAAACACTGGGTCAAAATTTTTTAAAATGACATAGGTGGATGTTGGTGTCAAAAGTTCAATGTACAGTAGCTTGTTACACTTTGGCATTGATTTCACACCTCTCGTGGACCCACTGTCCTCGCTGTCCAAAATGTGCACCTCACTGTCATCAAAAGAATGTTCTTTTTTTTTCCCTTAAGGTGTATGAAAACTGCCAAATCTTGACATGTATAATTTGTCTTCCTATCTTGAACACATTCACATAGAGCAGTGGTTTCGCCAAACTGCGGCCCTTGGGTCTGATGTGGCCCTTTGCTTGCCTTCATCAGGTCTTTGGAGCACTTTGCTTCCCACTGACACCAAGAATGGAGAGTAATTCATGTTACTGACAACAAGGCACTATTCCTCCCAATGACACCAATTATGGGGCACCATTTCTCCCATTGACACAAACAAAATCCCCCCACTAATGCCAAAGATGCACTATTTACTCCCACTGTCACCAAGACAATTTCTACTTCCAATGGCCGCAGTCCGGCCCCCCTCATGTCTGAAGCACTGTAAACTGGCCCTTTGTTTAGAAAGTTTGGACTCCTGACTTAGAGGTTGCTTTGTCTCCCAATTTAAAGATTCCTCACTATGCTGCACTACATAAGCCAAATTACTTCATTTGTGCTTGAGTGTTAGCCACTAGGATTGCTTTTACTTTGTAGAGCTTCACCGCCTCTCAAAAACAATATCAGGGTTATGGCAGACAGCTGCAGGTACATGATTTGGCGGCAAGTGGTTAAATACCTGTAGTTTGAGGAGACAGACACCACTCTCAGTAAACTGTTTACACAAACGCATATATGCAGCCGCTCGGCATTACAATGACATTAAAAAGTTTTTTGTTTTGTTTTTCTACATAACAAACATGTCATACTTATCTGCTCTGCGCGGTGGTTTTGCATAGAGCATTCCCAATTCTCCTTTTTTCGGGTCACTTTATCTGGGGGCACTGGTTAGTGATATCTTTCGACCCCATAAGACACACAGAGCTGCAGCTCGGCCACACCCCATGTTCTCTCTTCATTGGCTCTCTTGTGATTGACAGTAGCAGGAGCCAATACATGCAGGTAAAAAAAAAAAAAAAAAAAAAAAAAACCTTGCACCTTTAAAACCACTTTAAAGCCCATACTCCAAGTGGATGCATGCTTGCATCCAACAGGAAGGTGTTAAATACATTTCTGTTAGCAATGTACAGTCCCATAACTGTAAAATACCTTCGTTTTTAGGATAATTTGAATTATGGCCTCTGGATCCTTGAAACAATCTTCCTTTAACTCTTGCCTGCTTGACCAAGCTATATCCTCTTTAAGAAATAGGACCTACAAGGCAGAAAAAAAATGTAAAAAAAAAATTATTTGCACATACTGTAAAACTCCTTGCTCCTGTAATATAGTGAAGAACATATGGCTATATTTTTTTTTTTTTTTAAATGTGAGGTATACAGTGGATCCCAATTCTAAGTGCCATAAATATTATGCAAATTAAGAGACACAGCCCCATCTAACAGATATGCCTCTGTATCTGTCTACAGGCTCAGTAGTAATAAATCAGAATAGTACTCTGTCTAGTGGGAAGAGATGGGAGACGCTCCACGAATCCACAAGCGCCATCTTTGCTACACGCCAGGCCCGCTGAGGAAAAGAATGGAGTGAGCTTTTGAGGAGGTTTGGCATCCTTCCTCCTCTTGGACATACGGCTGGAGGGTGCAGGAATATTTGGATTGTGGTATAAGCGAGTGTGCTCTTCTAAGCAGCAGTTGTATTGCTGACGTTGAGGTTTCTGCATAGCTGAGGAACTAAGCAATCATTCCCGCAAGCTGGCAAGCCACACCTCCCCCAGACAGCATTCTAGTGTAGCATAAAACATCTCTGGGGTTATCCTTTCCAGATGAGCGGGTAAACTTACTCTTGACTACAGGGGCTTGTTGGCTCCATCTGGTATTCTTTGAGGTAGAGCTTCAGCCATGTCATGTTGAAAGTCTAGGGGGGCACAGCTTCTTCCTTGTTCCTGTGGATCATAGCGGTGGCGGATAGTGACAAAGGGTACCGCTGGAATCCTGGCAGCAAGCAGAAGCAAACGGTGGCTGTTTCAGAGCCCCAAATGGCCAGGGAGAGGATAGCAGATCCCCCCCACTAGTAAGTTATTTTTCTTTTCTTTTTTTTTTAAATTAGAAGGGAATCTATACAATGTTTATCTTAAAAAAAAAAAAAATAGAGTTTTTGTCACACATACATGTAAAATGTTTTGTCTTTGAGTACATCATGGGGCACAGAGTTTGACCATTATTCCATAGGTAGAAATAATGAATACAAGCATAAAGCACCATACCTTCTAGCATTTCAAAGTATTGTCTGTCCCTCTAGTGATCAATGTATCGAGTGACATCATTACTGTGTGCCAAATAAAAGGATTGTGGGACAACTAGTCATCCTGTCAGATAGTTGCTTTGCATGGTTGTGTGCCAGGACTACATACCACAGGAATCTTTGCTGTGATGAAGCTTGTGCGGAGGGTCATATGCCAGGGATGAAGCCTGTGCAGAGGGTCTCTTCCCCTTGGGCCAGACACAAGATGGACCTCTCTGTGGAAAAAGGAGAGGGAGGTTGTGGCCTACAATGTGGAGTCTTACTTCCAACCCGTGGGTTGAGGTGCCTAGCTACGTTGGCTGTCGGACATCCTTTCCTGAACCACTCTGGTCGCTTGCCTGTCAGTGTGTGTGGCAAGGTCCACATCAGGAGATCGGGACAGGGGATCCGCTACAAAAGTCCCTGTCCGTTAGACATCAGGGAGATCTGGTTGTTGGCGAGAGGGCAAATTGCTTGACTGTTATCAATTCTTAACCACTGTTACATTAAGACACACTGCACAGACATCTCTGTTCCAAGAACAATTTACTGCATTATTTGAACACTGTGCTCAGACACCTTTAGTTTTATTCTCTACGAGGAATCTACTGCTCTCACTATACCCAAACAGATTACAGTTAACAAGATCTGATTAGCTGGTGAAGGACATCAGATCTGCAATGTGGGCTTTACTGCCATTACTTATACCTATATTACTCTTCTTTAGACCTGCTCTCCCTTCCTAGGATAGCATGCAGGCTAGCTAGGTTCAATCTTTATAGTATGGCAGTATAAGCAGTTAACAGAAACATCCGTCTAGGGGATAATATTCTCTCTAAAGGAAGTGTACATATACAGTGGTGTGAAAAAGTGTTTGCCCCCTTCCTCATTTCCTGTTCCTTTGCATGTTTGTCACACAAGTGTTTCGGAACATCAAACCAATTTAAACAATAGTCAAGGACAACACAAGTAAACACAAAATGCAATTTGTAAATGAAGGCGTTTATTATTAAAGGTGAAAAAAAATCCAAACCATCATGGCCCTGTGTGAAAAAAGTGATCCCCCCCCTTGTTAAAACATACTATAACTGTGGTTGTCCACACCTGGGTTTAATTTCTATAGCCACACCCAGGCCTGATTATTGCCACACCTGTTCACAATCAAGGCATCACTTAAATAGGAGCTGCTTGACACAGTAAGGTCCACCAGAAGATCCTTAAAAGCTACACATCATGCCGAGACCCAAAGAAATTCAGGAACAATTGAGAAAGAAAGTAATTGAGATCTATCAGTCTGGAAAGGGTTATAAAGCCATTTCCAAAGCTTTGGGAATCCAGCGAACCACAGTGAGAGCCATTATCCACAAATGGCGAAGACATGGAACAGTGGTGAACCTTCCCAGGAGTGGCCGGCCGCCCAAAATTACCCCAAGAGCGCAGCGACGACTCATCCAAGAGGTCACAAAAGACCCCACAACAACGTCCAAGGAACTGCAGGCCTCACTTGCCTCAGTTAAGGTCAGCGTTCATGCCTCCACCATCAGGAAAAGACTGGGCAAAAATGGCCTGCATGGCAGAGTTCCAAGGAGAAAACCACTGCTGAGCAAAAAGAACATCAAAGCTCGTCTCAATTTCTCCACAACACATCTTGATGATCCCCAAGACTTTCGGGACAACATTCTGTGGACCGATGAGACAAAACTGGAACTCTTTGGAAGGTGTGTGTCCAAGTATATCTGGCGTAGAAGGAACACTGCATTTCATAAAAAGAACATTATACCAACAGTAAAATATGGTGGTGGTAGTGTGATGGTCTGGGGCTGTTTTGCTGCTTCAGGACCTGGAAGACTTGCCGTGATAAAAGGAACTATGAATTCTGCTGTCTACCAAGAGATCCTGAAGGAGAATGTCCGACCATCTGTTCGTGTACTCAAGCTGAAACGAACTTGGGTTCTGCAGCAGGGCAATGATCCTAAACACACCAGCAAGTCCACCACCGAATGGCTGAAGAAAAACAAAATGAAGACTTTGAGATGGCCTAGCCAAAGTCCTGACCTGAATCCTATTGAGATGTTGTGGTATGACCTTAAAAAGGCCGTTCATGCTCGAAAACCCTCTAATGTAACTGAATTAGGACAATTCTGCAAAGATGAGTGGGCCAAAATTCCTCCAGGACGCTGTAAAAGCCTCATTGCACGTTATCGCAAAAGCTTGGTTGCAGTTGTTGCTGCTAAGGGTGGCCCAACCAGTTATTAGGTTTAGGGGGCAATCACTTTTTTCACACAGGGCCATGATGGTTTGGATTTTTTTTCACCTTTAATAATAAACACCTTCATTTACAAATTGCATTTTGTGTTTACTTGTGTTGTCCTTGACTATTGTTTAAATTGGTTTGATGTTCCGAAACACTTAAGTGTGACAAACATGCAAAGGAACAGGAAATGAGGAAGGGGGTAAACACTTTTTCACACCACTGTATGTATAGAGTATTGTTGTTAAAATATTGTCTTGTGTCTTCCTGAGAAATTCCTTTGCAGAGTTGACACTGTTGTCTAGAACTCGGCAGAAAATTACCTCTTCTTTGTGACAACTTCCCATTTTATTGGTTCAAGTAAAATATCCATAGAACCTAAATACATTGAGGAGTTTAATTATTGCCATACAGTGATACAAGAATGTCTGAACCCAGAGTGCCAGATGGGTTGGAAGGTTCACCAGGTCATGGTCATGCAGAGGAACAGGTAATTCTGAGCAGCCCTATAAGGGGCCGTGCTACGCATACTTACTGGGACACCGCAGAGCCTTGAGGGGAGGGAGACACCCGGCCAAAAAAGATAGCAATCAAACTTTATACAGCAGTCTGTAGTGCACTACGGCAGAAAGCTGAATCCTCAGCTGCTCTAACAGCCACCTGATAAAATCTTGTGAATGTATGCACTGAAGACCAGGTAGCAGCCTTATGAATCTGAGCCACAGATACCGGATGGTGAAAAGCTCAGTAGGTTTCAACAACCCTGGTAGAATAAGCTCTCACCCTGAAGGGAGGAGCCTTATGTTTCAGACCATAGGCCTAAATAACCAGTGGGCAGACCCAGTCGGCGATGGAAGCTTTGGAAGCTGCCTGTCTCTTCTTGAAAAAAAAAAAAAAAAAAAAAAATGAGCCTGATCCCTGGATCTCCGCACATCTAGCCAAATAAAATCTGACTACTCACATTAAATCTAAGGAATTCAGTTGTCTCTCTTCCACTAAACAAGGCAGAGAAAAAAGGCAGCAAAACAATACCATGATTCAAATGAAAGGTTGATAACCCCTTGGCAAGAAGCATGGAGTAGGATGCAATACCCCCTTGTCGTAGTGAAGGATTAAATGATTCCCTACAGAAAAGGGTGTTCAGTTCTGACACCCTTCTAGCAGAGGAGATGGCCCTCAGGAATGCTAGCTTGCATGACAACAAGACTAATGGAATGTCCTTGATGGGCTCAAATGGTTGTTTCTGTAACACAGACAGCACCAAATTCAAGTCCCAAGGACACACCTAATGGGGGAAGAAAAAAAGCTGTCCCCTGCATAAAGGGTCAGACCAGCGAATGGGAGGCTAAAGACCTTTGGAAGAACATCAACATGGTCAAAATCTGTCCCTTGATGGTATTCAAAACCATCTGATTTCCACAGCCGACTGTATAAAAGAGAATTCTCGCAATCACTGGCTTCACACCAAGCAATACAAGTCTTCCAGACTGTATTATAGATCTTCCAAGTGACCACTTTGATGAACCTGGATGCAAATAGATCAACATTTAGCCATCCCCATCACTGCAAATTCCCCAAACATGTTCGGGTGTATGGGCCATTCCCCCGGCTGAGATAATTTGCCTTCCAGTTCTCTACCCCAGGATATGGACTGCCAATAGAACCAGGAACATGCCCAGGCTAATATGTGGTTTGCCTCCTCCTAAACTGAACGGCTCCTGGCACCACCCTGGTGGTTGATATAGGCCACCGCAGTGGCATTGTCGGACTGAACCATGATAGGGCAGTCCTGAAGCTCCACTGTCTAGGACCGTAGGACCAGACGCACTGCCCGCAATTCCAGGATGTTGATGGACAGGCTCTGCCCTTGACCATGAGCTGTTCTTGGGTTGTTCCCCAGCCAGAGAGAGTGGGGTCGGTGGTCAGTACTCTCAAAGACCTCAGGAGGAAGGATCTTCCCCTTTGCAGATTCTAATCCTGCAAACACCAGCTTAGGCTTAAGCACGCTGTGGTGATAAGGACATGGGGTAACCAGGGCTCGTACAAGATGCCTTGTTGTATAGGCCTGGAATGGAATTGGGCGTAGGGAAATGCCTCAAAGGAGGACACCATCCTTTCCAGAAGACTTATACAGAGCAAAATGGAGGGTTGTCTGATGTCCCTTACCTGACACACCTGATCCTTCAGGACACAGATCTTTATTGGTGGCAAAAATACCCTTGCATGAACCGTATCTAGGATCAGACCTAAATATGTCAGAGACTAAGCTGGCCTCAGGGCTCACTTTTTGATATTTATAACCCAGCCCAGGTTTTCTAAACACCAAACTGTGAAGGCTATGCACTGTCCTAGGGCCTGCAGTGAGTGATCTTTGAGCAGGAGGTTGTCCAAGTATCTGAGCACCAAGATTACATGGACCCATAAAAGACCCAGTACTGGTGCTAGGACCTTTTTAAACATCCGGGGTGATGTGGCAAGCCCGAAGGGTAGAGCCACAAACTGGAAATGCTGTTCCTCTACTGCAAAATGCCAGTGATAAGGTTGAAATTTAAGTACGTGTAAATATGGATCCTTGATATTGGTGAAGGCTAGAAAGTCTCCCATCTGGAGCGAGGCTACTACTGAGAGCACTGGCTCCATCCAAAAGTACCAGATTAATAGATACTGGTTCAGGGATCTTAGAGCCAAAATGGGCCTCGTGTCTCCATTTGGTTTTAGAACCGTGAACAGGTTTGAATAAAACTCTGTGCCTCTTTCGAATTCAGGGACCCGTATAATCACTCCCTGATGCACTAAATAAGTGGTTCTCAACCCTCTCCTGAAGTACCCCCAACAAGCCATGCTTCAAGAATTTCTCTTAGCTAAAATAGCTGTCCAAAATACCAAGTCAGTGACTCTGATTTAAAGAACCTGTGCAAGATAAAGGAAAACCTGCAAACATGGCCTGTTGGGGGTACTTGAGGACAGGGATGAGAACTGCTGCACTAAATGATCTAGTGCCTGAAACAATAAGTCTCTTTTTGGAGGATCCAAAGGAACATTGGATCTCAAACTTCAGCGGAAACCCCCATAATCCAAGTTTGTAACCATGGGATACTGTTGAGGTGACTCACAAATCCTGAACCACTGTTCTCTAGATGCCTGCAAAGTAAAGCAGCCTCCCCCCCCCCACCTGATAGAGTGGGGGCATCCCCTCAAAAGAAGGGCTTGGTGCTGGTTGTCACGGACTACCACAATGTATACAGGACTATGTCCGCTGTATATGCTTCCTTTGATCTTACGGACCTGTGCAAATGTGTTTCTTGCAAGAATATCTGTTTGTTTTGAACTGGAAAACGCTCTCCAAAGTTTTTTTTATTTATTTATTTATTTATTTTTTATGTAGCTGCTCAAGGTTATCAATAAATACGTCATAAAGAGATACTCCACACTATTCAAGTTTTTTTTTTTCTGCATACACATCACCTCCTGCTGTTTATGCTGTCTGCTTGCCATCGGATAATCGGAGGGGGGGGAAGTCTAAATACTCCACCAGTGGACCCTTGATTCTACTAAGCACTTTGACCTCCCTGAGTAAGGGAGGTCACAGGCTTTCTTGTAAGCCTTTTATCTTAACGAGGTGACAGGAATCACGGTGTCAAGCATCCGGTTTATGCTCCATATTGCACTTGAAGTTACTTTCATTATATGTCAGCCACACTTTTTCTCCCCTTATATTGCACTTTTAGCACTCGTGTACACTTTTTGTTTGCTCTATTGGCCATTTATCACATAGAATTGCACATTTTGATATTGTTTCGTTTTCAGGCAATATATAGAATTTATCAAATTTCAGCACTTTGTATGAAACTTTTGAATGCAACTTTCCGTCTGCTCCATTGCACATTAATGGCATAGAATTGCACTTTTGGTTATTGTTTTTAGTCTCTTGCACATTTCAATATACTGAATTGTAAATCTGCACTTTATTTAGCTATTTCAAAAATTTTGTTTTTCTTTATTATGCATTAATCACATTGAATTACACCTTTGGTTATTGTGCCATTTTGTTGTATTTTTTTTTTTTTTTTTTGATTGCACATTTCAATGAACTGAATTGCACTTTATCTAACACCTGGTATTCATGTACAGGACCACTTTCTGTACTGACCTAGCGCTGCAACTTTATTTGTATTGTTATCTGGTGCGCAATATCAGGGTTATAGTGTACAGCTGCAGGTCATTCCATTATTCAATTATTTCATGTATTCACTAAGCACAGATATTATTTGACATGTTTTTATAAACTAGTAAATAAAAATGCTTGGAGACATATCAGAAAAATATGATACATTTTTACCTTTCTATACACTTCCACTTCTTTCCTTTTATTTTTAAGATCCATTTTAAGATTTTCTTCAATATCAGTTTCACATAAACAATAGGACAGCAACTCCCTACAAGACTCCAATGGCCATTTGTTCAAGAAACAAAGAGCTAGTCTGATTCTCAGTGTGGCATTGTTAACAGCAAAAATATATTTCCAGCCATTAATTTCTAGAAAAAAAAAAAAAAAAAGATGATATGACTTTATGGGAACAAAATGTTATAAACTCTTTAAAAGAAATATTATACCCAAAAGAAAACATGCATTATAGTTCAGCTTAATTCCTTTCAGGGGTCACCCAGTCATCATAGACTGCACATTCTACTTGGTAATGGACAGGGGATTATTTACAGGGTTGTGTAGGTCTCGTTGCAACCAAAGGGGCATAGCAAGACAGCGGGCGAGTCAGGTGGCACAAAGTCAAGGCTTGTGCTTAAGGAGGCAACATGTGTTTGAATTATAACAAGCTCCCCCTTCATCACAGTCACAATCTGGGGGAGAAGAATCTTCTGCAGCTTCCTCCTGTACAGCCTTAATATCATATTCCTTCCCCTCTGTCTCTATGTCCTCTAGGATTGGCTTACCGGGATGCAGAGAATTCTGCTTTAGTCAAGTAAGCCATTAGTTGCATACCTGGAATAAAACAGGATGCTCAAATCAGTGTTAGAATCTAGTTCTTGCTCTGTTGCAAGATCAAGAGTTCTGCAGGTCTTTAGCAGAGGAAATGTTCATGTGTATTATTAGAAGAAAAACATGCATACATACACACACACAAATATACTGCACATACATACTGTCTGTCTGTCCAGAAAAAGTCCAGCCATCGTTAGTATAACAAGAACAGTCTGTGCAACATCAATGCAACCTATCCAGGAGAGGGGACTTGAATGAGCATACATAAACAATGACAACTTTACTGTACTAGTCAGTGGAGTGTTAGACGCCATTGAGTGAGCATGTGTACTGAGCGAGTAGAGCAACTAATCTGCACCAGATTTTCCATTAAGCTTGAACATCCCTCCACAGAAACTATTTGGATGATTCAGAAGGCTTTTGGGGATGATGCAATGCATGCATTGCAAATCAAACTGTTTCACAAACGCTTCAAAGATGGCCAAAAATCTGCTGAAATCTGTTCAAAGTAATCCATGTTCTGAACAGCTTACAACAAGCAGAACACCTGAGAAGGTAGAATGTGTATAGGCTGCAATCAATACAGATAGGCAACTGACAGGACCAGAACAAGCTGCGTTCAAGATTTTGTGTGAGGTCCCAAGGTGCCTACTTTAAAGGGGACTGAGGCGCCATTGCCCTATGTACAATGTTTCTTGTATCTTCTTCAATTAATGTCCCTATATATTACATAGCTCGATATGTTCTGGACAGACCTCATATATACATACACACATGTATGTGTAAATACATATTTAAAATAAATAGAAATTCATATATACATATCTGAGCATGGGAAAGCAGTAAGTCATGCCCTCCTTTGTTTCAATCTTTTGTGTGCTGCCGTATTTTTAAAATTCTGGGTCGTTGTCCTATTTGTAGTGTGTGGTGGCTACTCTAAGCCTTTGTACACACGGTCTGACATTCCGACAATAAAATCTGTTGGATATTTTTCCAATGGATTTTGTCCGAAACTGGTGTTGCATACACACCGTTGGACAAAGTTGTCGGAAAATCTGATAGTTCGTAACATGATGACGTTATTTAGATACAACAGGACTACGTTCAGGCTAGTAGCCAATAGCTTTGGTCTAGGAATTTGATCTGAGCATGCGTAGCACTTTGTCCGATCAGATCACATTGTCAATTTTTTTTTATATCCAGCTCACAAACTTTGTTGGTCGTACATTCCGACAGAAAAAGCCAGATGCAGCCCACACATGGTCGGATTATACGACAACGCGGCCCGACCGTGTGTACAAGGGCTAAGACATACTATACTATGAGTGTGCATTGTAAATTTTGGGGGTTATAGTGCCACAGGACCATGTGCAAAGCCGTTTAACTTAAACAAAATGGTGTTTATTTTTTCTTTAGGCAACACAAAAATGCTTCCAGCCGAAAAACAAAATGCAACACACATCTGGCAGCTCTCTCTTACATTTTCCTGTGGTCTGGAAGTTGGAAGAAATGTCCAGAGCTGGAGGTGGAAGTAAGGAGGGGCTGTCATGCATATTTATGAGGCCTCTGTCAATTCACATCTTTGGGCTGGCAGGGGGCACAGAGCCTATTTCATAAATAGACATGGGCCATAACAGAAAGGGGAGTCTGTGGGACATGGAAGCGCTGAGGAGGCAGTTGGCTGTTGTTGAAGGTGCCCGCTAGTCTGGGGGAGGGGGATTGACCTCTGGCCTGGGGTGCTGGAAGATTCCCCTACAACACACAGAGAAAACCCTTTCTGGAGTCACAGGAGCAAGGGAAGTGGACAGTAGGAGTAGGTTAGCAGGTCAGGGGGATCTTCTGAGAGTCAGCCGTCTGGTGAATGTCAGTCTGGAGGAATGTGGGTAATTCTGGAGGGCTTAGGGAGAGTGGCAGCTGCAGCCAGGTGAGCTGACAGGGCATGAAGAGGTGGCGCTGGGATAAGTCACCACAGAGAGGAAAGGTTTAAGATGTGTCACCCTATCTGTTCTTCAACTATAGGGGTTGTGATTCTCTGTCTGCAATGTGCCTTTGCTACAAAAATTACTACAGGGTGACATAGCTGGGTTCTGCAAGCGTGTGCTGGAGGAAGAAGAGGAGTTGTATACAGAGACTGTATATAGGTAGAATTGTCCCTGAATCTTGTTTGGAGTCAAATATGCATCCTATAACCTCCCATCCCTATCCAGGTTATTACGCCCCATGTGGAAATTTGGAGAGCTTAGCTGTGCAGGGTGGGGGATTCTAGTTACTTGCGGCTGCTAAGGGGGTGTGTCACACACACACACACACACACACACACACATATATATATATATATATACATACATACACACAAATAGACTGAGAACAGCCTCTCAACATTATTTCATAAATACAGTGCGTTACCTATTACCTCCCTTATTCTATAATCAATTAGCTGTGCTATAATGTTTAGACCCTCTGGTTTGTGTTCTGAGTCACTACTCAATGCAGGAGATCAAATAATCCAGCAAGTGCATTTATTTTATAACTAAAATGGTGAGCTAAATCACAAATCACAATTGCCCCAGTTTCTAAAACATAACTACAAATATTTTCATTGTTTACCTATAATATGAGATAAATAATTACCTTCTGCAGCTGCACAGCAAAGAAGTGCATCTCTGACCTCCTCAAGATCATCAATGTTGCAAGTATAGTGATTCATAATCTGTAATGCATTAGTCCAATTCTTCTTTAAAAGTGCTTCCTTAAATGCTGCAATTACAGCAACAGAAGAGGAGGAAAAGTGAAGCCCTAAAAAAACTAAGGCAGAATATGGCTTGCCACACAAAGGACTGCTTGGTGAACTCACATCTTGAAAAACCTCCCAAAAAGGTGCAGACATTAAATTGATATACCTCTGAAAAACTGGAAACTCTGAAAGCATCAAGTCACATTCCACAGAAATGATGTCCATGTCTAAAGGAGTTTCTTTCCTACTGCTTCTTAAATCCATCCATGACAGTCCTGACTTTGGTGGCTTAAGACTTTTAACAACACTTAAACATGCTAGAACTGCTGTTGCATTGCATTTGTTTTTTAAAAAGTTTAAGGCAGATGATGTGAGGGAGTACTGGCAGAAGTCAGAAGTGGAAGAATTTGGACTTCTCTGTACAATGTCCTCAGAGTCCTTAGTCCAAGTAGAAACGGTGATGCAAATGTCAGGATAATACATTTCCAGACTTTGTTGCATCAATTGCTGAATACTGCTTGCAAGGGACTGTGCTTCATTGGGTTTCCTGTTTTTGCTAAAAGACAAAGCTTCACAGCAGTAATCCACAATCACTTGTTTAACATTTAATTCCAGTTTTTCTTTCTTCAGTAACGATGACAACCTGTTAAAATCAAAAAAGGTTTCACTATCATACACAGACAAGAACAAAGCCTGATTTTGTTTTATTTGTCTTCCTAATAAGATTTTTTTATTTATTTTTTTTTTTTTTTATAGTAATTCTGTAAATGTACAGTTGTGCTCATAAGTTTACACACCCTGGCAGAATGTATGCTTTCTTGGCCATTTTTCAGAGAATATGAATAACACAAACATTTTTTTTTTCATTCAGGGTTAGTGTTTGGCTAAAACCATTTATTATCAATCTAAAGGCCCGTATATACGATCTGTCTTTTTGACAACAAACATACAAATTAGTTGTTTTGGAGCAACATCCGACTGTGTGTACGCTCCATCAGACAAACTTTTTTCTGTTTTCATCTGACTTTTGTTGCTGTGCGAACGGACAAACTTTTTGACAACATAAGTCCGATAGAGCAAAGTAACAGGGGCTTCAACAGTAATCCATATGGACAAATATATGTTCCTTTAAAGCTGGATATACTGGACTCTCCTATGTCTGTCCACAGTAAATATGGCTATATACATTCCATAAGTATGTTTGAAC